>NC_086381.1:36602462-37289330 GCF_036588685.1 Mytilus trossulus | reverse complement strand
GCCTTATCTGATTGTAGAATCACTGTATAGGACGTAAAACAATTATTTCTAATTACGTTATTTGAACATGAATGTACAAGTATACTTAACAACTTTCCTATCTTCTAATGTGTCGCTCTGCACACATGCGTAGAACAGAGGTGTATGTTTACCGACTACTTAATTATATTGTCTCCGCACTTTTGCTGTGATATAAAGTAAGCCGACATAAAATAATTTTCTGTGACACGTTTTATTTTCCTGTTATTAGCGATTGATCTCCAAAGGCTGATAGACAAACCTCACAGGTAAGTTCACTACTATTTTCTCTTCAAACTTCTTCCAATAGTTTTCAAGATTATTTTAAGTTAAACTTAAAATTGAAAAAAAATCCATTATTTCAGTTATGGAAATAATATGATTTTACGTTTAACAAATTTTAACAAATCTAACAAGTTTCCTTCTAGATACACACTTTCAGTTTTTTTTTAGTGTAGCAGAATATCTATTTTGTTATTTCAGTAATTTTCAGGAAACGGAATAACAAAATTCATAACATCGTCTTTCTATTTTTATTTAATTTTTTTTATTATTTATTTGTACATTGATTCCAATCCTTTGTATGTCCTTTTATTAAAAATCAGAAACACTTTAGTCGTGGTCAGATTCATATCTTTGTTTTGCTAAACATGCTAAATTGAAAACACTGTTAGAGTTGTTTATCGGGACTTTATATCTTAAGGATTTATTTTTCATGTTAAAGTGTAATTTTTCTTTCTATATGTCCTAATTAAAAGAGCAAATACGAGCAATAAATTGCTCGATGAGTACCAATTCTTCTTGAGTGATCAAAATGATCCAAACTCTAAAAAAATATATTTCTTTCTTTTTACTAATAGAAAAAGATGTTAGATTTGTGCAATTAATCATATGTTGTTTTTGATTTTGTGCTTATTACTATCTATCTAATATCATCAGATATAAGTAGATCCCACAGATTCTGCCTAGAATGATATATGTTCCGGTGATTAAATGATTAACTTCCTTCTTTAATAATAAAGCACACTTTACTTATATTTCGCACGTGTGATTCATGTAAACAATTTAAATCTGCCGCTATCATTAAGGTGGAACCCAAGACATTAACTAAAATTGAATTGGCTCTTTTAATTTTCATAACATTTTGACAAAGTATTTACTTTCACCCTTTGACAAAAATATAAAAATTTCAAAAAATTTGAACCAACCGTTTTATCAGAAAAATTACACTGGTTATGAAGCAGTTTGACAAACACTTATTTTGATCACCGAGACGCTTAATATGCCCTTAAAAACATCTGACGTAATTAAAACTTTTAGCTGATTTTACAGAGTTATCTCCTTGTAGTGTTAGGTACAACCTACTGACGCTTTGTTAAAAATCGTGTTAATCAAACGTAAAAGACGTTTAACAACAAAGCAACCAACACAATAATGAGACAGCATCCCAGTCAATGTGAAGAACACTGAAATGTTCAGCCTTCAATTATGAACAATCGTTCATATTGTACTGATAACCCGAAATTAGTCCAATTCTATAGTTTTGAATTTATTCTATTATCGGATAGAGTAGAACAGGGAAATTAAAGGAGTAGGTCCGGTAAGGACCGATTTTGGCCTCAAAATTTCAGGTTCATCTGACGAAAGATTTTGACCACTTTTTAAACACTTAAGTGGCTATTTAATTTGAATCAATTAGTTTATGTGAAAGATTTTAACTGATTTAGTCATTAAAAACGACCCGATTCAAGCTCAAATATGATAAATACCAAAGTATGCCGAAAAATATCGCTTTTCAGATGGTTTTTTGTCAAAAAATGAAAGTGGCCGCATCCGTGTTCATCCTCAACCTTTATATATTTTATGTCTTATCATAAAATACAACTCACATTTCAATATTAAGGATGAACACGAATGCGGTCACTTTTGTTTCACACGAAAACCGTCTAAAATTTAACTAAAATGCTAGAATTGTGAAGATTTCAGTAATTTAGCATGACTTAATGGTTCTTGTACCCGATATGTGCGCATTGTATTGTCAAAAACAGCCCAAATGTATGTACAACAAATGTAGCAGAAGGTCCGAGAACACAATTAATTCGTAATGCATTTCTTTTAGAACATAAATGAAAATTAAAAAAAAAACCACCTGCGCTTTCTCAATGAAACTTTTACAGTGTGTTGTACTACTTTTGGGACAACTTATATCAAAATTATAGAAAACCTCATCGCCTCTAACTAAAAATATGGACAATTTTGTGTTTAGGGTGTCTTGAAGTCTTTTGACAGCTTCCGAAGTGCTAATTTTTAACCTTTTTCAGCTGGACCAAATCACTACTTTCTTGTAAAATTCTGGACCCAAATTTTTTTACAGTGTAATTTCACCCCCCCCCCCCCCCCCCCTACTTACAATTTGAGGCATTAAACATGGAGAAATAAATTTGGAATGGGTATAAAAATTATTGGCAAGTAACCCACTGTTAACACTAGGGACTATATTCGTGAACAACGAAAATCGAACAACGAAAATCGAACAACGAAAATCAAGGGATGACAATTGTGGTCTCGGACCAGAAGCATTCTATTGTCCAATAAATAACTAAAAGTTTACATTTTAACAATTTTGTAAAACTGCTATATTTTGGGGCCAAAAAGGGGTCTTACTGGACCTACTCTTTTGCAAATCGTTAAAAACTACGAATGAAAAATTCTACGGTCCTTACTAAGGACATGTTCTATAATATCTCGCGATCCTTAATTAGAATAATAAAAAGGTAGAAGATACATGTACCATGCGGTAATCCAACAATATAATCAAAGCATGACAAAAACCAAAGCTCATAGATAAAGACAAAAGGCAAGGAAAACAAGCTATTCCTATTCCGCTAGAGGAGTGTTATACGACAAGGAAAAATCCGGTGTTTCGCGTTTGTGATAAAATATTAACGAGAAACAGATCAGGGGATTGAGAAAAAGACAACAGAAACACATCTGTGATCATTGGAGCACAACTATTTCGTCATGGTCAGCTAGAGTATCTTTATTCTCACTAACATATAAACTCGTTCAGTTGGATAGGAAATAATTAAAGCCTATATAGTGGAAGATATACATATTTATCATTTTGTCGTCTTAATTGTGTAAATGTATCCCTTTCTCATTTAATATCATCAACATCTATGTTTATTTATACAGGGAAAACACACAATAATATTTTTAGATAACAAACCTTGGATTCTAGTGTTTTCAAGAGACTTCCACTTGATTCAAATATCTGTCTGTAGTACGATAGTACTTTGGTCTATTATCAACAAAACGAATAGTACTTCTTGCTGTACTATCAAATTAGATAAAGACATATCATTAAAGATTAAGTTGAATATGTCCGAAAGGCCAGTCACTCAGACTCTGTATTTAAAAATTTAGATATTCTCATCTTGTAAGTAATTAGCACTTCATAATATATGAAACAGGTTTACGTGAATTCTGTATACATTCGTATGCATGGCAAAGGAGAATAATGCGTTAATAATAATATACAGATACAATTAAAAAAAAAAATTTAACCAATTAAAACAAATAATGGTACTGACTATACTTTGTTAAATTATGACTGTTGATTGTTATAAATGTTTTGCAATGATTTTGTTCACAATAGTGGTTTTCACTATCCTTAATGTTTTATAATTATTCATTTAAAGAATTCCATATACATATCAAACATTTGGTTGAAAGTCTTTTACGCATTGATTAGACTTGGGTATATCTTTTACATTGTTAACAACGCTCAATAGCAAAATTCGATCTCGTATCAACATAACGGACGTTGCCTCCTTACATCCTTCGCTTGTTGTTCTGATTTTTCATTGATGTTTTCATCACAGATCCTTCGCTTGTGTAAAAACTCTTCAAACATTCATAGAACCTGCATTTGATGCCATTATTCCTTCCTTTCTCTTCCTGGATATTTTTTTTTACAGTATACTAAAAACGTTTAAGTTTTTAGACCCGGATATATCTGTCGTGTGTCTTCCTTATAGAAATTGTTCAATACAATTTGTACATGTAAATAAATTAGTTATTTGTCTAGTATTTGATTGCAAGTATCAATAAAACTTTTCAATATTTCCTACACACGTTGAGTCAATAACGATACAAATGACAAAATTCAGTCAAGACACAGGGAAACATTGAGTCTTTTTTTAAATCTTGCTCGAGCCAGTGTCTGAATGAGAAGGAAACAAATCCATGTCATGACCAATTTATGAAAACGATTTACACTGTAAGTGTAGTAGTTATTGTTTTAAATGGCTTTAGGATATCGTTTTTCTACAGATGACAATCGTTTTAATTATAATATCTTTATATTGGAAGGTTAAACCATCGTCTTGTATTAAATTTACAGATTTATCAGAGAGCTCACTAGATCAAGGTTTTCAAACAACGTGTGACATGATTAGAACATCTTATTTTAGCAAATTTTCAAAATTTTAAAGTTTTCAGGCTATTTTTTCAATGGTCATCAGATGATTTCGACATCCGGGGTTGATTAAATCTGTCATATCGTTATTGACAGTTAATTCAGCGCAAATGTCCATAGTATTTGAGGCGCAAATGTCCTATCGTTTTACAGGTAAAAAGCGCAAACGTCCTGTGCCGGTGTCCTATAGCCATTCTTCCCCCATGCCAAAATTTCCGGGGGGAAATACTGGATCGATCCAAAATTTCCCCCCGGAAAAATTGGCATGATCCCACTTTTCCCCCTCAGCGTTATAAGGGGAAAACTAGGATCAGGCCAATTTTTCCCCCGTAAGTAGCATGATAAGCTAAATTTTCCGCCTTGGAATATAACGTCGGCGACGTCACGATAAGATTTTTTAAATGATAGTTACTTTTTTTTCAGCTTATAGTTACCAAAGCTTCATCGTGTGAATATACATTTGATATGTATTTATATGTGTTTTTCTATGTTGTGATGTTATGCTATTGTTTCAGAAAAAGGAAGAAGGTTTTGTACCATTAAAACGGTTAACCCCGCTGCTAATGTTTGCACCTGTCCTAAGTCAGAAATCTTATGAACAGTAGTTGTCGTTTGTTTATGTAATTTATACGTGTTTCTCGTTTCTCATATTTTTTATATAACTTAGACAGTTGGTTTTCCCGTTTGAATGGTTTTACACTAGTAATTTTGGGGCCCTTTATAGCTTGTTGTTCGGTGTGAGCCAAGACTCCGTGTTGGAGGCCTTTTATGGTTTACTTTTATAAATTGGTTTTTGGATGGAGAGTTGTCTCATTGTCACTCATATCACATCTTCCTATATCTATATACATGTTATATATTTATTCACACGAAGCACATTCTGATCACATCCATTCTCTTTCGTGGACCCTTGGTATCATTCAAATAAACACACTTACTTTAACCACTTCTGGTCAGTCAGTAGTTTTTTCCTTGCATGCGGACATATAGACAGTCATTTAAAAATGTAAACAGACTAGGGACACATAGAAAAACTGTTGAACAGAAAGATAGACTTGTTGACTCATAGACAGACTAATAAACCTGTAGACAGATTTGTGTAAATGTAAATGAACAACAAATTTGTATATTTATAAATGAATCTAATTCTAACACTGTTCGGTTTAATTTCCAGACTCTATATAAACATAGTGAAATCTATGATGGGGGAAAGATTGGCATGGGGGAAAAGTTACAATATGTATACGTATTGTCAACTTTCCACAGGGGAAGAATAACAATGATCCAAAATTTCCCCGGGGGAAAGATTGGCTCATGCCAGTCTTTCCCCCGGGGGAAAAACTAGCATGGGGGAAGAATGACTATATATCACCGGTATAAATAATATGACATGTGGCAATGAGATGTCTGCTTTTAGATTTTTGGAATTATCCACTGTAACCATGGAAACAGCAAAAATGTCAAAAGTTTCGAAAAATATTTAAACGATTCCAAACTGAAATGGTAACTTGCACGTGATTTTTTTTTCAATTTGATTTTAGATGTTCAAAATGGCCAGGTTTATGATTGTCCCTAGGGGAATATTAATAACTTTTTGATTAAAAGTATTACTGTAAGTAAAAAAAAAACCATATGGTTTATCATTAAATGATATGAGCAAATAAGCCCTTATACGGATAAATAAGCTTGTCCAATACTGAAAACGTTCCACTGCTGATATAAATTAAGATTTAATATTATTCTTCGAACAGGGCCGATGCGGAAAAAAACAGGGACAATACAGTAAAAAGCGCGGGGAGGGGGGGGGGGGGTGTACGGGACGTTCACTTCGGTTTTTAAATTTCTGATTATCATTTATAAATAAAAGTGTTATGAACTGGCTGTTTATACATAACACTATACTATTGTTCATACTTCCTTTATACATAAAAATAAATAGTTAATCAGTACAATTTTTACATTTCCAAAAAATTTCCAATAAAATTATTAGAGTGTTTTATGCTGATGTACCCAAATACAGGGTGTCGAACATGGAATTTCATTCAACATCCGAAACATAAGATAACAAATGACACTTTCATGTTACATCAACACGATAACGTTTCTGTAGGCATTTGTGAATTTTTGATATCGTCGTCTGTCTTTTAGCGATCATTGTCCTTTCTGTAATTTATGCGTCTCTTTAAAACAAGGAAGATGCATTTTATTTTTGTTTACTTCTCTAAATTGTTGTTTCATTGATGTTTATAATCCACATCTACTTTTATTCATGTTTATACGTAATTGCTTAAGTGCTGTGGTCTTTATAAGTACATACTTGACGCGTTTAAGGATTATTAAATTGACAACTGGTATTTTTTTATGACTTTCAACTGAACGTTCTGTGAAAGAATTGTAAGTCGTATTCAAATATGTTCTCGTAAAGTATTAAAGTACTTTTGCAGTGTCACCGAATTTTTCACTAACTAACCTGTGTTTCATAAAAAAAAAATGTTTTAACTCACAGACATCTAGTTCAAAAACACACGGATGCACACAATATAAAATGAAATAACAGAAGGAGGATATACCTGCGGCACAGCGGGAGGAAACGAAAACAAAAGTGACGAAGGGGAAGAAACTTGTGCTTGCCCGGATATAACGATAACCAAGAGGAAGAAAATGCCATCTAGTTCACATGAACTTTTTCTTTTAAATGAAAATTAAAACTCTAATACTAGTAACTAAATTGTATTCCTGTACAGAAATACGCTAACTGTCTGGAGCTCCTAGACCTGTTCTGTTAATATACTGTCCATGATTGCAAAATACTTCCTTTATTGCTGTGATTGTATTAATAGAAACCAAAAAAGTATCGTAACCCGGATAACTCAGTCGTAATGTTCCGCTGATCTAAGGATGGCTACATTAACATCGCGTGGAAGGAAATCGTACACGGAGAGGGATTGAATTATTCGAGTTACGTAAATTGGTACATGGTGAACTCTTTGATCTCAATTTGTAATCTGGAGATTATTTGTCACAAAACGTAACGTGTTTTATTTAAAACTGTGTTAGTCTTACACGTTGAATCCGGTTTTTTTTACAGTCTAGAACCACTTAAGACCAGTGTTAATTGCGTTGTATGATATTATTTTCACCTTGACACCATGTAAGACTCATTTTCATTTACATTACATAGAAATAAGTGTACGTGCTCTACCTTAATATAACAACAAGGAAGGCTTTTGTTTTGTTTCCGCGTTCAACTTATTTTCAGAAACAACTAAACGTTTCAACCTTGCGTTTATATTAGTATGAATAAAACAAAATATTGTGTTTACGTCAAAAAAACAACATCACATAACTCAATAAAAAGCTTAAATTTAATATTCAAGGTTTAATAAAAAAAAATCCGTTGTATTATTATTATTATTTAACTCATGATAGGAATTATCCTACTTGCTCCACATGAATTTAACTAGTATGTTATCAGGGAAAGATTCGTTTCCGCGTTCAACTTTGTTTCAGGAACACACTAAATGTTTTAATCTTGCGTAACATAAATTATAGTACTATGAATAAACAAAATGGTGTTTCTGTCAATGAGACAACATTACAGAAACTCAATAAAAGACAAAATTATTTGTCATGCCTTCATTTTTTGTATTTTGTGTAAAAATGTAAATACCAAGATTAAAAGGGCACAGGACTTTTGCGCTTTTTAACCTGTAAAACGATAGGACATTTGCGCTTCAAATACTATGGACATTTGCGCTTTTAATTTTGATTCACCTGTATTGAATTGATCGGACATTTGCGCTTTTTACCTATAGTCGACTACCTGTAATCTTAATGGTAAGTTATCACTACGTGAATAAATTTAACTTATATTTGTCATTAGTTAGTTTACATTTACACAGTCTTGATCATGGATTTTAAAGTTATAGAGACTAGACCTGGTTATGGTTGTTGTTAGAAATTTATTTCCAGCAGCTCTCTTGAAGTGCTGCCGTTTCAATCTGTCCCAAGCCTGATGGAGAAAAAATCAAGCATTAGGACTCTCCAAAGAATACAAGGAAGTGGGAAGGAGAAACTCGATCATTTTTTTAAGATGTGGTCTAAGTACCAATCAGGACAGGTAACAAGAGCAAAATGTGTTCACTCATTGGGCTTCAAATATTAAGCCAAAAACTGACCTGTTATTGTGATGACAGTGCTTGATTTTATTTCTTTTAAAAATGTTTACTTTAAGCTGTACATAAACTTTTAAACACATATCAACAATGTGCTATGGAATGAATTTTAAACTTTTAAAGCCCGGATAAAAGAGGAGGGAAGTCATAGATATATATATATAAAAAAAGCGCAAATGTCCTATGTAAAAAGCGCAAATGTCCATTTTTAAAAAGCGCAAATGTCCTATGTTTTGAAGCGCAAGTGTCCACAAAAAAAAGCGCAAATGTCTTATGAAAAAGCGCAAACGTCCCGTGCCGGACTTTGGTGAAATACTCTTAAAGAAAATGCTGATTTTATGCATTTTCCCATAGGGTCAAAGTAAAACTTTCCCCATCAGTTTCTGTAAATATTGCCTACACATCTTTGCAAAGTCCAAAGTCAAATGTCATATCTGCATATGCCAGTCACTATTTGTGTCGTTTCATTAACTTTAGAGCATTTTGAATTTTTGGACAACCCTTTCTTCATAAAGAAACTTTTATATACAAAATTTATCATTGCTTTGACTACGTCATTGTAACTCTGGTTTAACTGTAACTGGTTGTGGCAATCGTACCGATTCTCCTTATTTTAAATAAATGTACATGGTGATCAAAATATACTTTGAAATTCTCAAATCCTTTTGAAGAGAGACCACGAACACTAAATGTGAACGATTTCATTGACTAAACAGAAATATCCAAAATCACTTCAATCTCTGTATACAATCAACTGAACAGTTGCAAATCAAATTCATTCTGCTATTTTTGATCATTTTTTAATCGTACAATTAATTGTTGTGCACTGTCTTATTCTTAAAGGTACTTAAATGTTTTATGTTCAAGATCTGATTAGCCAAATCAAAGGTTTGATCCATTTAATGTTATTTATTTTATTTATTGTAACCTTTGGGATGGCTTAAAAGACTTGGTAGCAACAGGGTAAATGGAGGTGTTTCCGGAGGCTCTAACAATGCTGTCAGATAAAATATGTGTAGATCTACATCTATTTCATGTGGACATGCCACAGTGTCAATCTCTCAATCATTTCACATGTAAGCTTAGCAAACATAAAATGTTCTAGTATATAAAAGTTTCAAGCAATCAATGAGCATGAGTTTTAAAAGCCTTACTTGTCTGAATAGTGGGATCAAATGTGTCGAAATTGGTGTAGATTTGTATAAAAAAAAACTTCATCGAAGGATAGGCTTATGTAAAGATAATCAATTTGTATCTGAAAGACAAATGATATATTTACTTCTACGATATTGTATTGATTAATCAGTTTTAAAATAAATATTTGAACTCGCCAAAATTTTGGGCAATGTTACCTCAAACTTAATTTGATCATAAGGTCGAAAATACTAAAAAGGTGTATAGAAAATGACAGTACAGAGAAAATAGTTATTCAATCTGTCTTGTTAAGAGATTCATGATATTCATAATTATCAAATCAATGGCTATGATCAACTCAATTATTGATACATGTATTATAGTGGATGAATACTAGTACTCATTTTGACTTTTTCTTTCTATATCACTATAAGTACATAATTTGAGATTTTCTTTACACTAGACAAATGCGCTCTTTTAAAATTTCATGAATCACATCTTCTGGGTAACTTAGGCCGTGTTCACACCAAACGCCGTGTACAGTAAACATGTTTACATTTGGTTTAATGAACTGTACACTAGTTTCACATAAGATTTGTCCACATCTATACACCTTGTTTAGTTACCTGTACATAAGATTTGTTCACACTTGTAAACTATATGTCATTTAAATGTTCATTACGTAGAAACCGAATTCAAACTTTCAAACAACTTTTCTAGCAGTAAAGGAACGACCATTTGACTTTAAAAAAAAAGGGGGGATGGATTTTTCCACAATTTGATTAAAAAAATCGAGTCAAACAGATGATTAGAATGAAAAAAAATTCTGAATCCAAAGTTTCCCCATACATTTTAGTGTTAAATATTGAATTGCCATCCTCGAAATAAATATTAACTTTCGCGCGAGAGAAAAATTCGGACTCAGACCCCCCCCCCCCCCCCCCCCCCCTTTGTTTTTAAAGTAAAGTGGTTGCTCCTTTAAGAAAGTAATTTTGGATGATTTGCAGTAGTTTAAAGATGTCTCGACTTCGCATTAAAAAAGGCTGCATCAGCTTGCTTATAGACAGAGAAAAAGAATAGCGATTTTAAGGATCAGTACATTTCTATCTTTTCTGTTTGTTTGAAATGATATTTTTTCTACAAGTTTTTCTTTGGCAAAAGAAGAGGGTGATATTTTTTTTTTATTTCTAATTGTATTTTAACGGATCTGAGATTCTACACAAACAAGCAAGTAACCTCACCCTTTTTCAGTAATGCATTAATGAGTGAATCGTTGTTTGAATATACCAGTGGCAAATATTTCTGTCAAGTGTGTACGTCAAGTCGATATGGGAAGACCTTTTCTAATAAATTATGTGTTCGGCAAAGATGATGGATGAGTCTTGATAAGGGGCTAATAAGGCTACGTAAAGTGTTTTATAACAAATAAATATATCAAGTTTAGACAAATATTTCTGTAAAGAACTTTATTAATAAGTGTTATAAGTATCAATTTTATATAAAAATCGTTTCTTTTTTACGTATAAATGGAAAAATTACAGTTCGGAATGCCTAGTTTTGTGTACACTGAACCTACACAAGGCCTACATCGACTATCGACTGCATGTAGGCAAAACATGATTTAAACTACATGTAAACATTGAGTTTTATCAATGGGAACGTAATTTTGTTTAGTTTATGTGTGAGTTACACTAACATAACACCGAGTTTAGGTCAATGTGAACACGGCCTCAGATTCCATGATTAGAACAAAAAGCAAAGTTAATAGATTTTATAATATATCATCCGTTCGGTTTGTTTTGTAGTCGGGTTGATGTATTAAAATCTATGCATTTGCATCAATCATTTTGAAAACATGTTGTATTCATATGATAACGACCTAACTGTACAAATGTGTCTTAAACTAACCTTCATTATCACATATTTGTTATGAATACCTTAAGTTTGGCATAATGCAATAACCTCAAAACTGCCCGGGGCAAAAAAGAGTATATTGATAGTGTGCCCGATTCCAAATGACGTGACGTCATTGAGTCCTTATCGACTTTTTAATTGCTTTTGTGATTTGAAAAAAATAAAGATTTACCTGTTATGTTTCATTCAATTGTTATTATTGAACTTTTTTTTCTCTTTTCTGCAAAACTTAAATATGTGATAAAAAGATTATAGCATGTCTTTTCCATATTGGCTCTGGTTTCATCCCTCGACCCGTATGGGCCTTCGGCTAAAGCCTCGAGGCCGATATGGCAGTCTCGGGATGATACAAGGGCCAATGAAAAAAGACATGTTATAATCTATACTTAGATAAACTCTAACCTAAATATCATCGATATTTTTAATGATTCAACTTTATTGATGATGGCGCTTGTTTTCGAGGATGAAAATATCGGGAAATGCGGAAAGGTCTTAAGGGCTGGTTTTATTTTGCGATAAAATTTGTAAACCAAGATGGTCCAAATGTAAAAGAGATATCAATAGTTTTAATTATTTTACCAGAAGTGTAAATAAAATGCATTTTTATCAGTAACAAAAAAAATAGAAAAGAAAAAGGTTTCAACCCCCTCACCTCACCCAGTTGCTAAAATTGATGGTTTTGTAGTTCATTCAAACCAATTTCAAACCTCGGGGAATATTTTAACATTATACGCAACTTTCCGAAACAGAATTTGAAAAATGAGAAAATAGGGGTGCGTGGGTGGGCAAAAACAGGCCTTATCGTACCTTGTCATTTAAGGCATTGCTACACTAAAGTTACACAATATACAGAGAGTGTTCAAAACGTTAACAGCTACTTCTATGTTTTCCAATACAGCATATAACATATAATCATTATTATAGACGAAAAATAATGATATGTAGAAATTATATAATGCCAAAAAAAATGTTTACCTAAAGGTTAACAACTACATCTGTGTGCACTTACATACAAGATCTAACAAGGCAAACAATTGAAATAAAGAATATAAGGTCACGATAAAACTAATTTGTCCTTTATTACTTTAGTTTTCTGTTGTATTGTTTGCACTGGTTGTAATTACATAAGCTGCATTAGTAAGGCTTTTAAACAAATTGCATGCATTTAGTAAGTTCTCGTAGAAGAATATCTCGGTCAATATTTTTATTTACTACGACCTGTTTATCATCGTATGAATGAACACGTTAAAATTCGAAATTAACTTTTAATATGTAATTGCTACAGCTTTAAACATTTATGAGCCCCAATCGATTATTATCTCTTAGTATTACACAAGGTCAGGCAATCTTCGGAATATGTACTGGTTATTTCTTTTTTTCGAGGAAACATGACTACTGTATTAGTTTATTATTTGTTTCGTACTTACTTTAAATATGTGCAAGTACTCTTACATGTTCATGTATATTGAATGCATTTTAAAAAAATATCTTCATTTCTTAATACTAATCTTGATTTGAAACTATTATAATAGGCAAGAAATTAAGAAATTCATATTGTTGTCATCTTTCTGTGGGACTTTTGTACTGCCGTTAACGTCTTTTCGTCACGTCACATACAAGTTATTTTGCCGGGTCTTACAGTGCTATTCCTCATTCATAAAATAATATTAAAAAATAACGATCCAACAAGGAAGTCTCACTCATTATATGGTAACTATACTGAAAACACGCGAGAAATACTAATCAATGATTTCCGAAACAGTTTTCAATGTGGAGGTTACACAAGTTGCAACACGTGCCATTTTTCTTTGCAACCCATGCGCCTTGTTTTTTAAAAGCTTATTCAGCAAATATATCGTGATGTCCAGTGTTTCTGCATGTTATCGCATGGACATGGTTGCATTCCCTTGTCATTTTCAGTCACTCTTGTCGGTCGTAAGTTGTTATACAGGCTCTCATTTTAGATATATGCATATTACGCAACAGCAGATTTATTTTACGCTTGACAATAAAGTTTGATATGTGTTCTCATCTTTTTCAAATAATAATGTGTACTACTCTTTTGGCAGAATTTTTTTAGACAAAAGTTTTTAGCTTATTTTGTGTTCAAGGTGAAAATGAAAGTAGGATACGAAGCTCATGAAGATTGTGTGTTGGCGATGGTTTAACAGCACAATGTTCTTCCCCTTTATTAATGTTCCTTGTACAAATGTAGTCCGCTATTTTTATTTATTCTTGTTTACCAGTACTGTGATGCTCTCTAATGCAAAAACTATGACCGATATTATTGAATTTTATAACCTTAGAAATGGTCTTACCAAACTATGTCATTACTTGCACATGAGGCACAAGTTTACGCAATGCATTCAAATAAACAGTATAAAACTAAATGTTGTAACTTGTATTTTGAACAATTAAGATTCATGACCTGAAATTTGCGAACATAACCAGTTGTAAAATGTTCTATTTGAATTTTAAACACATTCAAATCTAGTGAAATGGAAAAGGTCTCATTTATTGAGAGAAATAATTAAAGAAAATAACAAATAGAAAATGGTTTTCTTCCTGTGACGTTTTTCTATGTAATTTTCAGAACGTAAGAGACATAATTAGTTGTATGTTGAACAAGCACATAACTGAAAATGTATTGGTTAATATATATTAAATTGGATAATATGTCAATTAAAACTCGATTGTGTAAAACTCGGTTGTAAAAGTCATTCAAAACATTATTTGTAAAACATTATTATTCCAAAATTGTATTATTTGGCTTGCGTTGTCATCAAACTTCCTGGAATGTTTTCTTCATGAATATAATTTTCCTGGTGCGATCCCAAGTCTTTGTGTTGAAGACCTTATACTTTGAACTATTTTGGATTACGTTTATAAATTAAGAATTGGATAGAGAGTTGTCTCATTGGCACTCATACCTCATCTGCGTATATCTATATACACATTAGTAAGGCATATGATGGGTTGAAATGAATATCTGTAAATACTGAAGCAGAACTGTTGAATATAGCTGACCTTCGAACACAAACCATAAACGTATATAGACTCAAGAATGGGGGGATATGTCATGAGGAGACAACAACCCGACCAATGAACAGACAGCCTAAGGCTGCCAATGAATTTAACGCAGCGAGAAAATACATGTACCGCACCCGTCGGTGTTTTGAAACTGAATGTCAAACAAGAGTTCGTAATAACTGTTACCTGTAACTGATATCAAACCAGTCGATTGTTGGATATTTTTCACAAGATAAAAAAATAATTAAAATGAACATGACATTTTTTAACCCAATTGAGTTACTAGATATTTATATAGAAGAGAGAAGGGAACTTTATTTTGTAGTATTAAGAAATAGGTGGCAGTGAAGAGATTGGAAAAAGGGTAGGAATTGTGATGAAAGAAAGCGTTTTGAGTGTGTATTCTTCTTTCCAAATTGATCTAGTGATGATCTTCCAGATCTTATAATTGATCTTCAGCTTTCACTTTTTTTAACTGAAAAATAGGGTCACATCCAAACTATCGAAACCACTTCTCAGTTTTTATCTTGTTGAATTGTATATAAAAACGAGAAAATGCATAACGCAATGAACGACTACTGTATCCGGTATATTGGGCTATATCGCTTCTTTAACGATTGGGACCTTATCACATTATTAAAAATGCGAGACCGCCTTTGAAGAAATTACTCAAAATAACGTAGTCCTTGAAAACAAAAAGTACCCGATTTTTGATAAAAGATTGCATGACATAAGTTTGGTTTTTTTTCGTGAAAGATGTTACGCAATCAGAAACGTATTCCCCAATCAAATTTGAAGCAAACGGAAAGCGAAACTTAAACCTAAAAAGGTATATAAGTTGGAAATGAAATGCTTAATGATAACATCGTGCCGAAAAGAATTAATCTAAAAGAATCATTTTCGTGTCCTGAGCGAACAAGAAAGGTTAGATCGTTATCCGTATTGCATGCAAGTTCTAGTTAACAAAAAAGGGACACTTTAAAAGATAACACCAGTCTCTTTATTAATTTAAACATTTTCTATTTTGAGATAGAAAATCAAATGTAAAATGTTTACGGTGCATTTTATATTCAATAGATCAATGACTATTATAGTATACTAATACAATCTACTATGGAAGATTCACTTTATATTTTAAATTGAAAGACGCCATTTTTGGATAACTGTTTTGTTGTGTATTTAACTTGGTCAACTGTTATTAACTCAGCTATTAACCTTAATGCGCATGGCTTAAAAAATAATAGATCATGTTATTAGTACTGAAAATCTGCTGTAGCTAATGGAGGAATGTGACATGTATTACCTTTGACTAATTAAGATTTACTTTGAAACAATTCCGATAACACTACAAATTAAAAACATCAATTTTGGCGCCTTTACGATACCATCAGCAGCAATTAGAAATGTTTCTATGTTTTGTTCATGATCAACACAATTTTTAGTTGATCTATATCAATGGTGTGAAAAATCACACGGTTTCATACTCAGGCTAACGTGTATTAAAATACTTCACTATGCATCATGATTTAACATTTTTAATGGGTGCTTTACGCTTAAACAATCATTTACCAGTGGCGGATCCAGGAATTTTCATAAGGGGACCACCGACTGCTTAAAAGTTGGCCCACTCCAATCATGTATCAGTGAATCCCAAAATATTGAACCAAATATCTCCCTTAAAACTGCCCCTGTTCACGGCCTTTTAATAAACAAAAACATCAGTTTAATTTAATTATTCTTCAATTGATTACTTCGTTATTGGAAGTGTTTTAAAATTTCATGACTTTTCTCTCTCGTGAAACTTCATAACCCGATTTACCTCATTTTTTAAAAATCTAAGCCTTCCATTGCATTTATTTTTACAACAAGAGCGAAATATATACACAATTTGGAGGTACACTGGGATTTAGATTAATTTAGCATGGAATGAACACTTGCTTATTTTCAGCAATACATAAATTGGATTGAGGGTCTGTGTATTCACACTATTTGTAAAACTCTCCTTATTCCTGTGAAGCGTGTGCTTTACATCGAGGCTTGCTATGCTTAACATCGACGCCACAGTACTTCGACCAATCAGGGAATGTTTATTTGGGGCATTCGACCTATTTTAACTCAGATTTTGGCACATTTTAATCGTAACTATAGAAAAATGAAATATTATTAGTACATATAAAATAGAAAGTGATGAATACTTTTAGCTAAAGATGAATTGGATGGGGGGTTCTGTGTATTCACACTATTTGTACAACTCTCCTTACTGATACATATTTTGGAATTTCCGTGGCCTAAATGGTTCGCAAAAATTAATATTTTTAGATACAGTAATTAGAACTCAAAAACTGCATATGAATATCCTACATATTATATGCAGACAGCGTTTATACCTTCAGAGAAACATTAAAAGTTTTTTCGATAAAATATATCTGTAAATTTATATATGGTACATTATATAAGGGTCGCAAAGTGCATTATTTTAAATTCGATTCCTCTCGATTCCGTTCATAAAATTATGAACCTTTCCCTGTTATCAAAAACGTTCAACGCTTGATTTGTATTATAAAAAAATAATGAGATCATGATGTGAGATTGCCAATGACACAACTGTCCAGCAAAGTTCAAATAAAGTAAATGTTAGTAATTTTAGCTAACCTTCAACAATGAGAAAAACCCTTTCCATATTGTCGGCTACGAAACACGGTTTATGACAGGTAAATACACTTTTAATGAAGAAAGGACTGCCCTTTAAGTATCCAAACATCAAGCGTCCGTTTATCACTTCGATGAGCGTCAAATAGAATAAAATGTTTATCGTTAAAGTTATTTTTCCTCTATGTTTTACCGTCAATATGATGTGTTTACGTCATTTATGGCAATGCATTAATAAACTTTTGATTGACACCGTGGGTCTGTGCATCTTTAAAATAATAAGGCCATTGTGTCTGTTATAAACACAACAAACAGTCCGGCCGCTCGGTGAAAATTGCTCAAATAATGAGGAAAGCACCAATTTTTGTATGATGGTAAATCAAAGGGTATATAACCAAGAACTACTATGCAAAGTTTTATGCTTTCCTCATCAAGTGAGAAATTCTACTCTATAACTGCACCAATCGGCCGGACTAATAGAAATTATATTCAACCTGTACTCAACACACTGATACACATTGTGTGGTCAAGAAAGCATTAGCGTCGTATAAAACAAAATACTTTGACCGGGAAATAACGATTGGAATAAGCGTCGTTTATATGGGACACGGTAGAGATCGTAATTTCATAATGTCAAGAACTGTAAATGATAAGTGTTACACATATACGAATGCAACATTTATACGTGTAGGTTTATTATTTAATTTGTCATAAACGGAACAAAATGTGGGTAGTTCCATATCATTCTTTAAGTACTTTCTAGTCGATAAATCTCTAAATGTACCTATATGTTCCACCATTTCTTTGGTTATCTTGTACGTTAGTTATTGGTCGCTATAGTTTCTTGTGAAAGTTGTAAAGTAAAATGACCACTCTCACGATAATTTTGGAAGATAACAAGGCTAATAAGCTATAATGGTCAAAACTTAATCAAATTGTGTTTCCAATAAAACTTTAGAAATAAACAAAATTATTTACTTTCCATGATTATCTGACTGGGATTGTTTATTGTATCCTTCATAAATTTCATAACTTGACATTTATTTGTGTAGATATTTTTGTTATATATTTCTCAATGGTCGAACTGAGATCAAAATGATATTAACAGCTATTATGGTAAGAAAAAACTAATTTAATGTTGTGTATAATGATAATGATAATTAAAATGCAATCACAACCGATTGAAATATTTTCCTTATTTTGATCAATATTACTTATTTTGCAGTGTCCAATTTTAAATTGTATTGTAAACATGACTTTGCCAAAATATCAGTTTTAAGTTTTGCTATGTCATTTCAACAAACAAATAGAAAAAGAGTTACTTTCTTTAAAGAAATGAGTTTCATGCATATGTGTACCTTAGTTGGTGAATGTAATGCGACTTTCATAGCAAGATATTTCCAGGAAAATTATTTCAGACCTAGTTAGATAGCCTTTTAAAGCTGTATGTTACTAATTTAGAAAATATCCATCTAAAAGTTATGTAAAATGCAGCCTATCATCAACATCGGTTTGAAAAGTGCAAGCAAAAAGTTATTACAAGCATCGTTAAACTAGTTTGTACGCAAGCACATCTAGTTCTATTTTTATAATGTCAATCATATTCAATGAATGATAAAAAATGGAAAAGCATAATTTTCAATCCATAAAATTGGTATCATTTTTATTCGAGAGCCATAAAGAGTCTTATTATAGCAAACAGGAATAAGAAATTGTCTAATTAAATGAATATTACTTTACGAATCTCTTGTGTTGGTTTGTTCGCGCTATAACCGATATTACAATTAAATATCTCGGAAAATTTGATATTAATTTCGATAATGTCTTGGTTTGAGGAAATTGCGTCGATTGCTATCTCGAGCACCGGAAGTGGTTTCCACCCCAGTCCCTTGAGCAATCTTAATACAGGTTTAGTTTTTGTTTGTTTATAATTTGTATTGATATCGTTTACAAAGTCAAATACACACTCTAGTCAAATTACATAGAGCTACAAGCAAGAACATAAAAACATGCGTTTTTGCATGAATGTCAAGTTCAGTTCAGTTCAGTTTCTTGTATATTCCTCCATTAAACGTGGAGCACTACCCAAAGGGTATAGTTTGAGCAACTATGTACACCTTAAAACCTCAAGACACTATCGATTGTTTCCTTGAAATAGTTATGACGTCACCTCATTTATGAAAAAGGTATACAATGTATCAAAAGTATGTAGCCTGATAACCAATCAACCAGCTTAAAGATTTATTTTGATATGCATAATTGCATCAGCGTTATATTTTATATGTAAAAACAATCGGTGCATAAGAACTAACTCAATGATAAAGACAACAACTTACAAGAGGGACGACACAAAAATGAATAGCAATAGCTTTCTTTAAAATTCTTTATTAGTTTTTCGTTCCTCACATTATTTTTTCCGTTATCATTGCATGTATTTTAATAAGCTGTCACCAAATCCGGAATTACGAAGCTCGATTAGATATTTTTTAAAGCTGATGAAATCACAGTAGGTTTTTTTTCTGATTTCGCTACTTTGAAGTCAGCAGTAAAGTATTAGAGATAAATGAATAATATGTATAATATAACAGTTCGAAGTCGTACATGATTAATTAACCCTTCCATGACACCTGATATTTCGAAATCATTTATGAATCAATAAAGTTTTGGGGTGGTCTGTTTATTAGGGCCCCGCCTTTAGGCGGGTCGCCCTATAGGGATCAGTCAGTCCGTCCGTCCGTCCGTAACACTTTCCTGTCCGCTCCATATCTAGAGAACTATTATGATTTCATACTTAATACTTAACATGATTATTAACCAACACCAGAGGGTGTGTCATGTTGTATGTACAACTTCCTAGGTCAAAGCTCAAGGTCAAAAACTTTGGTTTCAGTTGACAACCCTGTGTCCTGTGGTGTAGATCGTGTCCGCTCCATATCTAGATAACCATTACGATTTCAAAGTTTATACTTGACATCCATTTTAACAACCACCAGAGGGCGTGTCATGATGTATGTAAAACTTCCTAGGTCAAAGGTCAAGGTCAAAAACTTTGGTTTCCAGTTGACAATCCCGTGTCCTGTGGTGAAGATCGTGTCCGCTCCATATCTAGATAACCGTTATGATTTCAAAGTTTATACTTGACATCAATTTTAACCACCACCATAGGGCGTGTCATGATGTATGTAAAACTTCCTAGGTCAAAAACTTTGGTTTCGAGTTGACAACCCCGTGTCCTGTGTTGAAGATCGTGTCCGCTCCATATCTAGATAACCTTTATGATTTCAAAGTTTATACTTGACATTCATTTTAACCACCACCAGAGGGCGTGTCATAATGTATGTACAACTTCCTAGGTCAAAGGTCAACGTCAAAAAAACTTTGGTTTCAGTTGACAACCCTGTGTCCTGTGGTGAAGATTGTGTCCGCTCTATATCTTGAGAACCGTTATGATTTCAAATATAATACTTGACATCCGTTTTAGCCAACACCTGAGGGCGTGTCATGATATATGTACAACTTCCTAGGTCAAAGGTATGTCTGTCTGTTGGTCTGTCCATCGCTTACAAATTTGATCCACACTATATTTTGAGAGGACAGCTGTTATTATTTCATACTTTATACCTGACAAACATTTTCAACTTAACATATATATAACCAACACCAGAGAATGTGTCATAATGTATGCATCCTAGGTCTAAGGTCAGTCTGTCGGTCTGTCCATCCGTTCGTTGTTCTTAACAAATTGTGTCCGCTATACCTCTCGAAAACCGTTAATATTTCATACTTTATACTTGGTGGGTCATAATATATTGAAGGCATGATTCTAAAAATATGTGACAAATATTAATTGGGCAGTACCTTTAAACATATTGTTCAAACATCAATCCATATATCCAGGAGTCACCTTAGAGTAGTCAACAATGAGTTCACATCACACATGAGACTATGTAATAACTTCAAATAATGCTTCATATCAGATTATCCATACAACTTATTTACCCCACATTATTGACAGCGGGGCCCACAGAGATGGCTCCCATCTCAATGATTTCTAGTTAAAATATATGTGTCTTTATCTATTTTTTTATGTTGGGCTTTATATATCTATCGTTGCATCAGTTATGTTTTGCTTCAATCATGTTCGACTTATTCTCCCTTCTTAACAAACTCGCTGCTTTCACACTCAATCTTCTAACCTTTATATAAAAGCGATATTTCCGTCATAGCTTATTACTATGCGGTATGGGTTTTGTTCATTGCTAAAAATTGTACAGTGACCCATTGCTGTTAACTGCTATGTCATTTGGTATCAGGTTGAGAATTGTCTCACTTAAAATCACACCACATCTTCTAATTTTTAAATGTATATCTATAAAGTAACTTTAAGTTACACGTCCAGTGAAACACACATGGACTCAAAGCACCCATCTCATTGTATACAATGTCAATGACAGATCTTTGATAGATTTTTTAAAATACATTCACAACTTATTTTACTCTGGGCGGTTTAGATCAGAGCTTGACATAATGGCTGTATAAAAACATGTCTTGTAATTCTAAAGACTGTAAATTGACCTCAGACGTCTTTTATATTTTTTTTATCGTTTTGTTGCATTAAATGTTTTTGAATAGATATCTATTGAGAAGCAGTTAAGACAGAAACTGGATATTCTGAAAAGCTTACACAAACATCACCTAGATGTTAAGACAGCTACAAATAATTACTGTCAATAACGGATAGCGACCGCCATTGACAGTAAAACCTCATCTGACCCACTGAACAAGCTCCTGTGATTGTGTTAAATAATAGGCAAGCGGTCAAAAAGTCACACTGAATTTGTTCTTGAAATATCTTCTTTATATTACAGATTTTAATTGTAAAGTTTATGTAATTGTTCCTAAAGTTTTTTAAAGCACAATGAAGCCATTTCCGTACCAAGTCACTTTGACAACTTCTCTCCTTTACAATATTGTTTCAAAAGTCTAAAACTGAAAGTTCAAGAAAAATACAAAACATTTTTTTTTAAAGTGTGTTTTTTTTAATCAAAGAAAAAATAATCTCCAGGAACTGAATTATGTCTATATCAACAAAGAACTGTACATGTTAATCTGTTTTCGAATTTCTATGAATATGAAAAGTTTCTGGGAAATCCTAAATTCCTTCCATTAGTTGGATTAGAATTCGATGTCTGATCAAACATAACAAAAAACTATAACTGTTTTACAAAATATTTCTTAATGGCTCTAACATCATGACAACTATCAAAATACAAACAGCTAAGTAATTTGTAAAATGATAACACCATTAACAATGGAACTTATATTGATTAAGAAAATACGTCTTCTATACAACGTCTTGATTTACACGTTTTAATAAAATTACAATTTGTTTTCACACATCAGACTAAAATATCCCAGTATAAATCTTACTATGTGGAAGTTAATTCTTATTTATTTCGCGTTTGAAAGTGCACAATTAAATCGCTTACTGTTTCAAAAACATAGACCGATATAACAAGTAACACTTGTATGCACACGTTATAAAATTACATGCAATTACATGTAAATAAAAAGTTACTTTTCTAATGGGCTATTAATATTTAAATCTATTGTCACATTAGGTCATTATATTTCAAATAATACTGATGTCGCAACATCCTTGTATAAAGGCAAGTTAAATAATTCTACAATTTCTGCTAGCAGTTTTAAATCCAACCCTATGCATTTGAAACACAGGCACTTGTTTCTGTCAATATGGGGTTTACTATCAATACCAGTATAAAAAAAACACAAGGTAGCTAACGGGAAGTTAATATAACACAGCAATCTGATTGGTCGAATTCATCTGGTTACCTGTTTATTTATATTAGTTACCAGAAACCAGAAAAATGTGACCAATCAGATTGCACAGTTTTATTAACTTCCTAAGTAAACCGGAAGTTTAGTCCTTCCAAATTCAATGGTCTGGAAAAAGGTCAATAATTCTCATCTCAAGTGTGTTATTCTGTTTGAGGGGTATTCTCAAGGTAGGGGAGAGTTGTTTTATTGTAAAGATAAATCAATTACCGAAAGACTGGTGTACTTTTATTCGTGAAAGGGACAAGGGAAAGTAATAAAATATTGGTTGAAGCGAACACATTGAAAATTCCCGTTAGCTACCTTGTGTTTTTTTTATACTGGTATTGATAGTAAACCCCATATTGACAGAAACAAGTGCCTGTGATTTGAAAGCCACATAATAAACAATATGTAGAAACGTTAGCTCTATAGGACATAAGGCAGCAACCATTTGATTTTCGGGGTGTATGTGGGGAGGGGGGGGGGGGGGGGGAGGCTATGGATTTTTTTGGGGAAAAAAGTTTGTATCCAGATTTGAAGAAAAACATAATTTGTTTTTGACCCTGAGAAAAAAAAAATGTTTGTTTCACCCTCATCTTCCACTTTATGTAATGCTAAAATTGAAAGAAAGAATTGTGTGGTCGTCTTTTTGCGAGAAAAAAAAAACACCCTACCCCCCCCCCCCCCCCAACACCTGCCCAGAAAATTAAATGGTTGCTGCCTAAGTCAAATACATCTAGCTTATCTTTCCTCGGGTATGATTAACTGTGGATTGATTAATTTTTGTGGGTACCAATTTTCGTGGTTTAAGTAAAACTTTCATATAAGCAGATATTTGATTTCGTGGTTTTGGCAAAGTCTGCTTACATTCCTTTGGAAAAATTGTTATTCGTTGAACATTTATATTCATGGTTTTCCTGTACCCACGTAATCAACGAAAATTGGTATCCAACGAATATAAATGACTTCACAGTATACGATAATCAAAGTACATGTAGATGTCGTACAATTATCAATATGTTTAAGCCATTATTTAATATACTAGTAGATATTTTTTTTACTAGCCATTGAATATAGTTGAATTGTTTTACATTGTCTGAATGGGGCCTTTAATAGCTGACTATGCGGTATGGACTTTGCTCATTGTTGAAGGACGTACGGTGACCTATAGTTGTTAATGTTTGTGTCATTTTGGTCTTTTGTGGATAGTTGTCTCATTGGCAATCATACCACATCTTCTTTTTTATAAGTTCCAAGTATTAAGCCAGCTTTTGTTGTCTTCTTGAGCCTACATGTAAGTGTTGACCAGACATTCATCAAGGCTACATGCAGCAGTCTCGACAGTAAAATTTTGGGAAGATTAGATTTGTCATGCGATTCAGTTGACCATACATTAAACAAGTACATCTGTACCGGTTCTCTTCAATATTCTCAGTCTTGAAATATGTCGTATTAATTTATTTATTTTTTTCATTTTCAGGAAATGCATCAATGTTTATGGAGGTGTATATATTTAATTATAGTTCTACAATTAATTGAACATTTACGTGCCGACCAGAGGGAAGAGGATGCTCGAAGGTAAACAAATGTTGGATTATTATAATACAATGAGCCTGTCAATTACTTTAAAAGTGCGCAATTACATCGATTACTGTCTCAAAACATAGACAGATGTAACAAGTAATACGTGTATGTACAAGTTATAAAATTACATAGAATAACATGTACATAAAAAGTTACTTTTCTAATGTGCTATTAATATGTAAATCCATTAGGTCATTAGATTAAACATTTACTAAGCTAAAACAAATCTTTCGCCACTCTCTTATAGAAAAAGTTGCCAGGCAAATTTTTACATTTTTTATTTAGGTTTCCAATACAGACTCTTAAGTTATAATTTTGACTATTAAAAAGCTTACCAAATAGCATTCTTGGATTTGAGTTTTGATTGTTTGAATGTAACACACCTACATTTGCAGCTAAAACGGTATGAAATAAGATACTGTCTACAAAGCATTTAAAACTTTCTAAATAAAAAAAAAAAGGTAAATAGAATAGATACATAAATATTATCTTTAAGTGTGATGGGGAAAAAGTAAAATAACCTAAATACCGGATTCCGAGGAAAATTAAAAGCGAGAAGTCCGTGTTCAAATGAAAAAAATGAAAAGCCCAAACACATCAAATGAATGGATTACAATTGTCATATTCCTAACTAGCTGCAGGCATTAATCTTTGTTAAGGTGGGGTGGGCGTATGACATTTGCGCCGATTTTGAAAATTTACGCATTCACGATTTTAACTGCCGTCCTTGACAGCACTATTCCCGATTAAAAATTTGTCAAAAGTCTGATCAAGATCCTGTGAATCGTGGATGGAAATTCAAACTTTAAATAAAATTTGTAAAACTATTAATTTAATCACGATAACAATCGGATATTGTTCAGGAAGCGTCGATATTCAACCGTTTCCAAGCGAATTTATCCGAATAATCCCGTTCTCAATCCGGCGCCCAGTGTTCGTCATCTATTCGTTTGCTATGTTTCAACTTTTATTTTGCCTTTTGCTTAAAGGGCTTTTCCGTTTATAATTTTCCTCGGAGTTCGGTATTTTTGTTCTTTTCTTTTTTTCACAATATCTTACAATTTAAGATCGATCCACAATTACTGTTAGATTCAATTAGAACAGGATGCATATAGTTATTTGCCCTATTGTTCAATCAGATGAAATTCAACATAAAAGGATGAAAATCTCTTTCATTAAACATTTATTGTTCTAGTCTAGTCGTTTCTTGTACTAGTTTATATATTTCAAAAATTAGATACAGTATACGTAGAAGTAATGGTTCCTTTGCAATCAAATCAAACAAAAAATTGCTCATTTAAACTCAGCATTCTTAATAATCTGATGAAATGTAACATCAAATATTTTATATACATCATTTATTCAAATGGAGTTTAAATGATTAAAATGTAATCTTTCTTAACTTAATATTTAGGGCTTTTGCATATACATCATTGCGTTTTTGGCGTACGACTGCTAACTTCATTTAGCATTTATTGCATGGGGATACTATTGCCTTCATGCTATCACAATTAAATTAGTGTCTATAATATTTCATATAAATAGTCCGATTCCAGGACGAAAACGCTTTCCGCATTGTATGAAATTTTACACTTTATTTCCAACTTCCGGTGCTAATCAGCAGATACAGACATCTTAATCGACGTCAAAACGGATAATATTTAATTCCAATTATTCACACATTTTGAACGTGATTATCGATCTAATCATCGTCGAATAATTTCATTGTTTCATGACAAATTCTCACAAACCCATTAGGATTCAAGGAAAGGGCGAACATTCCAGGAAGAATTTATAATACGCGCTTAACTGGAATTGCATGCTTATTTGAGAACGCATGTCTCTGATATGTCTTGACTAAAATTATATATTTATTTGAGAAAGGAGTCTTTATAATTTTGTGAATGTAGACAAATACTCCCTTATGTTTTTATGTCGAATATTATATATAATTACGGTATTTTAAAACGCGATTAAATTTTTCTGCGACAGCATGTAAAACGTTGCATTTTTTTTATATCAATTGTTAAAATTATTAAAAGATTTTTGTAAATTCGGTACATTTATACTGTAACACAAACGAAGAGAAATAAACAGCATTGTAATTGATGCAGCATGAAATACGCTAACATAAGGCTCTATACTTGACGAAATTATATTCAATGCTCAATTCCAATATCCATTTCGATCTGTTTGTTCGTATGTTCGTCCGTCGGTTCGTCGGTTCGTAGCTCCATCTTTATTTAGCTCCGCGTTCGTATTAAGAAAGGAGTTCATATTCAGTCTGAACTTTATAATGTTCAGTTGTATCATGTTAACGATTTTAAATGTCAAATTTATTAAATATTAACCATGAGGATTCTATTAAGTACGACGGGTCTAACGTCAATGAAACTGGAAACATGTAGGTTAATGACCTGATGACACGGATCATCCATCATGTTTGTGACAATCTTAATTTGTTTTGTTTTAATCTTTTTGAATTCAGGCCACTACTTAACTAAAAATTGTATATCTATGGTGCACAGCTATGATTCAATGTTGAAAGTTGAATAAATGTTTGGTCAAAACTTTTATGGAAAAAAACACTTTAAGATTCAAACATTTTTTTCAAATTATTTGTTATGTATCTTTGAAATTTCTTAATTCAATTATAGACAGGAATATTTGCTTTTCATGCAATGTGTTAACACTGTACTAAGGTTGGATTCAAATATTTAATTATGCATTTGATGTATCTTCTATTTCAAGTTCGATGTTATAAATGCGTTCAATATAGAGTAACCAAACTGCTATCATTTAGTAAGGATAGCAGTTGTATAGAGAAACCAAAACCTAAGGGCCATAGTTAGAACTTTTCTTTGATCCTAGGAAGCCTGAAATAAACAAAGAAACAAATCGGCAAGAAGAAAAGCTCAGTTGTTTCCCATAGGAGTTCCAATTGTCTACTGAAAAACTCGTCCCCTCACTAGAAAAAATGTTGTTAATGAACAATATGTAATTTCATAATACCTTTGAATCCCGGTTGTGCTTGACGATAAAATATATTATTTGGAAATAGGTTTATTTTGAGAATTCGGAGGCTCAGAAATATGATGTTGTTAGGAAGGACGCTATGTTATTTGGGTATCCATCACAGAAGATTTAGTTTTCATCTTCGGTAGAAATCACAAAGGAACATAGAACAGATCTATTGTTTTCATGATTTTCAATATGCTATGTGTCGTCCGAGTGCATTTTGGGTTTCCAAGTGAATTCTAAAATAAATATTTTATATCTTTATCAATCAACATTTTATGATGAATGTAGTTACAAACAAACAAAAAACGAGATTGTATGCGGATTTTCTTGCTAGAACACCAACACTATTTTTCATGCGGGAAGAATACATATATGTTGAGATTTAAAAAGAAGCAAAAAATACTAAACGCGATGGAAAATGCTAAACGGAAGATCCTTTTTAACATCAAAGCTTAAACATGTAAACGAATGGAAAACAACTATCAGTACACACTTTACTGATGTAATCTCATTGCAATTTATACCATAAATCTCACTATAATACATAATATTAATACAATAACCAAATATATATTTGCCGACTGCCCAACGTAATCTAGAGGACACCGAATTTATTACAAATAAATAAACATGACATGTGAAATATAACAGCATGTGTGATATAACCATACAGCATAACATACTGAGTTGTAATTAATAATTATAAATCATCAAAATTTCTCCATCCTTAACGATCCCGCCGGCCAGGAAAAACCAACTATGTCGATAGACGGCGTTGGAAACCTGTGTCCAAACCCTAACTTAGTCGAAAGTTAATATGCTCGAAAGACCGTTTCCGGAGTCATACTTGGACAGTATACTTAAAGATATGACATAAAACAAAACAAAAAATGATATAAAGTGAAACATGAAACAATAATACATTGCACAAACATAATAAAAACCCAATTAAGATCTAGATATGAAATATTAATGAGAAACGATATATACAAATATCGTTAAGAAACTTGACTGTATCAGTGTTGGGTAGAGAGTGATTACTCCACGGGATTATTTCCCGCTCATTTATTACATGTACATGTAAACATGTGATAATCACATGATTAATCAGACGGAACGTTAGTACAATAATTTTCCTCTATACTGCGAAACGCGGAAAATTATAAGTACACACTTTACTGATGTAATCTCATTGCAATTTATACCATAAATCTCACTATAATACATAATATTAATACAATAACCAAATATATATTTGCCGACTGCCCAACGTAATCTAGAGATCACAAAGAAAGGGATGAAAAGAGCCCAAATTATAAACCAAGTTTTCTAGATACTGATAATCTCATATCTAAGGAATCAGCAATGTAACCATCTTTGCTAATATCTGATTTCCACCTTCCATGACGTTTAATACATCTCTCATTTACTTCTGACCTGGCTGCTGCAGAAGCACCACCAGAACGTAAAGAATGCAAACCTAGGTTCAAGTCAGGAGCTACAGTCTTTAATCTACGTACAATATTCTCTTTTGTGGCTGTATAGCTTAACTTTTTATTCTTATATATCAACTTAGCTAACCCCTTAGACCTAAAAATCGGTCGAAATATAAAATAATCCGAATTAACATCCAAACTAGCAAGTGAAATGTATCGCTTATACATAACAACTGGACATGCCAAAGTGTTACCCCTAGAAATAAGTATCTCGTTACCTTGTCTGTATTGATCGGTCTTGGACCGGGGCAGAAAAATAGAAATATGATCATCAAAAATCTTAACATCCCTACATGTAATAGAACTTAATTCGTCAAAGCGCAAAAATCCAGCATAGCCTATCAAAATCATAGTCAAATCTCTAACAATAAGCAAGTCATTTTCAAATTCATTAATTTTACAGAGTTCAAGTATTATATCCGAGGTAACAGGGTCTTTCTTTACGACTGGTTTTCCATTTAATCTTTTACATGATTGAGCTAACGAATGAATGTTAGCGTTATTTGTAGGATCAACGTAACCATAAAGCTCATGTACCCACTTTAAAGCATAAATTATCGAATCTAAAGTACAAGGTGATGACTTCTTGTCAATCAATAAAGTTAAAAACAATGAAACATGAATCGGATCTGCTGGTAATTCTTTAAAACCATATCCTTGAGCAAAAGATCTCCAACGATTATAACTAGCAAAGTACTTTTTTGTAGTATTGTCACTTTTAGACTGGATAAGATAAACCGACATCTTTTCTGCTAATTTTCCAAGTTCAACCGAACATCCTACAGTACTCTTCTCTACAATCTCCACAACATGTTGCCTCAGTCCTAAGCCTGAAAATCGCAAATATGGATCATTAGAACATAATATTTAAAGCTATCAACCTAAATTTAAGTGGCCATTTCCCGAAAATGCCGTTTTTACCGGCACCCTTCACTATAACTTTGTCATTTGTAAGATAAATAGCGTCTGAAACAAAACTCTTAAAAATTTCTTGTGCACAAAGTAAAGGCCAAAATGCCGCCGATTTCCATTCTGGTATAACCAAAATACCATTAGCACGCTCATTGCACATTTTGTTTACTGTTTTTGCAATCAAAGAAGGTGGGGGTACCAACCAATTGTTGTCATTTCCCCAATATTGACTAAAACTGTCAACTGCTTCAGTTCCTGGGCACCATATAACTGAATTGAAACGCGAACAATGTGTATTGTAATGAGTGGCAAATCGGTCTATGCTACACGGACCCCAAATATAGTTTAAGAAACTGAATGTTTCATCGTTTAAAGACCAGTCATCGTGATCTGTATAACGACTAAGTTGATCTGCATACACATTCTGAGCCCGAGGGACCCAGCGAGTCTGAATATTAATGTTTTTCTGTTCACAAGATTCTAAAATATTAATCGCAGTTTTTTGTAGTGACAAATTTCTGCTCCCCACCGTCAAAATACGTGCGACATTTTGATTGTCACTGTTGACTCGAACTAATTTGTTCTCCAACAACGAATCTTGAGTATACAAAACTCTCTTGACGCATTCAAGTTCACGCCAAGTTGAACTCTCAAAAGGTTCATTACCTACCCAGTTACCGAATACTTCGGTACAATCATAAGTGGAACAAAAACCACCAAAGCCTACATCTGAGGCATCACAAAACAAATCGACATCAAAATTGTCGTGAAAATTAACTGTGCTTATATTCACACCTTTACTATTCCTTGCTCTGCAAGAAACTCTCCAAAATTCTAACTCATCAATAGCTTCTGGTGTAATTTTTACAGATGCCTCCCAGCTTGCTCTACCGTTAACACAAGCATATAAAAATCTTGTTCTCAATCTCACGAGATCACCAAATACTATTTGCATTGATATGAGTTGACCGACTATGCCCGCTAAAATTCGAGCCTTTAACAAAACTTTACCTCTCCCAATCTCGGAAAGTATATAGTTTACAGTTTTCTCTGCTTTATCTATTCTCTCAGGACTGACGAATATTCTACCAGTTTCAGTATTCCAAATGAAACCTAACCATTTCAATTTTTGGCATGGATCCCAAACACATTTTTCATGTGCAATTAGAAAACCTAGCTTTTGAAGGTGAAATTTTACAAACTGACTACTTTTTTGACAAGATTCAAAATCTTTACCACCTCCCAAACCATCATCTAAAAACATAATAATTTGTTCGCCTTTAGATCTGAAATACTTTACAACTTCCCTGAGAACTTTGGTAAATATGTAACCAGCAGTAGCCAATCCAAATGGCAAGACATTAAAAACGAAATATCTGTTTGCACCATTTATCTCCCATGCAAAACCTAAATATTCTCTGTGCAATTCAACAATCTCAATATGGTGATAAGCACTTTTTAAATCATAGCCATATAGAAAATCATGTTGGTGAAAAATTTCCCTTGCTAACTTTGTGTCTTCATATTTAAATCTAAATTTAAATAAATGAGGATTGATGTGTCTACAATCCAATACCAACCTGGGTTTGCTCGATTTATTAAAAGCAACGGTCAAAGGATTAACTACACAAGGTATATCATTCACTTCTGATATACAACCTTTTGACAGCAAAGTTTCAATTTCTGACTTAACAAAACTTGCGTTATCAAGAGATGATCTGTTATTTCTAATAATTTTATGATCTGGTTCTGTTTTGAAAGGTATCTTATACCCGTTTTGTATAACATCAATTATATGTGTATTACCTGTGATTAATCTCCATTCATCGATAGCATTTTTCAATCTACCTACTGGACTAACCGGTTTTTCCACATAAGTAACAAGATCAACCTTTTGTAAACAATCAATTGTTATTGAAACCTTCTCATTGGCGTTTCTAATTTTGGAATTATTGCAATAAAAATTATCATCTGAGCTACAAAATAAGCTTGAACTATCTAAGTTTGATAAATATAAAGAATTACTTATCTTTTGTTTTCTATCAGGACAATTATCTGCCCAGTGCCCCCTTTTTCCACAATTGAAACACTTTCCAGGCTTGAAAGAATCATCTTTATCTGCATTCCTGGCATAAGGAACTTGTCTGGGTTTGATGCTTTTCTTGGTTTTCTCTGCTTTACTCTTGCGCTCTGCTCTAGACTGAGCTCTTAACATTTTTCTCTCATCTTCGGAGTCTTCTGCTATTGGGTTGGCAACATACTCATTAACCACTTTCCAACCGAGTTGAGAAGAATCTGCAAGTTTAATTAACTTTTGTCTCTCTTGCACAATGTCAATACCTTCTGAAATCCTGGATTTAGCGTTCTGTACGGTCGCTCTGGTCAAATCATGAACTTCTAAGCTTGACTTCGCCTCTTTCAGCTTTGTTAGAACCTTCACAACATACTTGAATTGGTTTTCGTTGCCCTTCCTCTGAAAATTATAGTTATCGGTCAGAGTTTCCTCCATCTTGGCCATTTGAGTCTGCGAAATTTCTTGTTGACTTTCTTGTAAGGTGGTCTGCAAGCTTGTCAGTTTACTGTCCATTATACCGTTTATACTGTTCAATAAATCCTGTTGAGATGTTGATATGGCATTGGAAACTTCTCTCGAAATGGCATTTCTTAAAGGGCTGCTCAACATATCGGTGTCCATCTTGACTGTATCAGTGTTGGGTAGAGAGTGATTACTCCACGGGATTATTTCCCGCTCATTTATTACATGTACATGTAAACATGTGATAATCACATGATTAATCAGACGGAACGTTAGTACAATAATTTTCCTCTATACTGCGAAACGCGGAAAATTATAATTTTCCTGTTATGGTACAGACATTTTTATGTAGAAAATGTATATCAACCCTGGTTGTATATATTTAGATAAACCTCTCACTGGTATGACAGTCGATACTATCACTTGACATGTCTTTATCATCTGATTTTGAAACAATTATGATTTTAAACCTGTAATTAAAATCTTCATTCTTTTTTTTAAACTGATAATAATTATTGTGATAAAGGTTCTACAGGACTGTTATATAGTGTGATAGTTAATGTTTTCGTGCACTTGTACATATCTAAATAAAAGACGGATACTAAAACACAAAGAAACCTGTATTATGAACTTGACCAACTGAATAGAAAAAAAGGATATCTTAGAAACTTGTGGTTATTACATTATTTCAATTCCTTTTTGATGAGAATTCACCGGCCTATATTTTTTATCGGGTAATTACAATTTCGGAAATTGCCATTTATTGTTCCGTTTCTTAAAGAATTTTTAGAACTTCTTTTATATTTGACGTTTATTTTAATCTGTATAAATTATCGCTTCTCAAAAAGAACCTGTTTTTATGTTGTTGTTTTGCCTTTGTTTGTCGCTCAAAGACTATATGTTTTTTTTATCCTATTAATATTTCTCGTAGGGGTAATTATTAAAGATAATTGTGTATAAATTTAAATTGAAGAATGGACATCTGGATCCCATTAAAGACTCATATGTGGTTGTTAAAAGATTTGTTTTAATCGACTAGTATGTAGCTACATTGATTTAACAAATGGAAATACAGTGAAAAACAATAGCTTATTATAATTCCTTTTGATCTTTAGGAAAACATTTAAGTAAGTGCTGTTTGTAGTCAATATCACAGTAGAAGGCAACAATATTTTCTACCCGTTTCCTACGTTCCCAGTTCTTCTACCTTGGACCTTATACAACTATTGCATTGAAACTGTGTTAAAAGGGTTGCAAGTGTAAACATAATTTGCTTTAATCAGAAAGAAAACTACCATTTCGACCGCCAAATCCACAAATTGACCGTGACAATTGTTCAATAACACAGTTAAGTTCCAGTATTTTTCGGATATGGAAGACGGTGACCATGGCAAGTATACGTTCTAAAATTCGGTCATGGTCCTGCTGTTACATCTAGCCGTTATTACGGCAATATCCAAACATCTCGTGAACTATATCGAATTTTAGATGATCAAATAGATATAAGAAAATGTGGTATGAGTGCCAATGAGACAACTCTACATCCAAGTCACAATTTATAAAAGTAAACCATTATACCAAAGTACGGTCTTTAACATGGTAGCTACAAAGGGCCCCCAAAAAGTAATGTTTACTATGTACATGTACTTGATTTCAGGAAAAATATGTGAAAATAAAACTAAATAACAATTACAGTAATGTTGATTTTTTACAGTAAAAATCGTTTTACCTTGTCTGTTGACATGCGTTCACATTGAAAACGAGTGTTTACCAGGTAGTATGACATAAAATGCTTTAATGGTTTTCGTGCAAGCGGATATTTGGCTTTCAACTGCACTGTGTTGATGAAAGAAGTTTTTATCTCCTTTTTGTAATAAAACGTGTTTGCACAATCCTGTTTGTAAATGTCTATTTGATAAATGAACATGCAGATCTGATGGATTAATAATAAATCTATTAACAAAAAATGATCAGCAATTAACGTTATTAATAATATTAAAACAGTTTGATAGCAAAGGATCGTTGACAACATTTTAATTTGATAGAGATAAAATATCTGTATTACGCCATCTTGGGTTGCAAATGATCGGTACATATTTACATTGAAATTATCAAGAAAAAAATGATACACTGAATGCAATTCATTTGTCACGTTCGGCTGTTCGTTTAAATTGTATGGTAATTACAGAAAAAGAATGAACTTTACATTTCTCGATCTCGTTAATAGCAAGCAATAGCAACAACAACAAAAACGAACACGATGACTTTATTTTGCCATTGTCCTTTCAACGTGTGTTATCAGAGTCATATTCATGTTCTTTATTTAAAAAGTTTGTTTTATCTTTATTCACATAGACGTGCTTTTCTTTGTATTACATTGTATGTTTTCTTAAACAATTGAAACTTTTTACAACTTGAAGTTTGAAACTTTTGACGAACGCAATTTACTAATAGTTATCAAAGGTACCAGGATTATCAATTAATACGCCAGACGCGCGTTTCGTCTACATAAGACTCATCAGTGACGGTTATATCAAAATAGTTATAAACCAAACAAATACAAAGTTGAAGAGCATTGGGGATCCAAAATTCCAAAAAATTGTGCCTAATACGGCTAAGGTAATCTACTCCTGGGATAAGAAAATCCTTAGTTTTTCGAAATGTATACCTCTAGCCAATGTAGAAAAGTAAAAGAATAACAATACGCACATTAAAATTCAGTTCAAGAGAAGTTCGAGTCCGATGTCAAAAGATTTAACAAAAGAAAATCATAAATAACAACAGACTACTAGCAGTTAACTGACATGCCAGCTCCAGACCTCACTTAAACTTATTGAAAGATTATGTCTTCATCATATGAATATAATCCTGGTACCTTTGATGTCCATTTTTGGTCATATAGCTCCTTACATTGCTACGTTTTTGTACTATCTGGATTTTAAATGTTAAAGTTTGCGCCGTCAAAAGATAAATCTAGAAAACCTCTTTAAAACAGATTAAATGTAATGAACACAGTGAGTTAATATGAGCTAAATAATGAACACAGTGAGTACATATGAGCTAAATCAATTTACAACCCTTTTCAACTGAGCATACTCTTCTTACAAACTACTTAATACCAGTCAAAGTGAACATATAAAGGTTATTGGCTGTGTAGCCGATGTATTTTTAAGTATTCTCAGTCTAATTAAACAGCGTGAAAACAAGAATTTCCTATTTTCCCCAACAGGAATAATCATCACTCAATAGAATTATCGCTCTATGTGAGATATTTCATATTATATTTCAAAAATCATATAATTTATGACGAAAACATTAAATGGAGAAGTCAGATATTTATCTAAAGTATGTATACACATGAATCGAATAAATATATTTTGAATATTTCAATCTGATATATACAGGTTGACAGGTTGAATTTAAATATTTGTTCATCTGTTAGCATTGGTTGAAGACTTGACGCGATTAAACTATAAGCCTGGTACCTTTGATTACTATTCACATCACATTATTAAGGGGAGATAATAATTATAAGGGTCCATTTCAAAGTTATGCTAAAAGACCTACCGCCGTCCAATATAAAAGATTGATTATAATTACAATAACGATCATTAATGTCAAAAAAATTGTTGTTACAGTAAAGTTTAGATACCATTAAATTCAAAGGAAGGTTTGCCCATTTATTTTTTTGGAAGTGTGTTTGGCAATACCGAGTTTACATGATCACGATTACAAAGTTCATACGTGTCTTTGAGGCCGGAAAGATTCATTCCGTACTTGTTTTAATGGCTATTGCTTTTTCGTTTTATTTTTATAATGCATCACGTATTTAAATGGATTACATCGGATGTGTGATAAGTCATTGATAAAAAAAGTTCACATAAGTAAATTGAAAATCTAGACAATTGAGATGAACTAAATATATTTACGTAACTCCCACCTTTATATAACGTGATGAGCTGTCTATGTGCTTAAATGTTAAAGACTTTGTTCTCTTAAATTAACACTTAACTAATATAATTACAGGTATAACATTGGCTTTGACACAGGATCAAAGGCAAAATACTGTAAAAACAATTATGAAATGTATCGACTTAAATAGATGCACTAGTACATTTTAATCCGATAAAGGGATTTCATGTACTTTTGGTCTTCATGGGAAATAGTATAATTGGTTTGAAAACGCACGTATTAGAGACTATCAAAGCGCTGGACTGGGATGGAAAACGGAAACACAATGTGTCATTTCATGTAGGAATCTTACTACTTGTATTTAGGATTTCTATTTGCCGCATGTGTAAACACCAATTCCTAAGTTTATACAGCAATGGTCACACACGTGTTCAATCATTACACGTTTTGAAAGTTTTTGCTTAAGGTCGTTTCGGCTGAACGCATGACGTGTCAAAATATTATGAAGTCATTCTTTCTAATTTTGGTTCATATACTTCCATTTTTAGCTTTTTTCATGAACATATTATGCTAAAGTAATTGAAATCATTGTCTTTTATTCAGGTTGATGGAATCACTAAACCAAGCACAAACCGATATTTCTTCTATGATGTCAACAGTTGACGGTCTAGATAATTATTTGACCACACAAAAGTAAGAATATTTAGTATGCTGCAATATGTATAAAAATTCCTGTTTTTTTTGTTTAGCACCACTGTGAAGTTCCGTTGATAATCTGCTGTAACTCACGTTCTCTTTTTTCTCAGAGGCAATTCTTATCTACCCCTTTTGCAACTATACCTACTTCTTTAAACCAATTATCAGTCCTTAAAGAGGTTTTAATATATTGTTTTTATTTGGTTAATGTTGTTAGAATTTAAGGATCGCAAGAAATTAACGCATCAGATTATTTATTTCAGATGATTTTATAGAAACCTCATTATTTTTAGTATTTGTTCAATTTCATATGGAATCAGTTCACATTTTCTCTCTATCTAACACTATATATAGTCAGTGACACTGCATTTTAATAAACTTTTGAACTGCAATATTCCCTTATTTTAAAAGGTCTATGTTAGAAAAAATGTTTAGTAAAAGCATTGGTTTATGTCTTTTTTTTAAATAAAATCCTCCAACATCTATAACAAAAGAATCTCAATTTGTTTCATTAAAGATTTTTTTTGATTTTTTCCCGTCTTTCTTTTGTTATCCTTGGAATTAGCAGAACATAAAGAGGACCGACAGCCTTCAAACGATTCCCACGACAATTGTTATATATCTAACGTCAAAAATCAGTAATTAATCTAAAATAGATAATTTTTCTATTCATATATTTTATTGCATATTAAGTAATAATAAAATCAGATAATACTTCGGCTGACTTGTAAGAACATAGCATTGATGTCCAATGATGTTAGGAGGCTAACGCTATAAAACTCAAACTTAGTCTCAAATGAGATTGATAAGTTTGATGTTGTGGAAGACATTTGTAATTATTTTATTAGTTCTTATGTGAATGCTAATATTTTTAGATAAATTCAATTATTATAGCTACTGATATCCTTATTATTAAATTGCAGTAAAGATATGATTATTTGTCCTTTGCAACAATTATTTCGACATTTTGTGCTTGACATAAAACTGCAGTACTGAAATAACAGGTTTTCAATTAATAATAGATTTTCCCGCTATAAATGATTGAAATCCACTTAAATATATTGAAATCTGTTCGAATGACCGATCAACATTGTGTAAATCTACACTGTCCGGTGCAATTATTTTTACACTTCTAAAACAACCCCCTTATGGCCTTACTCAAGTTTGTATTGCAATAAAATCATATTAATTTGATAGTAATGATTTTATCTGTCACTAATTTTAGATTTTTTATTTTTCTCTAAATCTATTTACATCATTTATCATTTATGGTTTATTTCAACTATATCTTGGAATTATTTATCTTATCTTCTTCTAAGATTGAAGTATTAACGTCAAACTATACCAATAAAACAACAAGAGTTGCCTGAAATAAAGAAAAAACACCCATATGAATTTATGCACTAACTCTTAAAAAAAATAATAAACTTGATGTTCAAATTTAGATCTTTATTCTTCTTCAGAAAACGGGCGTGCAATCTCGGATTAAATAGTCACCATTGTGCCTTGGCAGACTTGGACAATCAACTCCAGTCACGAGAATGGTTATCAAATGGACATAGTCCTGGTAAACGGACCACATTAAAAGAGGAACACAAAGAAAAACTATCGGAGGTTGAAATTAAAAGGTAACCACTGAGCTTTTTAACTAATTTTGATTTATCTTCTTATAAAGATATAACTTAAATCACTATGAATTGAAGTTGGATGCAAATTTTGATTCAAATTTCAATTTTCTTCTAATGTCCTGTACTAAGTCAGAAATATGGCAGTTGTTATTTAATAGTTTGTTTTTATTGATGTTGCATTGTCGTTTGATTTTGTTGCAGTTCAGTGGTTCGTGGTTTTCTTCTTACAGTTGCTGTGATTTCGTCAGTTTTAGTTTGTTACTCGGATTTGCTCTCTCGCAATCGATTGATGATTTTTGTACAGTGGTATTCTACTGTTGCCTTTTTTACCTTTTTTGAATTTTTGAATCGAAGACTTTTCTTATTTACAACGATGAAATAAATTGTTTCTTAAAAGTCAAATCATTCAACTTTGCTTCCGATAATTTTTGGTTAAACTTGTCTTATTTTGTGTACTTTTTTAGTGAATACTTGAATTTAACTATAAAAATTGCAGGTTCGAGGGGTCTTCAAGAAATCAATATTTGATTAATCTTAGTTATTCAAACCTATCAAGTATCATCGCAATTTGCTTTTCATATCAGTTCATATTAAGTTATGAAGACGATATTAGTCTGTCTTTATAAATTTTTCTGGAAGCACTGGTTCAGTCATATTTAAACCATATGTTTCTGAACAGTTGAATACTCTGGCTTATATTGTCATTATTATTGGGGAAAAGATTTCTAGTTTAATATAGGAGATCACATTGTATGTGTTGAAATATACACATGGCATAAAGTATTACAACACTTTGATTTTTTTTATAACAAATGAAGTGTTTTTTTGTCCAAAAAAATGCATTTTACAACTTTTACTGTAGTCGAACTTTACAATGTCAGACATTTCAAAATTAATCTTTATATGATTGTTCGCATCATGGTTGATTCTTATACACCAAAGAATTAGTACTTTGTGCGCAGCTTCAATTCAAACGGATAACCGCATCTTAACGTCTTCTGATTCCTGCCATAAGTCGACTTATTTATTGCTAAGGTAGCATCAACCAATCCTGACGAAGGGTATTGTTTATTTCATGAAGTGTTTGAACTGGATTGTCATGTCGGTCACTTTACGCTTAAAAGTGTCCCATATATGCTCGATATGGTACAAATTCGGGCTAAGATCGGGTCCAGGAAGATAAACAGAATTCCATTGGAACAATGGATCTTCCTCCACGATGCTAGTTTCCAAATTTGTCGAGCTCTGCCCTATATTGGATACGGTAAACTGTGTGTCTGTTCGTAAGCAAAGGTCACCGAAATGGTCTTATCGCATAATAAACAGTAGCGATGAGCCGATCTCGAACTGTTCTTGTTTAAAGGGTCCTGTATGGCCATTGCTATCTTTTTAGGATTGTATTGTTTGCAATCTGATTCCTTCTAACCAACCTTTATTATGGTAGATTTTCCCTAGCAGATATTATAGGGGTTCTATCTGATCTCGGAAGGTCTTTAACCTCGTTTTTTGCCTGATTTTTATTCTCAAAACGACTTGTAGTGGAATGGTGATGACCGGCAACAATACTTGCAATTGTCACAGTGACGTACCTGCTTCTCTCATGTTGATTATCTGCCATCGTGCTGCAGTTATGAGTTGTTGATGACCAATTACAAGGTGACAATCACAGAAATTTATAAACTTGGTTATCAAAGTGTTGAAAACAATGAGGATAAAAACGTCTGTTTTATTGTTTACAAGTACAGTAGCTACATGTGCAGATAAAAACTTATCGAGTCGATATTTATGGAATGAACTCAGGTGATATTTAAGTAATGTTTAACTAGTTCTACTTCAACAAACTAAATCATTAAAAAATAAAGAGTGTTTTTTTAATTTTAATTTTAATTTGGTGTTGCAATACTTTTTCCATGTGTATATTAAAAGTCAAGATTAAAACAGAAAAAAAAGGATTTCACAAAGTCGGAATCTCATGACCTAGAAATGAAGTAATGATATTAAATACTTGCTCTGCATACATATTTTTTCTGGATATTAAAATTAAAGTAATGTGCATAGGTCTTCTCCAGGAATACATACAAAAAAGAAGTTATATTAGGACGACAAACATATACATATAATCTATGGAAAGATAGTAAGTATATAGAAAATTGAGATACATGATACCCCGATGTCATAGATGACAATTTATATCAATGTTGTTTATTGTGCAATAAAAAAATCAGGGACATCTTTTTTTTAACTCGAAAACCTTAAACGCTTACGGTGTTTATATATCTAAACTTGTACGATTCGCTCGTGTATGTAACAATGTTTTAGATTTTAACAGAGAAATTCATGTATTACTGAAAAATTATTACACTAGGGTTTTCGATATCACAAACTAGTCAAAACATTTACTAAATTTTATCATCGGTATAAAGACATCATTCGTAAATATAGCTCAACATGCAGACTTCTTATACGTTCGGGTATTTCACATCCAATTTTTTATGGAAATATCCTTTATAAAGCACAAATGTGTCAGTATTCACCTCAGAAACTTACAAAACCTTTGAATAGACTTATTAAGAAGGGATATAATTACGATACTGTTGTCAAGTCATTAAAGATTGCATATTTTGGCGTTAATATTGAGTCACTGATAAGGTCTTTGCGTCGGTACTAAACACATTTTTTCTAAAAACAGTTGTTGGCATGACACGGGTTATGTTCTTCTCATATATGTTATGATGGTATGATACTAAACCCCTAACGGGAAGGATTGTGCCTGATGTTCATATGATGAAATCATAATCTTTCAGTCAGTTTAATTGGAGTCTGGAGCTGGCATGTCAGTTAACTGCTAGTAGTCTGTTGTTATTTATGTATTATTGTCATTTTGTTTATTTTCTTTGGTTACATCTTCTGACATCAGACTCGGACTTCTCTTGAACTGAATTTTAATGTGCGTATTGTTATGCGTTTACTTTTCTACATTGGTTAGAGGTATAGGGGAGGATTGAGATCTCACAAACATGTTTAACCCGGCCGCATTTTTGCGCCTGTCCCAAGTCAGGAGCCTCTGGCCTTTGTTAGTCTTGTCTTATTTTAATTTTAGTTTCTTGTGTACAATTTGGAAATTAGTATTTGTTTAGGGGCCAGCTGAAGGACGCCTCCGGGTGCGGGAATTTCTCGCTACATTGAGGACCTATTGGTGACCTTCTGCTGTTGTTTTTTTTATTTGGTCGGGTTGTTGTCTCTTTGACACATTCCCCATTTCCATTCTCAATTTTAAATATGAATAAAATATTAATTGAAGATTTGCTTAACATTCCCTTAAAAATAACCAATTAGTCTTTCCGATTTTCTAACATAACATTGTGAATCATTACGTTTGCGAACGGAAGTCATTTTTCCAGACTTATATTTACTCCGCCATTGATGCAATATTATTTTTATAGATTGTCTGAGTTTATTATCGGATTTTTGTATCTTGAACACACGCTCTTAAATCACAAACCGACTGATACATGCATTGGAAGAGATTAATCCAATAAATGTCCTGTCTTCTGCAACTATTTTAAAGCACTCCACCCCAAACCAAAATTCTAAACGTACCTCAACCTAAGCAATTTGATATCCCCTCTGTATTTGTACCGTTTTTATTTTGCGATTGAAAAGAGTAACCTACTGATCTGCAACTATTTCCCTATAATAGCTTCTCCTAAATGTTCATTACGATCCAATAAAGAGTCTCTTGAGACTAATTAGTAGCATTTACAGTAAGATAGACATCTAATGAACAAGATCCATTGCCATTTATGTTGATTTAATTTGTGTAAATTGTTTTATGAGTTCCCAAATATTTGCTTGTGATAAGTCGATAACTCTCGATCACTGAATGCAAACAAGTAATTTCCTTGTGACACAGAACATGACAAATGGGCCCCTTATATCATCTCCCATACAAAGACAATGATGCTTAATCAAATAAATCCTTATGTCAAATCAAATAAACTAAAATGTTTTCGCAAAAATATAATTTGCAGATAATTAGTAATATGTATTTGGGTAATAATGAAGGGAAATTATTTCTGCGGTAATGACAGCGCTATATATCTTATGGATGAACACTTTTAGATAGTGAACACAGTATTAAATCATTATTAAAAGCATTTTGATTGAATTGTTTGTTGTATTTTTTATAAATCTTTTAACTTGGTAATTTACTGACACTTACAGCCGATATTTGAAATGAGTTTCAGTAGCTTATTTAATAGTTAAAGTGGTTAATAATATAACTGCTCTGTATTAAATTATTTACAATACAATTTATGTTGTCACACATACTGACAGTGAAATGGGTACATATTTTGCTATTATTCAATTGACCGATATTGGCATCGGAAGACAATATATTCGGTTTTTCTTATAATTTCTTTTACGTATTAAACGTCTGAAAAGTGTATGCATAATTTATCTTCAACTTATCATTAGATATTCTTAACTTGCATCAACAATCCATGAGAAATATTAGCATTTAAGAAGTTTCTACCTTTGATATGTATTTTTCTGACAAATAGTTTTATTTAATATGATTTTCAATCGACTATAAGAATCGAAGACTATTTAAAATAAATATCCGACAGATGGTTCATTTCTCAAATGTTTTTTTTCTTCTGTTTCGGGGTCTTCTGTGAGAGGACTAAATACTCAGCTCCTCATCCGGATTATTTTGAGGTCTGAACTGAACATTTTATCGAAACTATCAATAATCGAAAATTTATCACAGTAAAAATACATTACATTTTGACCATATTTATTGTATTAAAACAAGCGAAGTAGTCTGGTAAATCTAAATATCATATATTTCCTTCTGCAGGTTAATAGAAGATATAGTGAGAAAGCGCCTTGACCTTAAGAACATTCGCACATTGTTAGAAGATGCAAATGGTAGCATTATCGAAAACAGGTAAATATATACAATTTCTTAAGTAAACAGAAACATTTCCGTGCATTGTCACATTCCCAATTCTACATAAATCGTTTTTATACCATAAAAACCATGGTCATAGTTTAGTTTATTACTGGAAAAAATCTTCCTGACATATGGTCTTCCAACCTATTATTAATTCTATAACAAACAACAAAAGAAAACTGAAGGATCACTTTCATAAAACCCGATCATTTGAATGTCATTCAGGCCAATTTATTTATAATTTCTATTCCTATAAAATATAATCAACATTATATTTATAAGATTCGAAATAAAGAGAGGCGATGTCCACTGATTATGGTTTATATAAACATTCAGACTCATGAAATAACATTATAAAACTGCAGCTCTATAGTTATTAACTTTAAAGAAGAATTGACTTCAAAAAAGAGGGACGAAAGATACCAAAGGGACAGTCAAACTCATAAATCTAAAACAAACTGACAACGCCATGGCTTAAAATGAAAAAAGACAAACAGACAAACAATAGTACACATGACACAACATTGAAAACCAAAGAATAAACAACACGAACCCCACAAAAAACTAGGGGTGATCTCAGGTGCTCCGGAAGGGTAAGCAACTGTTTTCAAACATTCAGCTAAAATGTATTCACTCGGTGCACATAAAACAAATTAATACGTTGTATAAACATAAAAACAGAATTCAAAGATCTTTTAATTTTAAACAGGCAAATATTTGCATGTGTATCATATCTCGGGATCTTACATATTTGTTCACCTATCTTTTTCTATGAGAACATATACATTTTTTTCATTTTAAACTGATAATGTATTCTCATATTTGTAGTAAACGCACATGTACAGTGGAGTTAGGAGGTGCTTGCCGAACGGAATGGGCATCATCCATTGCAGACCAATATTATTACTTGATGTCTCCGCATAGTCCTGGTAGAAAACGACGATCATTCCGAAAGAGAATGTCACCCTTGCGGCTATTTCACAAAAGACTTCAGCTAATCAAGAAGAGACATTCAAATAATTGATCGCATTTTTTTCTATTCTGATGGTAAGTCTCGTTGTCAGTACTTCAACTATACTGGTTATATTTGAAAAAAAAAGAATTCCAAAATACTCCATGAAAATTCAAAACGGAAAGTCCCTAATCAAATGACAAAATCAAAAGCTCTAACACAGCAGACGAATAGATAACAACTGTCATATTGGTACAGGCATTTTCTTATATAGAGAATAGTGTGGAGAAAACCTGGTTTTATATCTAGCTAAACCTTTCACTTGTATGACAGTCGCATTAAATTCCAATATTTTGACAACGAAATGTGAAAAAAACCAATCAGATATAATATTTAAAAATGTCAAAAAATGTTGAAAACATGCCCTTGCGATTAGGGGCGATTAACAATTTTTCCTATTGTTTATACACTTGTCTATTACTTAAACTGTAGGTAACATGTAGATGGTGTTGAGTAATTTGTGTTAGGATGTTGACTTTCAACTTCTTCCTTCATCTCACTTTATTCATACAAAATCGATGAAATGTAACAATCATTAATCCTAAGTTAATTAAATATAAGGAAAAATATAAATATAAACTAAATTCTACCTCATACCAACAACAACAAAATACAAAAAAGATGATCCTTGTGGAATGTCATGTTCCTGGTAAGAGGCAGTGCCTTTTGAATTCCTCGTTTCGGAATCTACTACATCATGGGTAAATAGTTATCAGAAGTACCAGGATTACAATTTTATACGCCAGACGCGCGTTTCGTCTACCTAAGACTCATCAGTGACGCTCATATCAAAATAGTTAAAAAGCCAAATAAATACAAAGTTGAAGAGCATTGAGGACCCAAAATTCCAAAAAGTTGTGCCAAATACGGCTAAGGTAATCTACTCCTGGGGTAAGAAAATCCTTAGTTTTTCGAAAAATTCTAAGTTTTGTAAACAGAAAATTTATAAAAATGACCATATAATTGATATTCATGCCAACACCGAAGTGCTGACTACTGGGCTGGTGGTAACATTTTAAAAATCGTTCATGAAAACGTGTTTTGTAACAAAATGTCTTAGATTATCAAAATCCATCAAATAATGTGACGTTATTTTCATTTTAAAGTACATGTACGAATAATGTAATTACCCATAATCCTTTGAATTCAGAAAGAACGAATTGGTAGGAATTTTTTGTTGTCAATATTTATGTTTATATCTTGAAGTGGTTCGAACAGAAATATGGCATGTAGATTTCGATTAAAATTACCACAAACAAATATTAAGAGGTTTATGATATATCATTTAAAACAAAAATAGACATTGAACCTCTTCATTGTATGCATGCAAAATTAACAGGTTTTAAGTAAAAAAATATTTTATTAAAACATTGGTTTATGTGTGTTATATACATAAAGGCAAAAGTAGTATACCGCTGTTCAAAACTCATTAATCCATGGACACAAAACAAAATCGGAGTAACAAACTAAAACCCAGGGAAACGCATTAGATATAAGAGGAGAACAACGACAAAACACTCAAATGTAACACACACAGAAACGGACCAAACATCAGACAAAATCCCGCGAAAATAACAAATATAACATCAAAACCAAATTCATGAATTTGGGATAGACAAGTACCGTGACACGTCTTATCGCAATGTGAATTTACACTAAAAAAATAAGAGAAAACAAACGACACAACGTTAAAATGTAACACACACAGAAACGAACAATATATAACAATAGTCATATTCCTGACTTGGTACATATATACATACCTTTTTCACTGTAGTGAGCAATGCATTTCAACTTTCTTATAGAAATTGAAACGTAGGGTTATGTTCTAAGAACCACCGATGAAAAAACGACGAATTAGATTATTCAGAAGTCATATTGACAGAATAAGCTTGTGAACATATTAAGTTAAGGTACTGCATGCTAGCTTTTTTTGCCTTGAATCAATTATGATGTTTTTGATCAAATTGTTTGTTTGTGCTTTTGATTTTGCCATTTGATTAGAGATTTTCTGTTTTGAATTTTCAACGGAGTTCGGTATTTTTTGGATTTTACTTTTTTTTTTTTTTTCAGGATGAAAGAAGATTACCTGGCTTTGTATGTGTCTATCTCTTGCCAACCACTATTTATATGAAGCGATGAAGAGTATGGTGGATTTGGTTTCGTTCTATTGATAAAAAAAATGATCGAATAACAAGGACAACAAATAGTTTCATAAAGCACTTATACAATTCAAAGAAGTCTGTGCCTCCGAGATTAAACCTTTTAAACTCTTCAGATATAAATGTATTGTCAAAAGAATTTCAGTACATTGTGTATATCTTTCTTAGATGATGTGATAACAAAATAAATGCTTGTGTCGATTTCTAATAAGCGTCTATGGATGTTAATGATTTTCCTTAATTTTTATTGTATTGAAGTTTTTCTGTTGTATTTTCGTCACAATTTTTCTCCTTCTCCTTAGGCTATTTTATTATTATTTTTTCGAATGTGTTTGTTCAAAACCATAGCTTTTTAATATTTTCAAAAATCAAAATATAATAGACAAACAGTGTAGAACGGATCAGATTAAGGAATGATAACACCATAAATATAGTAACATTTTTAGAGAAACGTATGCTAAATTGAACATTTTTTTAACCATTTTTAAAACTCACCTGCCAAGATGACAAACTCCAGGAAGCCAAAAAGTACCTTATACTTTGTTATTGCTAATGATTGGACTATTCTTAGAAATATTCCCACCTGTTTATCAAGTTGCCAGGTATCTTACAGCTGACATAGTTTCATATTATGGAATATTTATGAATCCCTACCAGTACCATTAGTTTATACGCAAAACCTAGACAAATTTATTGAACAATATGGTTTAATTCTTGCTATTTAGAAACGTTAAGAGATACCATTGCATTTGTTGTTGTATTGTGTTAAATGACATTGCATTCAACGGATATACATATTACTGTTTTTATTAGTTCATTATTAAATCTTCTCTTTTCCGTTTTAATCATTTTTGCCAAATAAAAATTAGATAAACAAATAAATAACGTTAAAAAAAAATTACTTTTGATTCAGAGAGCTGCGAGTGCTTTAAAAATATCGCGCCTTTTAAAAAACAGTATCGTGAAAAGTTTGTATGTTACATATAGCAATGTATTTTTGTATTTCCTAAGTTCAGTTCTCATTGATTAGGTCAAGACGAAGAATAATTGCGTACATACTTTTTTTTCATATTTCATTATGCTATGATACAAAGGATTAGAATCTCTGTGCCATACCATTTATTCTATGTACACTATTTATTGCACGAATCTGAAATAAATCTGAAAAATGTATTCTCTTTTTTCTTTTGTTGACAAAATGCCTTTCCAGGATGTCACGGATGAACCTGAATGACTTTTCATACTATATTGTGTTTTCAAATTTTTTTCTTGGGGAAGAACATCCTTAGTTTTTCTACCAAATCATTTTTTTTGTAAACAGTTAAATTACAAATATGACAAAATCCATTAGAAATCTATGGAATGTTGTTTACAAGACTGGTGATATATTACTAAAATTATATTTTGGTCAATTCTTGTTAAAGCTGAAAGATTTATCAAACGCAGTGAAACACAAAACGTTTGACAGGACCTGGACAACTAAACACTTAATTTAAACAACAAAATATGTGAATTATACATAAGACAATACTATACCAAAACATTCAAATCATAATGCGCATACTTATAGCAAAGACTGGACCGAAACCACCAAAACGTACAGAGAACAAAATTGATCAAAACAACCAAAACAGTCGAAACTTATGTAGACATTTGTGTAAATTAGGTCGTTAGTTTTCTATATTGAATTGTTTCATATTTTTCATGTCGAAGCCTTATAGTTGACCATACAGTATGGTTTGATTTTATTATTGAACTGATTGATTGATTGATCTATGGTGTTCTAACGAAACTTTAACGCCACAATTTTGGGCTATTTCGTGGTGGTCAGTTTAATGGGTGAAGGAATCTAAAATGCCAGTAGAAAACCACCGACCTCCGTAAGAAAATTTACAATCCTAGCCAAATAATATTGGATTCGAGTTTACCTTTTTCCCATTTGCAGCCCCACCACATCTCCTCATTTTTATAAATAAAGACTGGAAAACAAACGTTAGGGCTTAAATAAAAACCCAAAACCGCCCAAAATATAGAGACATTCCTAGACCGAAACAAAGGAACATAGAAACATAACTAAACCGAAACCACTAAAACGTATAGAGCGTAATAAAGACGAGATCGAAATTTCTATAAATATGAAATATTACAACCAAATAACAAAAATAAATAAAACCAAACAAAAAAACTAGACCGAAACAATAAAATCGAATAGACCCAATTTAAAACTAGACCACAACTACCACAAAAGAGTGAAAACGTATTTAAGTAAAAAATTCTAGTTTCAAAATGAAAACAAATTTGTATAACATACAATGCTAGAACGAATGCTAGAACGAAACAATCAAAACGTATGGTTACTCTCTACTGGGTGGGTTCTTCATGTAAAATATTGTCCTAATAGTCAGAAAATGCGAAAATATTTAGTTTGAAAATGTCTATTAAGTAGCTAAATGTATTATTGTCAAGTGCTGTTTCTATTGGTCTTCAAGTTAAGCCTTTGATTGAGGTTGATAGCAGATATTGAACAAACAAACTGGTATAAGCGGGGTACAGTACGTTGCGAATTACTTTTACTTTATCTACGTGTGAACACGTTTGTACTCTTTGGCTTAGATATTTTTTATCTTTTAATAATTCAAATACTTGGACCTCAGTCATCACTGAAAAGATATTGATTGTCGAAATGCGCATCAGGTTCAGCAAAATTGCTTTGCTGTTATCACTACTACTGGGTCGATGTCTATGCTGGTGTACTAAAACTCACCGAAGATATCACCAGACCAGTACCCATTGCATGAACATCTGGATCTTTTGTTATTTAGATTTCCTGTTTCAAAATTTAGGAAAATATCTAAAAAGAAGGAATGTATCCGCCTCAAGAAAGCTATGGCTATATATTTTGTCCTTTTTGTTTATATATCTTCATATTTTATTAGGTTTTTGATTTTCAAATCTTGAGACCTCAAACATCAATCAATTGACATTGATCGTCGTCAAAATGTGCATTGGGAAAGAAAATTTTTACCATTTATTTTATTACTTCCACTGAGTCGATGTCTCTTTCGGTCCTGGCATGAAAATACGGCTTATGTGTTAACAAAATTTGCTGTTATACAAGTTGTAAATTACTTAAAATGTATGAATGAATCTGCCTCACTCAAAGTTCTGATTATTTGCCCGGCTTTGGCTATACTTTTTTGTCCCTTTTTGTTTTAGCTCTTCATTTATTAAAAATAGGCTTTTGAATTTCAAATATCACTGAAGAGACATTGATTGTCGAAATACGCAACGGTGACGAAAATTTTCCTCTGAAATAGTTTGACGGAATATAAATTTGTCAAAAACTTTTTTCTTTTTAACTAATATGAAGTTATATTAGTTCAATCACAGTCACAAAGCTTATTAAGGTATAATTTCATTCGTTTTCATGTATAAGTATCCAGAGCATGCTGGTATGCAATGCCATTTTGTGAGGGTTAAATATCCCTAATAGCATAGCCAATTGTAAAAACATATCACCGTATGTTTTTTTAACATTCAAGCATTGGATATGCTTTAACAATTTATATTAGCAATCCATAGTCAACATGTTTCAGTTTTTGTCAAAGGACATTTTGGATAACTGGAAAGTTAATACGATGAAACAAAAACGTGACTAAAGGTGAAAACCTTTGATATTTCAGCTTCGTTATCAAGTGCATTTTATAAATATTCATTGAAACATTCTGTTCAAAAACAAATTTGTTTACTGGAAGATCTCAATTTACAAAATTAATTAATTTTCTAATCTTTAAGATGGCCAAAATATTGATTTAGCGAGGTCCAGTGATACCTACGTTGACTAGGATGTCCTTGTGATCTTCGATTTGGTTTCGTTTACAAACAAAGTTCATAATTTTCTAGGATAAGGTTTCAGAAAAAAAAACAAATTGTCACCAATCTTGTAAACAATAACATGGAGTGAAATAGGAAAGTTTTAATTCTTAAAAAATCATTAATGAGCAAATGGATGGCACAATTTGTTATTATTCTGTTTGTAATAAATGTTTGTTTTGTTATATATTTCCTTTCTAGACAGTTTTCACATGTCCGTTCTATATCATTGGAAAAGGTGCAAATGATCCCATGTGTGTTCGCACATAACATGTGCAGATTTTCAAACATACTGAAACTTGCTAGCGTGTTTATGAATCTTTTATAAAAATCTTGTGGTAAAGACTTCATTCCGTTACTCGTTATTTTTTTTTAGTGATCAATTTTTAAACTGTTTGATCAATCACGCACTTGTTATCCTTCGTGTAATGCTATCTGGACCCCTTATGGGTTTTGTATTTCAGTTTATTGATAAATTGGTTACCTAAGAGAGTCGGTTTATCTTATTGTGTGGTTGTAAACAATGGTCATGCATATTCCTTTTGATTTATGTATATATTTCGACTGTAGACGTAATTTAAACTGCATTTGTTTCATAACTCTCAAAGATGGGTATCATGAGGGTGTATAAGTAACTGAAAACGTGAAGTGTTGTATCACCAAAAGGGGCATAATTAATGGAATATCAGGGAACGAAATAACCATTTTGCTAACATATGTTTCAAGTGATATAAAGTGTGTTTTTTGAAACCGTGATTCATGTTTGCTACATATAGATTAGGCATTAGTGGGCTTAATATCCATATTTCAATTGCGGGTAGTCAGTGGTTAGTTTCAAAAGAAAAAATGTCCACTCATTTTCCATTGCGGCAATACTAGAATAATATAAATGGTGCAGAACTTTGGTCAATTTGAAATTTCAGAAACTTGTAATTATATAAGAGCTTGTTAATCAGAAAATCATATTACTACCATTTTGTCGTTACTGCTGCAGGTCAGTATCAATGTTTATCATCCAGTTGATTTACCACGGTTATGTCAAAGAACATATCGTCCTTTTAATAAAAAAAAATTGTTGATAAATTTTTCTTATAAACTTCACAAATAATGCTTTATGGTATTAAAGTATAAAGCTAGTTACCGACACTATTTATCATCTAAATTACGTGTAATCGTGCTCTTGTGTTTGTCTTTTTATGCTGTTTTTAATACATTATTATCGACTTATTTTCAATTAGAGAACCACATACGAAATTTACGTGGAATACTGTAGAAAAAACATATGAAAGAAAAAAGTGTTATAAACAAAACGATCTTTATTCAAATAAGAATAAGTAACAATATTAAAAAAAACATTTCGCACAATAAGGAGTGTTAAAGATTACGTATAATAATTTGAAAATCATCAAAAAATCAACAGTCTGATATTTCAATATTTTTTTCTATTAGTATAACATCCGTTCAAAATTGTATACCTTTAAAAACGAAAACATTCACCCTTACCTGAAACAGTGGTATAACATAACACCATAAACAGACACACAATATAATATGAATTGAAATGACTAAACGCGATCAGAAAGACAATACACAAAAACAATAAATTTGATATATAAAACAATATCAATAAAAAAAAAGTTTCAATGTCAAAAAGACAACTTTAACTTGTTAAAAACGGCGTCAAATAAAGTAACGTACACAGGTCAATTCAATATAATAAACTGTTTTTATAAAATAAATTTGTTCTTCATAGTAGCAGTATAAAAGTGAAAATGTTTTCGTCATACAAAATACTTCAAGGATGGTACATATTAAAAAAGTAACACGATATAACACAAAATAAGTTAACATTGAATAATAGAAATACATTCCAAATTGTGTCTTCAGGACAAGGTAACACGAATGTTCGATTTGAGAGTATTCACAGTTACTGAAAGCTAGTTAAAAGCAAAAACCAATTAATAATATAAAATCAGGCACCAAAGACTAACATAATTAAAACACATCCCAGGCTAGAAGATATGACTTGCGAAATGCCGATATAAAAGTAACGACATGCAGTATGATAGGCAAGATTTAAACTAATAAAGATATTATACATCCATGTGTATCGTACTAATTGATGCTAATTCTGTCGTTGTTTTCTTTTCCGATAGCAACCAGTAAGTGGTCATTACTCCTTTCCCCTACAATGTATCCTGCACATTTAAACATAGGATATAAAGAGAAATGTTAAAACATCCTTTTTTGGGGCCCTTGATAGCTGATTGTTCGGTGTGAGCCAAGGCTCCGTGTTGAAGGCCGTACATTGACCTATAATGCTTTACTTTTTTTTTGTTAAATTGTTATTTGGATTGAGAGTTGTCTCATTGGCACTCACACCACATCTAATATATCCTATATCTAATTATAAAATTATGGATGATACAACAAAAAGAAAGCAAATTCAATAATCATATGTATTTTTTAAATCTTAACCGTTGAGTTTTTTGTATATTTGAAGATAGAATTTAGTTAGATACAGTGAATTCTGAAGAAATTCATTTGGTTTCAGTTTTGTTATTACCTATTAATTTCCATTGGTATATTTCATACTTTTCGTCTGGTGCATATACAAAATTTAAATCCTGGTATACGTTTCTATGATAAGTTTATTCGGCAGTGTCTACATGAACTACCTTATTTCAAAAGTTTGATTAATTATCATAAAAGGCTACCTTAATATTAAGCTGTCCTCTTTCTTCCAAATCAAAGCTACCGTCTAGAATTTCTTTAGTGGTATTACTTATATGTATTTTACACGCTGAAAAACGTTAAAAAATCATTGAAGAAGTTTTGTAAAAAGACAACATCATACATTGTATTTGCATAAAAAAGACAAGGCGACTCATATATATGTTGTGATCTTACAATCATCTTATCGTGGGCTTATATGTTTCAATTACTCCATTTTTGATAGCTTTACACACCAACGAACAAATTACGAAAAAAGTAATTAACCGTTGTAATAAGTAGAAAAGGTAAATTAGTTAGAGTGGAGCCATACAAAATATCAATCATAATATATACAGCTTCAAACTATACTTTTAATCCACCATTTTCTACATTTGAAAATGCCTGTACCAAGTCAGGAATATGACAGTTATTGTCCATTCGTTTTTGATGCGTTTTGTTTTTTGATTTTGCCATGTGGTTATGGACTTTCCAAATTAATTTTCCTCTGAGTTCAGTATTTTTGTGATTTTACTTTTTTCTGCGCTTTAATAAGTACTACATGTACATGTAGGATAAAGAAAACTAATTAGCTGAACACACACATGTTATATTGTTTGCAATATGATGTCACTCTGTTTGGAGTTTAAACAATTCTATATTTGTTTACTCCATCTAGAACTATTTATACCTTGACATGTGATATTTTATAAAATATCCAAAGGGTTACTGAATACAAAACACATACCTTCACCATTCGATTCCATCCTAGATGCAACATTTACAGTATCACCAAACAAACAGTAACGAGGCATCTTCAACCCAACAACTCCAGCAACACATGGACCTATAATAAAATACTTTATATTTTATATTCTAACATGACGTCCTTCAAACGCTTTGAGTACACACCCGTGGTAAAATATGAATATATTGTTTGGGCTGTTCCGATCGTACTCCCACGTCAATTGCTTTTTTATGAATGAGTTACCCGACATCATAGAACGTTGACGTTAGAAGGTAGGCATTTTACGGGAAAATACATGATTGTGAACCCGAAAATCATCACAACAAGGAAACGTAAACCAAAGATGCTAAAATGTGTTATAAGCTATTTTTTAATCTACATTTAAGACATTTAAGTAAATTTTCATTTAAATTCATCCAAAACTATCCAAATACGTTATTGTAAATAGTTTAAGCATGTAACTAATTCAGTTTACTCAGTTCTTTTACGCCAATTTAATAGTGCGTTTATTTATGGGAACGGCAAATATTTGCCTCCACCTAGAACGCTTCGATCCAAAAGTTTTGAAGTATTTGTCCTATTAGAATCGAAATAATTCATGAGGGCTTGAATATATCTAGATTTTACCACGGGTTGTCCCTTTATGCCGATATTTTACCCCTCGCCATCATTCAGGGTAAAATACTGTCATAAAGGGCCAATCCGTGGTAAAATCACGATATATTCAAGCACCCATGAATTATTTCTTAAACATAAGTATTAATACGGGAAAGAAATCCATGGTAGTACATTGTACAGAATTTGCAGGAGGATAATAATTTTATAATAAGAAACTTACTGCAATGAAATTAACAATTTCTCACTGAAAACTTTATATATATAGGCTATGGTATTAGCATAGTGTGTCTTTTTTTTTATTTTGCCATGTGATTATGGACTTTCCAAATTGATTTTCCTCTGAGTTCAGTATTTTTGTGATTTTACTTTTTTTTGTTACCAATTGTGCTGTTTTGACATACTATGGATTCGATTGATGATACATGTATGCAGAGAAGAATACACTTACCTTGTCGATACATCATTGCATCCTATTCCTTTTGAAGTTCATGTGATTTCTTTAAGGAACTTTTGGTGTTTTCGCCATATTGATTTGTATTAGATTTGCGAGATTTCAACATAGGTAAACTACTGTTGACTTTTATCAACTAGTGCAAATCCAATTCTTTACAGAATTTACCTGTGTGTATTTCAATTCTCCTTTTAAGGTGGTTCGGGGCCTATTCAAAGTTTCTATCAGAAGTGCCGTAATTTTTGTTATTCTATTCTTTACAGAAATCAAATCGAATTGGTCGGAAAAAAATAGGGGGCCACGGACCATTTAAGCTTCAAATTTTACTTTTAAAAAGGTATGTAAAAGGGACCATTTTTTCAATGAAATGATAGGTAAAATAGGGTTGACATATTTTATCGGATTATCAAAAAAACTTTCTATGACACTTGGTCCAAAACTGTAATATAAAAACCGAAATATAGCTTCAAAGAATGAGCAAATAAAAAATTGGTCACCGATAAGGAAAAAAATCTATTTTGACTTTAAACCCAAAATTTGGCGGGAAAATGGTGAAAATGGGTGGAATGTCATTTTGACCCTTTAACAAATACGCATTTTAACGAAAATATTTCATTATTCACATAACTTCAATGATTTAACATTTCTAATCAATCAAAATATTTAAAAAAAAATTATATCGAATTTACGACAAATATTTTTGTAATTCATGCGTGAAATTATGCGCAGTCGAATAGTCTCGAGCCACCTTAAGTTGGTACCTGAATGAATTCAAATTCTTCCCCAGGCTCATGGTTTCTTTTTCAAGAATCAACGCTTATCCATTGTATCTACATCATATATTTATACCTGTGTAAATTCCAATCATCCTATTAAAATTTTACCTGTGTGAATTCCAATTCTCAACCTCAGTTTTTGACCAGGACGGTGTCGTATTTCGAAATTTTGGATTTGCCGGCGTAATTCTAAGGACAGTCTGCATATTGCCGCTGCATGATCACTTCCATTTCTGATAGGGAGTCCTGAAACTACCATATATGCATCTCCAATTGTTTCAACCTTTAATATAAATAATATGAATATCATTTTGTTAAAGTCAAGTGATAACTTCTGATTTATTGAAAGCAATAACATACCTCAACCAGCGTTGGCGTCATACAGGTTACTGTGGATTCATTATTATTCGTTGGGTACTAATTTTCGTGGATTTCGTTGGACCACACGAACCACGAAATTAAATGTTCAACAAATACCAAATTTTATATAGGCTTGTATGCAGATTTCTCCAAAACCACGAAATTAAATATCCACGAACATATAACTTTTCCTCAATCCACGATAATTGGTATCCACGAAAATAAATGAATCCACAGTATGTGGGTTTTTTTTATATATGGTATGAAACTTAACCCCTAAAGGAATGTATTTTCATATTAAGAAGACACAATATTTCAATCAGTTTAATTGAGGTATGTTACTGGCATATCAGTGACTGCAAGTTGTCCTTTGTTAATTCGTTCATCATTGTCATTTTGCCCAGTTTCTTCTGTTACTTATTCTGACAGACTAGTTTTACTTGCGTATTGATGCTTGTTTGTTTATTCTACATTTGTAAGAGGTATAGGGGAGGGTTGAAATCTAAAGAAAAACATGTTTAAGACCGCCGTATTTTGCACCTAATCCAAGTTAGTCTTGTATTTATTGTACATTTTGGTTCATTTATATGTTTCGGAGTTTAGTGTGACGCTCATTAGCTGAACAAGTTCTCATTTATGTTAATGGTACAGCTGAAGCCGGCCTCCGCGTACGTGATTTGCACACTGTATTGAAGACCCATTAATGTCTTGGGCTGCTTTTCGCTCTATGGTCAGGTTGTATTCCCTGTTTCCATTCTCATCTTCGTTAAAGAACACCAGTAGGTATAGCTATGACCTTCTACAAATGAGACTGACAGATATATCATGTATACCTCATTTTGTTTATGGTTGAAATTGTCTCATTGCTCATAGAACATCTCCTTTTTTTTTTTTACAGTAAATAACATTTAGACCGTAGGCAATATTCTTCGGCAGGTTTCAACTTGATTTACAACAAGTTTATGTAAAGATAGTATGATATTATTTAACAAATGCAAGGTAATTTTTAAACAAATCTTTGTGAAAGCAAAGGAGCAACTGCACATGCCTTTTTCCGTTATGACGTTGTGTTTTTTTTTCATTCGTTCAGTTGGTTGATAAGGTCTCAAGCTTGAAATTTAAAATTTTCATGGACGACTTCCTTTTCCAATATATCTTAAAGATTGGGATTTTTGTTATACTTTTTTAGCTTTTAAAATTAATTGAACCAAGGCTTCTTATAATAATGTTGAAGTCATCCATGTGACAGACAGGTGTTGTCTGTTGCTGTACCCCTTGTTACAACTTTACAAATAACTTCTACTGTGAAAGAACTTTATCCGTGGGGTACCAATTTTCGTGGTTTTCGTGATTGACTTTATTCACGAATTTAAGTGTCCAAACAAGGATGGGATGGAAAGAAATAAAGGATTTACCTAGCAGAAAAAGTAAAATTGAAAATGGAAATTGGGAATATATGTTTCATATACATGAAAGTGTTGCCTACAACAGATTCCCTCCGGAACCCTCATTGGACTATTTGTAACATTCCGTAACGGCAGAGAGTGTGCAACTTAACCTACACAGGGGGAATCAAACAGTTTTTACACAAGTTGAATAATTATAAACAGACTGACACGAGGGAATCAAATGACCGCATATGTATGCAATACAAACATCACTGGTTACCAAATACTATTGGACAAAAATACATTGTTTAAAGCTATGTTACTTTCTCTTTCTCTGAAATAATGCTTAAAGGTTTAGTTAAAAATGATACAAGAAATGATAAAAGAACAGCAAAAGTGATAACACTGTTTATATTATATTAGATCTGCCATTTCAATTTCTTTTTAAAACTATGGTTTATTCTGATTCAGTTTCTTACCTTGTATACGTCCATTGTTTCTATAATGCTGTCAAAATTTGAATATAAGTCATTGAGTAGAGATATAACCTACAAGAGTAATAAAGAAGTATGATATAAGAAAGAATTTTTTACAATCTTTCAGAACATAAAACATTTTGCATATTACAAGACCATGAAGTATATAGAAGTGTATGTTGTGTTAAAAATGATATAACATCCCTAGAATTACATAAACAACATATTATGTTCACTCTTCATTTTTTTTTTTGCCATTTGGTCTTCAGATATCAGACTAAAATTTGTTTGTATCTTATGAAAAGTGACTGTTTTCGTCTCCATTGCTTGAAGGATACGCCTAAATGGATTTATTAACAAACGTGTTTTTATAGATAGTTAATGTCAATAACGAACAAGATACATAACTAGGTAGATTGTATAATAAAACTAGAGGCTCTAAAGAGCCTGTGTCGCTCACCTTGGTCTATGTGCATATTAAACAAAAGAGGGACGAAAGACACCAAAGGGACAGTCAAACTCGTAAATCTAAAACAAACTGACAACGCCATGGCTAAAAATGAAAAAGACAAACAGAAAAACAATAGTACACATGACACAACATAGAAAACTAAAGAATAAACAACACGAAACCCACCAAAAACTAGGGGTGATCTCAAGTGCTCCGGAAGGGTAAGCAGATCCTGCTCCACATGCGGCACCCGTCGTGTTGCTTATGTGATTACAAATCCGGTAAATAGTCTAATTCGGTAGGTCAAATTCATGAAAGGGAAGGGGATTGTAGTTACGACGTAAGGAACATATCCGATATCATTTGTGAAACGGTTATTCCATAACGGTCAACCAACTCGTGATGGCGTCCGTAAAATTTACGAAGGGATGATTTCAACTTCACCATTTGGAACTCTTGGTTTAATAGCTTCCTTGTGAGCAGTAACCCTCTATCAAGAAAATCATGATAGGAAATGCAAGCACGGGAATATCGTATCAATTGGGAGATATATACCCCGTATGCAGGTGCTGCTGGAATGTTGCTACTTAGAAATGGAAAGTTCACAATTGGAAAGCTGAAATCATCTCTTTTGTCGTAAAGTTTTGTCTTCAACCGACCCTCATTGTCAATTTCTAGATGTAAGTCAAGATATGAAGCCGACTTAACTGTATCTGTAGTATCCTTTATCTCCAATTCGATGGGATAGATGCGATCCACATAGTCACCAAATTTTGAATTGTTTAGTGAAAGAACGTCATCTATATAGCGGAAAGTAGAGTTAAAGGATATTGCTAACTTCTTATCTTTCTTCCTAAGAAGTTCCTGCATGAAGTCAGCCTCATAATAATAAAGAAACAAGTCAGCAAGTAGAGGGGCACAGTTTGTTCCCATTGGGATGCCGACAGTCTGTTGAAAAACACGTCCTCCGAACGTAACAAATATGTTGTCAATCAAGAAATCAAGCATCTTGATAATATCGGTTTCAGAGAATTTTTTGTTTGAATCAGAATGGTTCTTTACAAAGTATGATTTATCCCTCCCTAAGACAAGATACTTGTATCTACGTTGGCCATTCTTTTTTATGAAGCAAAGTAATACCAACTCTTTTAGTTTGTCTTTTAGTTTGGAATGTGGAATACTTGTGTAAAGAGTAGAAAAGTCAAATGTTTTAATACTGTTACAAGATGAAAGAGAGTTAGATTGTATGTACTCTAAAAGATCTTTGGAATTTTTAAGTATCCACATCTGATTCACGCCACCTCTAGAATAGGCAGTTTCACAACAACTTTGAAGCCCGTCTTTGATTGCTGATAAAATGGATGTTAATAATTTAGAAAGGGGTTTCGTGGAGCACTTGGAAGACCCAGCAATATACCGTTGTTTGTAAGGACACTTATGTAGTTTAGGTATCCAATACAGTGATGGAAGATCCAGTTCTTCATCTTTGGTTGAAATACCAAAGGAACAAAGAACAGACCTATGATTATCCAAGATTTCCTCTTTGGTAAGTGTCGTGAGGGTATATGTTGGGTTTCCAAGTGAATTGTCTATACCTAATTCGTTTATCAAGCAATTAATGTAATGACTTTTACAGATAAAAACGATATTATTTGGGGCTTTGTCTGCGGGGACAACAACATATTCATCATGGAGGTCAGATAGGTGTTTAGCAACATTTGGATCTTTGAAGATTGACGTAGCATGGGCATTGATGGACCCATTCAGTTTCTTAATTCTGATTTGTATTAACGACCTCACTGCCTTAATCCATTCGGAAAGAGTGTCTACGTCTTCCTTCTCGCGCTTAGCCCATTGCCTGGCATAATCCTCGACTGAATCCATCAAAATTTTAAAGTTGTGTTTCCAATTGATGGATTTAGGCTCACGATATTTCGGACCTTTCGATAACACGTTTCGTAGAGAAGTGTTATTAACAATGTTAAGGTCACCGGTAATAACGTGGCCAGCAGGATTATATGTGAATTGGGAACTAGCACAAGTGCAATCGGGAGGTTTAGACTTGAAGTCGTCAATATCGAGATCCTGCAAAACGCGTTTGTAATTGAAAATTTTAGTTGCAATAGGTTTGGTATAGGTATAAGAAATTATTAAACAAAGGACACAAATGGATTCATGACAAAATTGTATTTTGGTGATGGTGATGTGTTTGAAGTTCCTACTTTACTGAACGATTTTGTTTCTTACAATTATATCTATCATGAACTTTGCCCATTAGTAACAGAGAACTATATTTGGTAAAAATTTACATAAATTTACCAAATTAATGAAAATTGTTAAAAATTGACTATAAAGGGCAATAACTCCTTAAGGGGTCAATTGACCATTTAGGTCATGTTGACTTATTTGTAGATCTTACTTTGCTGAACATTATTGCTGTTTACAGTTTATCGCTATCTATAATAGTATTCAAGATAACCAAAAACGGCAAAATTTCTTTAAAAATTACCAATTGGAGGGCAGCAACCCAACAACCAGTTGTCCAATTCATCTGAAAAATTCAGGGCAGATAGATATTGACTTGATTAACAATTTAACTTCTTGTCAGATTTGCTCTAGATGCTTTGGTTTCATAGTTATAAGCAAAAAACTGCATTTTACCCCTATGTTCTATTTTTAGCCTTGGCGGCCATCTTGGTTGAATGGCCAGGTCATCGGACACATTTTTCAAACTAGATACCCCAAAGATGATTGTGGCCTAGTAGTTTCAGTGGAGATTTTGTAAAAGATTACTTAGATTTATGAAAAATGGTTAAAGATTGACTATAAAGGGCAATAACTCCTAAAGGGGTCAACTCACCATTTTGGTCATGTTGACTTATTTGTAGATCTTACTTTGCTGAACATTATTGCTGTTTACAATTTATCTTTATCTATAATAATATTCAAGATAATAACCAAAAACAGCAAAATCTCCTCAAAATTACCAATTCAGGGGCAGCAACCCAACAACCGATTGACCGATTCATCTGAAAATTTCAGGGCAGATAGTTCTTGACCTGATAAACATTTTTATCTCGTCAGATTTTCTCAAAATGCTTTGGTTTTTGAGTTATAAGCCAAAAACTGCATTTTACCCCTATGTTCTATTTTTAGCGGTGGCGGCCATCTTGGTTGGTTGACCAGGTCACGCCACACATTTTTTAAACTAGATACCCCAAAGATGATTGTGGCCAAGTTTGGATTAATTTGGCCCAGTAGTTTCAGAGGAGAATATTTTTGTAAAAGATTACTTTAATTAACGAAAAATGGTTAAAAATTGACTATAAAGGGCAATAACTCCTAAACGGGTCAACTGACCATTTTGGTCATGTTGACTTATTTGTAGATCTTACTTTGCTGAACATTATTGCTGTTTACAGTTTATCTCTAACTATAATAATATTCAAGATAATAACAAAAAACAGCAAAATTTCTTCAAAATTACCAATTCAGGGGCAGCAACCCAACAACCGATTGACCGATTCATCTGAAAATTTCAGGGCAGATAGATCTTGACCTGATAAACATTTTTATCCCATGTCAGATTTGCTCTAAATGCTTTGGTTTTTGAGTTATAAGCCAAAAACTGCATTTTACCCCTATGTTCTATTTTTAGCTGTGGCGGCCGGGTCACGCCACACATTTTTTAAACTAGATACCCCAATGATGATTGTGGCCAAGTTTGGTTTGATTTGGCCCAGTAGTTTCAGAGGAGAAGATTTTTGTAAAAGTTAACGACGACGGACGACGACGACGACGACGGACGACGACGACGACGACGGACGACGGACGCCAAGTGATGAGAAAAGCTCACTTGGCCCTTCGGGCCAGGTGAACTAAAAAACGAGGCAGCAGACACGTAAGGGACAATCAATATTCAAAATTAATGAAAAACAGAAATACAACCATGGCCAAAAATGTGATTGCAACAATTGTTGCTTATCAGATGTTTAACCTGTTATGCAACTCAAGTCAACTGTAAATTTTAATTCTAAAGATAGTCTTAATTCGAATTCGTCATTCGATTTGACTGCTTAACATCTACGGAAATTAGTTCATGTATTAAAGTCATACCTTTACAGATTTGTTAACAATTCGAATATTGCTTAATTAGATGTGAAAATATCTCTCTTTTTTATAAGATAATTCACTTTCATAAATAAACTGGTGTAAATTTTCTCTTCAACAACTATTGAAGTATTTCATTTCAAAAGATGGCAACAAATTAATTGTTAGTTTGTAAAATTATTGATATTCTAGACAGTATAATGTATGTATCATTTTCCATATTCCATCATAGACATGTAAGTTGACAACCAAGGTTGCGATTAGTTTAAATGTTCGATTGAAGCTGTAAACTATCAAAATAATTAATGTTTTATTTGATCAAACACTCTTTTTAGTCAGATGGAAAGGTCGGTTCAATAAGCCATTTGATTGGACTAATGAAGTGTACTACATGATTTACATACGTTAATAAAATGAAGGAGATGTGGTATGATTTCCCAAGCGACAACTATCCAACAACGTTCAAACGAAGTTGATGTAAACTAACTAAAAGCAACAGTAGTATTCCGCTGTTCAAAAGTCCTAAATCCATTAAGATGAAACATATTCTGGTTATAAAGATGGAACATATTCCAAACACCGAACACCAACAAAAAATGCTATATACATAAATATGGACTTTTTGATAGCAATTGCTGTATTCCAAGACAAACATTTGCACGGTTCATCGTGAGTTTAACCTGGTTCATGACTAGCCAAACATCACGCTTATATTGTAATGTTAAAAGAAATCACTTAAATGACCACATTTTGTAACAAAATACAGTACAAACAAAAGAACATTCATCACAGAGAAATACATAAATGAATAATATAACAGTATATTACAAAAAAAAAAAAAAACGCAGAATAACAACAGACATCTCCCATGAATAAAAAAAAGCAATTATAAGTATACATATGACCTTCAGCAATAAGAAAAATCCATACCGTATGATCGGTTTTGCAAGGCCCGAACATGAAAAATATGAAACAATTTAATAAAGAAATCTTACGTTCAAATGTATAACAAAACAATTATAAAAATTAAATATGACAGACAGACCCAACGCCAACCACTGCACTAAAGGCTCTGGACTAGGGACACGTGCATAATCAATGTTGCGGGGATGAACTCACCCCTAGACTGGGCAGTGGTAATGAAGTACAACATAAGCACAATTAAAAAAGGATTGACTTATCAGATAAAAATAGAAATACGTCTAACATAAATATGGAGTGGACGGGTACATGTACATTCCAACAACAAAAAGACACTAATTACAGATTATATGAAATTACTAGTAGTTATTGAGAGCTCGTGCAAAGCCAATCAATAACAACTCATAACAAAATCATGAATCTAAGACTGAAATATCGATCAGCACACATTCAACATCCAATAGATTTGGTGTAAAGACGTAATTAACAGTCAGAGAAATACACGACTTTGTGCAATGCCAAACTATAGATATCGACATATTGTAATACCGTGAAAGTACAGCTGTTAAATTAAGTATTTTTAAAACTGATAGCAAAATCAATAATTTTATCACTAAAAAAAATATTCAAATATTTGATAACAGTGTTAAATAGGTAACCTTTTAGATTAAGTTTATTTGAAGAAATAATTTATTCGGTATCCTATCTAGATTTCCGGGCTGGGTTAACAGCATCACCTTAAAAAAATTAGGATGTGCTATTCCGTTTAAAATAAGTTATCTACATGTTTAGCCAAACGTGCAGACCAAAACTGTGTCTATTGAAGAATTCAGTTAACTTTAGGTTAGGGTAATTAGTGATGATAAAATATCTGACTATCTGACGAGCATTATGATAGCGAACGAGCTCGGATAAATGAACACCATAAGACGGTCCCAAAGAACGTCACCATCAAAACAGGAATCAATTACCAATTAGAAAATGGTTAATTCCTTTTGTCGTAAATATTTGTGAAGAGGTTTTGGTATAATACTGAAATATTTTATTGTAAGAAAAGACAAGTTTTGCTGATAATATTTCATTTATATAACATAAGTTCCTTTGAGTAAATGTCAGGAGTATATTTAATGAATTCTTGATTATTTAACGAAATTATCAAGATAACGGTAAGTATTGTTTAATTTATCAATTAAATGTTGAATAGACGATTATTAATTAAATTTAATCATAACAGTAAAGAAACGATGTAAACACCTATGGGTTATACGACGTGTGTTTCGGATCGCACATGGAACGAAAGAGGGACAAGAGCAGATGAAGAGATACCAGAGTTACAGTCAAACTCATAAATCAAATATAAACTGAAAACGCCATGACTAAAAATGAAAAAAAGACAAACAGAAAAACAATTATAGTACACATGACACAACATAGAAAACAAAAGAATAAGCAAACGAACCCCACCAAAAACTAGGGATGTTGTTTCCTATAGGTACCATGCATAGTCGCATTTGTCATCCATTTGATTATTCCTTTTGTGTTAATTTGGGAGAAAAACGATAATAAAGGCATCCAGATTTTGTTTCCGTCATCGTTTAAAGACTAAACTTCCGTTTAAGACGGATTAAAATTACGCATAATTTTCAAGAGGGTCGTAATGGGGTACCTTCCTGACGAATAACGATAAAAGTTCTTGTCAAATGACGTTAACCGTAACTTTTAGTGAATGACGATACAATGTACGCTGTCGTTTAGACGATAAAACATCGAATAATTTTGACGAATCACGTCAATTCCTATTTCAAAAAAGACGGTAACGATAATTATTTGAGACTTCTGACGAATAGCAATAAGGATATTTTGACGAATCAAGGTAAATTTTTAACGATAACGGTAACCGAACTGATTGTTTAACGCCTGACGTAAAAGGGCATTATTACCCTCTTTCATAGGTGCTTGGGGAACAGGGCATATTTTGTTTTGCTTTATCTGTATACTATGAACATACATATACCATAAATAAAGTGTACATTATATTTGTTATTCACTATTAATTCAAAGTTTACCATCAGCGGCGGCGGTCAAATATTACATGCTTAACTTTTACTTTTTTATTGGCTTAAATAAAAAAAAAAGGCGGAGGTCTAAAACTAATTGCTTTGCCACCAAGTACCTTCGACTTTTGAAATTCTCCAGTCATATTTTTTTTTTTACAAAATTCACTTTACAACAGTTTTATATACTTTCAATCAAGCTCTAAATGTCTGCGATTCAGCGGGTGTTCTAGTCTTCTGTTTACATTTCAAACACTTTTTTTTTAAATACCTCCATTGGCGAACTACTGCCTGACAATTCTGTAAATCCCACTATATCACTAAAATATATCGTCACACTGTCAAACCATTCTGGTGTTACAAATTTTCCTAGCCTTAGCTCATTAGCAACAGATCTGAAATATAAATATTCAATCGATGTGTTTTCTAAGATCAGTGAAAAGTAACTGTCTTCGAATATTGTAACAAAAAACGACAGGAATAACAAGACATTATTTATACCAATAAAAACAATATTTAAAGATATTTAATTACAGTGTTGAAATCGTAACATTTGAGATTACGTTTTAAATGAATGATAAGTTTACCCGGATCGTATACGTACCAATTTAACAACTCCGACAGGAACATTACAGTTAGATTTACAATGTGCTATTCCGTTTAAATGAGTTTTCGACAGGTACTGTCAAACTTGCAAACCAACTGTATGTATCCATATAGGATCTTAGTAAAGGCTTTTAGTCATTTGTGTTAAGAAAGTCCCTGACTGAATAATTTACTTGAAAAACATAGATTAAGCTCATTGAAACGTACAGTGCTTATAGAACATCCATGTTCAAAAAGGAAAATTAGCAATAGGGAAAGAAAATAACATGATGAACAAGTGTAAATGCTCTTTTGTTCCGACCTTGGAAATTTCCGGGCGGAAAGAACTAACTAGCTGAAAAGTTTTGGAAAAACTTATTAACTTGTTATTTTGTTTTCCTCTGGTTTAAAAGTTCTACCGGAACAAAGTGACTAGTTGAAAAGTTCCAACGGAACATATCAACTAGTTAGAAAGTTTTTGTTTTTGCCAAATTAGTCAAAACCGGAACTAACAAACTAGCCCAAAAATTCCAATGGAACTTATCAACCAGGCAGAAAGTTCCATTTTGAGAATTAATGAAAAATAAAAGCGCAACATATTATATTTGAACCTTTCAAAGGGAAACCAAGATATTGATTACAAAAGTCAAAAGGAACTAATCAACTAGCCATAAAGTTCCTCTTTGGCAAATAAGTCAAAACCGGAACTATGAAACTAGCAAAAAGGTAACAACGGAACTTAACAACCAGACACATAGTTTCATTTGGAGAATTGATGGAAAGACCCACATGAGGAGGGAGTGTTCTTCCCTCTCTTGATGGTACTTTGAATACTTAATTTGCATGATAATTCAACTTATTCCGTTTAATGTGAGCTATGAAATATAACTTTAAATTTTGCTTCCCTCTCAGTACATCAAAACTTAAATACATTTTCATTATTTCCGCAGAAATAAAGTTCCATGCCACTTTTTTCATATTTGTCCCCAAAGAAACCCCTGTCTGTGCGTTGGGTATTCTTGTAAATTATTGATTTGCTTTTATATATACTTATACTCATTCTTCCCCCTCTTTCTACAATAAGGACGAAATATGGTATATTCGGAATGATGAAACTAGTTGTTCTGTTCCGCCATAACTATTAAACTAGCTACATTGTTCCGGCACTGTTCAACTAGCTACTTTTTACCAGAACTGTTCGACTGCACTCGGAATAAAATAACTATAAAAAAGAAGATGTGGTATTATTGCCAATGAGACAACTATCCACAAATAGTCGGAAAGTTCCATCGGAACGAATTAACTAGTTGAATAGTTTTGCCGGAACAACGTAACTGACGAAAAAAGTGGCTGTTACAGAAGCATGCAGATATATTTTATAAATGAACTCACTGTGGTAATATTTGGTATAATAACTCATCGGAACGTTTTTTCTCTGCAGCGAGCTGACCTGTTCTTTCCTCTACAATTTCCTCTAAGTTTAACGTATATCTTTCCATTCTCCGTAATAAAGAGTCGACTAGATCATCTTCTTTACCACTGAAATTTTCAAAATATTACTGAGATAACATTATTGTTTTACAAAAAGGAACAATAAGTATGTTGATTAAAGTCATATGAAACTTCAAATTAAATTATAAGTTGAATGTGTTTGAGATACTAGAATGGCTAAGTTTAACTATAAAAAAAAAGTGTACGTGCATTTTCTTGTAAAGTAAAATCGTTTGTATTATCAAGATCGTCATAAAGGTACAGCTATTGAGTAACGATCTACCGTACGATATGATCATTCGACGATATTTTCTAGAATATAGAGCTCTCAACTCGTATATAGTGATCTTTTTACGACACTTCGGCCACCATTCAGCGCGAGTACGAAGGGGGATGAAATAATATAAACAGACGAGCACTGGAAGGTTAATAGTAATAATTGATTTTTAAAGATAAAATGTAGTACAATAAATCATTTAAAATCTGTAAAGAACAGTTAAATTAACAAATTGGAAGACATGAATAATAAAAAATATATTTATCATGGCTTCATCCAGTCATATAATTGTAACATGCTCTACGTGCTCTGTGTTGAATGTTTATCAATGTCACATTCCGGTAAAATTGGGAGTTTATTATCTAACCATCAACAATCACTGAATGAAATAAAATTTGTCGATAATTATAGATTATCGTTGATTATCTCAACGAGATTGATTTTCTCGCTTGAGCTGGTAAAGTGAGAAAAGTAATCGAGTTGAGATGACCAATGATAATCTGTTTATCGCTATTTTACCTATGACGACGTTGTCAATTTCAATGTCAATTTCATTAGCAACGCCACGTGGTCTCCTTAGTTTCTAGCGATAGTTTTTCCATCTCAAGCGAAAAGCATGATATGAAAATTATCACAAAAAAAGATCGAAGGAAAAATGCACAAAATAGCGATAATACGTTATAATTAGTAATTAAAATAGGGGAAACGTGCATACAGGACTTTATTTAGTATATACTAGAACACACTCGCGACATCGTGGTTCCATCACTGAATTGAGGTATCTAATTATATCCAAGTCTTATTTTAAGACTTGATTTCTAGAACTCTCATTGTCATCTGATAAAGCATAATTGATGCAAAGTATTTCAAGTAACATATATTAAATATACATTGCATACCCAGTCTCTTTTCGTATCAGTTTCAAAACAGCTTGAAATTCCGGCCTGTCATCCGGATCGTCTGTCCAACACATCGCCGTCAGTTTATGTAAACTGGGAGGACAATCATCAGTCGCAAAGTTAGGCCTATAAGGTGGTTTCTCTTTTGACGCAACTCGTGCAATTATCTCTAAAACATTTATATTTTCGGTATAAGAATTAAACAACGTATGTCTAATATTAAAAATTATGATAGAATCATTCTTAATAGACTTACTATGTACGTTAAGTTATAATAACTATACTATTTTTTAGATTTTGAGAAATATTCAGTCGTTTTATTAACCAATATAAAATATGTCAGGAACCTAATGTTTTGTTGTTTTCGTTTGTTGATGTGGTTCTCAAATGTTTCTCGTTTCACGTATTTTATATAGATTACACCGTTTGTGTTCCTCCCGTTTGAATTGTTGTACACAATTTGGGGGTCCTTTATAGCTTGCTGGTTGGTGTGAACCAAGGCTCCGTGTTGAAGGCCTTACTTTGACCTTTAATGGTTTGCTCTTACGAATTGTGACTTGGATTGAGAGTTGTCTCATTGGCACTCAAACCACATCATCATATATCAATGCATAATTAATTTTGTCAAAAAATAAATATGTGTTATCCATAAAGAGGTAAATGTAAACTTTAAGCATACCATCTGTCTCTATGACTTCAGTACAACAATCGAACGGTGGTGATCGTGTTATCACCTCTTGCATTATTATCCCGAAACTGTAAACATCCCCTTTTCTACTACCACCATTTAAAGACGGATTCCGTAGGTGTTCTGGTGCTATCCAAAGTTCTGAATATAAAAATGTGACCCCTATCATGTAACTGTATGCTTAGTGTGAGATAGATTCAGCTAACAAAACTAAAAATCTCTTGGATTCTGGTTCGTTCTTGGTGGTTTTACATGGAATCCAACTCTTGTTAAGCATTTTGAATACTAATTGAGCAATAATACAAGTATCGGGTATTTTCTGTTATCTCTGAATATCTTTTAATTTCATCCCGAGAAAAATACCTAGCGGGTGAATTATGTAGAAGCACTACGGGAGCAGTATTGCCAACAACCGAATCAACTTAAAATTAAAAAAAAAAATTGTCCTCGTTCCATTGGAAAGTACACAGCTACTATTGCACGTGTACTTTTTATAATCTTATGCATTTGAAATACTTAAAACGTACTTAATTAATGTAGGGCCATTTGATTCGTCATTCCAAGTTGACAGTAATAGTTGTATACCTTTCATGTGATGTACATTTTAGGTTCAAAAAGTTTGTTGTACCAGTCTATTGCTTTTAAATTATTATACCTTCAATATGTAGTACCATCAATTAATAAAAAATATGGTGCTAAAATTGCACAAAAGTTGTATAGTACTTTATCACTTCTTTATTATTTAGATACATACACCAGTACTGTAAAAGTATCCTCATATAAATGTTTGTAGTATTTAAGCCCTAAAAGATCACGGAATTTTAAAATGTGAAACAATTCAAAACGAAAATTAACGACTATTGATGTTACAACAATACACAAAAATGTATTAAAACAGACATCAACTCGCATCAAACACTAGATCCCTCACTATTAACGGGTACAAACCAATTGGAAGGGCTTTACATGTTCGTGGGCGCTCAAAGCTCCTCCTAACCAACACTGAACAGCGGCATCTTGGGCATATTTGCAGAAATCGTATCAGAAAACGTTAATTTGTTCCTCTTAATATAAGATTATCAAGAATTTATATAATTATTATCATTTCTACCTAAGGTAGACGGAGTCAAATTGTAATCCATAGAATTTCATAAGAATTTGGCAAAATTTTCTTTTTTTCACCTTCAGCTTATGCAAAATTAGATTTTTCATATGTTATGCATGGAAAACCTAGTTCAGTGCGATAAAAAGAAAACTGCACCAAATAATTTTATGGTAAAAAGTGAAAAGATAGCTCTGGTAATATGTTGTGAAATAAGAAAAAGAACAAAAGTGGTGAGTCAACGGACTCTTTTTTTTTTTGCTACATTACAAAATAGCAAAATTAACAACAAGTATAAAAAAATATTTATGTGGTATAGATGAAAAAAGTTAATCCAAAAAGCCATACAATATGATAAAACACATAACTTTCTATATAAACACATGAATTACATTGATTGATTGATTGTTGGGTGCTTAACGTCCAGTGGCAAATATTTCATGCATATTCAGGACGAGATCAAGTTCACAATAAAAACAATAGGTAGGTTAATACAATAGAGGCCATCTGGGATGATGGTCGGATAAATTTGGACTGCCACCGGAAAGGAGGGTACATTGGATAGGGACAGAAATGCGGCCTTGCAACAGGCCACCTACGGACCCCTCAAAGAGTTGTTGGAAGGGTTCTTAACGTGCAAAGAGCGTGGCGCTCTCTTTACACGAGGCGTCGGATTTAACGTCCCCCTTCTGACCGGACGTGACTGCGAACTTGATACATCCCGCACAGCCAAACGGACGCCCCACTTCGACAAGCGTTTTACTGCTGGTCGGGAGAAGACCAAGTGACCATATTTCTATACCCCAGTTACTCTCCTAATTTACAATACCATTATTGATCTAGATCCATTGTTATCTGCTATTTAAAAATCAAATATGAAATGTAGACACCCGTGACACCCATGCCACCTTAAGGATCATGTGGACCACATGGCTTAAATGGCTGCATTTTCACCTAAAAATTTACTCTGAGTGCAGACAAACCTGTGCATCTGGAAAAGTTTTAAGGCATAGCATGCCCTAGATAAATAGAATTCAAATGCATTGTATGATTTGTAAAACTCAAAACTTAACTTGATTTTGCAGTACACTTTTTTTCGTCCCTGCGGAAGTCGATGAAATTAACAAACAGTGGAGCTTTTCTTGATATGGTCAACTCAGGTACACAATTTAAATCACCAATTATTGTCAGGTATCTATTGTCCATTTCAATTATTACAGCTCACTTCAACTATTACCTGCGGGGAAGTTTTCAAACCTCTTTCCCAACTTAGATTATTTTTGGCACCTTCTGGAGGAATGAAAAAAGTGCACTGCAAAATCCAGTTGAGTTTTAATTTTTTCTGAAACATAAAACATATTTGAAATATATAAATCTCGAGCATGCTAGGCTTTAAAACTTTTCCAAATGCACAGGTTTGTCTGTACTCAGAGTAAATTTTGAGAAAAAATACGAACATTTTAGCCAAAGGGTTCACATGAACCTTAACCAATCACGTGAAAGTTTTTAAAAACATGTATACAAAGAACCTGATTGAAGTGTCTCTTGTTTATCATTGTATCAATATTATTTTCCTAATTGACTTAAATTTTAACAAACTACGTACTATGATATATTTTTCGGGATTTTTCGCTTTCCATAACAATATCATCACTAAACGATGGGAGTCCAAAGTCCGATATCTTTACTACAAATCTTCCATCAACAACACAATTAGAAGACCGTAAAGATCCGTGATATTTCAATGCTGAACTGTGTAAGTACTTCATTCCCTTAAAGAAAAATTGTTTTAATATACTCATGCTAAACTACTTATATACTTCTTTAAAAGTCGAAGCGAAATAATACATGATATTCTTTGTTGCTTTTTACTTTAGAAAATCTATAGCTCAACAATGTTGAATAAAAGTTTTCATACAAAAATCTCCCATTTGAATGATTTTTCTTGCATGATTCTTATAACAGATTCATTAACCAGGTTAACTCTTTTGAATTTTGCTTTTTTTTGTGGTGAATTTATTTTTATATGTTTTTTATAAAAAATGGAAAAAGAGGAATAATTCAAATCTAAAAACTGATTATTTTTAAATCTCTTACCTTTGCAATATCTTTCAGCAATGATAACCTGAATGTCCAATCTAATGTAATAGTATCGTTATAAAGTAAATCCTAAAAAATGAAAGAAGTCAAGAGACTTTTATTATTCCCTAAAGTTTGTTTTTACGTGTTGCTGTGAATGACATATAATAATTTGATATTAAACTCTATTGCAACAGGTAAAGACTCAAACATTTTGAGTGGTTTTGAATTTCTCAATCCTGTCACTTTCCTATTTCATACATTTATTGTTTGTCAAATATCATGTTGATGGACTATTGTTTTTGCTGAGGTTTGTTCAACTAGAGGGATGTTCTACGTCCATTTTATATTTTTACGATTATGTTATCGCAGGGTCCCCGATATGCTATATTCAATTCAATTGTGTGTCTCCATGTAACTAGCAAATAATTTTATCTGATGTCTATAAACTTCCCACACATGCAAATTTGTAATAAAAAAAAATAAGTAATACAAATTTTTGAAATTCTTTCTCCTCTGTATTATATATTTAATAAACAAGTGGTCGGTTTATTAAATATACATTAATTGTTTGTCATATATTATGCTTTTATTGTAATAAAGTTTTATCTGTAGTCATGAGTCGTCTGTTGGTATTTGTTTATCGTTTCTCTTTTTTTCGCCTAATCTTTGTCTTATGATGTATATTTTTATTAGAACTGTGTGTTTTTTTTTTCTCTGCTGTGTATCACTTTAATCTTTTTGATGTTTAATACGACATCCTTTTTTTAAATTATTGTTAATGATTCCGTTTAAACGAAACTTCTTTAATTTTCTATGGTAATGCAGGCCCTAAAAAGAGAGATCAAAGATACCAAAAGAACATTCAATCTCATCAGTCCAAAATAAATGGAGAATATCATTGCAAACACGTCAGGAATATGACAGTTGTTTTTACTTTTTCCTATTTGTGACATTTTTACCTAGTATTATTTCTGTTTATTTTGTTCACACATCTTTGTCAATACAATGTACCTCCGTTTTGAGTTTTTCTTGAAGTTAAGTATTTTTGTAATTTAATTTTTTGACAACGCTTCATTTAGTCACTTTTATAAGTTCCCCTTTTTTAATTTGTCTTGGAGTTTGGTATGTTTGTTATACTTTTAGATACATAAATAAAATACCTCCAATGTTCCCTTCCGATAATATTCGTACAGGATTAAAATATGAGACGGCTCAACACATGCACCAACAAATCTTGACAGATTTTCATGATGAAAACTTCTAACCTGCGCAATAAAATATATAAAATGATTTAAACAATATAATTTACTAAACATTACTTGATTGATAAATGAATATTACATTCAAATCTGCAGGTTAAGTAAGGAACTTTATTAAATTTATATTTATATTATTAGATTTGTATTTCCGGAAAATGAAAAACAGTTTTCATGACTGCGTGGATTTTAAATTGCATGTCATTTTATCATTAAGATAAGAACTCAGAATTTCTACTATTTGTTTGTGTGTTTCAACATAACCCGACTAATCCAGTCATTATAGTCCGACTCCCTATCGATCGTTCGAGAAGACATCGAAAGAGGGCGTTGAATTTTTTTAGTAAGCTTCAACGCAAACAGTCGAAAGAAAAATACCTTAACAAAAACATTCTCTCCAATAGGGAAAATTCAATGGCCATTTATTATGAATCAATAAAATTAAGAATTACAAAAATTGATAAATAAAAAACCCTTGTATTGTGTATATTAAGTACTATTAGAGTGCATATTATAAAAACTCTAACAAATCTTTAAAAAAAAATAAAACTTACCTGTTGTACTTCAATGAGAACTTTTCTTGTAATACTAATCTTCTGCTTCTTTACCTCTCTCACATACAAAACTTTACCCTGATACAAAGCAAATCATAAGCTTTGATACATTTGGTAGCTCTGTTTGTGTAGGGACCTCTTTCAAATTCTTTAAAATAATCATTTACAGATTTCTCGAGTGGTAAATGCATTTTTACCATTTTTGGTAAAATAACAAAATTTTATTATTTCAATCGAAACATTTTTTTAAATTGCATTAAGTCAAAAATAAATGTAGAGGGTCCGATTCTAAATCAAGTTTTACTTGGTAGTTCTCAATTATGCTTAATGGTTTGAACTTCAAAGCAAAATTAAACTTTGGCAAACTATGCACACGCTAAAACTGCGTCTACTGTTTGTCGTTCATCGTTTGTAAGAACAAACGCTACATTTCTTTCTAACTTTACCCTGATTAAACGATGTATTTATTTCCATTGTTTGAAAAAAGTCTGTTTACCAACAACATGTGCATACATTATTGAAAGTTCAAAGAGGGACAGTAAACACTGATTAAACGATGTATTTTTTTCTACTTTTGTAGCGTTTAGAAAACAACAAACGCCACACAACGTTTACAAAATTTTGGTTAGAAAGAAATGCACTCTAAGTTATCTTTCCTCCTACATAGAAATTGTTTATAAAATCCAGAATCCGTTTTCCGATGTTTAGATCACGTATACATGTAATGGCACGATAGGTATCTATAATTTTCTAGTAGAGACATTTGAAGATCGATCTAAGTAATTCTCTTCTTGCGTATATTCGACAAATAACATGTATTAAAACAATTCATCTGTAATGGGCGATGAAACAAATCTCCCTTTTGAGATGTTGGTTTTTTTAATTGAAATGTGCTAACCAACGGGGGATAATCCAATGTGTTTGTTCAACCATTACCTATAAGAGTCGTCGTGCTGATCTTTTTTTTTTCATTTAAAGTTTTTCTCCATCAATTACAGTTTCAATACAACAGGCGAAATGAAATAAAATATTTGTAAAATTTATCATTAAAGGTCAATAACTCCTATACGGAAGCGTTCGACATGTTTCTGTGAAGATAGAAAGTAGTAAACCTTTACATTTTGAACATTTTCGTGCACTTAACTGGCCACAGTGTTTTTAAACTACATTACCTGCTCAAGTGAGATTCTTTCTTCTCTTATCCTTTACAGAGATATTTTAATTCGTAATTTAAAAGGAGCCGAGACAGGCTGTGTTGTGCATTTTCATCAACATTCACTTTCCAACATTGCAGACTTAAATATAGTTCGAACGTTAAATATCTTTTTTGATGATCTTATTTGTAGTTTGGCATAAATGGAATATATATATGCATAAGGAGTCGATTGACAATTTCAGCTATGGTGAACTTTCTATAGAGCATGTATGTCTGTTTATTTTTGCATTGAAATTTGGTCTTTATTTGTTATAGTTTTGAAAATGATACACAAATTATAACAATTATCTTTTTAGAGTATAAACTCATATTTGGGGTATACTGACGATTTTTCCGTTTGACGTTTTTGAAGATATTGTCTTGCTTAGTTTTTGTGTGTCAATTGTAGTTTGCCAGTCAAATAAAAAAAACATGATCATAAAATAGTAGTCCCGTGTTGTATAAAAAAATCAAAATCAAACTGTGTTATACCCCCAAATGTTCTATTTTAACTTTTTGTGGCCATTCAGGATGGAAGGCGTCTTCATCGGCCAATTTTTAAACTAGATACACTGCGGATGATTACAGTACGTTTGGGACTAATTAGCCCGGATTCCATTCAAATGAGGAGATTTTATGTAGAAGTAAGCGGACGACATGTGCAAAGAGATGAACATAGATAATATGGCACCTTTGGGCAGGTTCAGATAAAAACAAGAATATGTATTGTTTTCTTTTGTCCGCCTTGGATCATTGTAACCATTGATGTTATGTTAATTTACGCGTTTATAATTGATTCGGTTACATCATCGTCTAATAAAATAATAAAATAGGAGTGGTGTAGTGGTTTGTGCATTGGACTACTAACACAAAAGTTCCTGGTTCGATTCCCGTCTATTTGAAAATATCAGGTACTAAATTTTCGGCTCTTCCTTGACATCATTTGCGAGTATGGTCTTGAGAAAACGATGTTCGTCTGTCGAAAGGGGACGATAAATGGCTGAACTGTGTTAAGAGAGAGCCATATCTCTTGCACGTTAAAAAAAAAACCTTGAAGATTTCGAAAAAGAGCAGGCTAATGCCGCTACAAGGCAGCACTCGCACCCGCACAGTTGAAAGGAACTCAATATAAGTTGTAAAACTTGTTTCCCACACCACTATAAATAAATATGTTTAAACTAATAAAATAGGAGCAATACAGTAATGCAACATTGAAAGAAGTTCTTACCATGTAGTTAGCAACATTTTTTGAAGCAGTGCCTGTTTGGTGATGTTTTGACGACTTTTCAGAAACCTGTTAATTATAAAATAAAATAGGAAAAGATTGCAGTTCCAGTTGGTATCCAGCACTATATAACATTGCAAGTCTTTACTTGGTTGTCATGTGTTAAATTCACTTCCTTATTTGTGTTTTCTTTTGTAGAAAGGTACTCAAAAAAGAAAAAAGGAACACATTGGTAGGATGTGAAGATGAAAGGAACAGTTTTCATTCCATATTACTTCGCGAGAATGTAATCCTAATGAATAAATATCTTTTCAACTGATTGTATTGTTGTTTTATTGTTGTTTATATACAACATGTGTTATAATTGCCAATGAAACAACCCTCCACAAGAGACCAAATGACACAAAATTTACCAAATATAGACACTGTCCGTCCTTCATCAATGAGCAAAACCCACACCGCATAGTCAGCTTTTAAATGTCCCGAAATGACCTGTTGTGTCCAACATCGTGTACAGATGAAGTATTGGAGAAGCCACATGGTTAACAAACTATTTTTTGTCTGTACTCTAATGTGATCATTGCAATTTTTCGGACTCGACCCTCCTTTGGGGTAAAACTAGTAATCCTATTTAAACTTACCATTGAATAACAACTGGCTGTGACATTGTTGTAATTAAACTCTAGATCATCATACTTGACACGCCATGAATCGTTTAATATATCCTGCTCATGTTTCTTATGTCTATAATGTATAAACAATAACAACAACGCATAAAATTGTATCACAGATTTCATTCATGACCGATCTAACATTTTAATGGAAGGTATGAGTGTCTAGAATAGTAATATTTACATCAAGTGATGGCTGTCTTTTAGGTTTTGATTCAAGCCAGACGAGATTTGGTACAAAGAAATTAAATTAGCTATCCTTCGTTCATATAGCACCTAGCTTGATGCAATATATAACAGTACTTATAATATACCAAAGTCTATATCTTATAAATTAACATATAGTCAAACAAAAATTTAGAGAACCACACGGACTCCAAAAGGAACTAGATTGGGTGAGTCGGCAGAGTACGTCTTTCCTTCTAATAGAATATGAATGCTTATGTTGATTCACACAATTGTCAAAATTACAAATCATACAACATTTCATGTAGCTAAAGATTTAAGATCTCAAAAACCATGTCGCTTTAAGTTGAAACAGACAATTTTAACCATTAATCGCAGTGCCGCTTATAATCATTCGACACCATAACCCTGTTGCAACAGTCTTTGTACAATAAGCACACCCCTTTAAATAAAGTATGTATAGTATGGAAATACACGATTTTAACGTAGTAATTGATATGTGGCATTGGCTATGTGTCTGTTGATAAATGGGAAGTTAGCAATTGGAAAGATGAAATCATCAGGATTGTACAAAATAACTGAGGGAAACGTTTGATAATTTTGCTTAAGCATTAACAATATGATACTGTCAAACATAAAAGGAGAAGTTCCAGTAAGACCCCTTTTTGGCCCCTATGTATAGCAGTTTTACAAAATTGTTAAAATGTTATTTTTTATTTATTTATTAGATAGTTAAATGCTTCTGCTACATAGATATGGGCTGTTTTAACAATACAATGCACATATATCGTGTACAAGCACTATTAAGTCATGCTAAATTACTGAAATCTTCACAATTTTAGCATTTTAATTAAATTTTAGACGGTTTCCGTGTGAAACAAAAGTGGCCGCATTCGTGTTCATCTTTAATATTGAAACTTAAGTTGTATTTGATAATAATACATAACATATATAAAGGTTGGGGATGAACACGGATGCGGCCACTCTCATTTGTGACAAAAACCATCTGAAAAGAGACATTTTTCCGTCATATTTGGTAGATTTTTCGTCAGATGAACCTACAATTTGAGGCCAAAATCGGTCCTTACCGGACCTACTCCTTTATTTTATCCTAGCCAAGAGGTTCTCATTTTACTTGCTCAGTCTTGTTTAAAGTATGTAAAAATGGTGTAGCCTCTTTCACATTGGTCTTAACTTTGGGTTACATCTGTGTATGAAGTAAATTTGATTACTAACAGATTGCTACTAAAGAAAAGATTAATAACAGGTTCTGTTGGTGCTAGAAAGGACAAGATGTATTCCAGCCATTGTAGTTGTATACAATAAGGGAATAATAAAATCATATAATAAAAAAGCAAAATGAGGATGGTAAATTTGATATATCACTTTGTGTGCTTCTTTGTTATATTTGTTTGCTTTTGGTTATTAAGTTAGTAATTAATGTTGACTGCTGTATCCCTATTTTTGACATATTGTGTCTGTTTGTTTTGGTCACGCATCGTTGTCAATATAATGAAATGTGATGCGAAAGTCATTCAAGTGAGAGGTTTAGTTAGGTATAAAACCAGTTCAATCCACCATTTTCTACATAAAAAAGCCTGTACCAAGTCAGATTTGTGACAGTTGTTATCCGTTCATTTAATGTGTCTGAAATTTTGAGTTTTCCATTTGATTAGGCACTTTTCTTTATGAATTTTCCTCCGAGTTCAGTATTTTTGTGATTGTACGTTTTGTGCGATGCAATTTCATTATTATCATTATCATAAACCAATATTGAATAATCTTTTGAATTAGTAATCTCTCTTATCTTATAAATCTTCCTAAATTGAATGTCGATTGTTTGAAAATGCACATTTTGCATGCGTATTCATGTTCATTTTATTTCAAGTATACTAGTACAGAAATACAGTATGTTACCTGTAGAACAACACACTAAACGCCACAACCAACAACACACCCATAGAACTAAATATTAAGGCATACATGTCAACTTTCTCTGTAAAAAAGTTTTAGATTTAAATACTTTTAAATAGTAAATGCATTGCTTGATTACTCGGTATATAATTCATATCATCATTAACGTGAACTGTAATTCATATTTGGTTTCAAAAGTATTGCTTCTCTCTATTTTTAATCATTAAAGCAACGTAAATGAAATATTGAATCGACATGGATTGATTGCAAAAATTTAAATTAAACCTTCTGAAAATTCACTTAAGAACTCGATTTACCTTGATCTTTTTAAAGTTTATTTAAATACAAAGTTTTATATTTTTCTACATTCACTTTACAAGAATTTCTGTAATTGAAAACATTAGCGTTGATGGAACAAGATGGTGAGATTTTTCTTGAATCATTATATAATTTTAACGCATTTATCTCGTGCTTGGTTTAATATAAAAATATTAAATATGATATCGTTATGAAGTATAACCACCAACTCAACGTAACTTTATATTGTATACATTTAAGAACATCATGTTGTTTTAACTACACTTTAGTTGAAGTAACTATTGATCCTTAATTAATTTTCTTTTGAAGTTCATATACTGAATAATTATTGACGATTGTTTGTTTTATTATTACAAAACTATCTTACATTAAAGAAAATTATCATGATAGCAACTTTGCCACTTGACAAAAGAAAATGCCTGTACAAAGTCAGGAACATGACAGTTGTTATCCATCCGTTTGCTGTATTTAAACTTTTAATTTTGCCATTGATTTTGGACTATCAGTTTTGAATTTTCCACAGAGTTCAGTATTTTTTTTATTTACATTTAGAGTTTGATTATATTTTCATAAACAAAATCAACCCTTTATAAATTTCTTGCGTCTAAGTGTGTATCTTGATTTCACTACGTCAGGAACGTTCATATCTTATCTTTTGAATGCAAGGGGTGTTTAAATACCCTGAACATATGGAGGGATACGCTGCAATGTCATATTATTATGCATTTACAAATGGGGCTGACAAATTAGGCGCACATGTAAATCGACTCAAATGTTAACGATTTCGTATTTTGTTTCTGTGATAAATTTATAGGTTTACTATCTTGCAGTTTACTAGGTTGATTTCAAACATAAAAAGTGATTGTCAAATGAAATTACCGTAAACAATACCTACTGGTATTCTGAAACATAATAACGTTTTCTTGAACAATCAAATACCAAGGCAGTTAAATAAATTGAAAGAGATTATCTTCTTTGTATTATTTCATGTACTTCAAACTCTTGGGAATTGATTAGATTAATCTTTAAAAATTACAGGTTACAACTTTACACGTGTACGCGACATGATACATACAACTTAAAAGAGGACATCATAAGTACTTTTTCCTTATAAGTTTCCTTTTGTCCGGGGGTTACATTTATAATTGAATTATTTTGTAGTCTATCGATTTCGTTCTCAATTTGTCATTGGATGTAGCTATAAACTTGGAATAGGAATACAATTTATAAATTCCGTTACAACATTGTTTTCTTCGTTATTCATTTTATATTAAACAATGAAATAATTTCGATAAGTAACAGATGCATAAATATCAGAACCAAAACAACTGGATTTCAGCGTTATGAATGTTTTCTAATAAAGACCGACATACATGATGTATGACTGAAAGAGCTACGTACAAATGGAGAGAAAATTAACAAGTTATAGTATTTCTCCCGTTTGATATAATTATTGTTCAATTTACCATGCTTTTCACATTTCTTATGCTTTAAAATTTGGTCAATGGTTTCAGGAGGAGAAAAACATTGGCAGTATTTTGACAATGACGACATACTACTCCACCTTCATTTGAACTGTGGTAGATAGTTCTCTCAATGGCAGTCTAGGACACCTCCTTATTTTTATTTTTAGAAATGGTGATAATAGCACACAGTCATGCCTTTTTATCGCTACGGCTGTTAGAGTAAAGATTTAAAATAATGATACTCGCGTTCGTGAATTAATGTGTCGTTCGGGGGTCACTCGTTGACTATTTTTCTCTATCTGAAATATTTTATTACTTAATTCGTTATTCTATAATTACTAAATTATATTACCACTGATATGACATTCTGGATTGTCACCTTCATACCAACAGACTGGTTTGTTAAGTGGTGGTGCTGTTCTTCCTCCAGCCCAATGAACAGATTTACCAGGAACAGGATTGTAATATTGTCGATCACCAAAAAAATCGGCGACAACCTTTAAATATATATTAAACAACACATTACCTATAATAATTATGAATAAAACGTGTGGGCTAAACTCAGTCAAACATCAACCTTTCAACACAGTAAGCAACATAACATACTTCTAAAGTGCATTTGATAATCAAGCATGTTTCTATGTAATGCATTTAAAATATCTATTAAAAGCCCATATTCTATCTGAGTTTGACATCAGTGATTCAGTGGTTGTTGTTGTTGTTACACTCTGTCATATTCTTTTCCATTGGTTTTGAATCTGATGGAAAGTGTTCTCACCGACCAAATCTCCTTGAATTATACCATAGACATGTTCTGGATTGATTTAATTGAGTTTATAACATAGGAAATCTACTGGTTCTCCTATTTGTGATTTGTCAGTTTTTCATATATACGTATCTTCATAAACCCGTGCTGAGGAGGCGTTCGTTTGGCTGAGCAGGGAATATAAATACTCAAGCTCGTCTTGTCCGAATCAAGCATAACATCCTATGACACTTGTTGGTTAGTGTTATGCTCTAAGCCTCCTGCTATTAGTAGCTCTCTTAAAAGGTCAATGAAATTTTACTAATTTCTTCTCTTTTTCTATTAGTTGTATAAATTTCGCATCCTTAAAGTAATATTTAACCAAATTGCAGAATTTATATAACTGATTCGTTGCTAAAGTTGCTTTTTTACAAACGTGTGTTAAACACTTGCTAGTAGACACTTAGTTTGATATAATTAATTAATTTTAGTAATTATGCCAGCTTGGCTTAGAAATGGGACTGTAGAATTTTTATGGTGGTATTTCTGTCCAATAAAACATATTATTATCAAAACACCTAATACCCTCGTCCCAAGTAAAACCGTGAAGGAAAAAGAAATTCCGTATTTTAAGGATTCGTGCAGCTGATGTTTACACAAAATCCATGTGTTACTTATTGAAATGAACTACACAATTAATGAACTCTTTTGAAAGTGTGTTTTTGTACATCACATATTCAAAAGTTAAAGGCCGCATGTTATACAAGATAGATTATCAATTAGAGAGCTATCATTTGATTTTTAAAGGACTAGGATGAAATTTAAAAAAAAAAATAAGCAGGACAGAAGTTTTGAGTACAAAAAAGGTCAGGATGACAACTTATGTCAAACAAGTCAGTGTACACTTATAAAAACGGCAGGACCAAAGACAGTGACAAATATCAAAGCAGGACAGAAAGTACAAGTTAAACAACGCAGGACAAACATTTTCAACCTAGCCCTCCCCCTTATAATCAAATAGTAGCTCCATTATAATATTGAATATCAAATATTCCACACCTTGAAAATCTATCTCCGAAGAGAAAATTATATCTCATTATTTGTCTCATGATTGCGTCTCTCGCAGGATTGATATTGACTTAATTACATTAAATATTGATATTGGAATTTCACAATTGAGTAAAACAAAATACCAAATTGCAGTATTTCTTAAATAAAATATAAGTTTACGTTCATCAGTACCTGTAACGAAAGAGCTCATTTGTACAGATAATAGAACTGTGTGGTTGTTTAACGTTTGTGACAGATCATCTACACTTAATGACATTTATTAATGTGGTAAAACCCACCTGAAACTTGCCAGTAACCGGGTCCATATCAAGGATGGAATAACTGGTGTCTCTGTCGCCATTATCATCAATAATAACTTGTCCTGTAATGCCTAAAATGTTTCAAATTGCAATAAAGTATCGATCATGAAGCTGAAAAGGAAAGTTATGAACCCGTTTTTGTCTTTTGGGTTTAGGTATTTAAAGAAATTTTGTGATTGGCTACTGAAATACATTGAATTGTTCTGATTGGCTAAAGCTAAAAATAAAAGTAGGGGGCAATAAAAATATAAAAGAAGGCGATCCAATTTTGAAATACACCGGGAACATAATAAATACAGTAAAGCATATATTGATATGGACAAAAGGTAATGAATAATATTGTTATATAGAATGATAATCTATTAAACGTGTGTCCTCTATACTACAGCGTCACACAGTACTTGGTTGACAACCAATATTGGCATATTTATTTTGGTAACATACCAGTGCTTAGGAAAACATAATTGTACTTTATGTTTCTCTGTCCTATATGTTCTCCCATTTAATTGTAGTGCAGTCCTGTCTTGTAATAATGTAATTTCAATGTTATATTTAACATTGCCATAAAAGCGGGAGGTTCGGCTAGCCACAAAACCCGGTTCAACCCACGATTTTTTCTTAAATTTCAAGTACCAAGTCGGGAAATGGCCATTGTTATATTAAAGTTATGTGTGTGTTACATTTTAGTGTTGTGTTTCTGTTGTGTCGTAGTTTTCCTCTTATATTTGAGTGTTTCCCTCAGTTTTAGTTTGTAAGCCGGATTTTTTTTGTTTTTTTCTCAATCGATTTATGAATTTCGAACTGCGGTATACTACTGTTGCCTTTATGTTCGACTTTTTTTTCAGTATCCTGCAATTGTAACTGACTATGTGTTTATGGATTGATTTATGATTTTTAAAATATAAAATTACCATTGAATATTCTGTTCCACATATTTCGTGTAAAATTATAGCCGTCAATATTTCCTGTTAAACTTCCCGCTTCTAGGGATTCATTCAATGCCATTCCAAATAATATAACAGAATCGTGAAAGGCACCAATGAAAAAGTTAACCTGAAACATATAGATATAAATGAACCACGGTTAAAGTGAAGACCAATTAAGTTAAAACTTGCATTACATGATTTATAACTTTTGAACAGCGGTATTCTTCTGTGGGTTTTACTTGCATTTTATATGTTCCGCGGTGTCTTTTCTTTCGAGTTACATATTGAACGTCATAAACATGCTGTTTGTTCAATCATTCGAATGTTACTTGGTTTATGAAAAAAAATCATTTTAGTAAAAGCCTCATCACTTTTACATATATCAATATTTGGTTGACATTTTATTGAATAAAGATGAGGATGTTGAAAATAATTGCATATAGAAATTAATGCTTATATCCCTATTCTTTTTTACCAGAAACCTAAGATTTTTAAAGGCTTTAACATACTAGTAATCTACTCATCTTAATCCCATTGGACAGTAGGAGTACAGAATCAGAATCATTTGAGTAGGATATCTCTTATTTTTAACATTGTAATTTCATCTGTCCTACTCACCTCTTCATTAGTAAAGTTGAACCCGTATTTTGACAGTGCAAGTAATTTAACATCATTGGTAAAGTTTGTCCATTCTACTGATGTTGGCACCTGTAAGCTTATTCGAAATAACGATTCATACGCAAGCTTTGCCTCTTGATCACGTAAGTCGTTTCTTAGCCAATCATGATTCCCCCAATATTGTCCCGGAAACGGAAATAGCCAAACATCCATAAAAACATATTCACCAGATTGTATAAAACCAAGATCAAATGCATCCAGCATGAATTCTCGGAGAGAGTCACCAGGTACGATGAGTAAGATAACTGTAAATGTTAAATATGTTATTTCAACTAAAAAAAAACAAATATCATAGCGCTTTTTTTTACTCTTCATACGCATTATACCCTTATTTAATTGAGAGAACAAACTTATGATTAACGCGATATACAGATGGGTGCAGTCCTAATTAAATAACCTGTACAGCAAGTTAACTTGATAACCAGTCATTTGGACTGGTCAAAGTTAACCTGTGACCGGATTTAGGACTGATCTGACCAGTCCTAGGACCAAAATCTAGTTAACTCGAAAAGCGGACTTGGTCCTAGAACTGTTTTTATGTCTGCCAAAAAGTTAACTTGGAGACAGGTCCGCTTTTTGTTTGTTTTAATTCCAAAATGTTACTAGTGAAGAAACATTGTGTGTGTATCTTTCACAAGAGAACATATGATGTATTAACATCTGTATTCACCCTTTGCTTACGAACTTTACAACTAATTGGAAACATTATTGTACATATTATCCGCTAAGTTTATTCTATGTTGTGATGTTAGACAATTGTTTCAGATAGGGATGAAGGTTTGGTACCATTAAAACGTTAAAACCCGCTGTAATTGTTAGCATTTAACCTTAGTCAGGAATCTGATGTTCAGTAGTTGTCGTTTTGTGGTTCAAAAATGTTTCTCTTTCTTGTTTTTTATATAAATTAGACCGTTGTTTTTCCCGTTTGAATGGTTTTAAACTAGTATATTTGGGGCCCTTTATAGCTTGCTGTTCGGTGTTAGCCACGGCTTCGTGTTGAAGACCGTAATTTGACCTATAATGGTTATCTTTGACTTGGATGAAGAGTGGTATCATTGGCACTCATACCACATCTTCTAATAGAATCATATTCAAAACAGTGTGGTCCTGGCCATTGATTGACGACCTAAATTATCCCATTGACTGGGACAGATTAGGTGAACGTTTGTCTGTATCGACCATTGCTCACTTCTTACTTATTGTAGAATTTAAACTGTGGGGTCACCAAAGGTTCTTCACGCCTTTAATAATAAAATAATTCGAAAAATTATTCAGGAATAACCTTTTTGATTTATATTATTAATATAAATCAACACATCGTATTATTCCGGATTCGTTTTTCGAATTGCTTTATTTAGGTGTTGAGAATCTTTGGTGACCCCACAGATTCAGTGTCTTTAACAAGTACATAGTGAGCAGTGATTGTTACCGACAAACGTTCACCTAATCTGTCCCAGTCAATGGGATAATTTAGGTCGTCAATCAATGGCCAGGACCACACTGTTTTGAATATGATTCTATCTTTGGTAATCATTCTATATTCATATCTCTTTTCACATCACGAGTCCGAGATGATGTTTTGTCAAGTTTGGCATGGTAACAAACTTCTATATAATATACAGAAATTTATTGGCATTTTTTCAATGAAGTATGTGGTAAACCTAATCCCAATTCAAATGAGTAGGGGTTTTTTTATGAAAATACTTGAACTGTCCTGTCTTTTAAGTTATTCCGAAATGGTTATATGCATCAGCGTTCCGACACATCCACCTTAATCTCCCGTTCTGGTGTTAATATCTAAAGGTGATCCTTATTTTAAGTGCGATTCTAAAAACTAAGAATATTGTGTTTCAAATTATAGCAATTAAATACTACACATTAGTATCATCTTAGTGATGTTTATCTACGTCGGAGATTTTATATCCGTGCCTTAAGTGCGCTCCATTTGATACCTCGACTACATGTTCAGTGTTTTATTATGTGGCATGGTACGGGGCGGAAAGGAACTCTCCGACGGAAATTGCAGTGATACATGATCCTATTTAGCCTCTAGTCAATCATTGATTCGGTTTTCTTTTAAGATGCAAATAGAACATGTTCATCAAAGGGTAAAAAAAAATATCAGCTAAAAGCAATTTATTTTATTAATCAGAATAATTTATTTCAATTTTGTTCTTCCATTATCCTTAGAATGAAAATGTAGTTGACATATATATTTTTTTAAGAAATATCTTCAAAGAAATTTTAATCCTATGAAAAGGGTGATATATATCATTACGCAAACAAAAAAGGTATCTAGAGGTCAAAATGTGATCTTTAGTTAGAAGACAGTGTCTGTTTTTTAATCTTCGAGTGTTGAAAAGTTATAATTTTTTTGTCATTGAAATGTATTGTGAAAAATAAATAACTTACCCCTAGAAACTTTTTTAACTTGTAATAAAATGTCTTTGTAGCTCGTGTTTTGATTCCCATAGTATCTAAACATTTTTGGGAAAATCTGTTGTTTTTGGAGACCTGTCTGCAAAGTTGTGCCCAGTACTCTTGAATGAAGGTCATTGATGTCATATATAATTGCAATGTTTGTCCATTTGAACTCTATAAATATACTGCCGAATACCTTTCGTAATCGACATTGACAATAGGCTAGTCTTGTAAGTGTGGGGTATTCAGTTTTGTTCTTGAATAATCCACCGTCTCCAAAACCTAAGTAAAAATTCAAATATATCTTCAAAATTTATAAACTCGTCTAGAGTATGCCTTTATAACAAAAAAATGTAATGACCATGTATAGCACATTGACTGGTTGATAATATTGTATAAGAGACTACCAAAAGGCATGTTTGTTCTAAATTGGAAAAAAATCATAAATTTGCGCCAGAGATTTCATTCACCACTAGTATTATAATCAATAGATATGGACAATTTGTAAATAAAAAGTCTTAGAGCAATTATACTTCCTGAATAATATGTTGAGATATGTTGTTTGTTTGTTTGTTTTTGTTTTTGTTTTGTAATATTCCGTACGTACGTACATTACTTAGCAGATTAAAGGTGTTGTATAATGAATATGGAAGTGAAAATTGATGTACGGAGAAAAGACTACAAGTCGATTTTTTTTACGAAATTATCTTTATTACATTACATCCTTAAAACTATTGTGAAAATACAATAGTTCTAGGGTGAACAGTTTTTACATAAATAAGGCCGTTAGTTTTTCGCTTGAATTGTTTTACATTGTCTTACCGGGGCCTTTTAAAGCTGACTATGCGGTATGGGCTTTGCTCATTGTTGAAGGCCGTACGGTGACCTATAGTTGTTAATGTTTGTGTCATTTTGGTCTTTTGTGGATAGTTGTCTCATTGGCGATCATACCACATCTTCTTTTTTATATTATTAAAAATAATGCTTTTATCTGTCACAGGTGAATGTACATGTATGTATCCAGCGTCAGGAACCAGGTTTGTCAGTGGTTTTTCTTTTAACCTAACTACTAGGAATAAATAAAGTATATACACGGACCGGCAACAGAATGGACAATTGTCTAAATATTGTTTAACGCACGAAATTCGGCATAACGTCCAAATATTTCTTTATTAAATCCTGATTAAGATCATTCTGTAACATTGAATATGATAAATTCAAATTAACTTTATGGCATGGTAGATCTAAATGATTATTCAGTTTTAATAGCTTGGTTTTTTTTTTTTTGTTTTTTTTTTAGGATGAGAGAATTAAAAGATTGTTAATAGAATCTATATCCCAATGAGGAACTCTATTTGTTCTTTTGATTAAAGTATAGCTTATTTTCAAGTAATGCAAATGAAATCACTTCAAGAATAACTTCAATAAAGATAAACTTTAGATCTAGATTACAATTAAATACTGTCATAAGAAAAGCAATTATAACAGTTGAATCGATTTCAAATTGATGATTTGGTATCAGCAATTTTAAAATGAGGGTCAACATTGAGAAGTCATTATTTCTGTGTTCTTCAATTTGAACTATTTCAACTATTCGTCAATGAAATATTGCCCATTATTCTCATTGTACTTTAAGCACTAGTCTTATTCTATTTATTTTTTTCAATTTTTCTGTATTCTTCTGTTTTTGTCTTTTCCTTTCTTTTTACTTTGAACCCCATATAGATCCCTAAAATGTGAAATAATAACTGTCACTTGTTTTAATGATAGTAGTGATTCCCAATAAATGCAAAAACTCTCATGAATATAAAACGATATGGGGGAGGCAGACAACAATCTAAAGCCGCAATTAAACATAAAAACCTCTGTTTTCCTCTTCAATAGTTATCAAAGGTACCAGGATTATAATTTAGTACGCCAGACGCGTGTTTCGTCTACATAAGACTCATCAGTGACGCTCAAATCAAAAATAATCATAAACCCAAACAAGTACAAAGTTGAAGAGCACTGAGGATCCAAAATTCCAAAAATTGTGCCAAATACGGCTAAGGTAATCTATGCCTGGGATAAGAAAATCCTTAGTTTTTCAAAAAGTTCAAAGTTTTGTATACAGGAAATTTATAAAAATGACCACATTATTGATATTCATGTCAATGGGCTGGTGATACCCTCGGGGACGAAACGTCTACCAGCGTCAACTTCGTACTTTATTTGGCCTTTTAATTTATTTTTTCATTAGAGCGTCACGGATGAGTCTTTCGTAGACGAAACGTGCGTATGGCGCAAATACAAAATTTCAATCCTGGTATCCATGAAAAGTTTATTCAAGGGGGATGGGGGAGTACGTGTAATTATCTGTGTTTGATACCTGTTACAATTGGAATGTTCCAGTAGTTTGCCAACTTTGCTGTTGGATCCAATGCATAAGCACATGCAGGTCCAATCAAACCTATAATGGCATGGTCTTTTACAAGATCTGCAACAATGCCTGCAAGATAAAGAGAGTTCAACTTGTCATAAAAACTGAGTTACAGCATAAAGTTAAACATTACTCCATGATGAGTTTATTAATAAGACAATGTATGCTTATTTAGTAACACTGCTGATTATATTCATAATTTATTCATAATAAATAGCCTGCTGACATTACCAAAATGACATATAGTAATAACGGTGCCTTCTTATTATATTTTAAAATAAATTTCGGTTGAAAATTTAACTGAAAGATAAGTTTGTCTATTTCAAACTATAGTCTCGTATCCTTTCCATTTACAAATATTAGGTTATTTTCTATCTATGAAATGTGATTTATTCTTTGTACATCATTTGTCGGCTTCACGTCACGTAAACAGTATCCTTGATTAAAGCATAAAAGTTCAACAATAATTTTCTGCATTTGAAAAATTTCTAATGCACTTGAACCACTTCATGATTACATTTTGTTGAACAACATTTCAATAAATAACTAAAACATGGAAAATCGGTGGTAAAGCAGTCTTATATACTTTAAGGCATCACATCTCCAATTACCAATGTATAGGTTTTCTTCAATAAATTACATATTGTCGATATATCAACTTGTATATGCTGTTGATGTTAATTTCTACAGATGAGAATGTTACAGTTTCTTTGTAAAATATATCTCGCTTATAAAAGAGAAGATGTGGTATGATTGCCAATGAGACAACTATCCACAAAAGACCAAAATGACACAAACATTAACAATTATAGGTCACCGTACGGTTAGTCATGAAACTAATTCATACTCGTTTACAAATTTTGAATCTGATTTCACATCTGATAACAGGAATGTAATATACCAATTTGATATATTTTTCCTTTCAGACACAGCTTCCTTTTGGTTAATTTGACCACAAATTTTTCCTACTAAAATGACATATAACTATTACGACTTCAATTTCACATCGATATGTCTAAATGGAAAAAAAGTCCTTAATGAACCCAAAAGCTATTAATTTTGATATTGCATACTTTGTTTGGATTGTGTTGCAAGAAAAGAAAAAAATTGAAGAGTTCGATAATCTCTGAGAACTTAAATCAATCCCAAATTTAATGCAGTAATTATTTTATATGAAATAAAATAATCGTGATATCAAAGTTGTCTTTGTCTTTTCAAAATTTGTTTCATTGGAATGCTTAACTTGCATGCAGCCAACCTTAAATTATTCTCTAAATCTTTAGAAAGTCATAATTTCATATTTTATTTTTAAAGTTAAATCTTAAATAATTATCTTAAATAATACTCCATCGATGAATTTGAACCTTATATTGAAAATTTCTCCAGTATTTACCAGTCGACAAAAGAAACGATACAAGTGAATGTAAATTTGGTCAATATATTTGTATTTTTCAATTAAAAGTTTCTGTAAAGGTTTATTTATGTATTTAGCGCCAAAAAGCATCTGTTAAACCGGGGTTTTTTTTTCAGAAGATATTCCATATCCAATACGACGAAAATCCTGAACGGTACCTTCCGTCTGAAAATCGAGTTCGCCGTTAATCAATGAAGCATTTGAATTGTTTGATGTGAATAATAGTGGTTTTTTTTAAGACATTTCATGTTATTCTAGTCTAATGATTTCTAAACAGATAGTTACCGGGGTAATTTTAAACGTTGCTAAAAGGTTTCTTAACATCTGTCTTTTATAAACTGCAATTAAAAATACCACCATTTGACCTCTTTTTAGCTCACCTGGCCCGAAGGGCCAAGTGAGCTTTTCTCATCACTTGGCGTCCGGCGTCCGGCGTCGTCCGTCGTCGTCCGTCGTCGTCCGTCGTCGTCCGTCGTCGTCCGTCGTCGTCGTCGTCCGTCGTCGTTAACTTTTACAAAAATCTTCTCCTCTGAAACTACTGGGCCAAATCAAACCAAACTTGGCCACAATCATCATTGGGGTATCTAGTTTAAAAAATGTGTGGCGTGACCCGGTCAACCAACCAAGATGGCCGCCACGGCTAAAAATAGAACATAGGGGTAAAATGCAGTTTTTGGCTTATAACTCAAAAACCAAAGCATTTAGAGCAAATCTGACATGGGGTAAAAATGTTTATCAGGTCAAGATCTATCTGCCCTGAAATTTTCAGATGAATCGGTCAATCGGTTGTTGGGTTGCTGCCCCTGAATTGGTAATTTTGAAGAAATTTTGCTGTTTTTGGTTATTATCTTGAATATTATTATAGTTAGAGATAAACTGTAAACAGCAATAATGTTCAGCAAAGTAAGATCTACAAATAAGTCAACATGACCAAAATGGTCAGTTGACCCGTTTAGGAGTTATTGCCCTTTATAGTCAATTTTTAACCATTTTTCGTTAATTAAAGTAATCTTTTACAAAAATCTTCTCCTCTGAAACTACTTGGCCAAATTAATCCAAACTTGGCCACAATCATCTTTGGGGTATCTAGTTTAAAAAATGTGTGGCGTGACCTGGTCAACCAACCAAGATGGCCGCCACGGCTAAAAATAGAACAAAGGGGTAAAATGCAGTTTTTGGCTTATAACTCAAAAACCAAAGCATTTTGAGGAAATCTGACATTGGATAAAAATGTTTATCAGGTCAAGATCTATCTGCTCTAAAATTTTCAGATGAATCGGTCAATCGGTTGTTGGGTTGCTGCCCCTGAATTGGTAATTTTGAGGAAATTTTGCTGTTTTTGGTTATTATCTTGAATATTATTATAGATAGAGATAAACTGTAAACAGCAATAATGTTCAGCAAAGTAAGATCTACAAATAAGTCAACATGACCAAAATGGTCAGTTGACCCGTTTAGGAGTTATTGCCCTTTATAGTCAATTTTTAACCATTTTTCGTAAATTTAAGTAATCTTTTACAAAAATCTTCTCCTCTGAAACTACTTGGCCAAATTAATCCAAACTTGGCCACAATCATCTTTGGGGTATCTAGTTTAAAAAATGTGTGGCGTGACCTGGTCAACCAACCAAGATGGCCGCCACCGCTAAAAATAGAACATAGGGGTAAAATGCAGTTTTTGGCTTATAACTCAAAAACCAAAGCATTTTGAGGAAATCTGACAGGGATAAAAATGTTTATCAGGTCAAGAACTATCTGCCCTAAAATTTTCAGATGAATCGGTCAATCGGTTGTTGGGTTGCTGCCCCTGAATTGGTAATTTTGAAGAAATTTTGCTGTTTTTGGTTATTATCTTGAATATTATTATAGATACAGATAAATTGTAAACAGCAATAATGTTCAGCAAAGTAAGATCTACAAATAAGTCAACATGACCAAAATGGTCAGTTGACCCCTTTAGGAGTTATTGCCCTTTATAGTCAATCTTGAACCATTTTTTATAAATCTAAGTAATCTTTTACAAAATCTCCACTGAAACTACTAGTTCACAATCATCTTTGGGGTATCTAGTTTGAAAAATGTGTCCGATGACCTGGCCATTCAACCAAGATGGCCGCCACGGCTAAAAATAGAACATAGGGGTAAAATGCAGTTTTTTGCTTATAACTATGAAACCAAAGCATCTAGAGCAAATCTGACAAGAAGTTAAATTGTTAATCAAGTCAATATCTATCTGCCCTGAATTTTTCAGATGAATTGGACAACTGGTTGTTGGGTTGCTGCCCTCCAATTGGTAATTTTTAAAGAAATTTTGCCATTTTTGGTTATCTTGAATACTATTATAGATAGCAATAAACTATAAACAGCAATAATGTTCAGCAAAGTAAGATCTACAAATAAGTCGACATGACCTAAATGGTCAATTGACCCCTTAAGGAGTTATTGCCCTTTATAGTCAATTTTTAACAATTTTCATTAATTTGGTAAATTTATGTAAATGTTTACCAAATATAGTTCTCTGTTACTAATGGGCAAAGTTACATCACCATCACCAAAATACAATTTTGTCATGAATCCATTTGTGTCCTTTGTTTAATATGCACATAGACCAAGGTGAGCGACACAGGCTCTTTAGAGCCTCTAGTTTATGTTGTGATAAAAGGTTACACGAATGTGTGTTACCCTGAAATTGTTTAATCAATTCCTGCTGGTAAATTGGCGTTATTAACACTATGTTTATGTAACACAGTCATACGATATTGCAGTTTGAATAATGATGTCAGACTAGAATAATACATGGATACAAAATACAATCGTTAAACTATACCATTTTGAAATAGGAAGTTACGGTCTTCGCTGTATATTTATACCACTGCAGGAAGCGACCGATTTCATTGAGACGCAACTCCCCTTAAATAAAGGCAACAGTAGTATACCGCTGTTCCAAACTCACAAATCCATAGACCCTTAAAACATACAAATTCGTTTTGAAATATCAAACTTCACGATAAGCACTATTTACAGACTTCACGATAAGGGAGCTGCCATTCGATTTTTATGTCAAGGTATGATTGAAATATTTGTCCTGCATTTATTTGAGTTGTAATCTCTGTCCTGTTCTGCCTTTTTTGTGTTTTATTCTGTTCGGTTCTGTCTTATTTGATTATTATTTTTTCTGATTTTTATGCCGCATCTACGATAGTAGAGGGGCATTATGTTTTCTGATCTGTATCTCCATTCGTCCGTTCATCTGTCCGTCCGTGCGTCCGTTCGCTAAAGGTTCAAGTTTTTGATCAAGGTAGTTTTTGAAGAAGTTGAAGTCCTATCAACTTAAAACTTAGTACATGTACACATGTTCCCCATGATATGATCTTTTTAATTATAATGCCAAATATAGTTTTGACCCCAATTTCATGGTCCACTGAACATAGAATATGATATTGCAAAGTTCAGGTTAAATTTTTTGGTAAAGATAGTTTTTGAAGTTTAAGTTACATCAACTTGAAACTTAGGAGACTACACGTGTTCCTTATGATATGATCTTCTAACTTTAATTTCAAATTAAAGTTTTGACTCCAATTTCACGATCCACTGAACATAGAAAATGATAGTGCGAGCGGGGCATCCGTGTACTATGGACAATATTCTTGTTTTTACATTAAATTATTAAATAGTGTGATTAATTTTACTGGATTTTAATAAACTTTCTACAAATAAAGTGGAATTGTCATACAAATATTTTAAGTTTTGGTTTAATATGTTTCCGTTCTTATAGACAAAAGTAAAAATTTGCACTAAAATTTTCATTGTTTCAACCAAACTGATTATAATAAAAAGTATATAACTGACTGTACAGTGTGTATTTATTTACTTATTTCGATCTATGTAAAATTGAGAATGGAAATGGGAAATGTGCCAAAGAGAAAACAACCCGACCATATAGTAGACAACAGCAGAAGGTCACCAACAGGTCTTCAATGCAACGAGAAACTCCCGCACCAGGAGGCGTCCTTCAGCTGGCCCCTAAACAAATACATATTAGTTCAGTGATAATGATAATGAACGCCATACTCAACTCCAAATAGTACACAAGAAATAAAAGTTAAAATAATACAAGACTAACAAAGGCCAGATGCTGCTGACTTCGGACAGACGCAAAAATGCGGCGGGGTTAAACATGTTTGTGAGATCTCAACCCTCCACCTATACTTCTACCCAATGCAGAAAAGTAAACGCATAACAATACGTACATTAAAATTCAGTTCAATAAAGCCCGAGTCTGATGTCAGAAGATTTAACCAAAAAATATAAACAAAATGACAATAATACATAAATAACATCCGACTACTAGCTGTTAAATGACATGCAAGCTCCAGACTTCAATGAAACTGATTGAAAAAGTATGTCCTCATCATACGAATATCAAGCACAATCCTCCTCGTGTAAACCTTTATAACATATATGGGAAGAACATAACCCGTGTCAGGCCAACTGGATTTTAAAAAAAATCTGTTTAGTTCCGATGCAAAGACCCTATAAGTGAATCAATATTAACGCCAAAATATGCAATCTTTAATGACCTGACAACAGTATCGTAACTATATCCCTTCTTAATAAGTCTATTTAAAGGTTTTGTTAGTTTCCGAAGTGAATATTGACATTTTTATGCTTTATAAAGAATATTTCCATAAAATATTGGATGTGAAAAACCTGAAGGTATGAGAAGTCTGCAATTAGAGCTATATTTACGAATGATATCCTTATACCGATGATAAAATTTAGTAAATGTTTTGACTAGTTTAAGATATCGAAAACCCTGGTGTAACAATTTTTCAGTAATACATAAATTTCTCTCGTTAATATCTAAAACATTTGTTCTATACACGACGAATCGTACAAGTTGAGATATATAAACACCGTAAGATGGTGACAAGGACACGCACCATCTAAATATGAATAATTAACGATAGAAAATGAAAAGTCATCTCTTTTATCATAAATTTTAGTATTAAGCTTTCCGTTAATGTTATAGATATTAAGATCAAGGAAAGGGCAGTAGTCATGGTTAGTATTAGCTTTATTTAAAGTAAGTCTAACAGGATAAATTTCTTTATTAAACATACTGAAGTCGTCATTATTGAGAGTCATAATATCATCCAAATATCTAAAAGTATTATTAAATTTGTGTATCCGATATTGTTTTGACGGGTCTTTGCTGATTTTCGTCATACACTGTAACTCATAGCAATACAAAAACAGATCCGCAATAAGTGGGGGACAGTTAGTCCCCATTGGAATTCCGATAACCTGACGATATACGGAATCTCCAAAGTGTAGAAAAATGTTATCTAGTAAATATTCAAGGGCAGATATAGTATCAAAGCATGTCCAATTGACTTAGTTTTCTTTTTGTTTATTGCTACTAAAATAAGACCTACTTTTAAATGCCCATTTAATTAGGTGTGTGATTTTTTTCTTAATGAGATTGTGGGGCAATGTGGTATATAGGGTGGAAAAAACCAAAACTTTGAACAGATTCAAAATCACCAATATAAGCATGCAATTTATCAAGTACTTCCAACGAGTTTTTCACACTCCAAAAGTAATTAATTCCAATACTTTCGAAGGCCTTATTTGAACAATTATTCATGTTTTGATTGTACCTAGTGAACTGGTAAGAAGATTATAGATAATATTAAAGTAGTGGAACAATGGCTTGAAGACGAAATAAATCTATATTTGTAAGGTGTTTTGTGTAGCTTCGGAAGCCAATTCATAGTAGGGACTTTTATTGTTTTTGGTTCTGTTTGTAAAGCGGTAGCTAAAAGTCTAGTATGTTTGTTTCAGATGTCGTTTTCTGAAAATGGAGTCAGTTGGAATGTTGGTGAATTGATAATTTCTTTTTGTAGAACCTCAATATAATTAGCAGCTTTTCAGCCGGGACAAAAACAAATTCCTTGGCTAGTTCTCCAAGTTTATGTTTAATACGAGAAATAGGTTTATTGTGGTTATTGTTAAGAGTAAAAGGTTCTTTAAAATGTTGAATACGTATATCAACTATGTTCATTGCTTAATTAAAAAAATAGTTCAAAGATTTTTTTGTCAGATTTTTCCCGTTTTATCCATTTCAAACAGTAACTACGGAGTGAGTCGTGGGTGATATTACGGCACTTCTTCCAATTAATAATTGACGGGGGCGATATTTATGTCCTTTACTAAGGAATGATTTGAACTCTCAGTCTTGAACGATGTTAAGATCTCCTCTTATAACATGGGAAATGGGTCCATAAATGTTTGCGGAATTATTGCAATTACATGAAGTAGATGTATTTGCACTGATATTAACATCTTTACACAATTGGTAGTCCATCAGCTGGTAGGGCAAAAATTCAGTTCTGTGTTACACCCCAGGGTACCGCAATTTTTTTGTATAAATTTAAAGAGTAATATCTGAAGAATATTTTAAGAGGTGTTAGACTTTTGAAAAAGTGTCCAAAAGGGGTTAAATTTAAAGGTAAGAAATAAAAACATATAATCAACAACAAACACAAACATAAGCAACCAGAAATGCACGATTCTGTCACAAATTTATACATCGCATTCATGAAATAACTCACATATTAAAACACACAAAACTGTCAGGGTCTCTAGATTTCTTTCTTTTTGTTTTAAATTTAACAACCGCATCACCACATTTTAAGGTCACCCAGAAGGTCAATCCATAAAATCATCATCAGTTTGATCACCGGCATCTACCGAATTATCATTATCATCTTTTCCATCATCTGTGTCGTCATCGTTAGCAATATCAACGATTTGATAATGCTTATATCTACAAGCTTTCGAGCATTAACATACAGCTATCTGATCAGGATAAACCTTGTTGAACACATGAACATATATTTTGGCACAACCAGCTTTACATGAACAGCACATCAGAATTACCAAAGCATCTGACGCTGGTGGTTGGTCTAGAAAATTGATACTGATCAAAGCGCTCTAAACAATCCAACCATAGTTGTTAGCTGGCAACAGACCAGTGTTGTGTTTAAGAGCAGATTTCCAAATCTTCGTCTGAAATCTGGCTTATTTAATGTGCTTTAACATTGCATCTTTTGCATTTCAAAACGTTCTGATCTTTATTTATCGATATTCTTAATTTCGTAGCCATGTATAGAACACGAAAACCTCTCGAGTGCTTTGACAACTACTCGCCAACCTCTGCCAAGGTTTCACCAAGATGGAATAGACCTTCTGAACACCACATAACGTGTCGAAAAGCCGAATGCTTTGCTTTTTTTTCTTTACCAGACAACACACTTACTGAATCACAACCTGTATTGGCGCAAAATCCTGGTAGTTTTCGACAAATATTCTCACCAAATGTGCTCACAATCTGCATTTGGGGGATGTATTGGTCAGACTTAAAATGTTAGAATTGATATGCAACTGTGAAAATAGTAAGTCAATACTTTCAGAACAGTGTCAGAAGGTTTTTTACAATGGAGTCGTAACCTTTGTCAGCTGCATGTTTTTGCATTTTATTAAGAAACATTTTTTTATCGGCTTCTTCATGTTTTTTTATAAACTAAAACCATTCTACGCTATTTCATTTTCAACATATAATTTGTGGCACATACTTCCATGTGATACAAATAATTCCATACATTCAAGTGTAAATCTGTAGGATTGTTTACTCTTTTCAAAACAAAAGAATTCAACAAAAGCAACTAACAAACATTTCTTCCATTCCCAAGAACACAATTGTGATGGTTTAGAACTTATCGTAATGATTTGCCCTCCCAAGGACCTACCGTTCTAATTTCGTTATGAATATTGTGCGATACTATTCAGTGACAATATCAATGCGTGACTACTTTTCGAAACTAAAAGGATGGTTTTTAAAATAACAATTTTTGCCAAATCGAAAAAAGGGCTTGGTATCCTAGTAATGTTTTGAATAACTGCCTTGTCATCAAATATCCACACGATTTCCTTAGGAATGAGCCTTATCTAAAAGACCACTCAGGACAGGAATTTTCATTACATGTCTACCATCAAAGTTTGCAAGAGACATTGGAAAAGGACCTTATTTAAACTGGAGAACCTATCGCATAACCAACTATCTTGTCTTGGCTATGACAAGCAGGCGACGTTTGTTTAGCATCTGCTCTCAATGTTTTGTTGTTCTTATCAGCCATTAACTGCTTGCCTTTTATTTCCTTTTTTAAAAATGTAAGTAATGATTTTCTTTTTTGAAGATATCGGTTGACTTTTGAATAAGCCGTTCCGTAATGAAAATTTCTGAAGCAAATTTTCCCTTTGTATACGCGTTAAGAAGGTCACCTAGTAAATCCGAAGATGCAACAGAACCCGAGAACGAAGCCATATAACTGCTCCGATGTTATAATGGAATTTGCCAGCTTTGCAGTGTCTGAAACAATTTCAAAACATCAGAAACTGACTCGCTTCATTCGAGTTTTTCTGAGTTATTTTGGGGGGCGGATGTTTCAGGGTTAACAATTCCTACCAAGTTTCGACATTTTAATGATATTGAAGCTCTTTCATGTGCATTTAGCAACCAACGTTTATTAGAATCTTTATTTAAACTGAAACCAACAAAGCCATTTTTGTTTGTATCTCTAAGAAACCTAAAAAGTAAAAAGTATTGTCAAACCCAACAACTGACTATTTGACGTTCGTTCAAAGCGATGTTTGACGATTGAATGACTTAACAATCTTAAGTCAATCACTTCATAGCTAAAACACAAAATGTTATCAAGCACACCCTTTATTGAGTTCAATAGAGTGCACCTTTTCTAAACGCAAAAACATCACCTTAATTTGTAATTTGTTCATCATTATTTCGTTACACTTTCACTTTATAAAATAATTTGTCTCACAAAAACATCTTAAATCGACAATTAAATGTTTATTTTCAGTTGCAAATTGATAATGCTTATGTGTGAATACATTGTACATGTTGTATACTGAATCAAAGTCGGTAATTTGATGATTTCCGGTATTTTACGAGTATTTGCAAGTACATATATTCTATTAAATAATTCATATTTTAGACGATATATAAATACTGCAAATGATTTAAACAGTGCATAATGATTAATTCTCAAGTTTAATTAACTAAAACGGGTAATTGTATAACGAATTTCTTTATGAAAGGAGAAAATATGCCTTAATTTGAACCCAAAAAATCGGATTGTTTGTAATGTAAAAAACATTTTTTTTAAACAAAAAATCTTCAGAGTTATATTTAATATGATAAGTTTTGTATCTATTTTAGTTGTTTAAACCTATACTTTATTTTTTTTTAATCTCTTGATATTGAAAAAATTAATTAAAAATTACTTAGTCGTGATTGCTTAATGAGGGGACCATCGGAAGGGACGTTTTTAATCCTCTTTTGGACACTTTTTTTTAGTCTAACACATTGTATTTTATCAATAAGATTATGAAGTTGAATTCTATCCAAAAAAATCGCGGTACCCTGGGGTGTAACACGAACTCCTTAACTAGAGCGCTTTTGAGAACTAGCTGATGGACTATGGCTATAATAATTGAAAACAAATTCCCGGGTAGATTCCATGTAAATAACAAATAAGAGGGAGCTCACGGCAGTATTATCAAAGTATCCAGGAATTTGTTCTTTTACAGGATGGTCGTTGAAAATACCAGCAATGTTTACAAAATCACAACCTTTATTGACATACTTTATTTTAATAAAATGTTTTTATGATCTTCAGGACGATCAATTTTAGGAAACAGTTTAGAATAACAATATGCCAATATAATTTGAACGATTTCATACTTAGGACTGCTATAAGAAATTGTGTGTTGCAATCCTCTGAAATTTTATTTAACTTATCAATCGGTAATGAATAGAGCTTTGTTAACAGATAATGTCTGCTGTTGTTTTTTTGAAATAGACATTAGGTCCGAAATATTGGTATGATTGGACCGAAACTTTCTTTGATTGCGATTTTTTCTACGACCATGAGAACGGTATTTTCGAACAGTTTTAGAAATAATATCCAAAATGTTAACAGAATCGGTTCTTGATATTTTGCCAATTCCCATGATATTAAGATATTATGTGTTTGGTTTGAGGTTGTTTCGACGTTTTTTAAATTTATGAACTAAGTTTAATAAGTACCGGCGTAGTTTACAATGACTCTTATTACTACTTCTGATAGTAAGATATTCTGGTTTCATTTCAACATATTATGTGTTTCATAATGACATTTCTCATTAATTTTACATGTATATATATACATGAAAAGTGTGGTATGAGTGCCAATGAGACAAATCTCCACAAAGTAACAATCTGTAAAATTAAACCATTAAAGGTCAAATTACAGTCTTCAACACAGAGCCTTGGCTCACACTGAATAGCAAGCTATAAAGGGCCCCCAAAATGACTACTATAAAACCATTCATTCGGGAAAACCAACGGGTATGATCTATATTTAAAAAAAAAAGAGAAACGAGAAACACTTATAAACCACATCACCAAACGACAACTACTTTTTGTCTCATTGTCAATCATACCGCATCTTTTTTTCTAATATTCACTACAGGGAATTTAAATCGGCGCTGGACATTTGCGTTATTTGATAGCTTATTTGCGCTTCTTTAGGAGGACATTTCAATGTTGCGCCTAAATTTGATTTAGATATTAGCGCTTTATCAACATTAAAAAATTGAGAATGGAAATGGGGAATGTGTCAAAGAGACAACAGCCCGACCATAGCAAAAACAATAGCAAAAGGTCACCAACAGGTCTTCAATGTAACGAGAAATTCCCGCACCCGGAGGCGTCCTTCAGCTGGCCCCTAAACAAATATATGTATCTCATTTATTGACATTACAGCGCTGTTATGAAAAATGTTACATGTACTATTGTTATATTTCTGTATAACAACAGAAGGTGTTCAATATATATATGTACTGATCTCATTTTAATAGACAAACTATTGGACTCCGCCAGGTGTTTCCAATATGTATGAAAAAACCAAGACAATAGAATTGATTGCTCCGATCGCCTAATCACTGTACTGTTTTTACACATTGTTCATTGCAAACAGTTATGTTGTTTATAACTCAAAAATTTTATTTCACAAGATTATTCATATCAATTTTATTGTAAATATCAATAACTGATAAAAACATATACAATAAAATTATCATTCCATGATAGTTAATGAAATTTGATAAATATTTTACGAGATTTCTATTTTCTACTTTAGCATCGACTTCGTCATAATTCAAATTTCAAATGAATGACATATTATAATTGATTTCAAGGGAAAATTTAACTATTTTCATCTCAGTAGACATTTTCTGGCAAAGTATTTTTTTCTAAAGTTTTACACTCAGATATAAAATTCAACAATGAATATTTACAGATTCAAATCGAAGATTTTATCTATAAATATTGAATGCTCTGTGTTTTTTGTTAATTTATTTATACAAAATGAAATCAAATGACGATCACTGTTCTATCAAGAAACGCCAAAAAATCAGCGTTTAATTCTACTACTAAATAACAAGGTAGCAAGACTCATATTACTCTTAAAATAAAATAAGCATAAATGTTCAAGAAAATAATGACTCCTTTTGAGTTTATTTAAAGCTAGTCTTCGCTAGTGGCGATTTTAAAACTCCGATTCAGTGCTTCCGGGTGTTTGTCGGGTTTTTATGCCCCATTTATGGGTATACGTTTTCTGGTCTGTTGTCCGTTCGTTCCGCTTCAGGTCAAAGTGTTTGATCGAAGTAGTTTATGATGAAGTTTAAGTCCAATCATTTTGAAACTTAGTACACATGTTCTCTATAATATGATCTTTCTAATTTTAATGACAGATAGAGGTTTTCCCCCATTAAACATAGAAAATGATAGTATGGATGGGGCATCCGTGTACTGGGGACACATTCTTGTTTTTGTTAGTGTTGAGGTAATGTTTATTTGGTCTGAAAAGCTGTGATGTCTCATTTTTTAATAGCACTTAAATTCCCATAAATGACATATATACTAAGAATCTCAATAAGTACGCGGAGTTTATAAATATTTTATAGATCATACGATAATTTCTAAATTTACTTATATAAATGACTTCGATTTCCCATCTATAGGAGATTGTACGAGATTGATATATATTAACAGATTACACGATTATTTCTTCAAATTAAATATTATTTTCTGTAAGATAAATAAATTAGTATGTAAAATTTAAATAAATATAATTGATACCTGGTGCAGTAGATCCACTACAGAATTTGCCGTACGGCTTCTCAATGGTGACTAACTGGTAACTTCCATTCAAGATATCTCTATTCACTCTCTCAATGGCAATGTCTATTGCTGGACCAATACGCTCCATGTCATATGGTGTTCCAGCAGACGATATTAGAGGCACCCCTAACTTAAATGTTTGGACACTGTACACTATTGTGGATTTAATTGATAGAATGGTAATAAACAGATATAGTCCAAATTGTGTCATAGTCCTCTTAATGAAAGTCTTCTCTGTTCTTCAATGTTAATTCCGTTCTGTTTTCTTGCAAAATAAAAATCGTTGTACAAATTGAAATTAAATCTTGAAAATGCAGTTTTTCTATGTTTTACAGAATCTCATTTTATTTCCCATTAATCCTTTTTCCTGGTTATATGATTGTAAATAAAAGCCATTATCTTAGTATTAAACAAATTGTCGCCTAAGCAATCAAGAATTACGTGGTGTAACTAAATATCAAAATTGACAATTGATTATAGAAAATTCTACCGCATCTATCAGAATGCAACGGATTACTAGAATCTATTGAACATCAAAGCGTTTAATGAGGACAGGTTTCAATATTGTGTTGAATTATTGACAAATTGAACCGAATAATTGCCAATAATTATTCCAAATGCCGGACGTAGAGTATAGATAAAACAATTCCGATTGTCGGTCACATATCTATTTTTCCTTCTTTTTTTTTATCATTTTGTACTTTAGCCAGCAACAAGAAAGAACAGAACTACCATATCAATATAATATCGTTGTTTACTTTTTCGTGATATGAATATTCATTCCACACCTTTTTTTGTGGTTATAATGCAATGCAACCTACAAAAACAGATAGTATCTTTAAAATATTACAAAGAACCTTTTAGACTATGGATGACACTTCCGGTTCACCTGCATATAATGTTAGCATCTCCCACATTTATTTTTTCACTGTTGGTTTTTTTTTTACATTATAGTTAAACGCAGGGACATATATCATGGTAAACAATAGCCATAGGCGATTCATAAATATCCTACCTCAAATTTATATCAGCTTACCAAAATGTGCACAGACACAATACGCTTACTGGCAGATGGCTTTCTTTTTTTTTAACTGAAATAAATACCAGATCTTATATTACTAAATGCATAGAGATGAAAGTGGGTGACGCGTTTTCTTCTTTCACATTAAATCCACGAATATTGTCAAAAAGGGGTAATGACCAGCGTAGTTAATTATGTGTTTATTTCAAGATCTTTTGGAGGGTATTTGAGGGTAAAAATCGGAAAGAAAAAAAGCAGTTCGGATCGACCGTCCTTCACGATGTTTGGCCCTGAAATTAACGTACCGTCATCATTCTAGTCATTGCACGTCTGCCCGGCAAAATTAAATTTTTATTTCGTAGCAGAAAAGGTTAACATTGACCCAACACTGAAACGCTTTATGATACACTGTCCCTTGACGCTCTCAGATTTTTACACGTGAAGAGCTTTTCTTCCCAGGGAAACGCAGCATTCAACAAGAAAAGGATGGAGGGATTACTTCAGTTTTCGGTTAAAAATGGATACAGAAGTGCGACTGGAAAATGACCCCCCACCCCCCCCCCCCCACCCCTGCATTCATATTAATAAAAGAAGGATTTGAAGGGGGAACACAAAAATATTGTTCCACTGAGAGGAGCGTGGTGCGAAAGCCTTTAGGATAAAAATGACAAAACTAAACCAGGGTTCTAATAGAATGGAGCAAACGAGATATTTAGAGAACAACAAAAAATGTGATCAAGATTCGTGAATTTGCAACAAATGATTTAAGATTTCAGTTTTAAACAATGTAAACGAGATAATTTGCCTATCGGAGGGAGGTTGGAAAAAATTGTGAATACATTTATATATCCGATGTCATTTTAAATAACATTGGTTCGAGTAGTGAACGAGACAAGCTCTCATTCAGTTATCTATGGCATGGTATTCTCCTATTTAAGAAAATATAACTGTATGAAGATTGACAATGATTTCCTTAAAAGGGAAGAAAGCAAGTAAACCAAGAGTTACAAAAGGTGAGGTTAAAATCATCCCTTCGGTAATTTTACGGTCGCCATCGCAATTTGGTTGACCGTTATGGAATAACCGTTTTACAGATGATATCGGATATGTTTCCTATGTCGTTACTACAATACCTTTCCCTTTTCATGAATATGACCTAACGAATTAGACCATTTACTGGATTTGTAATAACATAAGCAACACAAGACGACGGGTGCCACATGTGGAGCAGGATGTGCTTACCCTTCCGGAGCACCTCAGATCACCCTAGTGTGGGCTTCCTGTTGCTTAGTCTTGAGTTTACTATTTTGTGTCTTCTGTACTATTATTTGTTTTTTTGTCTTTTTATTGTTTAGCCATGGCGTTGTCCGTTTATTTTTATTTTTATTCTACGAGTTTGACTATGCCTCTGGTATCTTTCGTCCCTTCGGGTAAAATGTCAACCTACCCTATCTTTTTTTATATTTTGTACCAGAAAAGCTCAACAGGTACAATCATTTTTCATCATCTTCTGCAATTTGGCCCCTCTGTTCAATAACACTTATCTTTTAATTTTCCCATTTGGTCAGATATTTTTAATCATTTGCATTTGCTATACAAATGAATGTTTTTCATTGGATAATTAAGCAATATTTCCTATTTGATATATGTAAATGTCCAATTGGACTTTAAACTTGTGCATCATTTCTGTTGTAGACTAGTACATGTCTCATTTGGCAATTATACCTCATCTTCTTTTTTTTATGTCTGGTCTAGAACTGTGCCGTAAGTCATTTCCGAGGAGTATCGAAGATCATTCTTGGTATTAAAAAAATTGCGTTAAGTTGGAAATTTGAACCCTTATGATGACCAGACGGGCCGGATTCCATGACGATATTTGAGTGGGCAATAGTTTCGTTCAATACCTAGTTAGAACCTATGGTTCAGAAGTTTGCCGTAGGAAATTTCCACAGAATATCGATAAAGTGTATTGTTGACATTAAAAAAACGTAAATCATACAATCAAACAAAACTTACTTGTTAGTATCCTTTTTTTCAGATCTGCATGTGTGCCAGTCAATTGCAAACTGTCGTACGTCAACTTCCATCTCATTTGATAAAACAGTAACGTGGTCACTGTCTAAATAGTCATTCAAGCTGTCAATCATATACTCATTATTTATATCACATAGCATGATATACCACGTGTTTTACTCATTTACATAATAAAAAAGAAGCTTAATTACAAATTTGTTTTTCATTAATTTTTTATACATGAATTAGGCCATTAGTTTTCTCGTGTGAGTTGTTTTACATAGGCTTTGCTCATTGTTGAAGGCTGTACAGTGAACTTAAGTTGTTAATTTCTGTGTCATTTGGTCTCTTGTGGAGAGTTGTCTCATTCTTTTTTATATCGACTTTTGGATTCGTTTGGCCATGGTATATGTATATAGTACTTGTCGTTCTGCTGTCAAAAGAACCATTCTATAATAAGCAAAGATTTTGAGATTTTTGGAACGTTATACGTTTTTTTGTTTTATAAGTTAAACTTATAATTGAAATTTGATGTTTGCTTTGTAGGCTAATAAAGTGGAAGCCAGCTTGAATCAGGTATCTTACAATGCTTGACATATTATTGTAACTTCATAATGTAGCCGTGTTGTTTGGCATGAAATTTTGAAATCGTTGACCTTTGTTTAATACTCAGAAAAGTGTGTCTTTTAATTAAAACAAGGTTGACGTCATTTGTTGTTATGATATGTCTTTGTCTGATTGAATGTAATCAAACACAGAAACCATTATTTCAGGTAATTGCTGTCAAACAGAAAATTAATATTTGTAAGTATATGCTATTCTGTCTTATTCTGTTATAATACAATCATGTATACCAGCTATGGTCGACAAGCGGCCATTTTGAATGAAAACAAATGAGTAGATGCATTAACACGTAAACTTAAATTCGTCTGTCGTTACTTAGAATCACACAAGTTACGACAAAATTGTGCATTACAGTCTTGAATGAAGGGCTAATATTTTTTACAAATTTTCTTACACTACTTTCATGTTAAATTCCTGGATGTTTGCACCTGTCCTAAGTCAGGAATCTGATGTACAGTAGTTGTCGTTTGTTTATGTAATATATACGTGTTTCTCGTTTCTCGTTTTGTTTATATAGATTAGACCGTTGGTTTTCCCGTTTGAATGGTTTTACACTAGTAATTTTGGGGCCCTTTATAGCTTGTTGTTCGGTGTGAGCCTAGGCTCCGTGTTGAAGACCGTACTTTAACCTATAATGGTTTAATTTTTAAATTGTTATTTGGATGGAGAGTTGTCTCATTGGCACTCACACCACATCTTCCTATATCTATATGATTCCTTGCAAGGAAAATAATTGTTCTTATAAAAAAAATATCATTTTTCTCTTTTATAGGGTTTTACAATTTACATTGGGGAAAATAGCACAAACAAGTGAAAACCAAGACAATAAATTTTATAAGTTTTGATAAAATTGAGAATGGAAATGGTTAATGTGTCCAAGAGACATTAACCCGACCAAACGGAACAGAAAACAGCCGATGGCCACCGATTGGTCTTCACCAATAAGAGGAAATCCAATACACAGAGGCAACAAGCCGACCAAAGAACTAAATACAGTCGAGTTATTTTTTATTATGGAAATGATATGAACCTTGTGTCAATCTATTGTTGACTTACTTCCTTATGTCTTAATACTTTCTATAATCAATAAGTTACATTTTGATTGTCCAATATTCAAAGAACTGCTTACATAACCCAATCACAATGTCATGAAATCTGTTATTATTCTATCAAATGGGGAAAACAGATTCTATCTCATCAAGTATATTGATTTTCTTATTTCATTACTGACTTTTATTTAAATCGAGATTAAAGTTCATTGTTTCATGATGTGGTCGTCCTAACTGGGATGGTCAAACTCTACACGATTCAAACAAGATCGTACATTTTATTATGTTGTGATTGATGACATCCGGGCAACCGGACGAACTTTTGAGAAAAGAAGTATATATAATGCACAACAATGTAGTTGTCTTAGCTGTATTTGGCAAAACTTTAAGGATTTTTGGTCCTCAATGCTTTTCAACTTCTTTTGATTAGAGCGTCACTGATGAGTCTTTTGAAGACGAAACGCGCGTCTGGCGTATATACTAAATTTAGTCCTGATGTATATGATGAGTTTATTTATGTTTGTATTAGCAGTAAGATAAACAATAGCAAAACTGTTCATTCGAGCGTCTCTATTGAGTACACTGTAGACGAAACGTGTCTGACGTACCAAATTATAGGTTTGGTATCTTTGATAGCTTTTACCAATGCTAAATATTTCAAGATGCGGAATGCATGTTTTATACACTTTTAAAATCTTTATCGGTACTATCTGAATTTGTATTACTAGTGTTCTGCTAAAAGGCATTGCATAACGACCTTCATAACTTTTTTGGATTAGAGCGTCACTGATGAGTCTTTTGAAGACGAAACGCGCGTCTGGCGTATATACTAAATTTAGTCCTGATGTATATGATGAGTTTATTTATGTTTGTATTAGCAGTAAGATAAACAATAGCAAAACTGTTCATTCGAGCGTCTCTATTGAGTACACTGTAGACGAAACGTGTCTGACGTACCAAATTATAGGTTTGGTATCTTTGATAGCTTTTACCAATGCTAAATATTTCAAGATGCGGAATGCATGTTTTATACACTTTTAAAATCTTTATCGGTACTATCTGAATTTGTATTACTAGTGTTCTGCTAAAAGGCATTGCATAACGACCTTCATAACTTTTTTGGATTAGAGCGTCACTGATGAGTCTTTTGAAGACGAAACGCGCGTCTAGCGTATATACTAAATTTAGTCCTGATGTATATGATGAGTTTATTTATGTTTGTATTAGCAGTAAGATAAACAATAGCAAAACTGTTCATTCGAGCGTCTCTATTGAGTACACTGTAGACGAAACGTGTCTGACGTACCAAATTATAGGCTTGGTATCTTTGATAGCTTTTACCAATGCTAAACATTTCAAGATGCGGAATGCATGTGTTATACACTTTAAAAATCTTTATCGGTACTATCTGAATTTGTATAGCTAGTGTTCTGCTAAAAGGCATTGCATAACGACCTTCACAACTTTTTTGGATTAGAGCGTCACTGATGAGTCTTTTGAAGACGAAACGCGCGTCTGGCGTATATACTAAATTTAGTCCTGATGTGTATGATGAGTTTATTTATGTTTGTATTAGCAGTAAGATAAACAATAGCAAAACTGTTCATTCGAGCGTCTCTATTGAGTACACTGTAGACGAAATGTGTCTGACGTACCAAATTATAGGCTTGGTATCTTTGATAGCTATTACCAGTGCTAAATATTTCAAGATGCGGAATGCATGCATGTTTTATACACTTTTAAAATCTTTATCGGTACTATCTGAATTTGTATTACTAGTGTTCTGTTAAAAGGTTTTGCATAACGACCTTCACAACTTTTTTGGATTAGAGCGTCACTGATGAGTCTTTTGAAGACGAAACGCGCGTCTGGTGTATATACTTAATTTAGTCCTGATGTATATGATGAGTTTATTTATGTTTGTATTAGCAGTAAGATAAACAATAGCAAAACTGTTCATTCGAGCGTCTCTATTGAGTACACTGTAGACGAAACGTGTCTGACGTACCAAATTATAGGCTTGGTATCTTTGATAGCTTTTACCAATGCTAAATATTTCAAGATGCGGAATGCATGTTTTATACTCTTTTAAAATCTTTATCGGTACTATCTGAATTTGTATTACTAGTGTTCTGCTAAAAGGCATTGCATAACGACCTTTACTGCTCATTTAAATGAAATTTCATAGACATGCATTGTATATCAATATTAAAACTTAATACTTAGATACTATTCAGTATTCAATCAGTTTAATTGTGTAGTTTATGTGATTTCTTAACATATAGATGATAAATTGTTGTTTGCTAAACGTCCCGCGGTAAAAAAAAAATGCGTTTATGAGAGCAATCACCAGTGCTGCAAACATAATAACATGACTAAAGAGTTCTAGGTTTGCAGATGGATATGCTGACTAAACGGTATTCTTTGTTTATTGTTGAAGGCTTTTTTGTTGACTTTAATTTTTAATTTCCATTTCATTCGTACTGAAGTGGATAGTTGTCTTAATGGCAATCGTACCACATGTGGTATGGCGATCCTTCTAAAACTTCACTGTAAGCAGACATTTTATACAATCATTTTGTTAATTTGGAATTTCGTGTGTTAAACGCTACTTTCAACACCCTGAAAAGAGGGACGAAAGATAGCAGAGGGACAGTCAAACTCATAAATCGAAAATAAACTGACAACGCCATGGCTAAAAATGAAAAAGACAAACAATAGTACACATGACATAACATAGAAAAGTAAAGAGGGGAATTAACAACACGAACCAACTGTTTCCTACATCTGTAGCTGCTATTTTTACTGGATGAGGAAGTCAGAGAACCTAGAGTATCAGCAGAGGACCATCGTTCTTCAATAGGAAAATTGACAATCCTATTTGAAAGTTGTAATTTAAACGATTCAAAAAAAACAGATCGCTTGACGAAAAAAAACATTTCCTCATGCTTTATTCCATTATATGAGAAGTGTCTTAATAAATATAATTCAATCTTCTTTGATTTATTTTTTGTTGAAAAAAAACCGCTGATAACGTCAAAAGTCTGACCAGTGATGGCATCAACCCAGCAGCGTCTGCATTATAATTTTTTTGGAACTGTATCGTAGGTTTTAACTAGGGTGGGATGGTGCAAATAGGCATGTTTGATCGGATCTTATAATCAAAAAATCTAAAATGAAAAAATCTATATGTTTAAATCGCCTGTGTGAGAAACTAGGCAAACGTGAAGAAATTTTAACATGATAGAGTGGGTGGCGCATATTCCTTATGATTCCCTCATGGACACATTTTCACCGTTTACTAGATTTTCTGTAAAATGTGTGTGCCTATACACAGTACTAGCCTAAATAGACGGTAAAGGCTGTTTGTAATGTTCGAACGGTTGATATTCCTCTTTACCTCATGTCAAAGGTTATTCTCACATATAACTCAATATGCAGGTGTTTTTAAACATGTTTTGGCTACGGTGTAAGATTTATATGGCAATCATGCGCAGTCTTAAAGTAAATATTTGTGAGAAAATCGTATAGGAATAATCTCTCAAGCTTATTCATGTTATTACAAACATTCGATTTTATATTTTACAAGGATAATGAGGATGGTCATATCATGCATTGTGGCGAAAATGTGTTCCCCATGGTACACGAACAACTTATTTACCTCTTGAGTTTGCGTTCATTTTTAGTACAATTAACCAATGTTTTGAAGACATTTCTTCGTATGGTAAAACTTCTGCAACCTACAAAAAAATGTTCTAAATATTTGAATGTAGATCGGATGTCAGTTGAAATGAACGAATTATGCGGCGAATACGGGTCACTAACTCTACGACTTTTTACCTCCATGTTGAAACAACAACTATCTCGGAAGTCTCCTATATTGCTATGTAATTATATGCTACAGTATTTTTCCAAGTTCATACCAAGGTCAAGATACATAATACTGATATATGTGCACAAAATACGTGTTACTAACCTGTTAAAACGGAAATATTGTAAGATAGATCTTTCTTGATATGGTAAATAGATAATACAGGCCATGTCCAACGTAAGATGCGGAAACTTATATTCTGGTTGGTTAATAACCAATTTGTTTAAATGCAACCGTAGATCTTCGGATGCGATAATATGGCATTTTTCAAATCAGATGTATTATCAGCCAGAGGTTTAATATCAGCCCAATTATTCTAAAAACTTTGAAAAATGCATTTCTTGTATCATCTGTTTTTTGAATTTTACATTAATTACTATCCTGTTTGTAATGTTTTTTACTGAGACCGAACAATTGAGGTGTATTTTCTGGAATTTGCGATGACGTTACTGAAAGTCATGTGACAATAGCTGAAGCATGTGATAAATATTTGATGTCTATAACAATGCTGTAAACTCACAAGTTATTTATTCTTAGTGATGAAATTGGGGTTACGACAGACAGCTACAATGTAGATACCATAAAAGTGTACTGCGTATACACAGGCTTGAGTCTCAACTTGTTTTGTTATAATTTAAAAACTAAATTGACGAAAAAATGTCATTTATTCAAAATTATTAAATGCAAAAAATACATTGTGCATTAAACGTTTAACATAAAAACTCATTTCATATGAAATTATACATGTACAAATGTATTACACAATAGAACTATTTACACCACTGGGTCGATGCCACTGATGGTGGACGTTTCGTCCCCGAGGGTATCACCAGCTCAGTAGTCAGCACTTCGGTGTTGACATGAATATCAATTATGTGGTCATTTTTATAAATTTCCTATTTTTCTTATCATTTTTGGATCCTCAATACTCTTCAACTTATATTTATTTTGATCTGAGCGTCACAGCTGAGTCGTTCGTCTGGCGTATTAGATTATAATCCTGATACCTTTGATAACAATTATACGAAGTTACGAAGTTACATCAGCTAAATTCATATCAATTGAATGAATGACAAAGAATAGCAAAGGTTGGGACAAAAATTTGTCATAAATCCATTCCGACGTTGAAAGAAGATGCGCTGAGTCCAATGCAGACCTATCTAGAGCGATAAATTAAGTATTGTTTAGACATGTCTTCGACGGTGATTTTCTGCTCTGACATCGGTTTATAAAAGGGTTGTTGAACTCAGAAATGTTCTAATGTTTTACACGGATATAGAATATTAATTAAAGATTTAATGAAATCTGAAAAAAACACCTTTAATACCAAATGATTGTGAACTTTTTCACCCTTGTTTGCGTCAGTCGTTATTTAAGTAATGATCATTGAGTTGGAGTAAAATTAGATAGTAATGAAATGACAAAACATTTGGAGGTTTTGTAATGCATTGAAACGAGACACTGGTAGAGTTAAAATGATATGTTTGCACTCTGATTGATGACTTTTAGATGATTAGCGGTTATATTATGATCTTCATTTTGTTTGGCAAAGTTTACATGGTGTTAGAAATTGCTGTTTTAATTTCAATATTTGCATTAAATTATCAAATAACACAACGGCTGATATTGCTCTATGTCGACAACTATTATCTTGGTTTTTTTTCGATAATAAATATCTGTTGAATTACTTTTTCACATGTTACATAAATTTACATAAAATCAAACACGTTTTCTGTTGGTATGACTATATGACATCGACAATTTTCACTATAATGACTATCATTTCTAATGAATCCTCTTAAAAATGTCAATACAATTATATAGCAACATGGGAAATAAATGGACCTATTAATTTATTTAACTTGCTATAAACAGACAATAGATAAAATATCGCCGTCGTTGATATGTATTTGAATTCTTTGTCTGAAACATGTGAATTGACTTTGCCTAAAGGTGCCTAAAGTACTAGGATGCGTCAACTTTCGCAATCCGATTTGTTCATCAGTGTGCAGTAATAAAAAAAAACTTTTTATACTGATACAAGATTAGGGGACGGTTGGGATCCCGCTAAAATGTTAAAGCCTGCCACATTATCGTTCATTTTTTTGTACTTAAATAAGGCGGTTAGTTTTCTCGTTTGAATTGTTTTAGTTTACATTGTCATTTCGGGGATTTTTATAGCGCTGATAATGCGGTATGGGCTTTGCTCATTGTTGAAGCTCGTACGGTTACCTATAGTTGTTAATTTCTGTGTCATTTTGATATCTTGTGGGGAGTTGTCTCATTGGCAATCATACCACATCTTCTTTTTTTATACAGTATGATCTGATACTATAGGATTTGCGAATGTGATATTTATTAATAGTACGATATATTCAGTGTTATATATCTTGATATATTTTTTTTCTGATTTTGTCAATTGATCCAAATGTGGCGTCCTCATTAAAGTCTCGTTCATCACGAGGCTGACCGTCTGCTTTCGTACTACACTTATTTGTGCATGGTTCTCAAATAATTCGAATAATTAACTCCATAGTATATAGAAATGTACATTAAGAAAAGTGCTTTAGACTTTGGACGCAACATATAATCTAAAAACAAAGTACTTTTTTTTCTTTTTGTTTGTTTGGTTTATCTTTTTATCTTTGCATGAACTTAACAGTTGTAATTGTAGTTGAATGATCCAATTTATAAAATTATCAAAGTATTAAATGAAGTGATGACAATTTGAATATCACTGTATTTATTTCAAAATAATGATCGAACTAGATTTTAATACCATTTATAAAGCACGATTATAATTAATTGATGCATGACGGCAAGACTAGTGGTACTTGTTTGTGATTGAAAATGAAACATTTTTTTCCTTTATTGTTTTTGGAAGGGAAAGGGTTATTGACCTAGAGAATAAAGAAACGGGATTTGGTAAAAATGTCAGCTGGATTTGTATTTACTGTATATACCGATAGAGATGGTATAATTTCCCGTGTTTGGATTAGTGGCTGTGTGTTGTCTTATATAGCAGTGATCTTTAATATAACAATCTTCATAGTTTTATGCAGGAAAAACCTAGCATCTCCAGCAACTGTGCTTATGCAAGGATTAGCTATAGCCGATGCATCAACAGCTTTCTGTGCTTATGGATTCGAAGTTTTATACCAGCTAAAATATTTGGATAATTCATTCGACGAGTCTAATACAAAACTGACCATGGCGTATCCTTATTGTGCTCTTTATGTCCACGTTTCGTTGTGTGTAGATATATTTGTCATGATTTCAACAATGCTAACACTTTCTTTAGGGATACAAAAATGTCTTGCTCTTAAGTTCCCGCTATGGACACGATCATATTTGACAAAGAGACATTCAATTATATGCTGTGTCGTTTGTTTGTTTGTGTCCTGCGCTATTCATATTCCAAGAAATTTTACAATAGTTGAGGAAGCTAGTCGAGCAGACCCTAATTATTGTATTACAACGTACAGGAACGACCGTCTATTGACATACTCTTCTTTTCATTTCATATTCATTAAAACCATGTTACTATCGGGGTTTACTTTCGCAATGCTGTTCTGTACTATTCATATTGTATACAGAATATGTACGTACAAATTGCGCGACCAACATAAATCTCGAAGGGTTCAGGAACGGAAGTCAGCTGTATTGGTCATTATGATCATGGTTATATTTTTAATTACTGCAATACCTGAAATATATCTTTATATTCTATTTTGTACGGAGATTACACCAGATGATAAATTCTATTCCTTGTGGAATGTGGAAAATCACAAGTTTGCAATGACAACTATTGTATCAAATAAACTAAAATTCCTTCAACAGCTGGAAAGACATACACTAACAAGATGGGAAATTGTTCTTTTTGTAAATGAAGGCCGAAAGATGTTTTCACTAATAGGATGTATGACAAATTCAGTAATTTATTTCATAATGAGTGAAAAACTGCGAAACGAATTTAAGTTGCTGTGTCACAGACAACGATCAAAAAGGAATTTGAACGAGAAAAGACATGATCATTCTGGAAAATAAAAATGTCATATCTAGATATATAACAATTCACTGTTCACTGCTCGCTATTACTTCGTACATTACTTAGTAATAAAACTTGGTTCCTATATAATGATATGTCATTAGTAGGTGTAATATTAGCTATGAGTTAAGGACCGGTGAGTTAAGGGTACAAGTATACAGATTTAAGATGAAGATGGTGGTTGCCTATGATGAATGTTATATTTGACAAATTCAATTAGGTTTTCTGTTTCTAAATATAAACGAAAACTGCCTATTTATCTTGGAATAATTGGGTGTGTTAAGTAACGCAGTGATTATTTCCTTTCTTTTTTTTTAATTATTGTGTTTATATGTCTTCATAAGTCTGAAATTTTTTTCATGTCAATATGAAATTTACATCATGTAGCAGTTTTTGAAAACGGCATTTGATACACGTACTGCAACTGAAAATGGCAAACAATGATAATGTATCATTAGTTTCGAAATGTATGGAAATAAATATGAAAACTTCAGAAGAGACATATACAGGTTAGATTACCTATGCATAAATGAGTCGTGTTTTTAAGACATATTTCCTATTGCCATTCTCAATTTTATTTTAACATTAGGACATTCATAGTTGACCTGTACATGTGTTCCCCATAACAAACAAAATATTATTTGCTGGTGGAGAAGTGTGTTCGACTCTGATCTTGCTCAATAAGGCCATTGCCCAAATAAATCGACAAAAACATTGAAATGACACTTCACATAAAACTAAAGACCGAGTAAATCTAAACCATCCAAAAACGGGGTTAAACTCAAGACGGTAGAAGAATCTATCAGCCATTCCTGGACCACTATAGTTACACCTGTCGTGTTACTTATTGTAAGTGAGCTTTTCCAATCACTTTGCGTCCGTCGTCCGGCGTCGTCGTCGTCGTCGTCCGTCGTCGTTAACTTTTACAAAAAACTTCTCCTCTAAAACTACTGGGCCAAATTAAACCAAACTTGGCCACAATCATCATTGGGGCATTGGGTTAAAAATTGTGTTCGGTGTCCCGGTCAACCAACCAAGATGGCCACCATGGCTAAAAATAGATCATAGGGGTAAAATGCATTTTTTGGCTTTTAACTCAAAAACTAAAGCATTTAGAGCAAATCTGACATGGGGGTTAAATTGTTTACCAGGTCAAGATCTATCTGCCCTGAAAATTTCAGATGAATCTTAGAATAACCCGTTGTTGGATTGTTGCCCCTGAATTGGTAGTTTTAAGGAAATTTTACTGTTTTTGGTAATTATCTTGAATAATATTATAGATAGAGATAAACAGTGAACAGCAATATTGTTTAGCAAAATAAGATTTACATTAAAGAACATGACCGACATGGTCAGTTGACCCCTTTATGAGTTATTGCCCTTTATAGTCAATTTTTAACCATTTTTCGTAAATCTTAGCAATCTTTTACAAAAATCTTCTGCTCTGAAACTACTGGGTACTATTAAACCAAACTTGGCCACAATCATCATTGGGGTATCTAATTTAAAATTGTGTGTCCGGTGACCCGGTCAATCATCAAAGATTGCCGCCATGTATAAAAATAGAACATAGGAGTAAAATGCAGTTTTTGGCCTATAACTGAAAAGCAAAGCATTTAGAGCAAATCTGACATGGGGGTTAATATGTTTACCAGGTCAAGATCTATCTGCCCTGAAAATTTCAGATGAATCTAGCAACCCGTTGTTGGATTGTTGCCCCTGAATTGGTAGTTTTAAGAAAATTTAACTGTTTTGGGTTATTATCTTGAATATCATTATAGATAGAGATCAACAGTGAAAAGCAATAATGTTTAGCAAAATAAGATTTACATAAAAGTCAAATGACCGACATGGTCAGTTGGCCCCTTTAGGAGTTATTGCCCTTTATAGTCAATTTTTAACCATTTTTCGTAAATCTTAGCAATCTTTTACAAAAATCTTCTGCTCTGAAACTACTGGGCCAAATTAAACCAAACTTGGCCAAAATCAGCATTGGGTATCTAGTTTAAAAATTGTGTCTAGAGACCCGGTCAACCAACCAAGATGGCCACCATGGCTAAAAATAGAACATAGGGGTAAAATGCAGTTTTTTGCTTATAACTCAAAACCCAAAGCATTAAGAGCAAATCTGACATGGAGTTAAAATGTTTATCAGGTCAAGATCTATCTGCCTTGTAAATTTCAGATGAAACGAACAACCCGTTGTTGGGTTGCAGCCCCTGAATTGGAAATTTTCAGTAAATTTAGCTGGTTTTTTGTTATTATCTTGAATAATATTATAGATAGAGATAAACAGTGAACAGCAATAATGTTCAGCAAAGTAAGATTTGCAAATGAGTCAACACGACTGAAATGGTCAGTTGACCCCTTTAGGAGTTATTGCCCTTTATAGTAAATTTTTAACCATTTTTCGTAAAATCTTAGTATTCTTTTACAAAAATCTTCTCCTCTGAAACTACTAGGCGAAATTAAACCAAACTTGGCCACAATCATCATCGGGGTATCTAGTTTAAAAATTGTGTGTCCGGTGACCCGGTCAATCAACCAAAATTGCCGCCATGACTAAAATAGATAATAACTAAAAAAATTAAAGCATTAAGTGAAAATCTGATATGGGGTTAAATTGTTTATCAGGTCAAGATCTTTCTGCCCTAAAATTTCAGATGAATCGAACAACCAATTGTTGGGTTGCTGACTCTGAGTTGGTAATTTTAAGGAAGTTTTGCTGCTTTTGGTTATTATCTTGAATATTATTATGGATAGAGATGAACAGTTAACAGCAATAATGTTCATCAAAGTAAGATTTACAAATAAGTCAACACGACCGATATGGTTAGTTGACCCCTTTAGGAGTTATTGCCCTTTATAGTAAATTTTTTACATTTTTCATACATTTTTATAGATTTTTAGAAAATATTTTCCCCTGTAATTACTGGGCAAAGTTTATTATAGATAGAGATAATTGTAGCAACAAGAATGTTCAGTAAAGTAAGATCTATAACACCATCACCAAAACACAATTTTGTTATGAATTTATCTGTGTCCATTGTTTAATATGCACATAGACCAAGGTGAGCGACACAGGCTCTTGAGAGCCTCTAGTTTTTATTACTGTCATAGAAGTACTAATACCTAGTAGAATTAAACAGGTAAATAATTGAACTTAATTTCCATCGAATTCCTAAATGAACTTGTATGACCTTTAGTTTTAACTAGAAAGCCTTTTTTACATCAGAGGCCCCTGAGGGGCCTCGGGTGTATTGCCATCGCCTACTTTTCAAAGATCTTCAAAGATCAAAGAAATGCATATATAATTAGTGTTGGGAAATTAACCGAATCCGCGGACATTATAGTGCAGAATAAAATTCCTTGTCGCTTCTTTTAAATTCATGTTTTCAATGGATACTCAGATTTTTTGTATTTTTTTAAATGCAAATTAATAATATGAAAATGTTTTGTCGTTAGAAATATTCGTATATTAATCAAACGACCTTCAATATCAATGATATACCGAAAAATTGTTGTTGCGGATGAATACCACGAATGCATATTCATCAAGTGAGCAAGATCGAGCTTGAAGATAAGCGAGAGAAAATCAATTCACGCAATGACACACAGAAAGGTAATTATATTTCAATTATTTGAACTAGACAGAGACATATTGTATTATATGTCTCTGATTTAGAGTAATATATTTAAACCGTTTATCGGAATATTTAATCTGACACAATATTAAAATAATTTTTCAGGCCGTGTCCCCCGTAGCCATTTTGAAAATACCAGCAGATTGGAGGAGTAACAAGAACCTGCAAGGCCCTTAAAGATATTAAGGTTACTTTCTTTGTATTCTTTAATGCAACCATTTGGGATTTTTTTTTGTAAAGATCTCACCAATTTTTGAAGTTAAATTTCTTTTCTTCGTAAATAACAAGTAGATTGATCACTAGGACACACACGTGGAACTATTTTCTGTCTTTAAGGTACCGTTTCGGATTTTCGCTCCTTCTCCGACTTAGTTACTTGCATTAGTATATTTGAATAATTATGTCCCTTGACTAGAAAAAAATCGGATTTTGTTAATGAACTTGTAAGTAATTCTTATACATTGTCGTAATCTCTGCTTCTTGCTATGTTTTGGAATTATAGTAATAAAGCCAGCAAATACGAATATCTCATATAACTATCATTAAACTAGTAAATGGGGTATTCTAACATGACGTCCTTCAAACGCTTTGAGTACACACCCGTGGTAAAATATGAATATATTTCATGGGCTGTTCCCATTGTACCCCCACGTCATATGTTTTTTAATGAATGAGCGACTCGACGTCATAGAACAATGACGTCAGAATATAAGCTTACCTAAGCAATTTACGGGAAAATACACGCTTGTGAAACGGAAAATCATCACAACAAGGAAACGTTAACAAATGATGCTAAAATGAGTTATATTAGCCGTTTTTGTATACATATGAGACATATAAGTACAATAATAATTAGATTAATCTAAAATTATCTAAATATGTTATTATAAATAGTTTAAGCATCATCATTTATTCAGTTTGCTCCGTTATTTTACGTCAATTTAATAGTGCGTTTATATATTGGAACGGCAAATAATGCCATCACCTAGAGCGCTTCGATCCAAAATAATTGCCGTATTTGTCCTATTAGAATCGAAATAATTCATGGGGGCTTGAATATATCTAGATTTTACCACGGGTTGTCCCTTTATGCCGATATTTCACCCCTCGCTATCGCTCAGGGTAAAATATTTGTCATAAAGGGCCAACCCGTGGTAAAATCACGATATATTCAAGCCCCCATGAATTATTTCTTAAATAAATAAATACGGACGGTCAAATCTGTTGTCTGTTTTCTCCACAGGCACTAGTCCAAATAATTATGACGTCTGGCAATGCTATTTTATTTATTTTTCTGGGACGCCTTCCTGAGTACGACGTTTAAGGAACCCCAGATTAAAAGAGGGTGGTAAAGGGTTATTTTCGTGCAACGTTTTCGGCCTTATTATTTCACGTGTTTTCGTGTTTTGGTGTTTTATTTCTCGTTTTCTCGTGTTTGGTTCGATGTGCGTGCTTCATATTTCCCCTTATTTTTTTTCGGGTTTCGTGTCGGTGCTCTTAATTTCTCGTTCTTGCATTGTTCCGCATTTCATTAAAAGTAAATTGGAACTAACTCAAAGTCAGTGCGTTATAGTACCTTTTAAAAATTGTGTAATATAATAGAAATTAATGTATATTGTTACCGTTCTACTTTCTATTGTATAATTTTATGTATGCTATACATGTAATAAAGGCCATCAATTTCTTTTTTTTCAAATCATATGTAAGAAGCATACGCTAAAAGGTGACCACAAGGTCTGTATGTCCATTAACAATGTCTACATGATCTCCAAGAACGGCTAAGTAATAACTGCTGGTGCTATTTTTCCTAATATTTACGATTTTATTTCTCGTGCTTCGTTTTTCCCGATTTTTATTTTTCATGCTACGTTTTTGCGATTTTTATTTTACGTGTTTCCGTGTTCAGTACCCCCCCCCCCCCCCCCCCCCCCTTTACCACCCTCTTAAAAGTTGAACATTGCAAAGGGTTAGTGTATTATTTTATTTTATCAAAATGTTAAAATTGAGAATGGAAATAGGGAATGTGGCAAAGAGACAACAACCCGACCAAAGAAAAAAAACAACAGCAGAAGGTCACCAACAGGTCTTCAAAGTAGCGAGAAATTCCTGCAACCGGAGGTGTCCTTCAGCTGGCCCCTAAACAAATTTATATATATTAGTTCAGTGATAATTTCCAAATTGTACACAAGAAACCAAAATAAAAATAATACAAGACTAACAAAGGCCAGAGGCAGAGGCTTTTGAAAATAAATAACTCAGCCTTGATAATCACAAAAATAAATGTTTTTTTCTGTGGTAGTTTGAAAATAAATTACCTGACTTGCAATGTATTGAAAATAAATAACTCAGCAGGTCTATAGCTTATTGGGCCTTCAGCGGTTCCAAAACCCTTCAAAATTTTTTTTTGCCTCGCTCCACTCAGCAAAATATGTTTGACAATACTTTTGAAAGAGGCTAGGTAAAACCAAACTAAATTAACTTTAAAACTATACATTATGTATGCAATACCTGTATATTGCTTGGGAATATAAATGATTCTTTTCGTTCAGAAAATTATAAAATACTTAATCTAATTATACCAATTGTCTCTTATAATACACTTATTACTATGTATTTGTTTTTCGTTTGTTCTGTCTCGCTATGTATTATCTTAAAATATTTGTATATTGTCCTCTTGTACACAAGTATGTGTCTGAGGTTATGAATGAAATCTCGAATCTTACAATTTCTGAAGGGGATAATGATCTACTAATGCTACTAGTATTCTGATTAAATGGTACACAATGACTTGACTATACATGTATTAATGGTTTGCCTTTTTTTAAATGGTTATTTGGATGGAGTGTCTCAATGGCACTCACACCACATCTTCCTATATCACTGTATATCTAATTATTCATAATTAACAAATATTCAAAAAATTGTATTTTTATCGAATATCATAAATATAGTGGTAAAAAATGAATGATCAGTCCCTTGCTTTAACATGTTGAAAATGAAATAATCTGTCCTCTCAGTTTACAAAAATAAATAACCGATCAAAAACAAATCCTCCTGCCCCCCCCCCCCCCCACCCAGAATATCAAATGGTTGTCCCCTAACCATAGAAAATAAACAAAATGACAATAATAAATAAATAACAACAGACTACTAGCAGTTAACTGACATGCCAGCATACCATCATAACATATAGAGAAGAACATAACCAGTGTCGAGCCAACAACTGTTTTTTCCGATGCAAAGACCCTATAAGTGAATCAATATTAACGCCAAAATATGCAATCTTTAATGACCTGATAACAGTATCGTTACTATATATCCCTTCTTTATAAGTCTATTCAAAGGTTTTGTTAGTTGTTACTTAAACAACCTAGTTTTAAAACAGATTAGATTTCTATCAAATTGGATGAGAATCCAGGAGTTTTAAAGGGGGAGGGGTCTAGCAAGTCAACATTTTGGATAAAACTATATAAAAAAAGGACTACGCATTTACCATACATGGAGCTCCTCGAAAAGGGCATGCCTTCAGCTCCTTCCTCCCCCCAAAAGTCTGTCTTAGCAATTTTAAACACTCTTACGCTGTCTAATCATGTAGCTGTACATTGGAGACTATGAGACTACAATCTGAGTAGCCATCTGAATCACAGAAAATCAACCTATAGATATTTTCATGTATCATTTTGTTGATATTTAAATATGGCAATTTGATATACTTTTTATTACATTGGTTTTTTATGAAATTAATGCAGAAAATGTAAGGAACTAGATTATTTTCCTACGCATTCACAATTTGTTTTGATCCGACGTCTTGACGGCGCCTTTTGTTGTATGACGCCAGAGAGTGAAATAGCCACGTTTACTTCACATGTGAAATTATTGGTTTTTATTCAACTGGGAAATCAACATGATCAATGTAATGTATTGCAACCAATGTAATTATTAAATTTTAACCAATATATATACTTTTTTTTAAATTTGTTTTTGACAATTTTTTGTTCATTTAAAAATATAGGGACAACAGAGTTGGTGTATGTGGGTTCGATTCCCACCCTAGGCATTCATTTATATTGGCTGGTGCAAAGCGGGCAGTTTAGCTTAGTGGCCCCACACTGACTCTTGTTCATATGTCACTTAAAAAAATTAGGCGACCTTCTTCAGGTCTTGCCATTTCTATTTTTCAATTTGTAAATCATACACAACAAAACTATTGAATAATTGTGAAAATTACAAATGTATACCACAGATAACTATGGTAAAACTTTAATTGTTGTTGGCATAATTGAACTTGGCTGCCATCCAAGATCCAAAAAGTTTTTATATTGATGAATTATACATATATCAGATTTGAATTCTTTTGGTCACAAAACATTTTGGATGGTAGGAGGTGGAAAAATTTTTATGCTTAAAGGCTTAAAGCTTTGGGGTCTGAAAATTGCCAAAAATCATCATATTTTGACAAAATTTGGATCATAAAATGTACTTTTTTTAAAAGAACTGATTTATTGAGCGTTAAGACATTAGAAATATACCCATTTGAGAAACCAGATTGTGAACTTTTTGGAGCTTTATGTTAAAGTTTATATTTTAGGCCATTTTGGACAAGAAGTGAAACTTGTCCTTTGAATCAGTGGTTTCACACTAATAACCATACTATATACATGTACTACATGTAAGTATTTGTTAGAAGATAGCTCTTTCACAGTACATTGTTAAACTTTAAGATAAATTTATACCAACAATGACCAATATTAATGATGGAATGAGATTATACATGTATATATACTGTTTTATATTGTTACATGTACAGTACATACATAAATGAAAATTAACTCCAAACCGTTGTCATAATTCATAAAAAAAAGAAATGAAAAGGATGAGCTCACCCCCAAGTTTTGGTGGGGTTCTTGTTGCTCAGTCTTTAGTTTTCTATGTTGTTTTTAGTGTACTTTTATTTGTCTGCATGTCTTTTTTAGTTTTAGTCATGGAATTGTAAGTTTATTTTCGGTTTATGAGTTTGTTATTCATGTGGTATCTTTAGCTCCAATATTACAATTTGTATGTTTTAATATGATTGTCTTGAACCTCTTTATCATAGTTCAGTGAGAATTGGTGAGTGACTATATAGCTACTCGAAGAATTGTTTGCTATGTTGATTCTCTATTATAAGTTATATGCTAACTATTTGTGTATGTGTGCAACTATATGGTCATAATGCCAATCTAACAGTTCTCATTTGACCATATAATCATTGATAATTCACAAAGTTAAGTATCCTAGTTCAAGTCAGTATCTCAGATATGATACATGTATATATATATATATATAGCATAGCAAATTATATTATTTGTACTATATTGTAAGGTGAACATATCTGTCCGGCAAGTATAATATAAACACCTGTTATTTATCAATAATTCAACACAACTTGAGGTCCTCTGATGTTCAGTACTTCAGTACTTCAGTACTTTGATTTACTTTCAATACAAGCACCTGTACGAGGTCTGCCCCATACGAAGAAATGAACGTCGGCAATTAGATGAAAATAGATATAAAAAAGTAGAATTAAAATTATTATTGTCTGTTGAAAAATAAATCCTAAAAACGAAAAAAAAAACATGTTGAAAAATTCAGTTTCATAGATTTTTTTTTTAAACAGAGAAACCTTTTTGTGTTGTTTTATTAGATCCTAGTGTGTTCTAAATAGAAGCCACGTACTTGAAAGCATCTAAATTAATCTTCAAAGCCTTAAAGCCTTGGGTAAAGCAACATATATAAAAGTATCAACGGGTAAAGGCTTACAAATCTATTTAAAGAACTGTATTAAAAGTATATAAAGTAGTAATAATCTCACTAGGCTAAACCTTATAACCAGTTTTATTTGCTAATTGAAAATTAAGCGGAATAAAATAATGTAAGACAGCAGAAAAGATAATTCTGTTTAATTGGTTATTACTAACCGACTTAAATAAAAGAATGAGCTCATATTATTGTAAATGTATAATGTCTCTAGTCTGGTCAAAGGGTCAGAGTGTCCTACTTAATTAAACGATAAATTGTTGAAATTAGATAACTTGTTTTCACGTGCAGAGAAATTTCTTTTATGTCCAATGCATGACCGGATATCATCTTTTTTATTGGTCAATGACATTGTTGGTCAGCACGAGTTCACGTGTAAGTGCATTGCGGTCACTTCCTTTTATCATCAGCATTTGATGTGTTAACTTGTGATTTTTATCAAACAATTTGTTCAAAATTGCTTGTGTATACGTAGTATGTTTATGGTATCAAGCGGTCTGTCTTAAAAACAGTTTTCTCTGGATCTGAGTTGAATAGTTCTTCATAATTATTTGACAAGTAAATAAACAGAAATATACCGCTGTACAAAAGTTATTATCGATCAAGAAAACAAATCCGGGTTACAAACTTAAACTAAGGGAAACACATCAACTATATGAGGAAAACAACAAAACAACAGAAACACTGAAGTGTCTAGATTTCTCTGTATGATAGTTTATCAATACTGTCAGAGTATATCTTGAAGGTCTCTTTGGAACTTTTCCTTTTTTAATACTGGCGAAATAAATCATGTTGTGAAATGTGTTTTTGATAAGGTTCGTGATGCCAGTCTTTCTTTATTTATTTATTTGTGTGGCTTTTTATTTGCCATGGAATTGTCTATATGAAAATAAAAGAAGATGATGTATGATTGCCAATAAGACTGCTCTCCACCAGATACCTGGTTATAGAGACCAATAAACAGTAACTACCTTACTTGGGCATGCCAGTTAAAGCATATTTTGGTTTGCTGAACATAGAATACTGCCAGCTGCTACAAACTCATGGTTTAACTGGCCACGAGAGAATTTTTTCTAAATACACAATGTACTTCTGAATCAAGTTGATGTAACACATCCGTAAAGATAAAACAATAATTGTGAACTTGTATTATGCCTATGCTCTACTAAATGAAAACAGGATGTAGGTCAACAAGTTTACAAATGTTATATATTGTTTTATTTCCACTTTATCTTTCAGCTTATTATTTGTATCCTTCAATAATTTTGTATAAAATACTAGAGGCTCTAAAGAGCCTGTGTCGCTCACCTTGGTCTATGTGCATTTTAAACAAAGGACACAGATGGATTCATGACAAAATTGTGCTTTGGTGATGTTTTGGAGATCTTACTTTAATGAACATTCTTACTGCTGTCAATTATCTCTATCTATAATGGCCCAGTAGTTACAGTGGAAAATATTTTGTAAAAAAAAATGACTATAAAGGGCAATTACTCTTAAAGGGGTCAACTGACAATTTCGGTCATGTTGACTTATTTATAGATCTTACTTTGCCAACATTTATTGTATTTTAAAGTTTATCTCTATCTATAATAATATTCAAGATAATAACCGAAAACAGTAAAATTTCCTTGAAATTACCAGTTCAGGAACAGCAACCCAACAACAGGTTGTCTGATTCATCTGAAAATTTCAGGGCAGATATATTTTTACTTAATAAACAATTTTACTTCATGTCAGATTTGCTTTAAATGCCTTGGTTTTTGAGTTATAAGCCAAAAACGAATTTTACCCCTATGTTCTATTTTTAACCATGGCGGCCATCATTGTTAGTTGACAGGGTCACGCCACAAATTTTTAAAACTAGATACCCGAATGATGATTGTAGCCAAGTTTGGTTTAATTTGGCCACGTAGTATCAGAGGAGAAGATTTTTGTAAAAGAAAATTAAGATTTACAAAAAATTGTTAAAAATTGACTATAAAGGGCAATAACTCCTAAAGGGGTCAACTGACCATTTCTGTCATGTCAAAAACAGCAAAATTTCCTTGAAATTGCCAATTCAGGGGCAGCAACCCAACAACGGGTTGTCCAATTCACCAAAAAAATTCAGGGCAGATAGATCCTGACCTGATGAATAATTTTACTCCGTTAGATTTGCTCTAAATGCTTTGGTTTTTGAGTTAAAGCCAAAAACTGCATTTTACCCCTATGTTCTATTTTTGGTTGTGGCGGGCATCTTGGTTGGTTGGCCGGGTCACGCAACACATTTTTTAAACTAGATACCCCAATGAAAGTAGTGGCCAAGTTTGGTTTAATTTGGCCAAGTTGTTTCAAAGGAGAAGATTTTTGTAAAAGATTACTAAGATCTACAAAAAATGGTTAAAAATTGGTTATAAAGGGCAATAACTCCTAAAGGGGTCATTTGACCATTTCTGTCATGTTAACTTATTTGTAGATCTTACTCTGCTGAACATTATTGCTGTTTAAAGTTTATCTCTATCTATAATAATATTCAAGATAATAACCAAAAAACAGCAAAATTTCCTTAAAATTAACAATTTTAGGGGCAGCAACCCAAAAACGGGTTGTCTGATTCATCTGAAAATTTCAGGGCAGATAGATTTTGACCTGATGAACATTTTTACTCATGTCAGATTTGCTCTAAATGCTTTGGTTTTTGAGTAATATTAAAGCCAAAAACTGCATTTTACCCCTATGTTCTATTTTTAGCCGTGGCGGTCATCTTGGTTGGTTGGCGGGGTCACGCCACACAATTTGTAAACTAGATACCCGAATGATGATTATGGCCAAGTTTGGATTAATTTGGCCCAGCAGTTTCAGAGAAGAAGATTTTTGTAAAAGTTAACGACGCCGGACGCCGGACGCAGGACGACACCGGACGCCAAGTGATGAGAAAAGCTCACTTGGCCCTTAGGGCCAGGTGAGCTAAAAAAGTAAACTATGGTCTGGAATGAAAAAGCGCTTCGGACGCAAGAAATTAATAACGTGTTGTTTTCAATATTTTACATCACTGGGTCGATACCTCTGCTGGTGGACTATCAGTCCCCGAGGGTATCATCAGCTCGGTAGTCAGTTTTTTTGTACTGACATGATTTAACAAACTTTACTAAAATTGTCCATTTATAAATTTATAAATTATTAAGAAACTAAGGTGTCAACTCCCTCAGGCAAAGTTGGCTTTAGATGAATTTGGCTATTTATTTTAGGTATTTTTTTACATACAGCTCTTCAACGGTTTCGGTACTTGTACATCTTCAGATTTCAAATGTTTGGCTTTGAGCGTTCCTGATGAAGGTAAATCCAGAAAAGCGCTTCGGACGCAAGAAATTAATAACGTGTTGTTTTCAATATTTTACATCACTGGGTCGATACCTCTGCTGGTGGACTATCAGTCCCCGAGGGTATCATCAGCTCGGTAGTCAGTTTTTTTGTACTGACATGATTTAACAAACTTTACTAAAATTGTCCATTTATAAATTTATAAATTATTAAGAAACTAAGGTGTCAACTCCCTCAGGCAAAGTTGGCTTTAGATGAATTTGGCTATTTATTTTAGGTATTTTTTTACATACAGCTCTTCAACGGTTTCGGTACTTGTACATCTTCAGATTTCAAATGTTTGGCTTTGAGCGTTCCTGATGAAGGTAAATCCAGAAAAGCGCTTCGGACGCAAGAAATTAATAACGTGTTGTTTTCAATATTTTACATCACTGGGTCGATACATCTGCTGGTGGAATATCAGTCCCCGAGGGTATCATCAGCTCGGTAGTCAGTTTTTTTGTACTGACATGATTTAACAAACTTTACTAAAATTGTCCGTTTATAAATTTATAAATTATTAAGAAACTAAGGTTTCAACTCCCTCAGGCAAAATTGCCTTTAGATGAATTTGGCTATTTATTTTAGGTATTTTTTGACATACAGCTCTTCAACGGTTTCGGTACTTGTACATCTTCGGATTTCAAATGTTTGGCTTTGAGCGTTCCTGATGAAGGTAAATCCAGAAAAGCGCTTCGGACGCAAGAAATTAATAACGTGTTGTTTTCAATATTTTACATCACTGGGTCGATACCTCTGCTGGTGGACTATCAGTCCCCGAGGGTATCATCAGCTCGGTAGTCAGTTTTTTTGTACTGACATGATTTAACAAACTTTACTAAAATTGTCCGTTTATAAATTTATAAATTATTAAGAAACTAAGGTTTCAACTCCCTCAGGCAAAGTTGGCTTTAGATGAATTTGGCTATTCATTTTAGGTATTTTTTGACATACAGCTCTTCAACGGTTTCGGTACTTGTACATCTTCGGATTTCAAATGTTTGGCTGTGAGCGTTCCTGATGAAGGTAAATCCAGAAAAGCGCTTCGGACGCAAGAAATTTATAACGTGTTGTTTAAATATATTACATCACTGGGTCGATACCTCTGCTGGTGGACTATCAGTCCCCGAGGGTATCATCAGCTCGGTAGTCAGTTTTTTTGTACTGACATGATTTAACAAACTTTACTAAAATTGTCCATTTATAAATTTATAAATTATTAAGAAACTAAGGTTTCAACTCCCTCAGGCAAAGTTGGCTTTAGATGAATTTGGCTATTTATTTTAGGTATTTTTTTACATACAGCTCTTCAACGGTTTCGGTACTTGTACATCTTCGGATTTCAAATGTTTGGCTTTGAGCGTTCCTGATGAAGGTAAATCCAGAAAAGCGCTTCGGAATCAAGAAATTAATAACGTGTTGTTTTCAATATTTTACATCACTGGGTCAATACCTCTGCTGGTGGACTATCAGTCCCCGAGGGTATCATCAGCTCGGTAGTCAGTTTTTTTGTACTGACATGATTTAATAAACTTTACTAAAATTGTCCGTTTATAAATTTATAAATTATTAAGAAACTAAGGTTTCAACTCCCTCAGGCAAAATTGCCTTTAGATGAATTTGGCTATTTATTTTAGGTATTTTTTGACATACAGCTCTTCAACGGTTTCGGTTCTTGTACATCTTCGGATTTCAAATGTTTGGCTTTGAGCGTTCCTGATGAAGGTAAATCCAGAAAAGCGCTTCGGACGCAAGAAATTAATAACGTGTTGTTTTCAATATTTTACATCACTGGGTCGATACCTCTGCTGGTGGACTATCAGTCCCCGAGGGTATCATCAGCTCGGTAGTCAGTTTTTTTGTACTGACATGATTTAACAAACTTTACTAAAATTGTCCGTTTATAAATTTATAAATTATTAAGAAACTAAGGTTTCAACTCCCTCAGGCAAAGTTGGCTTTAGATGAATTTGGCTATTCATTTTAGGTATTTTTTGACATACAGCTCTTCAACGGTTTCGGTACTTGTACATCTTCGGATTTCAAATGTTTGGCTTTGAGCGTTCCTGATGAAGGTAAATCCAGAAAAGCGCTTCGGACGCAAGAAATTAATAACGTGTTGTTTTCAATATTTTACATCACTGGGTCGATACCTCTGCTGGTGGACTATCAGTCCCCGAGGGTATCATCAGCTCGGTAGTCAGTTTTTTTGTACTGACATGATTTAACAAACTTTACTAAAATTGTCCGTTTATAAATTTATAAATTATTAAGAAACTAAGGTTTCAACTCCCTCAGGCAACATCGGCTTTAGATGAATTTGGCTATTTATTTTAGGTATTTTTTGACATACAGCTCTTCAACGGTTTCGGTACTTGTACATCTTCGGATTTCAAATGTTTGGCTTTGAGCGTTCCTGATGAAGGTAAATCCAGAAAAGCGCTTCGGACGCAAGAAATTAATAACGTGTTGTTTTCAATATTTTACATCACTGGGTCGATACCTCTGCTGGTGGACTATCAGTCCCCGAGGGTATCATCAGCTCGGTAGTCAGTTGTTTTGTACTGACATGATTTAACAAACTTTACTAAAATTGTCCGTTTATAAATTTATAAATTATTAAGAAACTAAGGTTTCAACTCCCTCAGGCAAAGTTGGCTTTAGATGAATTTGGCTATTTATTTTAGGTATTTTTTGACATACAGCTCTTCAACGGTTTCGGTACTTGTACATCTTCGGATTTCAAATGTTTGGCTTTGAGCGTTCCTGATGAAGGTAAATCCAGAAAAGCGCTTCGGACGCAAGAAATTAATAACGTGTTGTTTTCAATATTTTACATCACTGGGTCGATACCTCTGCTGGTGGACTATCAGTCCCCGAGGGTATCATCAGCTCGGTAGTCAGTTTTTTTGTACTGACATGATTTAACAAACTTTACTAAAATTTTCCATTTATAAATTTATAAATTATTAAGAAACTAAGGTGTCAACTCCCTCAGGCAAAGTTGGCTTTAGATGAATTTGGCTATTTATTTTAGGTATTTTTTTACATACAGCTCTTCAACGGTTTCGGTACTTGTACATCTTCGGATTTCAAATGTTTGGCTTTGAGCGTTCCTGATGAAGGTAAATCCAGAAAAGCGCTTCGGACGCAAGAAATTAATAACGTGTTGTTTTCAATATTTTACATCACTGGGTCGATACCTCTGCTGGTGGACTATCAGTCCCCGAGGGTATCATCAGCTCGGTAGTCAGTTTTTTTGTACTGACATGATTTAACAAACTTTACTAAAATTGTCCGTTTATAAATTTATAAATTATTAAGAAACTAAGGTTTCAACTCCCTCAGGCAAAGTTGGCTTTAGATGAATTTGGCTATTCATTTTAGGTATTTTTTGACATACAGCTCTTCAACGGTTTCGGTACTTGTACATCTTCGGATTTCAAATGTTTGGCTGTGAGCGTTCCTGATGAAGGTAAATCCAGAAAAGCGCTTCGGACGCAAGAAATTAATAACGTGTTGTTTTCAATATTTTACATCACTGGGTCGATACCTCTGCTGGTGGACTATCAGTCCCCGAGGGTATCATCAGCTCGGTAGTCAGTTTTTTTGTACTGACATGATTTAACAAACTTTACTAAAATTGTCCATTTATAAATTTATAAATTATTAAGAAACTAAGGTTTCAACTCCCTCAGGCAAAGTTGGCTTTAGATGAATTTGGCTATTTATTTTAGGTATTTTTTTACATACAGCTCTTCAACGGTTTCGGTACTTGTACATCTTCGGATTTCAAATGTTTGGCTTTGAGCGTTCCTGATGAAGGTAAATCCAGAAAAGCGCTTCGGAATCAAGAAATTAATAACGTGTTGTTTTCAATATTTTACATCACTGGGTCGATACCTCTGCTGGTGGACTATCAGTCCCCGAGGGTATCATCAGCTCGGTAGTCAGTTTTTTTGTACTGACATGATTTAACAAACTTTACTAAAATTTTCCATTTATAAATTTATAAATTATTAAGAAACTAAGGTGTCAACTCCCTCAGGCAAAGTTGGCTTTAGATGAATTTGGCTATTTATTTTAGGTATTTTTTTACATACAGCTCTTCAACGGTTTCGGTACTTGTACATCTTCGGATTTCAAATGTTTGGCTTTGAGCGTTCCTGATGAAGGTAAATCCAGAAAAGCGCTTCGGACGCAAGAAATTAATAACGTGTTGTTTTCAATATTTTACATCACTGGGTCGATACCTCTGCTGGTGGACTATCAGTCCCCGAGGGTATCATCAGCTCGGTAGTCAGTTTTTTTTGTACTGACATGATTTAACAAACTTTACTAAAATTGTCCGTTTATAAATTTATAAATTATTAAGAAACTAAGGTTTCAACTCCCTCAGGCAAAGTTGGCTTTAGATGAATTTGGCTATTCATTTTAGGTATTTTTTGACATACAGCTCTTCAACGGTTTCGGTACTTGTACATCTTCGGATTTCAAATGTTTGGCTGTGAGCGTTCCTGATGAAGGTAAATCCAGAAAAGCGCTTCGGACGCAAGAAATTAATAACGTGTTGTTTTCAATATTTTACATCACTGGGTCGATACCTCTGCTGGTGGACTATCAGTCCCCGAGGGTATCATCAGCTCGGTAGTCAGTTTTTTTGTACTGACATGATTTAACAAACTTTACTAAAATTGTCCATTTATAAATTTATAAATTATTAAGAAACTAAGGTTTCAACTCCCTCAGGCAAAGTTGGCTTTAGATGAATTTGGCTATTTATTTTAGGTATTTTTTTACATACAGCTCTTCAACGGTTTCGGTACTTGTACATCTTCGGATTTCAAATGTTTGGCTTTGAGCGTTCCTGATGAAGGTAAATCCAGAAAAGCGCTTCGGAATCAAGAAATTAATAACGTGTTGTTTTCAATATTTTACATCACTGGGTCAATACCTCTGCTGGTGGACTATCAGTCCCCGAGGGTATCATCAGCTCGGTAGTCAGTTTTTTTGTACTGACATGATTTAATAAACTTTACTAAAATTGTCCGTTTATAAATTTATAAATTATTAAGAAACTAAGGTTTCAACTCCCTCAGGCAAAATTGCCTTTAGATGAATTTGGCTATTTATTTTAGGTATTTTTTGACATACAGCTCTTCAACGGTTTCGGTTCTTGTACATCTTCGGATTTCAAATGTTTGGCTTTGAGCGTTCCTGATGAAGGTAAATCCAGAAAAGCGCTTCGGACGCAAGAAATTAATAACGTGTTGTTTTCAATATTTTACATCACTGGGTCGATACCTCTGCTGGTGGACTATCAGTCCCCGAGGGTATCATCAGCTCGGTAGTCATTTTTTTTGTACTGACATGATTTAACAAACTTTACTAAAATTGTCCGTTTATAAATTTATAAATTATTAAGAAACTAAGGTTTCAACTCCCTCAGGCAAAGTTGGCTTTAGATGAATTTGGCTATTCATTTTAGGTATTTTTTGACATACAGCTCTTCAACGGTTTCGGTACTTGTACATCTTCGGATTTCAAATGTTTGGCTTTGAGCGTTCCTGATGAAGGTAAATCCAGAAAAGCGCTTCGGAATCAAGAAATTAATAACGTGTTGTTTTCAATATTTTACATCACTGGGTCGATACCTCTGCTGGTGGACTATCAGTCCCCGAGGGTATCATCAGCTCGGTAGTCAGTTTTTTTGTACTGACATGATTTAATAAACTTTACTAAAATTGTCCGTTTATAAATTTATAAATTATTAAGAAACTAAGGTTTCAACTCCCTCAGGCAAAATTGCCTTTAGATGAATTTGGCTATTTATTTTAGGTATTTTTTGACATACAGCTCTTCAACGGTTTCGGTTCTTGTACATCTTCGGATTTCAAATGTTTGGCTTTGAGCGTTCCTGATGAAGGTAAATCCAGAAAAGCGCTTCGGACGCAAGAAATTAATAACGTGTTGTTTTCAATATTTGTCCTGTGACTGTTAGGTGATTTTTTGTCCTGTGACTTTTTGTCCGTTTACCAAAAAATAGATAGGGCTCTCTGATCTGTTTTTGGGATTGTGATCTATTATAGATAAGAACTGTCACAAACGGCTCAAAAGGGTATAATCAATTCAAGTAAATGATAGCTAAAATACATATATGTATAGGAACATAGTCCCCTATGACTTTTTTCAAAGCGCTTTTAGGACTATAGGACATGATTTTTTTACTAAGGACATGTATGTGCCTTTAGCCTTTTTCAAACAATCGTATATTCGGAAAGTCATAGGAATCGTCTCATTAATCAAATCGACTCTTAGATGTAATTTCAATTTAACAAAGATGAAAACTTAATCGTTCTATTCTATAACATCAAATAAAAGATGAAAAAGGGTTTCAGTCAAGAGTGAGACTCCTTCCTAAAAATGGGAACTCTATATACTTCATACAATGCTATTCTTAAATCTGTCCCGAAGTCAAAATATTATTTGTTTTAAATTTCTTACGAAAATGATCTTAAATTAAAATGTATTTTTTTATTTTGATCAATTATAACTGTTAAAACAAAAACAACTTGAAGAACCAAAATATAAGTACCGTATTCTATCTTTGTTTTCTCGTTGACGATATTCCATTACCAATCTTCTTTTTGCTGGATGAAAGAAATACTGTCGCTCTGTCGAAGTTCAATTGCAAAACTACATATGACAGTACTTTTTTAACCAAAGCATTTTGATTAAACCAATCAAAATACCTACATTGAAAGACTTGTTCCCTGTCCTTTAAAGGATATTTGAGATACCCGGTACGGTATATTAGAGATAGAGGACCAGCCTATTGTATTTCTGCATGGTTTTGAATTCTAGATATCATGTGTGGGTGCGTCTAAACACTGCTAAGGAGTCCTTAGTGCACTAAGGACTTATTAAATGCCACTAAGGACTAGATGGGGTGCTGTTATATGTAATTTCTTTTCATGTTATGGTAGAGAATGATATTTAATGTATAAATTTCAATTTTTGTAGAAAAATAATCTTAGATGAATAAGATATTCAACATTATTCAGACACGTGCCCGTATTTCTTTGATGTGCCGAAAATCAATGAACCGTTTGACACGTGTCAAATTACATTACTGATTACACGGAAATCATGCTATTTGTTGTGTTTAATGGACAAGATTGGTAAAGTTGGATACTTTTAAAAAATGAATTGTTGTTGAAATACTATTAATGTGTTTTTTTCAGAATGAAGAAGTATTTTTTTCTCAAGTGTATTTTGTAATTATTTCTTTAAACTAATAAATTTGTCTCCAGAACAATATATTATATCAGAGACATATATACACACGGACATGCGTTCGCAAAGGTATGGAGCCGAAACACATTATTTTGTTTCTTGTGGTGCACTTTTCAAAATTTATTTTCTTATATGTAGACGTTATACAATGTATTACTGGACAACACGTAATCAATAAGATAATAAACTTTTTACTACATGCAACCATCCTTGTGCGTTTGCTATGGTACTTTTTCAAAATTTTATCTGTTTTTTTTAATTTACATATGAAGACGTTTGAGCAATGTATTTCAGGACAAAAATAAACCATCTGATAAAAAAAAATTACTACATGTAACCAAACTTATTTAATGCCAGCTACAAGTAAACAGACGGATTTGAACAGAAATTATTTTTTTGTGTGTATGCTATAATGGTTCATTTTCAAAATTTATTATCATATGAAGAACACGTTTGAGCAATATATTTCTGGACAAATACGACTTCAATACGATAAAAAAAAATTGCAACCAATATAAAAAATGATGTGGTAGGATTGGTGGGAGATATCCGTTTGCGCCAAAAATGCGTCCTTTTGCGCCACAACTTTTTTTTCTCAAATGTTACGTTTGCGCCACATGTTTTAAAATTAGATGGTATGATTTGCGCCAAAAATAAAACATACGATTGTGCCAGTTAAAAGAAAAATTACTTCCCTACCCCTTTATTCGGACTTGGGTCCGGCATTGTAGCATGTTTTTCTTACTGCTGCTGCATGGGTACTTCCAAATTTAAAGTATGTAGTAGCTTTTAACTTCTATTCATTGTCCAAAAACCGGGTTGGTGATGAGACAACTATTCACAAGAGACAAAATGACACAGAAATTAATAACTTTAAGTTACCCATACGGCCTTCAACAGTGAGTAATTTTTACAAAGCACTCTCTTTTTCTGTCAACATTATATCTTTAACTTTAAATTGACAAATGCAGGAAATTATTCGTAAATAATGTACTAAACACTATGGAATATTCATAATAGAAAGTGGACAAATAAAAATCATGATTTATAGGGTGTTTTTTTTTCGGAATTTACTCATGTTTTAGTGAAGCCATTTGTAACGCATCTTTGTCGGAATTAAAATAAAAACAAAAAAGTTATAAAGATATATATTCATTTTGTCTTCATGTCTCTCACATAAACATTTTACCAAGCTGACCACACTCTTACTTATTAGTTAGGCGCACATCAACATTAAAACCTATGGCAAATAACTATGTCGGGAAATAAATGAAACAAAAGCAAAATTATTTGTCCTTTTAATCATTTTCACTTTTAAATAAGAACAACACATTTTATTAAAATAATCAAGTATTAATCTTTTCGATACAATAGTTAATTGCTTAGATTAAAGAATATATGATTGTTTAATCGGTTGTTATATTATTTGGCACGTGTCAATCGGTTCATTGATTTTCGGTATATCAAAGAAAAATGGGCACGTGCCTAGAAAATGTTGAATATCTTTTTTATTTATGATTATTTTTCTATAAAATTTGAAATTTAAGCATTAAATATCAATCTTTAACATAATATGTAAAAATAACACGTATAACAGTACTCTTTCTAGTCCTTAGTGGCATTGTATAGTCCTTAGTGCACTAAGGAGTCCTTAGCAGTGTTTAGACGTACCGATCATGTGTTATTATATTATTTCTCACTGAACCTACATTTACTAGAAGTATTTTAAAATTATAAGCGAATTAAAACTGAAAAATACCGTATTCTGTCATAATAAATAAATTGAAGTGCAATCAGCAAAAGGTTCTGTTTGCAACATGTTTGTCGCGTTTATGTTACATTATTTATCAAATAGCACTATCGATATGTTTTCTATTATTTATTTATGCTTCATAGGTTTGAAGGCTGTACAGATATGATATACATGTATATACAAGTTTAAACAACGTTCGAACCTACATGTATGATATTGCTTTGGATTTTGTTTACACATGTGCATGCAAAACAAATTTCTTGGTAGAGGTGTCTAAATACAGCACAAATAACGTTTTTAAAAGACCGAACAGTGAACAAGTATATTTTGACAAAACGCATTTGACTGACAGGTCGAACAAAGGATGTTAATCCTATGTTCAGTATTTTAGTACTTGATTCAATATAGTAACACTTTTTTCGTAATTTTTTGTTGTAAAACTTGTACTTTATTATATCAAGATTTGTTTGCTTTTGTTTTTGTGAGGGCGAGAAAAAGTAAACTTGAAGTAGTTGAAAACCATACAGGTACATACACATGTCCGACTTTTTTTTTAATATGTCGGAATTATATGCCATAATATAGAAAGCAAAAAATAACCAATTAATCAACTGCCATGGACATAGTTTTGTTTTGTAATTCCAAAATGTTTTTAATCAAAATATAAATAAAATAGACAATTTGCTTCGGTTTAAAACATATGCGGCATGGGCTTTGCTCATTGTTGGGCGCCGTACGGTGACCTATAGTTGTTAATTTCTGTGTCATGTTTGTCTCTTGTGGACAGTTGTCTCATTGGCAATCATACCACATCGTCTTTTTTTTATATGTGTCTGTGTGTGGAACAAAAATACAGGAACCAAAACAATTTGGAAAGTGGAACTTCTTATTGTCCTTTTATTTAGCTGATCATCAAACGTCTTTAAATTTGTCTCATAGGAATCTTTACTCTACAATCATTTACGGTACCAACGAAACAAACACAGAAATAGGACAAGTAGCTCCTCATAACATATCATTTCCCTTGTGTAACTCTGTTAACTTATATAATAAATATTTGTTCAGATTTCTCATGCCTCATGCGTAGGCCTCAAAATATTTATGTACGATACATTGACCACTGTTATACTACTAGTTCCAATCTATATAGAATTCTTATAAATAGCAAACGGCGAAAATCCAATTTCAAACAAAAAGAAATATATATTAATATCAAATGGAATGAAGTTAGGTGATATCTAATCGCCATCGTGGCGGGTTGAGCATACGTTTACGACTTTTCCTTCCATAGACATGTAGGTTGAAAAATCACAAATGTTCATGTAAAATTGTAACCAATTAGATAATTGGTTATTTTGATACATTTCCATGTCTTCATATGAATTGGTAAAACAGTTAACAGTAATTTAGTATTTTTTATTATAGTGACATGTGTAATATATCAGTCCAGTAAAGTTCAAAATATATATTACATACACAACAAGTGTGGACACAGATTAGTGTGGATAGTATGTTTGGAGGTGTGACAGTGTTTTATATGACAAAAGGAGTTCTGCGATTTTCCTATATGGTGTTATTAATAATGTTAACTGAGACACTAATTGCATTAATTACCAAATGATTTTTATGATAGAATATGGCCGTGTTCACACCAAACTCCGTGTACAGTAAGCATGTTTACACTTGGTTTAATGTAATCTACACTAGTTTCACATAAGATTTGTCCAAATCTATACACCTTGTTTAGTTACCTGTACATAAGATTTGTTCACACTTGTAAACTATATGTCATTTAAATGTCATTACGTAGAACCGAACTCAAATTTTCGAACAACTTTTCTAGCAGTAAGGGAACGACCATTTGACCTAAAAAAAAAAAGGGGAGGATGGATTTTCCCACAATTTGATTAAAAAAAAACGGGTCATACAGATGATAAAAATGAAAATATAGTCTGAATCCAAAGTTTCCCCATACATTATGGTGTTAAATATTGAATTGGTACCATCGAACAAAATTGAATATTAACTTTCGCGCGAGAAAAAATTCAGACTAAGACCCCCCCCCCCCTTTTAGGTAAAGTGGTTGCTCCTTTAAAAAGTCATTTTGGATGATTTGCAGAAGTTTAAAGATGCCTCGACTACGCATTAAAAATATAGGCTGCATCAGCGTGCTTAAAGACAAAGAAACAGAATTGCGATGTTAAGGATCACTACATTTCTATCTTTTCTGTTTGTTTCAAATTATATTTTTTCTCCAATGAGTATTTAGCAAAAAAGGAAGGGGTGATGTTTTTTGTTTTTGTTATTTCTTACTATCTAACGGATCTGAGATACTAAACCTCACCCTTTTTCAGTAATGCATTTTTGAGTGAATCATTGTTTGAGTAAAGGCCAGTGGCAAATATTTCTGTCAGTGTGTACGTCCAGTCGATTCGGGAAGACCTTTTCAAATGGATTATGTGTTCGGCAATAATGGTGAATGAGTCTTGTCTGTCTTGATATGGGGTTAATAAGGCTACGTAAAGTGTTTTTATAACAAATAAATATATCAAGTATAGAAAAATATTTTTGTAAATAACTTTATTCATAAGTGTTATAAGTATCAATTTTATATAAAAATTGCTTCTTTTTTTAAATATACATGGGAAAATCAGAGTTCTGAATGCTTATTTTTGTGTACACTTAACCTACACAAGGCCTACATCGACTATCGACTGCATGTATACAAAACATGATTTACACTACATGTAAACATTGAGTTTTATCAATGGGAACGTAATTATGTTTAGTTTATGTGTGAGTTACACGAACACAACACCAAATTTAGGTCAATGTGAACACGGCCTATACACATCTTTGATTTTGGATACATTTTGTAGCTAGGAGAGCAACACATAAAATTTTAGTTTACATTTGTTTATATAATAACAATCATTGAGGTTTCTGTAATCAACATCAATGTGAAATCATAATGCAGAGACTCTAAAGACACATGCAGCGCTTATGTGAACCCTTGTTCGGTTGCTTTCTGTCAAATTAGTTTTTTTCTTACCGGGTTTTAAAAACCATTATTTAAGAATTGAATGCTTCTTTTTGTAACTCCATCGGGATGTAAAAGCGTTGAACGAAGTAAATTTGGTACGAAGCGCGGAAGCGCTCTATTTAAAAAAAATTGCACACGGTCAACGCTATTACAACCTTACGAAGTTACAAAATGAAGCATTCAATACTTATAATTACATTTCTTTTAGCTAGGATCATGAAAACACGGTTTTTATCAAGTTTTCATTTAACTTACTTGTGCACTTTATTGTGGAACCTCGGCGTGTCATTATGCATGAGAAATTTTATTGTGGTATGAAGTTGATTAAGGAATAACGCGAGATTGCAATGTAGCCAATCAAAATAACGTGTTATAATGAAACATACATCTACTGTAATTATATCTTCATGGCAATGGTTTAAACTTTGTTATATATTATGTAAGATGTTGTAAGATTGCCAATGACTAAATGTTATCCTCTGTATGTTGTCGCAAGGCCCTCAACAATGAGTCAGATTCATGTTTTGTTTCATAGTGGACATTTACGACACCCTTATTTGAAAGAGAGACATTTCTGAAGTAAAACCGATCCCAGAATTATTTTGCGATTTAAAAAAAGTAAAAAAAAATTCGGACATCATTTTTGTACCAGAAACAAAAGGAACCACGAAATGTTTAATTTTAATCTTTGACCAACCTGATGTTCCAAGTTTAATTTCCATAATCATGACGACCTCTATACTCCACAAAGAATTTATATTAAATGTGAAATAAGTGAAGAAAGTGTTTCGTGATAAATGTACTGACCCATTAAAGGGCATTTGAAGTATACAAATACAAGAAAGATATATTTGATTTGAATACCAAATATTCATCTCTCTGCATTTATCTCTTTCTTATTCGTGTTACTTTTTATATATATCATCACAGAAACAAGCTATTGGAACCATATTTAACGTATAACTCTTATGAAAAAACTACACCTATTTGTCACTGCACGAACTCAAACTGAATTTTAATTTCAAGCACTGAGAAGGACTTCAATCTGTTATTTTTACGAATGTTTACTTGATTTTCATTTAAACGTTCTCCTGAAACACAAAAAGGCCATAAAAATGTGCTCCGGAATATTCCGGACTGGATTGCAATTTCAAAATTGGGCATGGTAAGTGAGTCCGGAATATTCCGGAGTGGTCGGAGTCCGGAGCCCAGGTGACTCCGGAATATTCCGTACCAGTCCGGAATATTCCGGAGTAAGGGAATCGGGATTCACGTCCAGGTCCGGAATATTCCGGAGTGGTCCGGAATATTCCGGAGTGAGGGAATCGGGATTCACCTGGGTCCGGAATATTCCGGAGTGGTCCGGACAGATCCGGAGTGAGGGAACGGGGATTCAGGCGGAGGGAATCGGGATTCGGGCGGAGGGAGGATCCCCTTGACGAACACCAATATCTGATGGGAAATTTTCAGTAAGTGTGTTACTATTAGTTTTTACACATAGAGATGTGTTTTTATACATATCTTTAATTACATTATAAAATAAATTGCTCAATCCGAGTTTCCTTAATTTAAAAAAATAATGCTAAAAGCCAAACCTGCTTAATTTAAAAAATAATGCTAAAAGCCAAACCTTTTCAAAGCCCTTTTTAAAATCAACAAAACAGGTATAGAGGCGTTTATGTCCCTGCTTAGTGTATTTATCAATTAAGGGTTTAATTACAAACATGTGGACACTAGTTCTTTTTCCTTTACAAAATCCTATCTGCTCTGGACCAACTATATTTCGTTTAGTTATAAACTTTTCTTATCTGTCATTAAGTATCTTTAAAAAGAGTTTTCCTACAGAACTGCCTATCGTGAGGCCTCTAAAATTTGGGGGATCATCTTTAGATCCGCTTTTATGTAATGGAACAATAAATCCTTTAACCCATATTTCAGGAAATTTTCCTGAAGTTAATACTTTATTAAATATCTTTACAAAACATTTGAGCAGATATGATTGGCTGCACTTGATCATCTCATTTATTATGGAGTCAAAGCTGCTTGATTTATTATTTTTTTGGTAAATTAACTGCCTCATTTATCTCTTTTTCTGTAATTTTATAATCCAATTTTGGAAAAATGTTATGCTTTTCTAGTTTATTAAGTGAATCAATTAGTTCTTTATTTACAGGTAAGAAATTTGAATTAAGCTTTTTAAAATAGTGTAACCAATCAGAGTTTGATACATTAGAAGTATCTCCTTCCGTAGAGGATTCATTACTGAGAGACTGTAGTAAGGTCCAATATTGGGATGGATTGTTATCTCTCATGTTGTGTAGTCTTTACGGAACTGTTTATATTTATTTTTTCTAGTTTTTCTATAAAGTTTTAAAAAACTGGAGAAGTTCCCTCTCACAATGGGGTCATTATTATAATTTTTAAATAACTTTTCCTTGTCATCTAATTGTTTACGCATTCTAATTAAAGAAAAATCAAACCACTTTGGTTGTTTCTTTATAGATTTGGTATTTGAATTTAAGGAGTTAGGGGTTTTTAGGTAAACTTTGTTTTAAAGATTTATCAGATGCCTCACATATTATATCATTTAGTTTTAAAGTCATATTTTGATAATCCGAGTCGTCAGAAATAAATTTTGATTTTTTTCTTGCCTATCATTAGAGGTCAGAGCTGTTTGAAATTTTAATGCAAACTCATCATTTCAAATATATTTAGGGGGGGGGGGGGGTATCTGAGAGTGTTCACCCTGAATATCTAGTACAGGAACTTTCATATAAATATTTAACATAACTGACACCTGACTGTGATCAGAAAGATCAGCTCAAAAGTAATGAACTTTAAAAAAAGCAACTCTATCTAATAGTTCCTCTGATACTCTAAAGTAGTCAACTACACTGCTCCCCCAGGGATTATGGCAAGTTAATTGCCCAATGAAATCCCCTCTGGTTCTTCCGTTAAGAATTCTAAGCCCTGTTTGCACACATATATCGTTTAATAATTTCCCACGGTAGATAAGTGCACGTCTTTACTATGACGGACTGATATATCATAATCAGGGTTATAATTATCATATAAAGGGATAAGATTATCTTGGGAATCATTATCTATAAAGTCAACTTCCCCAGACCCAGTTTGGCATTCAAGTCACCTGCTAAAACTCAAAATGTTGAGTACATTGCAATGTCTTTTTCTATAAGATCAAATATATCCTCATTTTAAGAATGGGTGTAAGACGAATTTTCAGGGGGTTCATAAATAAAACATAAATATATATATCTTCTGTTAGATTAAAAAGAGAGCTACTCAATTTAACCATATGTATTCATTATTTGAATGCTCAAGAAATTTTACCCCAGATTTAATTTCATTTTCAACTAAAATAGATAACCCTCCTGATCTTTTGTTTGTGCGATATGATTTTGGTCGTATCAAATTAACAGATTTAAATCCTGGTAAGGATAGTGAATCCTCAAAAGAGCAGTGTGTTTCCTGTAATCAAATTATGTCTTTATTGCTCAATTGTTTAATGAACCTAGGATCACTGTATTTGTTGTATCTTCTTTTATATGACATAATGTGATCAATATAAAGGCTAAATTTAAAGGTAAACCATACCCTGTTGATATTTATAGAAATATAAAGCACAAAAGGTAATATTATGTTAACTTGTAACATGTACACTAACATATAAAATTGTATTTCATGCATACAATGGGAGATAACTCAAATTTGTTTCTGTAACTGAACACTTTAAAACTGTTTTACATATAAAAAATGTGGATCTTTAATTTAAAGATCTGTTTTATAATAATGTGCTAAATTAAAAAAAGATAATACAAAATTGGGATATCACTTTATCAAGATATCAATTATTTTCCTTGTTGGAATGCTGTCTGTAGGTGTTGTACAGTATGTTTCAGTTACAGAATGTTTATTCTAGATTTTGTAATGATGGCAATATACATACATGGTAAATGTTTATCATTAAACTAATAATGTGTAATTGTAAGACCTGATTTAAACTACATATTGTAAAAATGTAAATTACTATTCAAAAGACAAATATGAAAATCTCTGAAACATTCTTTCTTTTATGCTTTTTTTTTTAATAAAAGACAAAATATGTGCTGGGCACTTGGAGTACCAAATTTTATGTTCAATACTTGTACAAATGTTTGTGTCAAATGACAGTTCAAATATTCTATATAGTTACATACAAATAATGTATATGATACATATCTCTATATTTAAGACTGATATGGGGGTTGAAAATAGGGGTACATATAACCTGGTTGATAACCATAAGGGCCAGGAGTACCAGATTGGAATGTATCAGCTCTTTCATTGTGTCTGGCATTGTTTTGATATTGATGTTGGTTGTTTCTATATGTATCTCTATGTGTTGGTCTATAACCATTTCTAGAACCTGAATCAACCATTCTTGTTACCTGCCTGAGGTCTAATTTTAGACACTTGCCAACAGATGATTTGATATTGGCAGCAACAAATTTTAAACCTTCATTTGACAAATGCTTTCCATCTTGTGAGAAAAATTTCCTGATTTGGTCCCCCCGAATACAAAAACCTTGAACAATTTTGGTGTTTGCATGTTTGTCTTTAATGTTATCAACTAAATCCTTGCATAACTTGATGCATGATTCTGGGTCTTGATTCCTGAAATCCTTGGTGAAAGTGTTGATAAAGATACTTTCAAACTGTTATTCACATTCACTCAATTTATCCTTGGCTTCTTCAAAGGAATAAACATTGAACTTGCTGACTTCACATCCATTTAGTAAATAGTTAGTTCTTAAGTTTTTGATATGTGAGTTTTCTTCTACTGCTACTTGTTTTAGTGGTTTAGTAGCACTTGCAGGTTTGTAATTGTCCGAGTTTATAGATATTGTGCCTTCATCCAATAATAGCGGCTGAAATCTATTCTGTGTATCAATTGGATATGTGTTCTCCTGTGTATGTTGCCTGGTGTTATTTTCTAATCGGCTTGATGGTTGTCTAGGGCTGTTATTCTTGTGAGATACATGATTGTTATTTTCATCGTTCCTTTTAAGCTTATTTGATTTTGCACATATAAGCATGGCTTCACATGTAGTTTTTAATGTATCCGTCATTTCAGAAGTTTTTTCACTGATCTTGTCTAAGGCATCAGTTAGGCTGTATTGTGTCTGAGTTATGTAATCAATTTTCTGTGTTAACGTGCACAGATTTTTTTCATTTTCTAATTTAGCTTTGAGTGTTGCATTCTCCTTGCTCAGGTTCAGAACTTTCTGGTCTATATTCTGGTGTTGGATTTTAATTATGCTTTCAATTTTGCTATCGAAATATGGTCTATCAATTTCACATTTACTGTCAATTTCATCTAGTTGTTTAGATAGCTCATTTAGTTGTTTACCTCTTGTAAATGTATAGTCTTCGATCTGTGAATGAAGTAAGCTGATTTGGTCATCTTTGCAGGATTCATGTGTGTTTGTAATGGCTGGAACGACACTCATCTCTATTTCAAGGGTATCATCTTTATTCATGCACTTGGTGCAATTCTCTTTATTTACATTTTGTTCATTATTAGACTTGATGGGTTCCCATTTATCTTTAAATTGTTGTGGTACTTTTGAGCAATTTTCACATGTGTATTTTCTTAAGGATGTTGTCAGTATAAAAAAGTTGGTAGCTAGGGAGACAAGTGCATGTATAGTGAGTCTATTTGGTGCATTTGCTGCATAACATTATAAATTCGTCACATACTTGTTCACATGTGGTACATTTTGGGATGATTTTATTTTTCTATGTCATCTGTTAATGTCTGAGTATTTGTTTGTTCATTGAGCATAAGTGTTTTGGTATTAGTTTTTTCTTCGTTATCCGATAATGGTTCATGTAGAGCACACTTATTGTCCGAATCGTCACCTTCTTGTTCGTCAATGCTACATGTATCTTGGTGCAATGGACGCCATTGCATTTATGACCAAAATGTTCTGGGGTTTTAGGGTTGTCAGTTTCATTAAACACTGATATTCGATTACAGGATGAGAATGTTGAACCGGATAGTAAGAAGTTTATAGCCTGATCCATAGACGTAAAGCCTTTGAAAACCGCATGCTTGGAGCGGTATACACTTTGTTCGCACCTGATCCATTCTGTAAAGATTCCAATTGTTACCCCTCGAGCAACACTATAAAACTTTTTCGTGGACATAATTGTTCACTTAAAACCTTAATTTACAGGTCTTATTATTCAGGGTTAAGGAAAAACCTTCAATTTAAGCCTTGGTAAAATTTCACATTGGCATCGCCATTTTACCGGAAGTTACATCTAGGTTTATTAGCATCAAATCAAAGGCAAGTAAAACAGGCGATATATTTCAACGTCTGTGCTCTTGTTTATAAACAGGTTTCGATGATATGAAATTCATGATCTTCTTATACATTTTCCCATTTCAACCAATTCATCAGATGACGTCTTATAAGAGTTTTTGTCAATTTTTAACAAAACATAGCGCTGTTTGATAAGATAGACGATTGTACTTTTGACATTTTTTTTAAGTTTACACATTTTCCTCTTATTTAAATAATTGTCAAGATAGATGCAATTTAAAATAGGAGAGACTATGCGTAAACAGAAAAAAATATTAAAACCAAAAAGCCAAGATCGTCATGATGATCTAAAAAAGTCCCGTTATTGCCCTAGACCACTAAAAAAAATAGTAATAGCAATTTTACTTGTTTCCATGAACAGTTTCATAGCTAAACAGAAACTAGAGGCAGTGAAATTGATCAATAGTACAAGATATACAAATGTTGATATGACTGAAATCATCTGATGACTTTTTTTTTAACCAATTTTAGTGTTTCTGTTAAATAACTTGTAAGCTTTAGGGTGTACGAGTAAAGTATAAGTTATACAATGTAACAGAAATTTTCAACCGACTATTTTTAGATCTATGCATGTTGGATTGACAACGGATCACAAATCAGTTATTTTTTATGATATTTCAAAGTTAAGAGTTTTTATTGGGTCAATGAAGTTCATTCATAAGGAAAGTTTTATGACTGCAACCACTAATTGCAATCATGTATATTGCGAACAACCATTAAATGATTGTTTTCAATTAACATAAGGGATTACGACTGTTTTATCCTTCATGTTTTATTCATAATTTTGTTGGTCCTAATTTTTGATTTGTGGCATCAACGGATAATTTTTTTTAAATACAAAACCTGCATGCTGAGTTTGCTTTCCACTGACCCAGTGATTTTAAGATTTTCTGACGAAATTAAGATATCTGGGTCGTGTTCAATATCTATGTAGCGCCATAGACTAGCTACTCGTTCAAGAGTCATAAATCTACGTAGCACTAAGTAGCCGATACGCTATTGAACGCAACCCAGACATCGTACGATAAACATGAAGATGACAAAAGATGCACAAGGTATGTATAAATGATAACATATTTTACACAAATTAGTTTCCAAGTTTAATTATAATAATATTAACAGAAAAAAATCTACTAACCAGTTCTAATCTTTGTGACATAAAACACTTTTTAGCTGCAAAGTTTCTTTATGGAAATAATATCAGATTGTCTATTATGCTAACTTTTTGGAAGTCTTTAGTTTACAAATATACAACGCTCTTTATTTGCATATAAGAATGAAAATTGCTATCATTTTTAGAAAGAATAATACACCCAAACAAAGGAAAAGGTAACAGTAGATAGAAATCAACACAGCATAAGAAAATACTAAACAAAAAGACATGCATAACAATATAAATAAGAATACAAAGCAATAAATCACAATAAAACAAAAAACGAATAGTATGAAAAGAACAATATATAATGCTAGATATCCCTGATAGAAGAAAAGTTTGTAATCGAAATTATGTCTATCTGCGTCATTATATATTTTTGCCTTCCTAGCAATAATATCAGTACAAAACATTATATAGTTTATACATGGTGGAGTATATGAGTGAATAATATTCTGGATAGAGGATGCCGCGGGTGAAAAAGTCGACGTTATAAAAGCACTGCTTCCACTCAAGGACTGTAAGTGACGCAGTACTATGTTTGCAAGGAACTCAGGGTTTTTAGAAAACCATTCACTAAATATACATACACCAAAATACAAGTGAATCGATAAATAGATCAGAAAGATGATTCTCCGAAAACGGGCTACACTCATACCTAAAATGAAAGGATTATGTGGTAAATACAGGCATTATAAACACATTTATATACTATATTGCTGTTTTTGTTCGCCTGCAACGAATTAGGAATTACAAAGTGGCAGCAGCAACGACTTGAACTATTTGTATAAATAGTTATCAAGGGAACCAAGATTATAATTTAATAAGCCAGACGCGCGTTTCGTCTACCCAAGACTCATCAGTGACGCTCAGATCAAAATAGCTATAGAGGCAACACAAGTAAAAAGTTGGGGAGCATTGAGGACCCAAGATTTGAAAAAAACTGTGCCAAATACGGTAATCTATTCCTTGGATAAGAAAATCAGACAAACAATAGTACACATGCAACAACATGTAAAACTAAAGAAAAAATAACACGAACCCCACCAAAAACTAGGGGTGATCGCAGGTGCCCCGGAGGGTATGTAGATCCTAATCCACATTTGGCACCCGTCGTGTTGCTTATGTGATAACAAATCCGGTAAATAGTATATAATTCGGTAGGTCACATTCATGGAGCGGAGTGATTGTAGTCACGACGTAAGGAACATTGCCGTGTTTTTGTGTTTTAGTCCGTTCTCAAATATTGTAAACGATATGACAAGTGTATTTGGTGTATAAAATAATTATAAGATGTTAATTTTTGCTTGGAAGGGTTAACGTTAATCTGACCTTGACCAATTTTTCATGGTACATTGGTCAAATTTTAGGTTCCTTTACTAAGTCTGTTTCAGAAATACTGTAAGTAATAGAATAACCATATTTGATGTATGGTATGATTGTAATGTTATAATTATATACTTGTTGTATAACCTTTTGCTCTAAGAAACTCAATATAGATTTTATCATGATAAAAACATGTAAAGCATACAAGTATGGCGTTGAATCAAGGTCGTAGCTATTGATTTAAAAAAATGAGTAATTAATTTCAGCAGAAGTTGAATCCATTTTAGCATATGCTTAATTTATTTAAACATTTCATTTTAGCATAATCGGAATTCTTTTTAGCATATTCCAAATTAATATTAATATTCCGAGTCAATATTTCTGTACATACTAAATAATTCGCTTAATTGCATTGGAGTAAATATGGTGAAATGAATTTCCCACGTGCTGAAAAAGAATTTAGCATATCCTAAAATCAATTCAGCTTATGCTTAAGTTTTACATATGTTAAAATAAATAATTGATCAGTGTGTGTACTATAATTAATTTGGTAAATGGCAAGCCACCCCCTGGTATATCAAATCCTTTCAGTTTTACGTTTTTGTATTCACCATATACAAGAATAAAGGGCCATTTTGTGGGAAACTTATATTTAAAAAAAATAGTCAATTATTAAGGGAAATACTGAAGCATTACTGGAGCGCGCCCTCTCTTTAGCAAGCAATGCGCCCCTGAAAATTTCTGCATCTGTTCCTGAAGAAATATAGCGTTTTGGTTTTAGTAAATTGCTTATTACAACTATACAATCGTCTGCATGTTATAAGTATATTGTCATGACAGCCGATCAGTATTTTCTGTTGTAATCCGATCTGAAACATGAGCTTTTTTGCCAGGAGTCAGACTTTCACAATCCTTTTACATCAACGCCTGAATATGATGGAAAGGATTTTGACGACTCATAATAGAAAAAAAATGACTACTCATTTTTTTACTATTGTAGGCATACATTAAATGAATATAACTGTTATAACCAAAAAGAAAATAATTAGTTATTTTGAACGTACCTTCAATAAATATAATTAAATCAAGGACCCCTCTCTCAATCAAGAACAGTATCCATCTGAAACCTGAAAATGTAGGTAGAATATTCATGAGTGATTTTGGTTAGCGCCATTCGTGTACGTTCCGTTATAATTGTCTTACGGCACGCTTCTCACGCCCTGCGTCATAAGTTCGGACACCAAATGCACAAAAACTATATAGAAATACAGGAAGATGTTTTTCATAGATAATACAGAGGCAATCCTTACAAAATATGTTGCTTGTGAATCTTTTTATAAAAAAAAATGCAGTCTAGTTACACACTGAATGTTTTTTCAACTTGTAATTTTTATCATGCATTTGAACTTAATGTCATTATTTCTCCAAAGATGTATATATAAAAGTGTCTTTTTTCTATATAACCCGAAACATTAAAAAAAAGGAAACATTACAGCAAACTAATGCAAAATGTAAGTCGTTTCAAAATATGTATGAGAAGTTTACAGATAAATTGATCAGATTATATACCTTTCCCAGTTGCAGTAGATCTATTTCTAGTGTTGGCTCTATTAAGTTCTAGATTTAATTCACCTGTAACAAAAGTATGATGAAACGAAAACATATAAGACAAACTAGAAACTTGAAACTAATTCTAACTCATTTGTGGAATAGAATTCAAAATGCATATTTCCCTCACCAAGTACTTGATTAAAGGGGCACTAGCAGTCAAATTTATGTTCAATTTATGTAAAACATTTATCAAAATTATAAATAGTCCAAAATAAAAAAAAAGGTATATACCTAGCGCGAGCTCAATAATATGAAGTTTTTTTTGTGTGTATTTTATTCTAAACGCCGTATAGTTATCGGTCGAGTTGATCTCTGATTGCAATATCATCGGTATAAACATAAATATAAATATAAATATATACCAGATACTATAATTTCATATTATAGATATATGTTAATGGTCGTTTTTACTAGTAAAAGAATGATTTTTGTGGATCGAATCAGTCAATCAAATGATTAACCTTTGTTACATGTTCAATATTGAAATTTTTTGCTTTAAATAATTGAACACGAACAATGTATGCGGTATCCAGGTAAGGAGTGAAATTTAAGTACACATGAATACGGATTCAATGAAGGAAAATATCAAAACTAAAATTTCACTTACTAGGTCACAATTTTGTGTGGATAAAAGTCTACAGAACATATGAAATATAAATGGCATGTGAAGACAGGAGGAATCAATTTCGTAATGATTTATCCCAATGATTATTGTAATATTTTGTGACACAAAAACTAAATTTTTAAGCTCATGTATGACACACTTGGTTTTCTTCTACAAATACTTTATTGGTTCATGGTCAATATCAAAAGTAGATAAATCTAGCACTTTTGTCTTGGTAAGTCATTTAATACACATCTTCTGATATACAAAAAAAAATGTAATTGGGCTTTTTACTTCGGTACAAATGTACTGACATGATTCATAAAAGAACATTCTAAAACTGATAATAAATTTTTGAATTATGATGGAACAAAGGTTTCCACTCCGTCAATCAATTTTATCCGACTGTCATACAAGTGAAAGGTCTAGCTTGATATAAAACCAGGTTTTATCCACAATTTTCCACATAAGGAAAATGTCTGTACCAAGTCCGGATTATGACAGTTGTTATTCATACGTTTGATGTGTTTGAGCTTATGATTTTGCCATTTGATTACGGACAGTTTTAGAATTTTCCTCGGAGTTCGGTAAATGAGTTATTTTACTTTTTAGATAGATTTTGCAATTTTTGGAGTAATTTTTGTCATAACGCTCTTCAAATATTTCGGTACTTATACATCATCGGCTTTCAAACATTCAGCTTTGAGCGTTCCTGATGAATGTAAATCAAGAAAAGCACTTTGGGCTTATGAATTTAATAAACGTGTTGTAATCATGTTTTGTGAAGAAGATATTAATTTTAAATCACAGAGAAGATATATTAAAAAGAAGAATCTTACTATTTTGAAGCTGTAGACCACTGCAATTCACTTCAACTCTTTCAAAGTTCTCTTTAATTTTCTCCAACTCTAACATCTTCTGATCTAAACAGATATTTACGAGGAATTAAAAAGTGATTATTCCAAACAGTATTGTAATTTGAGCAACATGCAAATCTAATATTGATTTTGGTAAAGTAACACCATAGTATCTTTCATTTAAACGAAAGATGGGTAACAATGCACAAGAGTTTTCGACTTATTTAATACCATAAGGTCAACTGCAGTCGCTGTATTATTCAACACCAGGGCCCATTTCACACATATTTCCAACATTTTGTCTCTCTTTGTTTATATGTTTGTTTGTTTTCGTATTCATTAAATTTATAACACGATGGTGACTGCTGTATTTCATGCTTGCTTATTTTGTTACCACATCATATTCAATATAATGGAATTTTATGAGACTGTCACCATTATCCACCATTTTCTACAAAATAAAAAGCCTGTACTAAGTCAAGAATATGACAGTTGTTATTCATTTGTTTGATGTGTTTGGTCTCTTCATTTTGCCATTTGACTAAGGAAAGTTCGTTATGACTTTTCCTCAGAGTTCGTTGTTGTTAATTTCCTTCTTTTGTTTTGAAAAGTCCGATTTACGGTATGTCGCCTACAATGTATACGATAAACAGTTTATCGGCCTTTTCTTCAGTATACTGGAGCTCATTCCACTGTACTTAGTCGCCAAACAAGTTCAATGTTGTGACGCGTGGCTGACATTTTACATCTGTTTGCAGACATCCTTATTATATATATTTTTATTAATATTTTACTAAATTTTTCGTCGATCTTACTGACTGATAATTTCCTTTCTGAGCACAGTAGCGTGCTATAAAAAAACCATCGCTAGAAACCAAGGGATCACGTTGCGTTGTCACTGACATTGACAATTAAATTGACAACGTCATTATATATAGGTAAAATAGCGATTAACAGATTATCATTGGTCATCTCAACTCGATTGCTTTCACACTTCAGCTGAACCGGCTTAAGCGAGAAAATCAATTTCGTTGAGATTATCAACTATAAATATAAAAATAAATAACTAATTATAATTTTCTAAATATTAAAAAAATAAAGTAATGCTTCATTTTTACAAAGTTCTTGGTATATTTTAATATTGCAATCCTACATTTAGGTAAGGTGGTCTCAATTTGACCTTGTTTCAAACATACATTTATTTACAATTTTCAGTTACGCTAGTAAATTTTGTTTTATATTTTGACCACTATTGCAATGTTCAGGCTCATTAAAGAGAACTGTAATTTCCTGGTTCATATACTCAAGTGCTGCATGGTCATAATCGAAACAATGATGCATCTAGCTCTTTTGTCATGGTCTTTTGATTTACAAAGAAAATTATAAATGGGCCTTTTAAAGTTTAGAATATATTGTTTTTGAATCAAAGAGATGATGTTTCAAGACTTAAAATCTTACTATTTTGAAGCTGTAGACCACGGCAAGTTTCTTCTGCTCTTTCAAAGTTCTCTTTCATTTCCGCTAACTCTAGTACCTTCTGATCTAAACAGTTATATGAAAGGAATTAAAACGCGATTATTTCAAACAGTATTGTAACTTGATTAAAATGCGCAAATCTAACATAGATTTTGGTAAAGTAACGCCAGAATATCTTTACACTTGAAAAGTATGATTTAAGGAATGTATAGCATACTGTAACAGTTTATGATTTTTTTCCTTCAGTGTACTTATATTGAAATCCGTAGCTCATTCCACTGCACTGAGTCGTAAAAAAAGCTCATTATTGTGATTCGTTGCTGACATTCTACATCTGTTTGCAGAAATCCAGGTAATATTTTGTATTTGATAACTTTTCCATGTCCATATTCAAGTTGTGCATGGTCAATATCAGATCAATGATGCACTTAGCATGTTTGTCGTGGTCGTTTGATATACACAGTTATAAATGGGCCTTAAGTTGAGAAGATAATGATTATGAATCAGAAAAAGATGTAAACAAGACCTTATAATCTTAGTACTTTGAAGCTGGAGACAATGACAAGTTTCTTCTGCCCTTTCACACTTCTCTTCCATTTCCTCCAACTCTAGCACTTTCTGATCTAGTTATGAAAACATTATTTTCTTTTGGTCTGTGTTTGCATCAGATTTATTTTGAGAAATCAGGTAAAAGTCACAACGAAGTGTCATAAGAATAAGAACACTAGAATCAAATTATTTCGCTATCTTCGAATGGTATACTAGTAGTTAGTTTAGTAATTAGTTATAATTAGTTATTCGTTTTCCATATTCGAACGTTTAAAACATTTTTTTGATTAAATATAACAAAGTCTTCATTTTTTTCAAGCCTTTTGGAACGTTAAACACTAAGGTTTTTAGTAAGATTCAATTGAACTCTGCTTGATAGAAATTTCTTTATCAATAATACCACAACTGTATCTCCTTTTAAATATTCCTTGCTGATGAACCCAAATCTGATACAGACTTTAAAAGTTTGGAATTACAGGTAAACAAAAATAAATTTGAAGGTCATCTCACGTTAAACATACCAATATCTCTCAACAGTACATTTAAGGTGGCTGTGGTGTCTTCCTCCATCTCGGATTTTGAAGTAGCAGATAAGAATTTGTCTGGATCTTTAATAAAATGTCAAAATTTTTAGAGTATCATGTAATTCATGTGTAAGATTTGTTATGTTAATATAGAAAAGCGTGTGTTTATGATGTTTACAGATGTTTCATCTTTCTTTTAAAACACATTGTATTCGTTGATTCATATGCCACATACGGGGAGTAAAAGTCAGATAGTAGGAGAAAACACTCCGAAGGGAAGATAACTTAGATAAAGTAATTTTATATTTTTATATTAGAAAGAGTTGGGAATTTACCTATTTTTTTATGAAGCTAGAAAATAAGTCCGGTGATCCCATTTTTTTTTATATATTGTATTATATTTTGGAAAAAAGCTTGATACAAAATACATTTTGACAAATTATTTAAAAGTTCTACGCGTTAAAATCAAGACCCCCATGCATCTTAAAGTCTGCACCTTTTCTATTCAGAATTTAACGAAACAAATTGATAAATTAAATACGTAGGTTCTGAGAATTTTGTGCATCAGTATTATATGAGGGAAATTCAACCGCCACTATAAAATAAAGATAAGATGGATAGAGACATAAATTTAACCTCACAACAGGTAACATTAAGGACTCCTTGAAAATTTGATGCATAAAAAGTAAGGTAACAAAAATACCAAACACCGAGGAAAATTCTAAACCGAAAGTCTCAACGCAAATGGCAAAATCAAAACTTAAATCACATCAAACGGATGGATAAAAACTGTTATTTTTTTTTACTTGGTACTAACAGGGATTTGTTAATGTAGAAAATGGTGGATTTGTTCGTTAACGTGTAGGGATAATGACATACTGCCTTAACAAGGTATCGAATTTAGCATCCCCATAGTGACTGCAATATCAATATATCTCGCACAGTGAGATAAACGCAGGTACAATAGATTGAAATATTAGCTCACCTTATTGATAGAACATTTTGATTATTTAAACTTCCTGGTGTGGGAAAATCAATATTCATGATTTAAAAGTAGATATAGCAGTGTTTATGGTAACGTGATCTCATACCGATTCTGGTTCTATTGTGTCATGATTTTGGAGTATACCCAAGTATTCATACATCTTGAGCTTTCATTCCCCTCTATTTTAGGCTCCTGGTTAACGTTTATCTATTAGATCATTCGAATAAAGTTATATTTGTATTAATATTCTATAAATATATAACGATGTATGTGGACTTTATTTCCATGTGACTGTGACCCATCGACAAAAGAGAACTAAAATCTAAATTCTATAAAGGAAAGAACACACTGGCATATAAATTCACTTGTTTTCTTTATCCGTTGTGTACAATCACAGTTTTAATATCTGAAAACAGTGAAGAAAAAGTACTTAACTCTATGGTTAATTCATTTACATAATCGAAAAAAGAAGATGGCAATTGCTCATCGTACCGCAATCATACGCGAAAATATATATATATTAGTGTAAGCGTTAAAGTGACAATTTGATAACTCGTCTTTCCTATATTTAATAGTTTAAAAAAAAGACTATTTTATTGATATTCATGTCAACGCCGATGTGCTGACTACTTGGCTGGTGATACCATCAGAAACGAAACGTCTAGCTTTCGTTTCTGTATGTGTTACATTTCAACGTTGTGATTCTGTTGTGTCGTTTGTTTCCTCTAATATTTGAGTGTTAATTCACATTACTTTAAGACGTGACACGGTATTTTTCTATCCCAAATTCATGTATTTTGTTTTGATGTTCTATTTGTTATTCTCATCGGATTTTGTCAAATACTACAATCGTTTCTGTGTGTGTTACATTTTAATGTTGTGTCGTTGTTTTCCTCTTATGTTTAATGCGTTTCCCTCAGTTTTAGTTTGCTACCCGAATTTGTTTTTTCTATCGATTTATGGGTTTCGAACAGCGGTATTCTACTGTTGCCATTATCTAGCAGCAGTGGCATCGTCATAGTAATAGGCTATTAATATAACACGCCAGACGCAAGCAAAACACACTATATATTTAAATAAATTTTGAAGCTAATTTTCTTTTGTTTAATCCAATGTTGTCTATGACAGCTTTGATATTGTGCTGTAGCCGTGAGTCTGTAAAAATATTGTAAGATGTCATTATGTTATCTTCAAAAACGTCAATTTTTCTACAGCCTTTTACAAAGGTTTAATCTTTGTGTAAATATTGCTCACCTTTAATAAGTTTTTTCAATAGTGTACAGTATTTATAACCATGGTCAAAACAGAACTGTATACAAAATAGTATAAGAGATGTGGTAGTAACCGATTGGTATCTAATTTTCTCTCGTTCCCATGGGCTTCTTGTTTCATCAATTAGATTGGCATGAATATCCCAAATATTTTGATCATTGTTTTTAAGTTACTACTGAGATAATATGTGTGTATTTTGTTGTTTCTGTGAACCCCTTGTGTAATTAGTTATATATTGCTATTGAATCTCAATAAGTGCATTGTGTACTTTTTTTTTGTAATATCTTTGTAATATAATTTTTACCTATTTTGTCTGTGTGTTTTGTTAGAGCATCGTTGTCTATATAATGAAATTTGATCGTCATGAGATTGGGAGGTTTGGCTAGCTATAAAACCAGATTTAATCCCCTTTGTTCTACTTTAAAAAAATACCAGTACCAAGTTAGAAATATGAAAGTTGTTATTCATTCGTTTGATGTGTTTGAGATTTTTTATATTCCTCGGAATATAGTTTTTAAAGATATAAATATTCATCCAATTACTAAATTTGACGTCCATCCCCTGCTTTTTGTACATAAAAGGCTAACCTGAAGCTGGGAATATAAATACTTTTTTTCCTGTAATAAATTCATATTACATTCTTACATCTAAGTATTGTTAAACGGTATAAGACATCAAATGGTTTTTTTTTCTCATAAAATCTATTGATTTAAGTCCTTTTTTCATAATTTGCATTTGCTGACGAAATTATCCTTAGTTTATTAATTTCTTCTATTTTACAACAGCAATTGCTTTTGGTAATGTTGGTAAAATTTCATGTTTACAAAAAAGAATGATTTTTTTGAAAAACTAACGATTTTCTTATCCCAGGCATATAATTGTATTTGGCACAACTCTTTGGAATCTTGGGTTCTTAACTCTCTTTTACTTTATACTTGTTTTGTTTTTTAACTATTTTGATCTGAGTGTCACTAATGGGTCTTATGTAGACTAAACGCGCAAATGACGTATCAAATTATTAGCCTGGTACCTTTGATAACTATAGTAAAAGGCTGCAGTAAAATTGACGTTTTCGGAGATCGCATAATGACATGTCACAATATTTGTACAGATTCACGGCTACATCACAATATCAAAGCTGCCATAGACAACAGTGTGTTAACAAAAGACTAGTAGCAGCAAAATTTATTGAAATAGATAGAGTTTTTGGTTTTGATATCAAAATCCAGGAATACTGAGTACAAATCAATTTCCGGTATTCAATCGGTGGACATATATCAGATAAATGGATGCAAATCAGTTCATGATGCATTGTATTCAAATGTCTTATTTATAAAAACTGTTTTCTCAGTGTTATAGTATATTCTATGAAATGGGTTAAACGATACAATTGATAACATGTAAGAAAAAAATGAAAACAAATGGCTAAATCAATAGCATAAACCCTTAAAACGGATAGAAAACAACTGTCATACTGCGGCTTTGGTACATGTATTTCCTTATGTAGAAAATGGGGGGTTAAACCTAGTTTTCTAGCTATCTAAACGCTGTCTTACATTGCCAATTTGATAAAACCTCTGTCTTACATAGATAATGACTTTTAAGGATGTTCGCTGGTCATGTTTTTGGCAAAGTTGGCGCACCGTAAATGGGATGTAGTCGTAATATAAAAGCAACTAAATTTTTCTTATGATTTGTTTTAAATATGTATTCGTTGATATTAATCGATAAAAAATATATTTTAAGCAAAAGAATTTCCACGATAAGAAATTGTTATAAATAGAAATACTAGTTTCTCATATTATTAATCACATAACACCACTGTCGTACGTTATTTAGTTTAAACAATATTTATTCGAAAAGTGCACGAAATATAATTATACAATATAAATATTTGTACAGGGATTCAAAAATTGTCGTACATTGGTAATCATAGTAAAAAAGTGGCTTACATTAGACATCATATTACACGGTAGGCGTAGTGTCCGGCTAGAATCGTGGTTTTTCGAATTAATTGGTCATTTTTTCGAGTGTAGATCGGACTTTTTCGAGAAATAAAACATGCGCTAAGGTCACTTAACTGCTCTTATGTTATGATAGTTTTTTATACACTACTTCTTACCTTATCTTGAATACTATACATGTTTTGAGCAAGAAAAAAGCACAATTTCCGAGTATTTAACCAAAATATTCAGTCTTTTTATTCGAGACCACAGTGAAATTTTCCGACAAATCGTTACAGGTTTTCTAAAAATAAAATAATTAGAAAAAAAGCATTTATGACTTTTTGTAATTTGTAACTGTAGTTTAGTGAATCACAATATATTATTGTCCGTTTATAAATTTTGAAACAATTATAAAACTAAGGTTTCAACTCCCTCAGGCAAAGTTGCCTTAGGTGAATTTGGCTATTTATTTTAGGTATTTTTGACATATAGTTCAACAATTTTGTACTTATCCATCTGCGGTTTTCAAATGTTTGGCTTTGAGCGTTCCTGATGAAGGTTAATCCAGAAACCTCTTCGGACGCAATAAATTATTAAAAGTGATGATTTCCATTTTTTACATCACTGGGTCGATACCTCTGCTGGTGGACTATCCGTCCCCGAGGGTATTACCAGCTCAGTAGTCAGTGCTTTGGTACTGATATTATTTAACAAACTTTATTAAAATTGTCCGTTTATAGATTTTGAAATTAATCAATTATTATAAAATATTGAAAACAACATGTTATTAATTTCTTGCGTCCGAAGCGCTTTTCTGGATTTACCTTCATCAGGAACGCTCAAAGCCAAACATTTGAAATCCGAAGATGTACAAGTATTGAAACCGTAGAAGAGCTGTATGTCTAAAAATACCTAAAATAAATAGCCAAATTCATCTAAGGCCAACTTTGCCTGAGGGAGTTGAAACCTTAGTTTCTTAATAATTTATAAATTTATAAACGGACAATTTTAGTAAAGTTTGTTAAATCATGTCAGTACAAAAAAACTGAGTACCGAGCTGATGATACCCTCGGGGACTGATAGTCCACCAGCAGAGGTATCGACCCAGTGATGTAAAATATTGAAAACAACACGTTATTAATTTCTTGATTCCGAAGCGCTTTTCTGGATTTACCTTCATCAGGAACGCTCAAAGCCAAACATTTGAAATCCGAAGATGTACAAGTACCGAAACCGTTGAAGAGCTGTATGTCAAAAAATACCTAAAATGAATAGCCAAATTCATCTAAAGCCAACTTTGCCTGAGGGAGTTGAAACCTTAGTTTCTTAATAATTTATAAATTTATAAACGGACAATTTTAGTAAAGTTTGTTAAATCATGTCAGTACAAAAAAACTGACTACCGAGCTGATGATACCCTCGGGGACTGATAGTCCACCAGCAGAGGTATCGACCCAGTGATGTAAAATATTGAAAACAACACGTTATTAATTTCTTGCGTCCGAAGCGCTTTTCTGGATTTACCTTCATCAGGAACGCTCAAAGCCAAACATTTGAAATCCGAAGATGTACAAGAACCGAAACCGTTGAAGAGCTGTATGTCAAAAAATACCTAAAATAAATAGCCAAATTCATCTAAAGGCAATTTTGCCTGAGGGAGTTGAAACCTTAGTTTCTTAATAATTTATAAATTTATAAACGGACAATTTTAGTAAAGTTTATTAAATCATGTCAGTACAAAAAAACTGACTACCGAGCTGATGATACCCTCGGGGACTGATAGTCCACCAGCAGAGGTATTGACCCAGTGATGTAAAATATTGAAAACAACACGTTATTAATTTCTTGATTCCGAAGCGCTTTTCTGGATTTACCTTCATCAGGAACGCTCAAAGCCAAACATTTGAAATCCGAAGATGTACAAGTACCGAAACCGTTGAAGAGCTGTATGTAAAAAAATACCTAAAATAAATAGCCAAATTCATCTAAAGCCAACTTTGCCTGAGGGAGTTGAAACCTTAGTTTCTTAATAATTTATAAATTTATAAATGGACAATTTTAGTAAAGTTTGTTAAATCATGTCAGTACAAAAAAACTGACTACCGAGCTGATGATACCCTCGGGGACTGATAGTCCACCAGCAGAGGTATCGACCCAGTGATGTAAAATATTGAAAACAACACGTTATTAATTTCTTGCGTCCGAAGCGCTTTTCTGGATTTACCTTCATCAGGAACGCTCAAAGCCAAACATTTGAAATCCGAAGATGTACAAGAACCGAAACCGTTGAAGAGCTGTATGTCAAAAAATACCTAAAATAAATAGCCAAATTCATCTAAAGGCAATTTTGCCTGAGGGATAATTTGAGCCCTACATTGTTTAAACTTTTCAAATGATTTACCTGAAATATTTGATTCTAGCTGTTGCCTTAACTGTTTAATGTATTCAGATGACCTTATTATGATTTCTGAAACTTCATCTGGATTACAAAATTGTTTAGATAATTTAATGGATTATTGTAATAAATGGGGACTAGAAATTAACATGAAAAAAACAAAAGTATTAATTTTTAATAACACAGGAAGAATATCAAAGGAAAAATTCACATTTAATGGTGAGCTTATTAATAATGAGAAAAAATATAATTATCTTGGCACGATATTCACTGTATCTGGCAGATTTACAGATGCTAAGTTTAATCTTTATAATAAAGTATTAAAAGCCTTTTTTAAATTAAAAAGTTATTTCACCAATTTTAAATCTAATATTAAAACACTTCTACATCTTTTTGACCACATCTGAAGCCAATTTTGTTATATGGCTCAGAAATTTGGGGCCAATTCTCTCCAAATAAGTTACAATCAAAAGGAGACAACTATTTTTTCCAAATGTGCAAAGATTTAGTTATCGAAAAATTACATGTTAATTTTTTTAAATATTCTCTACAGGTACTTAGAAGATCAACAAACCTAGCAGTGATGGGTGAGTTGGGGCACTACCCCTTATCTATTGAGGTTATTCTTAATATGACTAAATTTTGACTCGTACTCACAGAACAAAATAAATCCCTCATTAATGAAGCATTTGAAGAGTCCAAAATTGTATCTCAAAGATATAAAGACAATTGGTTGGGAAGCATTTATTCATTAATTAAATATCTTAATTTAACCCCCGAATTTTGGTTAAATCACAAGTCTCATATAAAGTCAATTATCATTAAAAAAAAACTCCAATTTAAATATGATGAAATTTGGCTTAACCAGCTAAATAATGACAAACCTGGCATGGTGCAAGAAAATAAATTAAGGACCTATAGACTTTTTAAAAATAATATAGGCCTTGAAAAATATTTATTGCTAAATAATTGTTAAACATTAAATGAGTTAACCAAATTTAGAATTAATGCCCATGAACTTGAAATAGAAAAGAGAAGACATAAAGGAATACCCCCGATTAAAGATTTTGTAAATTATGTAATAATGACATTGTTGAGGATGAAATTCATTTTCTTCTTCAATGTCCATCATTTAAAACTGAAAGGTGCAATTTTATTTTAAAATTATCCTCTAAATTTACTAATTTTAAAACTTTAAATGACCAATCTAAATTTGTATGGTTGATGTCAAATGAAGATCCATTTAATAATAATATAATGATTAAATTAATAGATAGTTTAATAAAGACTAGAAGAGTAAAATTAAGTATTAACACATGAGTAGTCCACAGCTCTTCTTTATATTATAAAACGGTACTGATTGTGTTCACTCGCTCATTATCTTTGAGAATATATACTGTGTTTGTTGTCTTCCTTCTCTTATATAATATAGTTTTAGTTTTATTGTCATGAATTGTAATTCCAATGAAAAAATCACCAAAACTATTTGTACACTTTAATTGAAACTGTAATTGTACTGCTCCTCGGGGCGTCTTGATTGACAAATAAAAAATGTTGTTGTTGTTGTTGTTGTTGTTGTATAAAGCTTTACTTAAAATATCACATGAATACAACATAATCCAAGAAAATAAGATGCAGGTCAGATAACCAGATTTGAAATACATGCACACCTTCATGTAATGCACCACATAAAGTTAACCCATTTCTTATAGTTCTTAAGAAACAAAATTTTCCAGTAAAACTTACAATTCAGAGTAGGACTCGTAAAATGTGTAAGATGAACCATGCCAAACAGACATACATACCTTACAATTAATATATGATTTAAACGATGTTGACCTTTTGATTGTAGTATCTTAGAAACAAATTCAACCATGGAAACATAACATTGACCAATGAAACATGAAAATGAGGTCAAGGTCAGATAATACCTAACAGAAAAAACATATACACCTAACAATCATTCCATACACCAAATATAGTTGACCTACTCTTATACTTTAAGTAAAACAGAACAAAACACAAAAACTTAACACTGAGCAATCAATCGTGAAATGAGGTCATTGTCAAATAAAACTTACAAGACTGACATATACATCGTAAAAATTTTTCTAACACCACATGTAGATCACCTATTGCATAAAGTATTAGAAGAAAAGATCAAAACACAGAACCTTAACTTTCCCCGCTGAACCATTAAATGAAGTCATGCTCAGATGACACCTGCCACTTGAACATGTACTTTTATTTTGAAAGTCTTTTTGGTCATGTGCTTTGTCTATGTGCCTCTTTGTTCTTTTTTTTTTTTATTAATATTTGATTTTTTTATTCTAGTGATTAAGATTATTACACAATGTTGTCTGCTGAACCCCTATTTTTGACATTTGTACCTATTCTGTCTTATTGTTTTGTTCACACATCGTTGTCAATATAATGGAATTTGGTGAGACTGTCATAAGTGTTAGGTTTATCTAGCTATAAAACCAGGTTAAAACCACCATTTTCCACATAAGAAAATACATGTACCAAGTCAGAAATATGACAGTTGTTATCAATTTGTTCGATGGGTTTAAGATTTTGATTTTTCCATTTGATAAGAGACTTTCCGTTTTGAATTTTCCTCGGAGTTCAGTATTTTATTTAAAAATTGATTTACACAATTGTAGGATAGGATACTGAAACCGGTTCTGATTATAATGGTTTTGTTAACGATAGTGTAATGTCAATTTTTAGCTTGGCAGTTTTATTAATCATGAACCAAGAATTTATCCAAGGATAAATTATTTAGATTGTTGTGGAGCACACACTACTAATTATAATGTGGATTAATTTATTTTCGTGTGTATCAATTTTCGGGAAAACGGTAAAAAAAACTTTTCGAGGTTCTGAAAAAGTCTGAAAACAAACTTATAGAAAAAAAATGTGTCAGAACGACATAACGACCCCGCTTGCAAGAAAATCTTGAATCCATATTTAGGAGTGGCTGTGGCAATTAGACAATGGAAGTCCGTAACTGTAAATATCAAAACATTAGTAACAGATTATCAGTAATCTATCTACTGTATTTGGAAAATTTTGTGAAAATAGGAGAATTGGCAATTCTTACCTTTCATACCTATACTTTCATTGATAAAACATAACATGGACTCATCCAGTATCCAGTTTGAAGGTCATTTAAGTTATTGTCACATTCATGCACGTTCTAATTGTCCATTCGTTTTTTATGCGTTTTGTTTTTTGATTTTGTCATGTGATTATGGACTTTCCAAATTGTTTTTCCTCTGAGTTCAGTGTTTTTGTGATTTTACTTTTTAATCAATAGTCGAGAATGAAAAGCATAAACAGTTTGTAGATAAACTAATAGTAACTTAATCCAATCAAATTGCGTTATATTCAATAACAATGACCGGTCCACATTATAAGTAATAGGGGTAAACTTGGTAGGGAGAGCATGTAAGATATTAAAAGTTCAAGTTTTTGCAATAACCAATAAAAATTTGTCAACCAAAAGTTTTGCCATCATTTCATAAACATGTCGTATTGTATTGATAAAGTTTTTGGATCTGTCAATTATGTATGTATGGCAATACACAGTTTGGGCTTCAAAAGTCCACAAATTTATTGACTTTATACAGAACATTCGTCCTTTTAAAACATAAACTGTTTCACAAACAATACTTGACTACAAAATAAAATCATTTCAAAAAACACTGCAAACATTTTCATTTCGATTGGTATAGTAGTTTTGTCAAAAAGTGCCTTCAAATGAACAGTGGTATAGCAAAAATCGAATTCCCTCACAAAATCTTGTTAGGCACTATAAGAACATATTCACACGTTTGAGTGACCATACTAAATTATCCTTTCCCATTGTAATATTCAAACCTAAATAAGAGGTCACTTTTTATAATGAACTAAATGTAAAACATAGGTAATCATCATTTCAATGGATGGAATGAAATAGCTCTGACATAGTTTGGATAAATTGTTTTTCGTCTATTTCAGGTAAAATTTCATACCTTGAGAAAAAAAAAATTCAAAAAGCAATACAATGTAATCCCCTTTTTGAAATTTGATTTTTTATATGCCTTAGGGGATTGTACGCTTAGTTCATTAAGAGTTCACTTTTATAATTAACTGACAATGAAAAGTCATTTATGTATAGCTTTTCATAGTGTAAGGAAAACCATGTACTATGAAAATTAGAGGTAAAAAACTGACTTTTCATTGGACGAGAAAAGGTGAGTATGTTCGAAACAATAAAACTATCAGATTGGCTTGGTTCATTATTGTTACCTTCTGTCCTAAATTGATTTTCTGTATTGGTCACTGCTGTTGTTTTAACAGTTTGACAGTTCAAAGTAGGTCATGTATTGGGGAAACCAGGTTAACGTTGTAAATTCCCGAGGAGATTATAGGTTTTGAAGGTTTTTACATTTATTTAAGCTGCATTTATAATCACGCGTATTTATTTTCACGGAAATATACTTACCGCAAAATTCGTGAAAATAAGTTGGACACAAATCAGCGAAGCGGAACCGACCTATATCTGTTATTTCAACAACATTTTCAAAGTCCAATCTCGTAATTTTGGTAGGAAAATAAGCGACATGGAACCAAAGTTATATATCTGTTACTCATCAAAGCAAACTCGGATACTGAATAACAGACCAACTGTGAAGGCGTTTAGAAAAGAATCGGTACACTGTTCCTTGTAGAATTGCGGACGGATACGGATAAAACTTTATGACCACGACAACTGTGTGGCGGGGTAATAACAAAGGTACTTCGTTGAATACTCAATATAATGAATCCCAGAAAATTGGGCTTGAAAGTGAAACAAAATACTTCAACCGAAATATTATAATGAAAAAATATTGAGTATAACTGAATCTTGCAAATGTATTTGAGCTCATCTCCGAGCAATGTTAAATCTCAAAGGCAGATTTACTGATTGTGTGACATCTAAAACATAATCGTTTTAGCAATATCAGCTTGGGTATTTGCAATGACATTTATTCATTTTATCTAAATTTCCGTCACTTACTATAAGAAACAAATTACACTGTATTGTAAACAAAATTCTTGCTCAATTGATGGCAATTTACCATTTAGTGTAAAACTTCATCTGCGTTTTATGTGTATATGACTTGATCTTTTTAACTTGGGCTCTATATGCCTCAAGGTCTATTCCGTATAAATCCGCAACTAGCTCTTGATATAATGAGATGTTCTCAGTAATATCCCGCCTGTTGTATATCTTGATGCCCTACTCATGAATCGTAAATACTCTATGGAATGTCAGTTCTCACTGATCCTAAATCAAAATAACATTATAAATTGTGTAAATCAAAGGCACTTTTCTAAATTGTCCTCCATCAATACCGCATAAACCCAAACATTTGAAAGCTCCCAAATTAAAGTAGTGTCTGAAAATTTTGATCTCAACTTTTCGTTTTAAGCCTCTCCTGCAGAAAGCTTAATCTCGAAATGCACATCGGAAAGAATTATAACGTTTAACCAAAAACATGTTGATATATCTACTTTCATCGCTATTCTACGGAATGTTCCTGTGATTTTACTGACTTATAATTTCCTTTCTCATCACAGTTAAGTAGACTGATATGAAAAACTATTACTATAAACTAAGGGCGCACGTGTCCTTTGTTAATGAAATTAACAACATCATCATGGGTTAGATAGCGATAAACAGATTATCATTGGTCATCTCAACTCGATTGCTTTTCTCACTTTCGCCGTACTAGCACAAGCGACGATCAACAGTAATTTATAATTAAATCATTAATGTTGATTTTCTCACACCGGGAAGATACGATAATAAAATGATAAACGAATAAGGTGAGATAACATTTATAACGTGTGAGGTGATAACATGTTTCCTTGTACATACGTCCATTTTGCTGTGCGAGATATAATGATACACAGTCAAGTACGGTCAGTATGGGGAGGTTAAATCCGATGCTTTGTTAAGGGAAAGTAAAATAGCAAAGATACCGAACTTCGATGTTTTGGGTTGATTCTTCTAAATTATTTTTTTATACATTTACAGAGTGTTATATTCCCTGCGCGTTAACGAACATATTTTCGAGGACTCCATAAGTTACCTGTTGTAAGGTTATAGTTATTTCCTTATCCATTGTACCCTTATTTAACACTGGCAGTTGAAAATCTCTCTCTCTTTGTTACTTGCAACAAATTCGCAAAACCTACTTTATCAATCCGCTGATGTGTTTTATTCAGATTAAACAAATAAGATGTTATGCTCTAAAATGAAAGAAGAAAAATTATAAATCTAAATCTTAAAAAGATCTAATCGATATTTATATTTAATCAGGGAGAATCAACCCAATGATTTGAATGCACAGTATAAATGAAGATCGAATTATATGACTAGGAAGGCATACAAAGAATAGGCTTATAGACTATTATCAATAATTCTTTTACAAACATCAATATGCACTTGTCCAGAATAGACGAAACACGATATAATTTGTCTGAACTCTACATAGACTGATATGATTTAATGCGTTCTTTGATAATATAAAAAGATTTAGCAGACAACAGCGACTGTTTACATCTGAATCCCGAAATCAATACTTTTATTGCCTTTTTTCAAAGTCAATTTAAAAAATCATACTGTGGAACTTTCTTATTTCATGAACGAATGTAGATAGTCGAAAAGGTCAAAAGTCACAATGACAATATGCTCCATTTGCCTTGAATACCTTGAACAACCAGTGTGCTGTATTCCTTGTGGACATCTTTACTGCAATCGATGTATCAGTGACTGGAGAAATAGACACAACAATCGATGTCCAGAGTGCAGGGAACCATTTACAACAGTACAGTCTGTTTACTTAGACACTGAATCTATGAAGGTTTGTTATTAACGTTAAACAGTTTTTGGTGGGATTCATGTTGTTTTGTCCTAGTTTTTCATCTAAATTTCCTTTTTGTAATCTATTTTGGACTTTATTCAATTGTTTCATTTTTCTTTTACTTTCTTCTGTCTCTTTTTCACGTTAGGGTCATTCAGAGCGCATTTTCGCTCTTTTGTTCAATTGTCCGAAACATATCTTCAGCGAAGATTTGCAATAACTGAAATAAATAGTGTTTAGAAAAGAGATACCATCAAGTCGCATATTTTAATCATGACTGTTGTAATCACAAAAGACACTTATCACAGTTTCTCAAAAAGATAAATATATTACATATCATCATTAAAATTTTATTGTTGACATAAAGACGGTATTTCTAATTATTCATATGTCCATTGCCAATTTAGTTATATTCTTTCTTGTCAAATCATCCCACAAACAAAATACTCAAAACCGAATATTGATTTTTTTATTCACGTTACGTTACCTAAAATACAATAGTACACAGATAACTTACACACGTTTTACAGTGGTAAAATGTTATTTCTAATGTATGGCAGATTTAAAGTGGTTACAAATGTTATATGTATTGGTTCATATACATTATATCTACTGCAAATAAGTCATTGTTTCTAATTCCTTAACACGGGTTCTGTTTTATACTTTACAGAAATGTTTGTTGAAAAGACACGACTGGACGAGTGTGTTAATGAACAAACATCAACTATTGAAAAAATGCAGCAAAACATTTCAAATCAAGGCAAGTGAGAAGAAGATACTCAAAACATATTTCTTATTAAAAAAAATGAATGTAACTAAATGATAAAAAAATCAATTAAGTTCCTTTGGGATCTTTTTATATATACATTACTCTACATTATGACGGAGGGTTCATTTTTCATTTATTTAGAAGAAAAAAACATGGGTAGCTAAACATATTCCGGAAGTTTATTGTTAAATACAAAAATCTTCTTTGATGCATACCAACTAAAACCAATAATGCAGGAAGGTACTGACACCGTAGACTCTTTAACAATAGTGAATGTGTTGTGAAGTTTTGTCTCCTTAACTTACTGACTGAATTATATGCATGATCTAAGAGATAAAGTTATTTACAAACATTCAGTACGGACCAAAACTATGTTTATAAGATCAACTAGACACATTCAGAAGATCATGAAGACTGTCCAATGATTTCATACATCTAATTTATTTGACCTTAAACTGATAGTGACTGAGAAAATTACCTTTAAATATCTACGGATAAAAAAGAAGATAACGACTTTAGACCCGGTGTTCGTTCAAATCTGGTGAAATTTGAGCACGACGTGTAACACGAAACCAACGTTTCTTTTCTTTTTTTTACAAACGTTTCAAAACTTTCAAAAATTTGACATATTTTTAACAGGTTGAATGGTACTGTCTGTAATAAAAACCTAAAGTTATTCAAATTTAAGACTTTTTTCATCCAGAGAAAAGGAAATTGAATCATGTGGCAGCCAACTGATAATCCTACTAGAGAAAAATGAAAATGATGGACACAATAGTATAAAATTGTTAGTGAAGTACATATTTAATTACACACATGATGGATAATCTACAGAATTAAATTTTCACCAGAAACAATTCTAAGTAACAAAGGAAATTCTTTTAGACTCTTTTGACAAATAATGAATGCGATTTTTTGTACCCGGTGGGGAGGGGGGAATTAAATGGAACACATATATATACCATTCAATACTTTTTTGGAATGAGGTAGGCAAATGTTAGACAAAAATACAAACATACAATAAACCCTGGTAATAATAAGTTTTAATTTCTTTTAAAAGGGGGACGAAAGATTTCGTGGGACAGTGAAACTCATAAATCGAAACAACTGACAACGCCATGTCTAAAAAAATAAAAGACAAATGACAAACAATAGTACACATAACTCAAAATAATAATAAACAAAAAAGAATAAGCAACACGAACCCCACCAAAAACCATTGGTAATCTCAGGTGCTCTGGAAGGGTAGGCAGACCCTGCTACACATGTGGCACCTTTCGTGTTGCTCATGTTATATCAAATCCGCTAAATAGTCTTATTATGTAGATCACTTTCATGAAAGGGAAGGGGGTGTAGTTTCGACGTAAGAAACATATTCGATATCATCTGTGAAACAGTTATTCAATAACGATCCACCAACTCGTGATTGCGTCCTTAAAATTTACTAAGTGATGGTTTCAACTTCACCATTTGGAACTCATGTTTTAATATCTGCCTTGTGAGCAGCAACCTTCTTTCAAGACAATCATGATAGGAAATACAAACACGGGAATATCGTATCAATTGGGAGATATATACACCGTACGCAGGTGCTGCTGGAATGTTGCTACTAAGAAATGGAAAATTTACAATCGGAAAGCTGAAATCATCTCTTTTGTCGTAAAGTTATGTTTTCAACCGACCATCATTGTCAATTTCTTAATATAATTCAAGATATGAAGCCGACTTAACTGTATGAATGTATCCTTTATCTCTAGTTCGATGGGATAGATGCGTTCATCATAGTCACCAAATTTTGAATTATTTAGTGAAAGAACATAATCTATATAGCGGAAAGTAGAGTAAACGGATATTGCTAACTTCTTATCTTTCTTCCTAAGAAGTTCCTGTATGAAGTCAGCCTTATTATAATATAGAAACAAGTCGGAACGAAAAGGGGCACAATTTGTTCCCATTGGAATGCCGAGAGTCTGTTTAAAATCGCGTCTTTTAAGATCTTTGGATATTTTGGGGATCCATTATTGATTTACGCCACCTCTAGAATATGCAGTTTCACAATAACTTTGAAGCCCGGCTTTGATTGCTGATAAAATAGATGTTAATAATTCAGAAAAATTGAAGAGCAATTAGAAGACCGTGCAATATACCGTTGTTTGTAAGAACACTTATTTTATTAAGGTATTTTAACTTTTTCTTTAATTTATTTTTTTACATATATTTTTAGATTAGGATATTTTAACTTTTTCTTTAATTTATTTTTTTACATATATTTTTAGATTAGGATATTTTCATATTCTTTTCTGATTTTTGCATTTCTTGCAGAACCAGGTTATTGCAATTTACATTCTAAAGAAGAAGAAAAACAGTCTTTGAATTCCGTACTGCTGAGTTATATAGGTCAGTTCAAACGTGTGATGTCCTTTAATTTTAGTTCTTGTTTACCAATAAAACCAAAAGAAAACAGAAGTATACAAAACATTTTTAAACTAAAAACTGTATAATAAATCAATGATAAAAAAAATCTTATGAGTTTCCATAAGGCAGAGTTTCGATTAACCTCACTATATATTTTAGAAGCAAAGTTTGATGTTCCGAAAGGCTAGAAATCTATTTAATTTTGCATTAAAATGAGTAACTAAACTTTCAAAAATGGAAAATAAATAATTTATTGTCATTTGTTAAAAATAAACACTTCAAATTCAGATGTTTCTTAGGACACTACCCTATATATTCTACGTTGTTTCTCGAAATAAATTTAAATCAAGCACATGCGACAAAATATGCTATCACAATCGATCTTCATTTTTTTTTTATCTTGAAACAATCGTCAAATTAGTAATGCATTTTTAATTCCTGGTAAATGTTTGTTTAGACCAGAAGATGCTAGAGTTGGAAGAAATGAAAGACAACTTTGAAATAGCAGAAGCAACTTGTCAGAGTCTTAAACATCAAAATAGTAAGATAAATAGGTTAAAATCTTATCTGGGATTCAAAATCCATATCTTCTCAAATCTAAAAGACCCGCGTATAACATTTTATTAATCAGATGATGTGTATTCAATAACTTATCAAGACAAAAGACAAATAGGTGCATCAATGCTCTGACCGTGCAACACAGGAGTATTTTGAAAAGGAAATTAAGGTTGTTTTACCTGTCCTGGCGTAGCTTCAGTGTGTATATTCATGTAAGAAACACGATTGAGTCGATGTCACATTATACTAAACTTAAAGTAGATTAGCAATGTTTGAATAATTTTTTTCACGTCATAATTATGAAAATTTCACATGGGTTACTTCAAATTAGATATACATATATACTATCAGAATTTCTACAAACAAATTACAAAATCAATCTACAACGAAGTGAAATATATCTCTGTCTCCATAAATCTTACACAACAGCTATGGAGTTTATTCACCCAGTTTCAAATGTTGCATTGTTCTTAGGATTTTACTGCTGAAACTCCTAAAATTCAATTATATTTTTACATACCTTAATACTTAACCGCTCATTGTCATGTTGTACAAAATTAACATTTCTTGAAATTAGAACTTCAAATTTTATTTTGTTGATTTTGCACCTGAAGCAACCGTCAATTTTAAGAAAAGTAATTACCTGTTTTTATTTGCTTAAGAATGTTGTCATCTGCATGCTTAAATTGTTGAATAAAAGTTTTGCAAGGTATTTTTTATAAGAAACGTGCAGTGTTTGTAAAATTGCTTGTACAAATGTTTATAAAACAATTGTGTACATGATGGAACTTAAATTATATCCTTGTTTTATTCCGTTATTACAGCTGAAATATTTGGTCAAATGTTCATTACATTTAACAACTTCTAACATATATGTAGAAAGATGCTATCAATTTCATTAAATCATTCTTCTGAACCAAATTTTTCAAAAATACTTAATATGAAATCATGACTAACTCTATAAAACGCCTTCAGCCTTTTTATGCTTAGTCTGTTTCTGTGTGTGTTACATTTTTATGTTGTGTCGTTGTTTTCTTTTTTGTTTTATGCGTATCCCTCAGTTTAAGTTTGTTACCCCGATTTTGTTTTTTGTCCATGGATTTACTAGTTTTGAACAGCGGTATACTACTGTTGCCTTTATCTATCGGTTTAAAAGTATCAAATTTCGCTTCAACCCCCCAAGTTCGTCCCACCAGCAAGTTCGTCCACCATCATTGTTTTTCATTTATCGCGCATGCGGAAGACCCGTGACGTCACTTACCAGCTGACCAGCGTTCTATATATAGTAAAGAACAACGTGGAAAAGTGAAACCAAAACTTGAGATTGAAACAGGTTAATAATCATAAAAATAAAAAAATCTTTGTCAAAACCGCCATTTTTACTAATTACCTTTTCTATCTATCTTTATATGGATTTTTTAATAGTAAAACACAGGGGAAATCCCTTCTAAACTGAGTTGCCGATTTGTTTACATTTCAGTGATCAAGACTGATGACCTATAAAAGTATGTCAAGCCAAGCATACGTCAAAATCGTATCTTACAAATATGGAAATTTTAATGATCTTTTTGCACAGATTATGAAAAATTCGGGAAAAATGATGAATTATCGCTATAAAATGGCTTCTACTGCCGAATGTGAATTTTCCCACAGCATCATGGTTGCTAAAAAAAGCTAAGGCTTTGTTAATTCCAGACCAATATTTAAGGACCTAGCCACACTAAACTTGGACCTAGCAACCTATCTAATAAACCAGGACCTAGTCACAAGTCTCCAAAACCAGGACCTAGTCACATATACATTGATGATTCCATGGACTTCAGCGATACAGACGATGAAGACATTCCAGAAGTCGAATTATGCTGTGTGTGTAAACAGTTTACCCCCAATCAAATTAGACTTGGGGTTGGTGTTGAACTTACCAAATGGGTGCAGTGTGACAATTATAGGTGCAAGCACTGGACACATCTGAAAAATTGTACAGAATTGAGGGCTGTGAGGAGAAATACCAAGTTTTACTGCATGCATTGCAAGGACATGGAATAGACAATTTTGCCAATTTTTTTTGTTATTGTTACTTGTTGAAAATTTTATTGTTAATTATTTATTTTTGTTGATTTTTTTCAATAATTACCCTTTTAAATTAACTTTGAACAAAAAATGCGAAAATGCAATGTGTTTGGCCTAACCTGTGTGACGTAACAAGGTTGTACATCCGGTGGACGAACTTGAGGGGCGAAAGTAGAACAGGCATTGATTTCAAGTAAGTGTTCACTTTTGCAATTCCGTTATACTACGGTCTTCTGTTGATTCTTTTTCATGCCAAAGATTAGAATTTTATTGAATCTTTATTACTGCAAATTATCGGAAATATACGGGGAAACGTAGCTGAAAATGCACCGCGATATTCGTTAGGTGGACGAACTTTGGCGAGTGGAGGATATATTTCTTTTTTATGTTGTTCTTTTACACTTTTCCCAGGATAAAGACAGGGTTGGGATCCCGCCTACATGTGTAACCCGATCTCGTTTGTTGATGTTTGTTTTTCGTTCATTTTTTTTTTGGTACATAAATTAGGCCGTTAGTTTTCTCGTTTGAATTGTTTAACATATGTCATTTCTGGGCCCTTTATAGCTGACTATGCGGCATGTGCTTTGTTCATTGTTGAGGCCGACCGGATACATTCAGTTGTAAGTTATTGTGACATTTGGTCTCTTGTGGAGAGTTGTCTCATTGGCAATCATGCCACTTCTTTTTATATTAGAAATCACATCTTGTTTGTTTTGTCACATTTTTCGTATCATCATACGTATTTTACAGGTAAATTGAATCGAGAACTTATACGGGTCAACACTCGAAACAGATCTTCTCTAATCAAAACAGGTATGACGATATATACCTGTTATTTTATCATTCATCGGTAATTTTGTGTTTTACTTTTTGTTTTTGCTTTTATAGTTTTGGGGTTTGTAGAAAGAATGCGGTGTTAAGGAAAAAATATACAACAAGACGTTACTTTATTTGTTTAAATCAATTTAGTTGCATAATCCGTGTTAAAGTATAGATTGTCTTTAATGATACATTACATAGAAATCTGAATGTATGTATGCTATTTCTACATGTCTAGTGGCAACATAGTATGCTTCCACCGATATATCCCGTAGCTATTTAAGAATATTTAAGAAATAATACCCCTTTGTTATTTGTCAGTAATTACTGGACATCACAAAGGTTCCCGTAACAAATGGTCAATAATGTCAAAGTGATTGTTGTGTGCTGTCAATAGTTCAAGCAAAGCAAACTATCGGATCAACCGGCGCAGATATCTAAATAGCCATAATATCTAGCTTATAGTAACATTGGTCAGCATTACATTTGTCAATATCTTTTTACCGAGTGTAAGCTTGATAAAAATTAATCTAACCATGTTAAAGTAAGCATAGATCATTTCGATTCTAAATAGAAAATTAATAACTTTTGTACTTCGAGGCGGACCTAAAATACACGTTCGAAAAGGCAGCCATTGTTTTGATTTGATGAACAGAATACGGTATCAAAAAATCATCATTCAAACGTAAATAATATTAACATATATATGTAAACTTAAATTATAAATGAATCATTTTCCTTTTTTAGCGGGAAACACCAACACAAATGTCCATATTAATTATCTCCAGCGTGGTCAAAATAAAATGAAGTTGCAATTTCAATTATGACGTCAATCACGTGCAGTGCATGTCTGGATTTATTTGAACATGGCTTTGTTCCTAAAGTGAAAGAATAACGTCAAATTATAATTTGTAAGGTGACCAGTAGGAAGCACCTGCAGACATTATATAAGCTGTATTGCTTTTGAATAGAAACTATTATCTGTATTATTACATCTAAATCTACGTGTGTATTTATTATTGCCAGGTCAAATTAGTTCACAATCAATTGGTTAGCTGTTTAGATTACAAAACCATAATGCCTCAGAGTTGTGACAAATATTTTCTATAAGATTCCAAACTCCTGACTAAAGCGTGCCTGACGACAACTATAACAAGAACACGAATGTCGCACATCAATATGACTCATACATTTTCATCGAATTTTGGCGAAGAATTTCTTTATAGTACATGCATATTTTTCAATATTTCAGGGATCAGGTGGATGATTAGTTTCATTTCGAGAGAGGTCCTTCATTACATTTATTGAAGGTAAGTTAAATATTATTGAATGAGTATTCTTATTTTTTTTAAGATATAACGTTTATTTGTCATAATAGTTGTCACTGGCTCAGACGTACTCATAAATATAATTATTTTCTGTGACTGTATCTTACATTAATTTGTAGGATCCTTTACTAAAGATAATTGAGCTGATCTGTAACAATAACATCTTTATGCCTTATATATCATGTACTTTAGTACGACGCTAGATTAAAACTGACGAGTAATGGTAACACACGGCCACCGAGAGCTTTATTATTGTGAAGCCCAGGTGGTCGTGTGGTCTAGCGGAACGGCTACAGTGCAGGCGATTTGGTGTCACAATATCTCAGTAGCATGGGTTCGAATCCCGTCGAGGGAAAAACAAAAATAATTGCGAAAGCAAATTTACAGATCTAACATTGTTGGGTTGATGTTTAGACGAGATATATATATAAATATATATCTTCGAGTCTAAATTGAAAACTACGTTCAAACCTATGATTGCGTTAGATAAAAAAAAAACGCAATTTTTATACGTGTGTATGTAAAATAAATTTCGTTGTAGAAGGGTCTAAAAACAGCACAAACAACATTTTCCAAAAGACCAAAAAAGTGAAAAAGTATAATTAAACAAAACGCATTTGACTAACAGGTCGCACAACTGATGTTCTTTAACCCTGCGGACTGTCATTGGCGATTGCCAAATAAAATTGACCACAAGATGTAACAAAATGGAACTTAATATAAATTTGATACTTAAGTTAAGAGAAAAAAAATGTACTTGTGGCCACGATGTTATGCCACAAACATAAGGTGTCAATATTTTTTTACACCAGATCCGGATTTCGACAATAAATGTCTCTTCTGTGATGTTAGGGATCTAAATGGTATTTGGAAGGCCATATAAAAAGTACCTTCATTTTTAGATAGACTCTTGAATTTTAGGAGTCAATATAGGATGAACGGATCATATAAACTGGAGGAAAAATATGATACAAGCCCAAACGAAAAAATATAAACAAAATCAGTACGCCGAATCTATACATCAAGACCATCATGTATTATTGATGAAGTTGATACGGAATATTTATCAACAAGGTATTGGTACCTCCCGATGAACTTTTTTTGGAAAAAAAGGACGAGACGTTCTTTGACATATCCCTGAAATATCCACAACACAGGATACACTGACAATGACCTTTTCATTTATCAATATAAAGTTTTGGAGAATAAATCGTATGTGTAAATATTTGCCTGGTATGCATCGTAGGCGAGACTAAACATAAATATTTTGGCACTGCCTGCATTGACAAAGTTATGAAATTATTTTCCCTTTCAGATAGTGTAGCCCATAGACCGCTACAATCATCTTTACCTCGGTTTGCTTTTTATAGCTTGGTGTATGTTTATTTACTGAATCGTTTTCTGAAAAACCCGAGATCTGGAACATATAGTAGAGCGACACTTTCTGCGTGGAAGCAGACCATTCGAATTCATGACGTCGACTTTCTCATCTGCGGCATCATTTGTCGCGCATCTTATTTACACGTTCTCTCATGCCTGTATGCATTTTATATTAATAGCACTGACAGAAGAAACGAGGAGATTGATCTTAACGAAAGACTACCCAATGAATACAAAGTTATTATCCATTGGTCAAATATAGTATTAAATGTTGGAGCTGTAATATTATGTATCTTATGTTTTTCAGCGTTTTTAGTCTTATATTATTACTTATATTTTTATGCGTGTCTTTTTGTTTATTTTCTTCTTATGTTGCTTCTTACCTTTTACTTTTGATTTGTTTATGTTCAGTTGTCTTTCTTAAAACTCTGTTAATGTTCTTTCTTTTGTGCTAGAAAAAGTGTTGTGTTTTTGTTATTGAAAAATTCCAAATGGTAATCACAATAAAACTCTGTGATAATTTTCATGAATAATAGCATCTGAAGTTTTTTTTATAATTGATGGATAAAGGCAACAGTAGTATACCGCTGTTCCAAACTCATAAATCCATGGGAAAAAAACACATAATCGGGGTAACAAATTAAAACTGAGGGAAACGCATTTAATATAAGAGGAGAACAACGACACAACATTAAAATGTAACACACACAGAAACGGACTAAGCATTAGAAAAAATCCTATGAGAATAACAAATATAACATCAAAACCAAATACATAAATATTAATATATTGTTCAATTAGGTCACAACGTTAAATATCAATTATCATAAATGTTTATTGATTTTAGAGAAATAGAACTCGAAAAATAGATTGTGGAATATATTTTCCATGAAAACGTGATTTATTTCTTTTGTTTGTAGAGCCTTCGACTTCTGTCAGAATGCTGGACATAGGGATGGTGATCCGGCGGCGACGGCATTAACAAACTTCATAAATGCTTAATATTTTGTACGGAAGAAGGTCTAGATCCTTCAAACGTTGTAAATAGATGTCTTATGTTGTGAAGTTCTCGTCGGTCATATGTCCTTTGTCCTTGACCTCATGTTCATGGTTCAGTGACAACTCGATAAAAAGTAACGTTTTAGTATTCTTAATTTCTCTCTTATTCAGAAAAATAGAATAACCATACTTTGAATGAGCATACCTTCTACGGTCCTCATGCCCATTAGTCAGTTTTTACTTGACCTTGACGTCATGTCATGGATCAGTGAACATGTTTAAGCTTTTGTTGTCAAGTCAATTGTCAGATACTGTAAGAAATAGGTCTACTATTTTCCGTGTATGTATTGAGCGTGAGGTGTACATGTCCAACTGGCAGGTGTCATGTGACTTTAGCCTCATTTTATGTGCCAATGGTTTATATTAAGTTTTGAGTTTCGGTCTGTTATCTAATACTGTCTGTCTTGCAATTCATCTTACCATAAAGTATTTCATGTTCATAGTTCATTGGTCAATCTTATGTTTTCTTGTTCAAGTTTTATTCATATATTCTATATGCAAAAGGGCTGTGATAACTGTATTTAAAATTTATAATGATTGTAAGGTGTACATGTATGTCTGCTTGGGGTCATCTGACCTTGACATGATAATCATAGTTCACAGATTAATGTTACATTTTCCTGGTAAAAATCTCATAAACATGGTTGAGATCTAAAAAACATTTGTAACCCCGCGTCAATTTTGCGCCTGTCCCAAGTCAGGAGCCTCTGGCCTTTGTTAGTCTTATATTATTTACAATTTTAGTTTCTTGTGTACAATTTGGAGTTTAGTATGGCGTTCTTTATTACTGAACTAGTATAAATATTTGTTTATTGTCCAACTCAAGGACGCCTCTTGGTGCGAGAATTTCCCGCTGCATTGAAGACCTGTTGGTGACCTTCTGCTGTTGTCTGTTCAATGGTCGGGTTGTTGTCTCTTTGACACATTTCTCATTTCCATTCTTAATTTAAGTTGAATTATATGAAATAAAGATCATAAAACGTTTTGGCAGGCAATGCTGACCCACAGAAAGGCAGTTGTAATTGTATGAAATAAAGTTCATAAAACGTTTTGTCAGGCAATACTGAACCGAAACAGCCGAGGCATAGAGTTCTGTTACTAACTTAATTCTTTTTATTCAAAATCTCCTTATACGCATTTGACTTCAATCCTTGAATCACGGTTAGGACATTTCCATCCATGAACTGCAGCACAAGTCGTCTTTGTTTTTTCCTTCTTCTTAAACTAAGTGCTTTATAGTTACGAGTGCCTTAGACAATTAACTACATAGCCAACATTAATGAGACGGTTGAACAATAAAATTTTGTGCTTTGAACTTTTATTGGAACTAGGGTCCAGTTGTCTATCCAGTTGCTGATCGAAGTCGTATTTTGTAAATTTGTCTTTATGTTCCGGACCATATGAGTATTTGGACCATACGCGTATGGTCATGACCATATGGATATATACTCATTTGGTCCGACCGTACGCGTATGGTCGGGGTAATTAACACTCTGTTACAGTTTACTATTAATATTTCTAAACTCTTCATATGGTATGACCGTTCATCAAAAAGACGCTATCATATAGGTAGTTTCATTATTATATTATAATAAAAAGATAAGCTAAATAAAAATGAAAAGTTTCACCTAGTTAATTTTACTTACTTGTCAAAACTATAATAAACACATTATATACGTATGGGCATTACCGATGGCCATTACCGATGGCCAATACCACGAGTGAATGGCAATATTTCGACTTAAAAATAAATTCCAAAAATTCTGAACACCATTACACAATTAAGAAGTTACTGAAAAGTATAACAAGTTTATTTAAGTGGTTTGTGAATATGATGTATTGCAGTCATGTTAGGATATTTGAGATCTAGAACTTCTTTAAAAAAAAAGTAGTAGACATATCGGAATGGCCCAAGACCTCGGTGTCACTTTACGCTGAGCTACAAAAAGGCTAGCTTTTCACTGGCAAACAAAAGGTGTACACGAAAAGGATCGTGCACAACCAAGACTTGCAAATACAAAAAAAAAACTATGATACCGTATGAAAGTAAATATCACCTTAGCCTGCACGTAAGTATGTTATTAACGATGAAAACTAACTATGGCATCAATATTTAATTTTTTCGTAGTATTTGTATTATAAAAATATTACATTGTCATGTTACCATCAATTTGTTTTTTAAGACAAAGTTTTTGTATTATTGAAACTTTTAAAATGTCAAACAAAATATACCTATATGGTCCTAATACTCATATGGTCCGGCCCGTTAATAACCAAACGAGTATTATACTCATATGGTCTGACCATACGCGTACGGTCGGACCATACGCGTATGGTCGGACCAAATGAGTATACGCATATGGTCATTACCATACGCATAATGGTCCAAATACTCATATGGTCCGGAACATTCATATAACAGTCAAATTTTTGCTTGAAATGTTTTACATTGTCTTATCTGGGCCTTTTATTGCTGACTATATGCGGTATGGGCTTTGCTCATTGTTGAAGGCCGTACGTTCCTATAGTTGTTAATGTTTGTGTCATTTTGGTCTTTTGTGGATAGTTGTCTCATTGGCAATCATACCACATCTTCTTTTTTACATATAAAGTAGGTTAGTTAAGGATTTTTGTTGAACCACGTAAATAAACAGAAGTCATAGACCAAGCTACCACGATCTATGCAAAAACAATACACAGAGGACATACGTACAAGCAACCACACCTCTGCAAAAATTACAATATCGTCCATGTTACAGACAAGACAGGTAAATTGGTTCGTAATGAATAATCAAATGGTTGCGAGATAAGAGACATATCCTTTTGATATCAATAACAAAAAGCAAACAAGGTACACTTGCATTAATTAAAATGCTTACAATTATAGCGATAACTTGAAAATTATAAGCTCCAAACAAACCATGACGATATATACAATAGTAGCACGAGTTTTGTGACAAAGCATAAAACAATGAACACTACATAAAACATAATTGAAAAAGGAAATACACAGAGGTTATAAGTACAATCAACCAATTAAGCTCTCTGCACCGATTGGAATATCGTCCACCTAACCCAAACAAACAAGGCAAATTGGTTTGTAACACAATAAACTATAGCTTAGCTTTAAAACTTAAAGTATAACATCGTATATAAGTGTGTAAATAAACTCATCATAAATATCAGGATGAAAAAATTATATTTACCCAAGACGCGCGTTTTGTCTACAAATGACTCATCAGTGACATTCGAATCAAAAACTGTTTGAAAGGCCAAATAAAGTACGAAGTTAAAGAGTATTAAAGACCAAAAATTAATAAAAGTTTGGCCAAATGCATCTACGGTAATCTATTCCTGAGGTAGAAAAGCCTTGTTTTTTGCAAAAATTTGCTTACATTCACTAACAAAAAAAAACAAAAAAAAAGTGTCATTATAATATATGTGATCTACAATAAGGAGAGGAGATTCGTACTACCTGTAATTTCAATTCAAATAATATATTCTTTATACCGTGCATCATTTATGAAAAGAAAGAAAGTAAGATTGTTGAAGAGAAATTAGAAAGAGGAAAATAATCATTTATATTTAAAGCCCTTCTATTGATTGCTTGGGGGAAAGTTGCTATCACACTTTAAAGTTTTAAACATCAACTCTTAATTTCATACAACACATTCCTCACAACAATATAAAATATAATACACCTTTTCTCGTGTAATAATTACAATATGTTCATGAGAGAGAATTTTGCTTTCATAAAACAATAAAGAAGTGTATGAAAGATAAATCAAATTCATAACATACTTGTATATATGTAGCATTTACTTATTTTCATTATAAACTGAGGCAATCATTTACAAACTTACCAGATTATGTGTGCGACCAATGGGTAATGCTTGAAGTTTTACTGTGAATTAAAAGCCCCAGAAATGTGTATTGCTCATTTCCTTATTGATCAAAGTATATTTATATAGCCGAAAGGACACAACACTGGAGGAAGTAGAATGGTTAAAAAATGTAAGCCGTATTAAGCACAAATCACAGCAGAGTATCATAGAAACAAACTTTATTTTCACATACCAAAAATAGTTTATAAGTCTGAAACAAACCTATATAAACTTGATTTGTCGATGTCCCCGCTCAAAAGAAAAGTAGAAAGCCATATTTAGGAGTGGAAATTAACTACTTGATAGAGTTAAATGGCGACTATCCTTGTGGGTATTGCGCCGCTAGTGGAAATTTGAAAATTCAAGTCCGTATAAAATTCAAAATTCCTGTATGTTCGGCATTAATCAGTGAAACGGAACCAAACTTAAACTCCATCTGTAGCTTATAAAGGTAGACTTTGAAAACGTTTAGAAAATAATTTGTATAATTGTAATTTCGACAAATATTTCCAACGTCCAAATCAAGAAATGAGCGACACGACACCAACCGTAAAACTAATCTGTAACTCATCATAGCGCATTAACATACCAAATAACAGATCAATACTTGAAGCAGACTTGGGGTAAATTACATTGGAATGTAATTAATTAAAGTACACGTTGCATTGCAAAAATGATCAGTTACACATTACACAGATTTTGAAATGTAATTAATTAAATTACAATTACTTTACTAAAGTAATTAATTAAATTACACATTACATTTCATCATATTCTTCAACAATAATATACATGCATGTGTAAAATATTCATGTAAACATAGTTTAAGTGTTGCATTTGATAATCATTAGTTATTCTAATGTTTTGTCATTTAGTCTGAATCTCTTTGGTCTGAACACTTTGACAGCGATTTTAAAAAGTCTTTTGACAGGAACATATGTGGCAGATATTGCTTGATCAGAAGATCATCATATTGATAGGAAGGGAATTTGCTCCTATTAACTTGTCAATACATCAAGGGATATTTTGACATCTCAAGTGAAGTCATTTAAGTTAAACATAATTCAATAAAGAAATTATAAATAAATTTAAAAAAAAATGTTTTTACTTAAAAAATATTAAAAAGTGTGCTTGTCACAATATTAAAAATAATTTTTATTACAAACAATGTATATGATGTCTAAACATTAGCAATATTGCTAATTAGGTGAAAAACATATAATAGTGGCATTGCCCCTGGACATTTTAATCTGATAAGTTGCTATTTGTTTTTACAGCTGTTAATTTTTATTTCTATAATCCTTTTGTGTATATTAATTTGACAAAATGCTTGAGTGCAGTGATTTTAAATTCTAAATGAAGTATACCTTGTCAAAATGATGGTTTATTGAGAATAAAGATATATGGAAAGATTTTTCAAAGTGACACATTTTTTTCTTTTTGTTTTACAAGGTGATTAATTACTTATCAATCTATTTAGTTAAAAGATCTTTCTTAAAAACTGAACAACACAAATATTTGTTCCTCACTTTTTTTTAATTATAAGACTATTCAGAATAATTCTGTCATGTATGTAGGTCAAATAAATAATATAAAAACTTCAGAATGAAATACAGATTTTCATAAATTAAAAAAGTTTGTAATCTATCAATATTTGAAAAATAAATGTAATTTTACAATTTATATTATTAAACACAAAATCTTATCTTTAACACCAATAAAGTACATGTAATTCAAATGTAATTCAAAAGTAATTGAGCATTACATGCTTTTTTCAATGTAATTAATTAAATTACCATTACATGTAATTGAAAAAATGCTCAATTACACATTACATTCAATTACATGGAAAATTGTAATGCATTACACTTAATTACCATTACATTTTCAATTACCCCATCCCTGAGTGAAGGTGTTTAGAAAATATCTGTATAACTGTTTATTTCAGAATTGCGGAATGACGTAATAAACCCTATGGCCACGTTTACTGAGTGGCGTGGTCATAGCAATAGTACTCGTTTTACATTCAAATGTGGGTTGTATATTTACCAACGAAAATTGATATACCTCATATAATGAAATCACAGTATATTGGGCTTAAAAATGAAACAAATTACTTCATCTAAAAAATTCTTATGAACAAATATTGATTATATCTGAATGTTACAATTGTTTTTGAACACATCTGTCAACGATGGAAAATCTCAAACACATATCTACTGCTTGAATGACATATTAAATAAAATAATGTTTGTAATTAGGCTGTTTAAAATGATATATATTTATTTTTATCTAAATGTCCTCATTTACTAGAGTAAATAAATAACATTGTTAATGATAAATAAACAAAATTATTGTTCAATTGATGGCAATTTACTATTAAGTCAAAATTGCATCTGCGATTTTAAGTGTATATGATTTGACCTTTGGTTTGAGTTCTCTATATATCATTATCTTATCCACTCTTAGCTCTTAGTATTTTCAGACGTTCCCTATAATAAACCACCTGTTGTTCCTCATGTTGTTCTACTGATGAATCATTAGTACTCTGATCTCAAAACGAACACTTAAACCAACATAATACATGCATTTTTTTTTGTGATTTTACTTTATACTTGCATTTTCTATATTTCCATTTATAGAGACGGCCTGAACCCAAACATTTGAAATCAAAGGATGTTTATAAAGGTAAAAACTTTAGGAGATATATGAAAAAAGGGACTTCAACAAATTGTTTCAAACCTGTACAAAGTTAAACCAGAAATGCACATTTGAAAGATTCATAACGTTTTTCCATAAATAAATTGACATATCTATTTTTAGATTCAAGATATTGATTTTCTCACACCAGGAAGATAAAAAAAGATCTATAAATAAGGTGAGATTATATTTTAATGTTTTATCTCTTGAACATGCATCCATTTTGCAGTGCGAGATAGATGGTATGCAGCCACGAACTGTCAGTATGCATGGTATAGGGATGTTAAATCCGAAAGTAAATTAACAAAAATGCAGACAGCCAATCTGTGGGTCGATTCTACCTGATGAACCTTTAAAAATACATTTGTCCAGCACAGACGAAACACAGCCTGTGTTGTCCGAACTCTGTATAGACTGTTGATTGTAACTAGTAACGCATTTTTGTTTTCTGTTTTTAAAGTCAATTTGAAATATTATATTATGGAATTTTCTTATTTCATGCACCCATTTAAATAATCGAAAAGATCAAAAGTCACAATGACAACATGCTCCATTTGCCTTGAACACCTAGAAAAACCCATGTGCTGTATTCCTTGTGGACATCTTTACTGCAATCGATGTATCAGTGCCTGGAGAAATAGACACAACGATCGATGTCCAGAGTGCAGGGAACCATTTTCAGAAATACAGTCTATACGCTTAGACACTGAATCTATCAGAGGTTAGTTATCAAAGTTAAACGGTTTTCAATGTGATTCGTGTTGTTTAGTCCTAACTATTTATCTAATAGTTTGTGGGCCGTTGTTTGTCTCAAGTCAATTTTCTTTTTTTATCAAAGTGTTGTTTTTCTTTTTTAATTGTTTCTTTTGTCCTTTACTTCCTATTGTCTGTTTTTGACATTAGGATAATTCACAGTGCACTTTTGATTTAAAGCTTTTTAGTAGATTTAATCAATATAATATTATTGTGGACATAGGGAGGTTTTATTTCTGATTATTTTAATTTCCATTGTCATATTAGTTTTATTCTTTCTTGTCAAATAGTCCCTCAAACATATCCATGCTACTTTTGATTGCATGGCTATATATCCCGGTGACCTAAGTCGGAATTATGAAATTTTAAATCGTCAAAAATGGTACACGGCTTTATCATATATAATTTGATTCTGAAATATGTGTACTTTGAGATTCTTCTAGTCGTCAATAATAAATATGGTGCAGTTTTTTCAGAAATCCTGATAAAAGGTCACATGTCGTTTTCATGGAAAAACAAAATTGAATATCTAACTCCAATTCAAATACCCTTTTTACAGTAGAATGATTGAAAACTTGAAAAAAATTTCCTCCTTGCTCAATTTTTCATCAAAAAAGTGGAAACCCATCATTAAATGAGATTTCCGAACACACGTATGCGACTTTACAAAAAGGGGGGGGCAGTTTTCAGTTTTAAATGATGTAGTTTTTTCAAGTAATATGAACAAAATTCGTCAAAAGTTAACAACGTTTATAGAAAACTGAGGACAAATATGTATTTATTAATATAACCACCTATCATACCTCAATGATAGTGAGAACTTATGTTTTAGCCATATATGTTGAATTCGGTACATGCAAAACAGACAACAAAAACATACTTATAATTGAGTTTTGCAATGTCATGACGATTTCTATGAAATACATTTGAATTAATAGGAATACAAATCATTTACAGATAAACTACGTCCACTTGTATGTTTGTCCATCTGATGAGTTAAGCCTTTTTCAATTGATTTTTATAGTTCGTTCTTATGTTGTATTGTTCTACCACTGTCCCAGGTTAGGGGAGGGTTGGGATCCCGCTAACATGTTTAATCCCGCCACATTATTTATGTATGTGCCTGTCCCAAGTCAGGAGCCTGTAATTTAGTGGTTGTCGTTTGTATATGTGTTACATATTTGGTTTTTTTTTTCTTTCATTTTTTTTTACATAAATAAGGCCGTTATTTTTATCGGTTGAAAGTTTTACATTATCTTATCGGGGCCTTTTATAGCTGACTATGTGGTATGGGCTTTGCTCATTATTAAAGGTCGTTCGGTGACCTATAGTTGTTAATGTCTGTGTCATTTTGATCTTTTGTGGATAGTTGTCTCATTGGTAATCATACCACATCTTCTTTTTTATATTAATAACTTTAAACGATATGTTTTTTGATAGAACATCCTGTTATTCGTTTGAAAATGAAGAAAGTTTCGATTATTCAATCCCAAACTAAGTGACCCAAGATAATACTTTTTCTTCTATGCAGGATAGTTTAACTAAGCACTAAATATACGTAACTTTAACCAGTAATTCATACCTCAAATAACTTTTGGAATGTGGGAACGTTAATCAATGGCCAGACCAGGCCTAGAATACATATGTTCGTAAGTTAGTGGAATGTTTACAATGTAGCAAATCTCGAATGTCAGTATTAGTCCATATTGTTTAACGAACACGATAACATTTTTAAACCACGAATCCTATAATAATATTGCGGATATGAATGTTAAAATTCTGACATTTATCGTGATGTGCATTTCGATAGAGAGGTAGTCAAATGTGTGTGTACCACATATAGTGAGCTTTTATCCAGTATCATTGGACATCAATATCAAAACATTTTGTCATTGAAAAATACACTTTGGCAATATCAATCTATAAATAAGGGACATAAAACAACTGAAACATCAGTGCACCGCTAGGACAAATTTCAAAAGAACCCTGTATTAAAAGAAACGGCTTGTCCTGCTACTTACAACTCTTAACAAAAGTCAACAAAAAATATCGTTAACCGACAGTTTACACTAGCGATGATCACATGACTGCAAGTTTCCGATTGTCATGGTCGTTATGACATACAGACTGGTCTGTAAACTATTAGTAAATGATTTTAAATTTGAACTAGGATAAACATTTACATCGCACTGCTGATGGTAAAAAACTTTCTTCTGTGAATGTCCACGTAATTCCGATTACAGTTTGACTCCAAGTAAAGGTTTATAGTGGCTGTTGGTCAAATTAACATGAAACAGCCTTTCTGTGAATGTTCTATTTTAGAGACTGATTCTTTTTTACAATAGATGCAAGCATCGGAAAGAGAGATAACAGAGAGACATTAAAAGTCGAAAAAAAACTGAAAACGCCATGGCAAATTTGAGGAAAACAATCACAGAAAAACAATAGTACACATATCACAACCATAGATTGCCTTTACTTCGATTTCATGACTTGAGTCGGCTGTTTTTATTTTATCTGTATGTCTCAATGAAACATTAAAGTCAACAGTATTTTACTGATGTTTATGTTTTTAAACAAAAGCTTGGGGAATTCCAAAATTTCAAAAAGAGATTAGCTCGATTTTGTCAACACCATTTAACCCATGAAGGGCGAATCAAATGTATCAATATGTTACAAACAAGACAGGCCCTGAATGGAACACAAATTAATTGCAAATTTTTAGATCAGATCTGATACTTAGCATTTAAAAATCTTAAACCGCAAAAAGATGTTGCCAGTGAGTTGGGTCACGACAGAGCTTAACGATTACATATTCATGATACGAAAACTTATTTTGTGTCTATTTTAGTCGCCAGTTCTTATTCATAATTAAGTACATGTCACCAAAATTTCACGTTTGACACTCAGCTGTTACCATTGAAACACGATCTGCTAAACCTTCCAAGGGCACACGATATTACCCCTGGTTTTTCTAAAGTTTCGTGTAAATCTTTGACGGTCTATGTAGAGTTTTGTAGAATTTTGTTGTAATTTACGTCGTTCTTCGCTTTTATCATGCCGTTTTGATATTATCGTCGACTAATAAGTTCGAATATTCCTTTTAAATCTGCGGCTTGTTTTAAAGTAGTCAGGGGTACACCCTTGTTCATGAAGTCTGTATTGACTCACCACGCAGAAGCGTAGAGTATCATTTGATATATGTGCAATTTATACGATGGCGCAGAGGAGAATAGTACATTGTGACATGGGGAAATTGACAATTGGAAAGTTAAAATCGCCCTACAAAATTTTGTCACAGATTTTTGTTTATAGTCTTTGTAGTCGTCAATCTGTCTCAAAATCAAAGAAAAGATAAAGATATGAAGCAAACATTATTGATTCTGTAGTATCCTTTGTAACAAGTTAACTGGGAAATACAAGTTTATACTGACTGATGTGCTGGTAAAAGAGAGACATGAAATCTATAATATATCCGAATTTGAGATCAAATAACTTAGCAAAATGCTTTTCTTGAGGTCTATGACAATGTTCCTATATTTTCTCCCATTAATGTGTATTGTAGTCCTACAATGAAATGTTGTCATTTTAATGTTATATGTAACATTGTCATTAAAGCGGGAGGTTTTGCATGCCACAAAACCAGGTTCAACCCACCATATTATTTTCTTAAAATACCCTGTACCAATCAGAAAAAATGGCCATTGTTATATATATAAATCGTTTCTGTGTGTGTTACATTTGTTGTAGTGTTTCTGTTCTCTTATATTTGCTACGTTTACCTCAGTTTGTAACCCGGATTTTGGTTTTTTTCTATCGATTTATGAATTTCGAACAGCGGTATACAACTGTTGCCTTTATTTATTCTGCATTTCAAATTTCAAAAGTGCAGAATGAAAAATACTACTATGTCATGAGACTTATGCTTCATTCGTATCCACTGTAATCATAAACAATTTTCAAGAGAAAAGCATGAATCATAGATGTGAATGTATGAATGAACTAAATTCCCAATCATCCGTGCAATTTCGGAAAATTTCATCATTACACCAATCACATGACTGTGTAAAAATACATCGATTCACTGTAACTGGTAAAAAGTATCAATTATTCCACTTCCGCATTTAAGAAAATAACACTATTTAAAGAAATCAACTAATTTTGCTTCCTCGAAATGTTAAAGCCAAGTTTTATCGGACTTTCTAGTTTTGTTATCTTTTTGGGATTTTGTTGGATCCCTATTTCTTAAATAACCAACCTAAAAACTAATTTTTCCTCTAGTATAAATAAAATCATATAACATAACCTTAAAAAAGAATAACGGAAACCCAAATATTTCGACGAACAATAAAACATCAACAAAAACAAGAAATATCAAGTCCAAAATACACCAGGAAAACTATGTATTCAGCCCAATCATGGACGGGACACAATTATCGGGAATTGTTTTACAGTTAATGATTGAATAGCAGAGATTTTTTAAAGTTTTATAAAATATCGTTTGAAACAATCTTACCTTAGAAAAACATGTGTACATGGAAAGAAAAAAAATCAGTTTTATTACTTTATTGAAGATACGATATAATCCATTCATCAGCGCTTTTTTGCTTGATGTTGGTATTAGGTAAAACACAAAATGTCCCTGTTAATATTAGTTTTCACCTTCATTATTTGCCATCAAAAGGCTTTTAGTATTATCTTTTTCGCCTCATGAATAGAGCATTATGTCTGATGTTTGAATAAAACAAACAAGAAAGATATGTGAGTGCAGCTTTTGAATAAAAAGCCAAACTGCATGCCTCTAATGATTTGTATTTGAGGTCAAATTTGCTGAATAAAAGATTAAATCAAAAAAAACTGCACCATACGACTTTTTGACGACCAATCTTAAATTAAAGGAAAATCATTTTTCTGTGACTGTGCCAATTTTCAGCCGTATACCATGAAGTGTAATTGAACTCTTTTAATCATCGACTTTTCGCTATTTCGTCACCATACTAATATAATTGGGTTTTTTTTTAATTCTATTCAGGCCTGATAAAATTTAATGCTCAAATTTAATGTGATTTGCAATATTAGGCAGATGTCATGTGATTACCAGTTATACTTGTGTTTAAAAGCCTCGAATAATAAATTTCATATCTAGAAACAATGTATTGTTTCACATATCTACTGAAAATAATTCTTTGATTATAGTGCCTGATTCTGTGATATTTATATTTTATAGAACTGTTTGATGAAAGGACCAGACTAAACGATTCTGTTAATGAACTAACAAAAACTATCGAAAATTTACGGCAGAATCCATCAAATGAAGGTTAGTGAATGAAGATATTCAAATAATGTTTCGTAGTCTAATACTTAACCGAAAGAATGTGACTGTATGCCACTTATTTCGTATGAGAACCTTTTATCATTTAGCTACATTATAACACAGAGTTTGTTTGTAGTTTTTATCAGTGTTAACACAGGGTAGCACAGTATTTTATAAGATTTTACTGTCGTTTACCTTTAAAAAAACATCTATGTTAATGCCTGTAAACTAAAACCAACATGCATAAGGGTATTTACACCGTCGATCCTTTCACAAAGTGGAAGCGGTGAAATGCATTGCTTGTTTTGCTTATTATGAAACGAATTTTAGTTTTGGACATCAAGCAGTTCACAAAAACTTAGCACTGATCACAGCCCAATTTAGAACGTCATGGTGACTTTTCAATGATATATACATCCGATTTATTGCCCTTTTACTGATAGCGACTAAGCAAATTTTCGTAGTGTAGGCTTCAGAATGGAATAACCTGTAGTTGTATTTTGAAAACTTTAACTCTTCAACTTCATACTTTATGGGAGCTTTCAACGTCACTGACGAGACTGGTGTGGTAATTTGTAGACGAAACGCACGACTTGCGTACAAAATTGTAATCTTGGTTTCTAAGATGAAATTGTGAAACTCGGCCAAAGATCTTTTTTTGTTATACCTTGAAATGAATATATAAAAGATGATTGACTTATAACTCACGATTACTAAACATACCTTGTGATAAAAACATGACATGAGGTCAAGGACAACAGAAATATTTAACATGATGGTAAATACATATTATTGGTTATATACGATATAGATTTTTTATGCTTTATAACCATCTGAAGAAAAATGTATTACTCGCAACCGGATAAGCATTCTATCGGCCTTTCGCTTTATTTGAGAACAGTCATACCTGAATATATAAAATAATCGATTATTTCTTGGAAAAAGGTACGCAAATCTTGCACGAAAATACAAACGCAACCTATAGGCCCTGGTAATTATTACCATGTTTCACTTTCTTTTAATGTTTTTAACATGACTTTATTTGTAAACTCTAGTAATTTTTATAATCATAGACGTTCACATCTCTTTAAACCAGGCAATCACCGCTTACATTCTGAAGAAGAAGAGGTACATACTTTGAATGCAGTATTGTTGCGTGATATAGGAAAGTTCAAACTTGTGTGATGTCAATCAAATTTATTTATTTTATGCCAATTTAACGAAAGATACATAAAAACATACAAAACACAACATATGCAAACTAAAATAAATGAGAATGGAAATGGGGAATGCGTTTAACAGACATTTTCATCCGACCAAAAGAACAAAAAACAGCCCAAGGACACTAAGAACTGTATTGTAAAGCAACTCTTTAATCGAACTTTGTTTGATTTTAAAAAGCATGAACATTGTTTTTTTTATTTAACTTGAATGTGTAAATTAAATTGAGATAAGCTTACATCAAACAAGATGAATGATTTTGATGTTTAGATATATGATTCTTATGAAAAAAACATCAGTTGGGTATTTCATATTCCGATAGACATAATTTGTTAAAAGGTGTTGAGTAGAAATATATCTTTTTCAGAATTTCTTCAAACACATATCGTAAGATGTCAGCTACGGTTCACGACAACTGAGTACAATAAATAAATTTGCGCATCATACTATGTCAATATTCTGAGGAAAACTGCATAATAAGATTGATTTATCATGCCTGCATGCTCAGGCCATTTTAAATTATTTAAGTTTGTAATTCAAACTTTCGTGAACGAACATTGGATAGCGTGATTTTTAGTTGATTTTTGTCAAGAAATGAATATTACAAATGCAATTATCTGTATTGAGAAGAAGACGTAGTTTAATTATATTTTCACAAACCCTTTGTATTCGTGAGTGAGAAATAGTTTTATATCCCAGAAACTCCTATGAATTGTGTTTTATTTGACATATGTTTATGTTCACCTAACTTCATATCATCATAATTATGTAACAATTGTATTGAATCTAGAACTTAAAAGAGCCATCAATCGGAAAAGATCTACTCCAACAGCGAAAGGTATGAAGAAATATATAATCTGATCAAATTATCAGCAAAATAATTATACATAACAGTTTACATTTTTGTACCATTACATAAGGTAGCAATAAACAGTTAGGAAAAAATACTAAAATTTGCCCTTATGAATTTTACCATCCCCTTTTCATTGCTGTCTTGCAATATCAAGCTTACTGTTTGTGTAATATATGGGCATATGTATGTAATCAGAATCTTCCATAGATTTTATTTCCAGTATATAAAATGGTAAAATATAATTTCTTTTTGGTGTATCCATGGCAACAATCTGCATTTATTTGTTATAAAATATTGCAAAAAGGGGGGGGGGGGAAAGATGTCACATATTTCCCCAAAATTTGACTAAAAGTCGAATTTCAATCGCTTGAAGTAATACTTTTTCTGAAACTGTGTATTTCTGAAACTGTGTACATATATCATTCAGCAAATCCAATGAAAATCATATGTCTTTCGTCTCATTTTTTTGTAAAATTGCGTCAAAAACTTCGTGTAGAAAAAGAGTGTTTGTAAACAGTACATTAATTTCTGGACCGATGGCCGGTCTAGCTATGAAAATACGGATTGTCAAACAGAAAACAGCCCATAAAACATGTAAAAAATAATCTTGATGCTCTTATAAACCATCTTAGAAGGCTATGTTAGCACTCATCTGTCTAAAAATGAATTTTATTACACAGTAACTTTCCTATTTGAAAAATCCACAGGGGCCATAATGCGAAACTAAACTCCTAACTGTGTATTGCTACCTAAGCTTGCTATAATGCTTTGTGTTTAATTGTTTCTGGTTTTATAGAACAATAAGGTTGTTGAAATTAAACTAACAAGAAAGTTTTAACATTATCATACCTTATTGTGAAACGCAAGAGGCATAAATTTGTTACGTGACTTAACAACATGCACACGCTGCAATATCTCGCCTGATTTTCATGAACTGATCATGATAACATTTAGGAAGAAAGATAAGAAGTTAGCAATATCCTTTAACTCTACTTTCCGCTATATAGATGACGTTCTATCACTAAACAATTCAAAATTTGGTGACTATGTGGATCGCATCTATCCCATCGAATTGGAGATAAAGGATACTACAGATACAGTTAAGTCGGCTTCATATCTTTACTTACATCTAGAAATTGACAATGAGGGTCGGTTGAAGACAAAACTTTAAGACAAAAAAAAATGATTTCAGCTTTCCAATTGTGAACTTTCCATTTCTAAGTAGCAACATTCCAGCAGCACCTGCATACGGGGTATATATCTCCCAATTGATACGATATTCCCGTCTTTGCATTTCCTATCATGATTTTCTTGATAGAGGGTCACTGCTCACAAGGAAGCTATTAAACTAAGAGTTCCAAATGGTGAAGTTGAAATCATCCCTTCGTAAATTTTACGGACGCCATCACGAGTTGGTTGACCGTTATGGAATAACCGTTTCACAAATGATATCGGATATGTTCCTTACGTCGTAACTAGAATCCCCTTCCCTTTCATGAATTTGACCTACCGAATTAGATTTTTACCGGATCTGTAATCACATAAGCAACACGACGGGTGCCGCATGTGGAGCAGGATCTGCTTACTCTTCCGCAGCACCTGAGATCACCCCTAGTTTTTGGTGGGGTTCGTGTTGTTTATTCTTTAGTTTTCTATGTTGTGTCATGTGTACTATTGTTTTTCTGTTTGTCTTATTTCATTTTTAGCCATGGCGTTGTCAGTTTGATTTAGATTTACGAGTTTGACTGTCCCTTTGGTATCTTTCGTCCCTCTTTTATGTTAAATGGGTACAGAAATGCATAGCATTACATGTAATTAATAGTATCAATATATTTATTAAATTAAGATATTAGTAAAGGTCGGATAAGCAATGTCAGACAAACATGTACGATTTCAAACATACCATACATCACATATTGTTAACCTATTGTTATATAGTATTTGTTAAACGGTGTAAACCTATGCAGACCTAACCAAGAAAATTTAACATTGATTGATAAACTATTAAAATGAGGTGTAGATCAGATAAACCCTGCCAGACAGATTGGCAATTTACAACTTTTCCACCTACCAAATATCGTGTAGCTATCGCTTATAGTAATTGATAAACGATCCCAAGGCTCTCATATCCCATCTATAGTTATTTATTATTCATAATAAGTAAGAAGTGTAATCGACAAAAAAGCTATAGTTGTTTAAGCAGTCTCTGAATTATGAAAATAAGGTCAAGGTCTATGGATATTTGACGGACGAAAACTTCGTAAAACAATGCACATGCTTCTTCTTCTGCCTGATAACGGCCACAATCAACGACCTGATTATTATGCCATGATTTAGGTTCGCATACATGTATGAAGGGTATTAAGAATCTAGATTTTCTGAACCTGAAAAATAATGCTTAATACAAATAATTCAAGCTGCTGCTACGTCTGCCAGTTTGTAATTAGTAGTTTGTTCCAGGCGAGACAAAACAGCCATAATTTACATAACGATTGTTTACATGGCTTGCATTTACATAATATTGACATTGATTATTTCCAGATAATAGTGTTGTCCGTTTTGCTACAATCATCTTTCTGATCTTCGCATCGGTTTGCTTCTTATATCTTGGTGTATGTATATTTGCTGAATGGTTTTCTGAAAAACCCGAGATGCTAGACGATATAGTAGTGCGACACTTAGAGTTCTTGAGCGGAAGTAGTACTTACATAACGTCAACGTTTTTATCAGCCGCAACATATGTCGATTATTTTTATGGCACGTATACTCAAACAGGTATAAACTATATAATGAATTGTACTAATAGCATTGCTGAGAAGGCAATCACATATTTCAGCGTAGATGTACAACATTTTGATTACAAACTTACTGTATATTAGGCATGTCAAGTAGTTAATGCTGTTCTTTTCATATTATATTTGTTAATTTTTTTTGCTGTGTTTTCCTTTTTAGTTTTATTTATGTTAATTTGTTTAATTTTTAACTATGCTGTAATGATATTTGTCTATTGTTTCCTTTTGATCTGTTTATATTCATTGATTTTTCTCAAAAGCTTGTTAAGTTTCTTTCTTTTACGCTAATGTATTTGAAGAATTTCAAGTGGTTAGCATAATAACAATCTAAGATTATTTCCATTATTAATCATTGTAACCGAAAACAATTATAATTGGTTTACTATATTGTGTAAATATGTCACAACCGTTAGAAGTTTTTATAAATTAATATAAAAGAAGTCGTTGAACTAAATTGTTTTTAAATATTTCTTTTCATGTAGATAATAAGGGAACTATCATTTGATTTTTAGGAGAGCTGGGATGAAATCTGAAGAAAAAAAGGCAGAATGAGCAAGTTTGAAATAAAATAGCAGAATGACAATTAATGTAACAATGCCAGGATAAACTACTTATAAAAGCTCTCCAAAAAAACAAATGGTACCTCCCTAGGTTAACAAAACTTTAGGATTTTTTGTCAAATTATATATTTTAATCTAATTTCTTTGATGAATCTAAAAATCACAAGTTCAGTGTACAGTTAACTTTGCATGCCGTGTTTTGATTTTAGAATTATATCAGAATTAAGTCCGATGATTCGAGAAATCAAACAATATGACCAACAAAACTATGAATAAACGTGGATGCTAATACAGTCCTTATGCTAATATTGAATATATATTATAGTGTAATAGTGATTACATATACTTAAAAGCTTCCTTATGACTGAACTACTTTTGACTCCATCAAAACACTGGATGTGATAAAAAAATAACTGCTTTTTGATCCGTTGTCAGTCCAACATGCGAGTACCTGGCAAATTCTTATCATAATTATCATTATTAAAACGCTATATTAAATTAAATTGACTGTTAAACAATAAAATTTATAAATGTACATGGTAAAATGAAAAGATCATAAAACTGTACAAATAAAAAATTAGTTTTATTTTGAATTCAATAATATTTGGTAAAATTTCAAGCAATAACTTTAGTAACTATGAAAAAAGGCATATCTGAATAAATGAGTTTTCATGGTTTTCTAAAAAACATTCACAGAATGAACTTTTTCGTAGTTCTCTTGACAAATCATTCTACCGAGCGGCTGCTGCTTTATCTAATACGCCAGACGCGCGTTTCGTCTACCCGGGACTCATCAGTGACACTCAGATCTAAATAGATATAAAGCAAATCAAGTACAAAGTTGAAGAGCATTGAGGACCCAAAAATTCCAAAAGGTTATGCCAAATACGGCTAAGGTATTCTTTGCCTGGGATAAGAACAAGTATTTCGAAAGATTCATAATTTTGTACACAGGAAATATATAAAAATGACCATATATTATATATAAAACCATGGCATTTCCTTATCTATGTACTCACGTCGGTTTGGTAAAGAATTCTTGTAAATAGACCCGTGCCCCCGCTCGCAAAGCCTTTAACATATTCATAACAAGTCAATATTGACATCGATACGTAAAATGTATATGAAGATACTTAACTCCGTCCAATGTTTCTGATCTATTATGTTTATCCATTTCCAAAGCTTTCTAAAAATAAACGCATAGGTTTTTAACGCACTCAGCAACACAGACGTTGTTTTCGACCAAAATTTAGATGCAAGCCTAAAAAGTAAAATCACGAAAAAACTGAACTACGGGGAAAATTAAAAACGGAAAGTCCCTAATCAAATGGCAAAATCAAATGATAAAACACGTCAAACCAATGGACAACAACTGTCATATTCTTTGGACACTTGGGACAGGCATTTTCAAATGTAGAAAATGGTGGATTGAATCTGATGTTATAGGGCTAAATCTCTCACTTGTATGACAGTCGTATCCGAATCGATAACAACTGTCATATTCCTCACTTAGGACAGACATTTTCAAATGTAGAAATGGTGGATTGAACCTGATGTTATAGCGCTAAATCTCTCACTTGTATGACAGTCGCATCAAATCCCGGAAATGAGTTTGACGTAAGATGGTTTTCAAGACCAGTCATAACGACTTTTTCGACCACTTGGTAATTAGTGTTACATTGTATAACAATTTTGCCGGCACCGGCAACGTCAAAATAGAAAATAAAAATATCAAAGTAAGGCCGGCAAAATAGTATATTTATATAGCAATGACTATTCTACCGGTGTAGGCATTATGGTTGTTTTTTTTTATTTTACCAGGTCTTTGTTAAAAAAACAACTTAAATATTTTCTTTTGAAAAGTACTTTGAATATGTTCATTGCAAATTTCAAAGAATCAAGATATTACTCTTAAAGTAAAATAAGATAACAGTAACAATATTTGGGATACACATAATCGTTTATATTAATTTATGAGTGCAAGTGAAAATAGGAATTTCTAAAGACACAAAAACAAATATATTGATCGTTCATTTGTAGCAATGTATCCATATATTTTTTTTATCATAACATGTGGTCAAATTTAATTTCTCACAGTATACCGGTAGTATTGTGTGTATGGAGTAAATAAAAATGCATATAGATTTGACAAAAACACAATCTAACAAAACTAACAAATAACATCAAAATAAAAAATAATTCATTAAATTTGCTTTCGGAATAATAGGCAGTACTCTGAATTGCATATCTGCAAACACAATTATTTATTGGCAAAAACTGCTTCCGCTTACACAGAGGGGACAGAATATCCATTATTTTATACATTAACTACTCTGCCAGCTAGCCCCATGTGAGCCTATGCAATTACTTTGCGTCCGTCGTCGTCGACGTAAAACTATTTCATGAATCTTCTCCTTTGAAACTACTGGCCCAAATACCTTTAAACTTTGCAGACACTAAATTGGTAATTTTAAAGAGTTTTTTTGTTATTATCTTGATTTTTGTGAAAAATGTGTTCAGTAAGGTAGGATAGATCTAAAATCAAAGTTCTGGATAGCACCTCTGGGAAGTTTGCAACTTTAGATGTGTATTATTTCAAATAGGTTCTAGATTTGTATTATTTCAAATATGTATTGAACACCTTTGATGTTTTTAACTAAACCATTTTCTTTTCACCAATTATCAAAAATCCCTTTTTTCATAAGTTTGTCATTTTAAATGTTGATTTTTCTGTTTCAACCTTAAACTGTTGACCTAAAGTAATCAAATATACAATAAGCTCTGTTAATTTCTCTATTTGCCAATGCCATATCTAGGGCCTGTGATTTTATAGTACTTTTTTTTCCATTTATAACAGAGCATAACCCTTACCATAACAGTAAAATGGTGTCACCAAAATTCGAACTTGATCTTGGTCTTGTGGTTATAAATATTGTGTTTAATTTTCGTAATATTTGGTTGAGGCACACTACGGTTATGGAGCATAGTATTGAAAAAAAATTGTAAGTGTTCTATTGAATCCGGTGTCTCGCCTACTTTTGCTGTTAATCGCAGGCTGAACAAAAATGGGGGAAAAGATTAATAAAGATATTACTCCCTATACTTTTTTTTTATTGTAAGAAGCTTCTGTCCACGATTGTTGAAAACCCATTCGTAACACTGAGGAGGCTGTGATATGTACGAACTGTCGTTAATTCAATGTTTTCAGCTGTCAGTTTGATCAATGTGACTGATCATGAGCATGCTGGACGAGTGAAGTTCCTCCTCAAATCCACATTGAAATATGAAATAGCTAGTATCTAAATAGCGGAATTTAAAAGCTTTCAAATGTTTTTGGCATCAAAACCTTCCGATCGATGATTCGACAAAAACATGCACATTTCTATTATAACCGGTATTTACCTTTACTCATCCTTGACGTGTGACATAACCCATGTGATTATCGAGTTTGTATGACACCTGTGTACAGTTGTTCAATCAAACTTTTGTCATTTGTCAATTATCCGACGGCTTGGTCAAAATATAAACAATGTCAGTCATACGGGATTCTTTCGATACAATCGGCCAACCAAATAGTTATCAAAGGTACCAGAATTCTAATTTAGTACGCCAGATGCGCGTTTCGCATACATAAGACTCATCAGTGACGCTCAAATCAAAATATTTATAAAGCCAAACAAGTACAAAGTTGAAGAGCATTATGGATCCAAAATTCCAAAAAAAATGTGCCAAATACGGTTAAGGTTATCTATGCCTTGGAGAAGAAAATCCTTAGTTTTTCAAAAAGTTCAATGTTTCGTATACAGGAAATTTATAAAAATTACCACATTATTGATATTGATGTCAATAACAAAGTGTTAACTACTGGGCTGGTGAAACCCTCGGGGACGAAACGTCCACCAGCAGTGGCATTGACCCAGCGGTGTAAAGCTCAAAGTCAGCCAAACTTGAGCTGAATGAATTTCAGAGTATCTAGTATACAGTTTGTATTTTTTGTCCTTGTACGTATATAGAAAAGCAAAAATAATCATTGATGAAAATGTAAGCAAAATATTACAAGTGAGCGATTCATAGTCTTAAGAGCCTCCTGTTTATTCCCAACGGCAATAACTGGAGTCAATTGATGGTTTCAATCACATTGGTATTTTTGCAGATTTTAACCTTTGATTATGTTTGCTTTCTATACCTTGTCTATCCCATTTCAATTTTCAAGAAAAGAAGACAATACAATCCTACGAGATTTGTTAAAAATTTGCAATAATAACTTAAAAGGTCGTCTGATACTTTGGTGAAAAGAGAAAAGCATTGTAAGATCATGAAAGTCATTTCGTACATTTTCAAAAAAAATCTCAAAATATTAGCATTTTATACTCGTATATTTAAGTCAAATTAATGATAGTGACTGGTAAACAGTTGAAGCAAGAAACCTGCACGGAAATATCTCACTTGCCTAACTGGTTGATTGAATTTCATGTTGAGTCTTTAAGATAAATGTTCAGAATGTTCAGATATCAACAAAAAAAAAGTGACATTTTAGTATAGGTAATATCCAATATGGAGAAGAGATTCGATAACTTCTGTGTTTTCAAATAAAATAATATATTCTTTATACCGTGCATTATCTATAACAAGATAGAAAAGAAAGTTAGTTTGATTGAAATTAGAAAGAGAAGAAATGATCATTTACATTTGACATACAGAATTTTACTAAATCTACATGGATTTATGTGGAAAGTAGGATTTGTTTAGGTCATTTCTATCAAACAGTGAAGTTTTATACATATTATGCATTTTTATACATATGCATAACAACTTTTAAATTTCTTATAACACATGCTTCACAACAATATAAAATTATAGATGCAGTCCTTGTATTATAATTACAATATTTTCATGACAGAATCATGAGTCAGAATTTTGCTTTCTAAAAACAATAAAGTATCACATGTAAGATAAAACAAATTCATAACATACTTTTCAACACACATTGTTAAAACAAACCTATATAAACTAGATTTGTCGATGTCTCCGTTCAAAAGAAAAAAAATATTTAGGAGTGGATATTTACTACTAGATAGAGTTTAATGGCAACTGCCCTTGTGGGTTTTACGCCAGTTACTGTAGTGCAAATTAGAGAACTAAAGTTCAAGATGTAAATGTTATTTTCGAGACAAGTCCCGTATTTTCGGCACAAATCAACAGGAGACCAGAGTTCCTTCCCCACCACAACAGATGTTGCAGGCTAGACCTCAGACTCCTAATAGTCAACAGACTCAAGCTCAAATTGCACGAAATGAGTTCTTACAGGTAAGCTCATATTTTTCTACCATTAAAGGTAGGAGACCCTGACCTAGGAATTATCAGATCTTAAAATTCCACCTACAGCTTATCGAAGTCTGTATAATAGGAAAATAACTTTAGGAGCTTTATGAAAAAAGGAACCTCAACAAAGTAATGAAAGTGTCTGAAACCTGTATAAAAATAATCCAGTAATGAACACTGGGAAGAATCATAACGTTTTACCAAGATACATTGACATATCTATTTTTAAATTCTCACACCAGGAAGTTAAAATGCACAAAATGGTCTATGAATAAGGTGAGATGATATTTTAAAGTGTACGGGGAATCTATTTCTCACTTGTACCTGCGTTCATTTCGCTGTGCGAGATAGAATGTATGCAGCCACGTTTATACCGACAGCCGATCTTTGGTTGATTCTACCTGATGAACCTTGAGAATATATTTGTCCAGCACAGACGAAATGCAGCATTTGTTGTCCAAACATTTACATTTTTAGATTGTAACTAGTGATGCATACTTAGTTTTCTGTTTTTAAAGTCAATTTGAAATATTATATTTTGGAACTGTCTTATTTCATGCACCAATTAAAATAGTCGAAAAGTTAAAAAGTCACAATGACAATATGCTCCATTTGCCTTGAACACCTTGAACAACCAGTGTGCTGTATTCCTTGTGGACACCTTTACTGCAATCGATGTATCAGGGACTGGAGAAATAGACACAACAATCGATGTCCAGAATGCAGGGAACCATTCACAACAGTACAGTCTATATACTTGGACACTGAATCTATCAAAGGTAAGTTATCAAAGTTAAACAGTTTTTTTATAAGGTTCGTGTCGTTTATGCCATGTTTTCCATGTTATGTTTTGTGGACCGTTGTTTGTCTTTCGTCAATTTTTTTTTATCATAGTGTTGTTAATCTATTTCTTTTTTTTCAATTGTGTTTTTATCCCGTTTGTTTCTTCTTTCTCTTTTTTACTTAAGGGTAATGACCAGCGCATTTTTGCATCTTTGTCCAATTTTCCAACGCGCATCTTCACCAACGCTTTTCATAAACAAAACATAAGAAAAAATCTCAAATGAAGAGCCCATAAGTCATTTGGTGTAAGTTGCACATTTCAATCTTGTAATATGCAAAAAAGATACTGTTCACAGTTTCTTAAAAATATTCGAACATATCATTATTATCATATTATTGTTGAAATAGAGAGGCTTTATTTCTAATTACTTTTATTTGTATTGCAATTTTAGTTTTATTCTGTCTTGTCAAAGTATCCCTATGCTACCTTTAATTTGCTATTTGTTTGTGTGTTTTACTTTCTATTCAGGCAATGTGCGAGAAAATTTGAAGTTTTGATTTTTTGCTGTTTTAATAAACAACTGAAGAGATAAGCGAAATTTTATTATTATACTCTGAGCCGTATATTGATCTTTTATTCTCGTACCCCAAAGAACTTTTATAGTACACAGATAAATTACAAAAGTTTTTAAAAAAAAAATAGTTTAAGGTGTTATGGGAGTCTAAAATAAAAATGATAGAATTTGTTCATACTTTGCCAAAACGTAGTATCTATTGATCATGTTGATATAGGTTGAAAAATAAAATAAAAATGATAGGTCACCGCGTATTTTCCCAAGCTACAGGACGTGACAAAATGACACATTTTGTATGGATTGTACATGAAAGAACACCATTATGTGATTAAAAAATAAACAAACTGATAGAATTGTTAAATACTTAAGGAAAAGATAGCTTTCAGAAAATGCTTTGAGAATATCAAAAGAAAAGATAGGGTCACCGTACGTTTTTTTTGGCTAAAATACAAAATAGGAAAATTCCATGTAAAATCCTTCAGAAAATGCACTGTTTTAGAGTTACCTCCCCTTAAAATAGCAATTTGATTAATTTTTTTTAAAACAACCAAAAATAATCAACATTTGCAAAAATATTAATATCTATAAGTTATTTTCTTATAAATTGGTTCTGTTAAATAAAAATTTACATAAAATATCTACATTCGTGCATCAAATTTTGCTAACTTAATAGAAAATCTAGACCTTTGGTTCTCTGTTTTTTATAATCCAAGATGGCGGAAGACACCCATACCACCTTAATGTGATTTTCAATGTATTTTTTTCTTAAAATGTCCAGTACCAAGTCAGGACAATGGCAGTTGTTATCTTACAGATCGTTTCTGTGTATGTTATATTGTCGGTTATTTTTGCACTTTTTGTTTCTATTGTTTCGTTATATTCCTCTTATACATGTTGATGTGTTTCCATTAGTTGTAGTTTGGAACCCGGATTTGTTTTCTCAGCCGATTTCTGACTATCGAACAGCGGTATACGGTTGCCTTTATTTAGACATGTTTAAAGTGATTACCATTATTGCTTCTGTTTAAAAGCATCGTAAATTTCATATCTTAAGAAAATGTTTTGGTTCCTAAATTGACTGAAAATAGTTCATTGTTTTAAAGTCCTTAACAGAGACTTTGTGATATACTTTACAGAACTGTTTATTGAACGGACAAGACTAAACGATTCCGTTGATGAACTAACAGCAACTATTGACAATTTGCGCCAGAATCCATCAAATGAAGGTAAGTGAGATAAAGATATTAAAAACATGTTTCGTAAAGCGACCCAAGGAATGGTACTATATGTTCATTTACGTTTCTTTGGAAGCCTTACGGTAACCTATAGCTGTTGATTTCTGTGTCGTTAGGTCTCTTGTGTAACAATTTGTAATTTAGCTGTAAAAAAAATAGTTGGATTTTTCGTAAAACTAAGAATTTTCTTCCTTTTTCTCTTTTTGACACACTTTAAGGAATTTTGAATCAAATGCTCTTCAACCTGACACTTTATGTGGCCTTTCAACATCTTTCACTTGAACGGAATTGATAATTTTAGACTTCAGCAAAAGCACGAAATTAAATATCCACGAATATGCAAGTTTTTCTTAATCCGCGAAAATTGGTACCCACGAAAATAAATGAATCCACATTACTATGTCTACGGATAGTCCGATTTGAGAAATATGAGAACAAAATATAACCTGACATAAAAAAAAAAAAATATTTAAAAAAAAACCGTTTTATTAGAATTCAGGATTTTGACATTTGAGGATTGAATGGTATTATCTGTACTAGAACCCTACATGTAGTCAAATATAAGACTTTTAATCCAGGGCACGAAAATATAATCTGTTTATTTAAATTTGGTGTTCATTGTTACGAGCGTTACGCCAAATATTGTGTGACGTCAAAGTAATTAAGGTCATTTATATAGCTAGGCCAGTAATCCCATTAATTGACAATGTGGCAGCCTAGTGATGAATTTATTAAAATGAATGCAAATGATAAACTTGTAAGTGGATTACTTGTTTCACTACAGACATGATGGATAATCTACAGAATTTATTTGTTCACAAGAAAAAAACATGGAACTAAGAAAAACTCCTGTGAAGTTTCTCCTGAGTATAAGGATTAACAACACCAGGGATTTTTTTTTATTGATTTGCGTAAACCAATTAAAATCCACGAAACATACTAAACCAGTGTTAAAAATATATATATATATTAAATTTCAGCCATTAAACCGTGAAAATGAGGTCAGGGTTAACAGAAATATTTCACATAGTAAATGCAGGATATTGGTTATATACGATCTAGTTTTTTCGGCTGCTTTACCCTCTGAAAACATGTATGCCTCGCAACCGGATGGGCATTCTACTGGCTCATTTCATCTTTAGGAACAGAGGAACAGAAAGTCATACCTGTATATATACAATTTAATTAATTCAATTATTTCTTCATGAAAGATACGCAAATCTTTGACGAAAAAACAACACACCAAATATACCCTTCCTGGTAATTGAAACCATGTTTTACTTTCTTTTGACATTTTCTTATATTACTTTATTTGTTACCGACTTTCATATCCCTCTAAACCAGGCAATAACCATTTACATTCTGAAGTAGAAGAGGTACAGACCTTAAATGCAGTATTGTTGAGTGATATAGGTAAGTTTAAACTTGTGCTGTCAATCAATATTCTTTCTTTTAAACCAATTAAACGAAAGATACATAAAAACATACACACCACAACATAGAAAAACTAAATAAAATTAGGAATGAAACGGCGAATGCAAACCCACAAAAGGTCAAGGCCATCAAATTAAGGATATGTGGAATTATTGCAAATGGGGCAACTATCCAATAGAGTCCACAATAAACTCACTACATATTCAAGAAGTAGCGTTTGATTTGCAAAGGCAAGAAACGAATAAAGGCTCATTTATCGTTGAAATGTATAACTGAATGTTCAAAATATGGAAAATTAATAATGCATTGCTTTTTGAAGAAAGGAAACAATCTGAATTCAGCTTTTCCTAACACATCATTACAAATTTTACGTGAATTCTAGAAATAAATCTGAGGCAGGCAAGGGCAGCACTATTATACTTTCACAATTGATCCACATCTTTTTTTTCATTATCGTGAAACAATCTTCGAATCAGTTATTCATTTTTAATTCCTGGTAAATGTTTGTTTAGACCAGAAGGTGCTAGAGTTCGAGGAAATGAAAGACAAATTTGAAAGAGCAGAAGCAATTTGTGAGAGTCTACAAATTCAGAATAGTAAGATTTTAAGGTTAACATTGGTCTCTGGGATTCAAAACCCATATCTTCTGAAATTCAAAATTCAATAGAGTTAATGCTCTGATATTGACGTTATAGTTCGTTTCTCAGTGTGTTGCACTGTCGTTTTGGGTTTTTGTTGCACTTCAATGTTTTTGTTTGTTTTCGTTGTTTTCCTCTTATTTGATTTGTCTACCTCAGTTTTAGTTTGTAAACCGGATTTTTTTTTATCTCTCAATCGATTTATGACTTTCGGACAGCGGTATACTACTGTTGCCTTTATTGACCATGCAATATTATTATAAAATTCAGTTTGTCTAAAAAGAGCCTAAACATTGTTTGTAATGTCCTGGCGTAACTTGAATGTGTAAATTCATGTAAGAAACAAGATTGAATTAGGATCAGCTTACATCAACAAGATGAAGGATTATAATGTTGGAATATACTGAGCACGCGCAATTTGCTTCATGTCATGTTTATGAACAAAACCACTGGGTTTATTTCAAATTCCGATCGACAAAATTTGTTAAAAAGGTGTTGAGTATAAACAGATATCTTCAGGGTTTCTGCAAACAAATATCGTTAATTGTCAACTACGAGTCACAACATTGAGTTTCTTTGACAACTGAGTGCAACAAATTAATTTGCTAATTACAATGAAGAAAAATCCATAATGAAATTGATTGATCATGCCTGCATGCTCAGGCCATTTCAAATTATATAAACTTGATCTGTAGACTTTATGTACGAAAATTGGAGAGTTTGTTTTTCAAGAAATGAATATTTCAAAGGCAATTATTGTTACTGCCAAAAAGGCGTAGTTTAATTATATTTCTACAATACGTTTGTATTCGTGAATAAGAAATAGTTTTATATCCCAGAAATGTTGGTAAATTGTGTTTAATCGCACGTATGAGTATAACGTTCCCCTAACTTCATATCATCATAATTGTGTTACAGGTGTATTAAATCTAGAACTTAAACGAGCCAACATTCGGAATAGATCTACTCCACCTGTAAAAGGTATGAATAAATATATAATCTGATCAAATTACGTGTACAATTCTCATATATTTTTGGATAATGGATTACGTTTTTGTACCATTTCGTTAGGCTTGCTGTAATGTTTTACGTTTTATGGTTTACTCTTTCGGGTTTTATAGAACAATGAGGTGTTGATTATGTTGTTGAATTAATAATGGCAAGAATTTAAATAGTGATATACCATATTCAAATGCAGGAGGCAGGATTCTTGATGGTTTTATGCAACAACAAAAAAGTTAAAAATAAAAATAAAAATAAACTGCAGGATATGGAAATGGATTTGTTTTCTATGCAGTTTATGAGCATTAGGTTTCCGAACTCATGTGAAAGTCCTGTCTCAAGCGTGGCGGGAGACAATTATTACAGACGACAACCAAAATCATTCTATCGCTTTATTTCGTTTCAGCGCAAAATGTTTTTTTAATGTACATGAAAATTTTATCTAAATTTTTAGGTTTCAGACGGATGATTTTCTTAATTGAGAAAAAGGTCCTTGATTCAATAATGTTTATTGAAGGTAAGTTAAAACTAGTATGTTTGTCCCTTTTTTATAACGATTATATTCCAATTATGTAAACAATAGTAGTAACAAAAATTAATTATGAATAAAAACCATATACATACAGTCAAGTGGGGATGTCAACTTATTGTGAAAGCATGACGAATGAAAAAGTAAAGAGAACTTTTTTTCATGAACAAGACCAGATTGCATGAGAAAATTTTAGCGGAGTCACATGAGGTATAGTTTGAATATTATAATCATTATATGCAGATCATTGTTTAGTTGTATTTATTAAATCCAACTATATATTAACTTAATGTTGTGCACAAGAAAACAAAACTTTCAAAAAGGATCGTATATACCATAAAAACGCCATTATGAAGTGAAATACAATATTAACAACGTACACACGCTGAAATATCTCGTCTGCTTCAATGTATGGATCATGATTGAATTTATGCTTAATGGATACAGAAATTGCATAGTATTACATGAGTTCAATATTATCCATAATTTATGAAATAAGATACTAGTAAATTAAAGGTCGGATAAACCATGTTAGACAAACATGTACGCCTTACAATCATACCATACATCAAGTATTGTTAATCCATTGGTATATAGTATTTGTGAAACAGAAATAACTAAGAAAACTTAATTACATTGACCGATAAACCATTATTCTATTTTTTTAAATGAGGTACTAGTAAGTTAAAAGATAAGATGAATCCGGCCAGAAAGATTTGTACATTTCACAACCATTCCAGTCAGAAAATATTGTTGACCTATCGTTTGTAGTAACTAATAAACGGACTCCAGGCTCCCATATCAAAAATATAGTTATCCTATTACTCAAAATTAATAAGAAATTCACACGATAAATAAGCTATAGTTGTATAAGCAGTCGCTGAATGATGAAAATGAGGTCCAGTGGATATTTGACAGACAGAACTTCATAACACAATTCACATGTATAAAAGGTATTAAGAATCTAGGTTTTCTGAAACTGAAATATAATGCTTAATGCAAATAGTGTAAGCCACTGCTGCTGCTGCCAGTTTGTAATTCCTACTTCGTACCAGTCGAGAGAAAAAAAACAGAAATAATGTACTTAAAAATTATTTATAGGGTTTGCATTTACAAAATATTGACATTAAAATTCTTTTTTTTCTGTTCCAGATAATAGTGTTGCCCATTTTGCTACAATCATCTTTCTGATCTTCACATCAGTTTGCTTCTTATATCTTGGTGTATGTATATTAACTGAATGGTTTTCGGAAAAACCTGATTTCCTAGAAGATGTAGTTGTGCGACACTTAGGGTTCTTGAGCGAAAGCAATACTTATATAACATCAACGTTTTCATCAGTGGCATCATATGTCCTAAATGTTATTAGACTGTGTATTACAGCATGTATAAACTATATACGAATGTGTACTAATATCATTGATGAGAAGGTCAGCCCATATTTGAACGAAGACATACAAAATTATGATTACAAACTTATTGTCTATTGGACTTGTCAAGTAGTTTATTCAGTTTTTGTCATACTGTTTGCTTTTTGTATTTTTGTGATCGGTTCCTTTTTGGTATTACTTATGTGTATTTGTTTAATATTTTCCTATGCTTTATTGATTTCTATCTACCTATTCCTGTTCATTTGTATAGGTGCATTGCTCAGTCTCAAAACTTTGTTACAGGCTTTTCTTTTGCGCTAATTACCTTGCAACAGACCAATTTAAAAGAGTTGTTGCAAAGGTTAATTGACAATCAATTCAAATAGCATACCACTCTCCCTATTTTAGACATTGGAGACATTGTGCATATTTTATTATTCCACAGAGATGGTCATCTTTAGCAGCTATATAGAGAAAAGCCTTATTTACAATAAGATATTTGTATACTCTAGTCAACCTTTTGAGGTCTATAGTGACAAGGTTATTGATGAATTATATATACTGTGTGCGTATAATTGTGAAATAAATCTAAAGTTATAATACTAAACTATAATGATTTTTTTTAAAGAAATGGACATAGCATTCAACTGAAGAGCAAGTATAGAAATAAATGCCCATTTTAATCTCCAAACAGGACATAAACAACAAAACATTCAGTAGAACTTAGTAATTTTATTATCACATAATTTGCAGGTTCTTCATATTGAAGACTTTATTTGAACATTATTTCATTAAATTAAAATAATTAAACAAAAACTGTACAGTTTGATCATAGCACTTAAATACAATTAAGGCAAACAAACAAAACAAAAAAACAAGTGATATTCTAGTATAAGTGATCTCCAATATGGAGAGGAGATTCGTACTACCTGTGTTTTTAATTAAAATAATATATTCTTATACCGTGCACTATCTATGACAGGATAGAAAGGAAAGATTGTTCAAGTGAAATTAGAAAGAAGAGAAATAATCATTTTTTGGGGTTATTTCTATCATAATCAGATTTTAAAGTTTATACATCAATTCTTAATATCATACATCACATGCCTCACAACAAAATAAAATTAAACACACAGTCCTTGAGTTATAATTACAATATGTTCAAGAGTAAGAATTTTGCCTTCTTAAACAATAAAGAAGCATATGAAAGAAAAAACAAATTCAAAACACGTGTAAATAATAGGATTTACTTATTCCATCATACACTGAGGTTATCATTTAAAAACTCACCAGCAATACTCATTATTTTCAAACTTTTCTTATTCAACACATGCATTTAAGTAAACAATAAAACAAGATGGAACCATTAGCCAAAATATATTCATGCAGTTATACATTTTACTTCATAAAAGTTATACCGAACATTCTACAAATTATTTTATTGTGAAAAAGTTGTTAAGTTTTATAAAATAAAGTGAATAAATCCTCTTGAAACACCTTACAACACAAATGCATTGAGAAATCTATAAATCAAATGCCGAAACGAAAAATGCCAAATTGCAAGAGGAGAAAACTGAAGAACAATAACACACAAAATTATAACATTTTTGAATTTAAGCTAAAAGTAATCATGTACTTTTTTTAATCTCAGACTTTCTTTTGAAAGAAAAAAAATACAGGATTTTATCTTGTAATTTTTCTTTACAAATTTCGATTTTTCTTTTACTTATATTTATGAAGGAATGTACAGTCAATTATTTTTTTTTTATGTGACAGCATATTTTTTTTCTTTTTAATTTCTGGCATATTTCAAATGCTTACTGGTAGTTTTTTCCCCTTTTCAACTTTTATCATAAATAATTCTTACAAAACAGCACAATTTTGCACAAAATGTGGCTTGGAAACTTTTGATCATAATTTTTTAAAACCATAATTCAAATTACAAATTGTTAAAGTCTCATTCAATCATTAATTTAAACTTTAAAAAATCAATTTGAAATTTCCTTTTTCAGTAAACTGAAAATCTAAAGAAAATATACTTATATAAACCATGTATTCCTTATGAATGATTCTTATAATTGGTTTAATAGTCAATGGTGAATATTTAATGCATACTCAGGATGAGAGATACAATTATGAAACAACACTACTGAGCTATAAATTAATATTTGTGCGATCAATTGCAAGCATCAGAAATGAGTATTGCACATTTCCTTAATGATCAAACTACATTTAGGTAGCCAAAGTTATATGACACTGAAGATTTAAGGGAAGAATGATGTATACCATGTTAAAACATTTAACAGACATACTAAAATGAAATCGAACGAGCTGAAGTCTTGGCTAAATTTAGCACAAAATCTAATGGAGAGTATTATAAGAACAAACATATAACAAAAATGTTTTCAGTTTGCAACTAAATATTCATTCTAGTACTTAGAAGAAAAAGTTATACCAAATGTAAGAATGCCTTTTTAAAAAAAACAATTACAGAAAATTGCTAGTCACTGGTATATCATCATAAGAAGCTATCTTTGGTTCTACCACAAACCTTATTGAATCATTAAAATGTGTATATGTGTGCAAATGAATACAAGTTTAGTGCCAGTTGGATGTTTAATTTGTTGATGTTAAATGTTGGCAATCAGAATAATGAAGAATAATAAGCATGTTGATTGATGTAGAATTAATATAACAAGGACATGAACATTACATTGGTGTTATCCTTTATTTGGCAGTTTTTTCTTGTAAACAAATGAAAATTTCTATTGCTGAAAAATCAACTGTAGAAGGTCCTCCCCTACAAAAATGAGACATGAGGGCAATATGTTGTACCCAAAGCAATAATAAATCTATCAACAATCATACATTAAACTTTCAAATATATTGACATGTTCAAAAATACATTAATTTAGCACAAATGTGTGTAATACTGAAACAAATTGGTAATCATAGATGCAGTCATGTACAGGTTGTATTTTAAGGGTTATCCTAAAAATATGAAATAATTCAAAATTGTGTACAAAATAAATAATTAAAGACTTCAGTTTTTCAAACTCATCTGATTTACACCCATTGCTGTTGGTTACTGAATGTGCAAACTAAATACTCTTTTTTACTCAATTGAAGATTCCCAAAACATCTTTTTAAATGAGTATTGAAACTTTGAAAAAATGGTTGAAAATCTTAAAATATCCAAAACAAAATCTGTAATCAATAATTAACATAATTTAAGGTTTCAATTGTTATTTAGTTGAACTGAAATTATTTAAAACGCATTGAAATCTACCTTCTCCATGATTGTGTCTGAAGGTTTACATAACACACACACACACATCATATGCCTTTCATTCACATATAAAATAATGTCTAGATTTAAGAAACACTTTACAGCACATCAGTCTGAAATAAGCACAAACACACAATGCACAGACAAAGCACTCAGCTGAATTATAACACTCGTTGATACTTTCACGAATGCAGGAAACACTATAGCTTTGAGAAAACATCCAATGTTTAGATGTCATGATAAATAGGCTGAAGATACAGACACCAAGATGAAAGTTACTTGATCTTAACAGCATGAATATGGCAATGTTCAATATAGTTGTTCAACTTTTGGCTAATTTTTTAATTCGTTCAAGTCTTAGTTTTAATTCTGACACATCTGTTGTTGAGGTTGATCGAGGCATTTCTGGCTCTTTCTCTGCAGACTGGATTTCAACCTGAAAATATTTGATTTAAATGAAATAAAAACTCTAACATGATGTTTGTATCAACTCCATATAATGGACTGATATAATAATTTATCGGTCATCCCACTGTCTACATCACTCTTCTCAGCTCTAAATAAAATTGCATATCACGGCTTTGTGACTTCAAATACATTGACTAAGTCTCAACAACTTTGACCTGGACATATCAGCAACGTCATAATGTTAGATAAGTCATTGATAAGTTTGACCTGATCTTATCAAGTCAACTTCAGCTTACTGGTGAAACTAAGAGAACATGTTTTCAAAATGCAAACAAGCCTGATAAATCGATTATCAGGTTATCTGCATTTATAACCTGGTAATTGGTACAAAACTTATTTGAATTTCTTTTTTTAAGATAGCAACTTATCCTTTGGTTAATACAACTATGATATTACTATTTAACTATTTAATTCAATAATTTGCCTTTATAGGAAAAACAAGAATGCCCCATCCCCACTATCATTTTCTATGTTCAATGGATCGTGAAAATGGGGGAAAATCTCCGGTTTGACATAAAAATTAGAAAGATCATATCATAAGGAACATGTGTACTAAGTTTCAAGTTGATTGGACTTCAACTTCATCAAAAACTACCATGACTAAAAACTATAAGCTGAAGCGGGGTGGATGGACAGACGGACAAACAAACAGACCGACAAATGATCAGACCCACAGACCAGAAAACATAATGCCCATAAATGGGGCATAAAAAGTATCATAAATATTAATCTTGTTGTTCTATACATGAATATAAAGCCAAACCTGTATTAAGCAGTAACTGATGAGAAGTATCAAAAGTTATCTTTTAATGAGGTTCAGAAACAATTTTGATCCTGAGATGGCAAGTGGTGTGGATTCTCATTTTCACCTCAATACTAAACACATATATTTTTCATCATGGTTATATTTTAATTGTTAAAAACATGAATATAGCCATTGGTTAAAGTTGAAAAGATGGTTAAATGCTGAAAAAAGTTTAATTGTATAGAGAAAACATTATCAAAGATCTGAAAATGTCAATTATTAAAGGCAGGTGACCAATGAAACAAGATGACCATAAAGACAGCTTTGACTGTACCATGACTTTTTTAAGTTGATTTTCACAAATGTAGGATAAGATAATCTACCTGTATTTCTGGTTCTGGTGATGGAGGTTTTGTTATCACTGGTGTAATATCTGTTTCTAGCTTGCCCTATAACAATTTATTATCTAATGGTTATAATCATTTATCAATACTTTGTACAAAGATCAGTTGCAATGATTTTTGTGAAGCAAACGTTTAATAAAATGTGGATTCATTTATTTTTGTGGATTGAATTAAAATTGTATTTTGCTGGATATTTGATTTCACACTTTTGCCAACGTCTGCCAACAAGCCATCGAAAAGTTTATCTATGTGTTAAACCTTTACTTTTGAAAAATTGATATCCCAATATAAAAATGAATCCACAGTATATTGTGCTCAATAAATGGAACACCACACTTCCACACAATTATTTTTATGAACAAATACTGATTAGAACTGAATGTTACAATTGTATTTGATCATACCAACCAACAATTGAAAATCTCAAAAAGTTGAAAACAAAAGGTTTTTTTTACAGCATGCAATGACAAATTTGCATTCTTTTAAATCTTTCTCAGTTATTTGAGTAGGCAAAAAATTATTTAAATGAAAAAAAAATTAAGTTTTGACTCAATTGATGGAAATTTACCATTTAGTGCAAAATTGCATGTGCTTTTAAAGTGTATAGGACTATGATTGATCTTTAAGATAGGAGTTTGTTTTCTATACCTCATTATCCAATCCACATCTTGCTCTAAGTATTTTGAGACGTTCCCTGTAATAATCCACCTGTTGTTTCTCCTGATGCCCTACTGATGAATCATTGGTACTCTGTAGATTGTCAGATCTCACAGAGACTAAAATAAAAATAATAAATTCAGTATGTGCATCAAAGTTGTCTTTGGATTTCAACTAGCTTTTAGTATCAGCCAGTACTTTTAGTTCTTTGAGTAAATAGTTTTATGTTAGTGCTTTTTGTAACTTGTACTTATCTTTTCAGTTATGCCAACTGCAACTGATTATAACAGCTTGTTCTTATGTGTAGCTGTAACACCACAATCTCAAGTTAGTGAAAGGGTGAGAACTCACAAACTATGCCTTACCTGTCCCATGTCAAGAGCCTGCAGTACAGTGATTGTCATTGGATTGTGTGTCTCATATTTATTTTTTATATAGTACACTTGTAATGAATTAGGAATTTGGGTTTCTCATTTAAATTGTTTGCTGTTTTAAAGCAACGAAACATTATGGTTTTTTTTTTATCGTTAAAGCCATACAAAAGTAGATTTTTTCTTAAACTGACTTCCATTTAATTCTGGTAGATAGTTGTGTCATTGGCAATCATACCACATCTCCTCATTTTTATAATACAAAATAGATTAACAAAAAATCAATTACAATAGAAGGGTTGATTGGAACCATTCACAAATTTGGCATAACTTTATTCTGAAACTTTGCTATAGATTCCATTTATAAATTAAAAATATATCTTGTTACCTCCAAAATCTGATGGCACTTTTCCTTCCCTCTCCTGTTCAATATTTTTAAGACCTCTTTCTATATAGTTTTGGAAGAAATTTGATGATTTCTTTAGAAATGGTTCCAGATCAGCATCAGGATACTTCTTCTTAAAGTCATACAAGTCATTCAGACCCTAAAACAGAATTCAAATTTCCAGTTTTTCATATAGTTGTCACAGTATGTATTTTGCCACTGGAATTTAAGCAACATGATAAGTACTTTTTCTTTGTATATATAATATGCATTTCACAAACAAACAAAAATTGGAACTAATTACAAAATTTTCTAATTTTGCAGTATACCAAACAAATTTACAAACGTATTATCCTTACCTCTCTCGTATTTTCTTTAGATCCAATCTTTTTAAATATTTCTGCTAATATATCGTGAGTATTCTTATTCAATTTCTTTGGTTTTTGGGTACTCTGTAATGAAATATTACAAATACTTCAGTGTCATACAAACATAGATCATGAATTTCAAAATTTACTTCTAATGAAAAACCTGAAGTTTAATGAGTTGGCATGCAAAGCATAGCTAATTAGTAATTAAAAGTATTTGAAAACGAATATTACAGCCCTGCAAAAATGTGATAAAAATGTTAATTTCATTTAATATATGAAAATTTAAAGCATTACAATCAGTAAATTGGTCTCTGACTGATCTCTTTTACATGTATTACAACTTATCAGTTAAGCACCTGACCAAATATAAAGTAATTCTGTTCATTATTACATTCTAAATAAATTATTCATAAAAATTTCTACCCACCCTGGGTGTTTTTTGTTCTTCATTCCATTCATTCTTGGCATTAGGATCATTGTGGAGTATTTTCTGTAGGTATGCCTTTACTTCAGAATTCTCAGCAGATTCAATTGAGCCCATGTGTTGTATGATCTAAAAAGATAAAGAGTCCAATTACCAAATTAAATACCAAACATCAAGGGATTACTAAATCAAGCACAAATCATTCACCTTCAAATTTCCAAGTGTAAAAGTGAAGTTTTGTCTATTATTGAATTACAAAAGTTTTGAATTTTGAACTTACTATTTAAATTATAGTTTGCACATACAAAAATGATTGTCTAGCAAAGAAAGAAAAAGATCAATTGAACAGGTTAAATATTTTTTAACAGTAATTGATTTGACAACTTGATAACAATCAACAATTGTAATGCTCTGTTATTCCTGTCCACAAAAAGATGACAAAATAAATTTAGTTCCATCTTTTATTTAGATGATAAAGGATATAATATATCAAATTATATTAAGCACAATTTCATTAACAAGTTAATATCTACAAAGTGTACTTACTTTTGCCCCCTTTAACTTGACTAAGGAATGTAATACTGTTTTAACTGTCCTCAATGGCAGATCACTTGGTCGATTCTTCCATGACGTACTTGGGAATTCTTTAAGAAACAGGTGTGTATCCAGTATGATTCTGTCTAGATTAAGATCATTTATTATATCTGGTAACATTCGTATCATTTTCCATACACACTGAAATAAGAAAAATTAAAATAAAATACTGACCTATCATCTTTAGTAAAAAAACAGTCACAAACAGGATTATGTGTTCAAAGCCCACAATATATTGCTCATACTATCACATTCCAATGTTAAGAAAACCTTGAAATCTATGGTAAAAAAACTCTATGTTTTTTTCAAAAATTAATCCATTAAGGGAACACAGCTAGCTGTGTGTGCTCCAACGTTGGAGGGATTTACATAAAGAAGAAGAAGAAGTTGGCATATATATATTTTTGAAAGTTCACTACATACTAAACATGTGTATACTAAGTTTTAAATTGATGTGTCTAAAGCCTCCTAAACCAAAATTTGAGTCTGATATGAAACGATTAAACATAAAGACAGAAAAACATAATGACTTCTTTTATTGTATCTAGGGCATGAAAATGTCTGAATAATTAATGCTATATTTAAGATCTATTTTCAATCATTGACAGAAGAAATGTTAGCGATCTAGATTCTAATCTACATGTATCTTCATTTCCTGCCTCAATCATAAAACTTGCATTGCTATGAATCAGTCATCGTCTGAAATATATATCCACATCTTCATTTCAATGCTCTTTTGAAAATCAATATATAGCACCTGAATTTTGTTAAAGTTTTAGAGTGCAGATTTTCAAATATTATTTTGCTCTCATTTTAAATGTGATCTCTTAATTGTAGCAGCTGTCTCAGATGGTTTATGTTATATCAATATACCTTCATAATTAATTCTATAAACTTGACAGTACACGTTTCACTGGTCACACAATCTTGTAACAGTCTGATCAATGCACTGAAATACAAAATATAATGATGTGAAAATGAAATGATGTGTAACTAATTGTCAGATCAATTATCCTTAAAGAAGTAATACTAAATTTCTGCTATAAAAAAAAAATTTCAATTCTAACTAGACGTAAGTAATGGGTGTCATCACAGAAGGCTGCACTAAATGTGAATAACTTAATTATTATGGTGTTTTTTTTACAAAGTAATTGTATCATTGAAATATCCACTTTGAACAGAGTGGGATATTACTGTGATGATTTTTTGTTTCCTTAAACAATGTACCGTTTTTCCTAGGTGTCTTAAAAGATTGACCAACATTTTTCACAAATAATTGTCAACATAGTTCTCTTCTATATATGTCACACACCAGTAGTAATGAAGAATTATTCCAAGTTTCATCCACAAAAAGTTTAAAGCAAAAACATTGTTTTTACCTATGCACAGGGGTGGTAAAGTTGAAATGGATATTTTACCATGACTTTCAATGTAGCTTTCCTTAATGTACAGTACACATCTTCTAGCAGTGATGAACACTCATACCAAGTTTCATCCCAAACTATAATACTTAAGAGAGCTGAAACCATTTATGACAGATGGCTCATATTTAGTCAAATCATCATGGCGAAAGAAAAGTACGCTGAAATCTCTGACCTAACATACCTTAGTACACTTGTGTGATCAGCATGCTCCACAATTTTCACAACCATAACATTAACAGTACGTATGACCTGTGCTCCTTCCTCCAGACTAGTCAGTCGGTTATCTAACAGAATTGTTATTAAACTATTGACTAGATCTTTTAACACATCCTTAGAAGCTTTCTTTGCCAGGGATGAGTTCTGGAAAATCTGAGATAATATACAGATAATTTTGGTATTAAGTTTGACCACAAAAGATGCATTTAGATTCATGTGAAAAAATATCAAATTAGTAAAAATTGGTGCATGCCAGAAAGACAAGTATAATATATTTGTCTGCTTTATTTCTTAGAACTTCAGGCATTCTATTGAAAGGTGTTGATTAATTCCTGTCTATATTTTTGTTATAATTTAATTTTGGATGTAACACATCTTCTGATTGGCTGACTTTATTTTGTTATCAGCCCATAAACATAATTTAGTCATGTGATCGTGACGTCATCAACGTTTTTTCATGGTTTTAAAATGGAATTTAGAATTAAATTGTAAGAAATGACTGTAATATTTTTTCTGTCTATTCGAAATAACATAAAAAATGTGGTGCACACTGTTTCATAACCTGCTACACACTTTATTCAGTGTGCATCAAATTTTTTATGTTATTTCTTCATAGACAGAAAAAATATTAGTCATTCCCTAAAAAAATCTAAAAATTTCTAAACAGTATTTGGATTTCACCATTACATAGTGATAATAGATAACTTCATATTAATTGTGTGACCCTATCTTAAAATATTCATTAATATTACAGTCGTGATACCAAGTTGCCAAGAGAAATCAAACAATTAAAAAGAATGACCTACTATTTCTAATTGTCAAGACAGTATGATTTACAACTAATTTAAAAGCAAAACATACAATAACACGCCTTATTCATATTTACTAGTAAAATTCATTACTTATGTAAGAAGAGTAAACTTACCGCTAATAGTGTGCCCAGTAAACACCTATACAACCGAGTTACATCGTCTTTACTGGTAAATTCACTACTCATGTGTGTAGAGTAGACCATTTTTATTTGCATGGACATTGACAGTAACAGCTGGTCCACATGGTTACTTAATACTTCTGCCTTTTCTTCATCTTTAAGAACCTCATCTATCTGTGAAATATCAACAGAAAGTTGTCATATCATTATAACTAAACCTCTAAAACTGTTTGCTTAGATTTTCTCAACTGATAATATTAAAAACTGTGGATCTATTTATATTTGTGGGTACCAATTTTCGTGGAATGCAGAAAAAACTTTCTTTTCATGGATATGTAGTTTCATGGTTTAGCCAAAGTTGGCATACAACCTGATAGAAAATGTGTTGTGTGTTGAACAGTTAAATGTGTGTTTCACCTGTACCCACAAAAACCACACAAATGGGCTTCCAACGAATTATAATGAATCCACAGTAAGTCATTTTTCATTTAAACAAGGGAAGTTATTGTTTTTCACTAAATTATAAAATTAATATCCCACTTCATCCTTTAATGCATTATAGAACCATTTCTTAGACTTTTCAATTTTCATATTCTGTAAGTGGTTTGTTTGATTAATTGATGCTTTTTGTTCAACAGCAAAGAGTACATGCACCTTGGACAGGGTTCTCATTTAGGATTATTGAAAAGCAAGTCCTGGGACTCTTCATTTTTTGCCATGGTAAGTCCAACAGTAAGACAAAGATATTCTATTGCAATATAATTTATCATTTTTGTCACCATGACCTCATAGAGGGATGAAATAAGATTACATTCAGATTACTTTAAAATTTTGCTATAAAATGATGATATGTGTATTCAATTCATACAAAATATTCCAATCTTGATGCATTGCCTTAGTGAGAACCCTGTTTGGAGACAATATAAACATGTGTTTGTGACTGCAGTCTTGTTCTATTACAACAAGTGAAACAGCGAGCTACTGCTCACTGATGATACCCCCGCCGCAAGTGGATAATATGAATAGTGTAAAAATATGCAAGTGTTTGGTAATCAGGAAGTTGTCTAGTGATGAATCTGAAAACGCATCAAACAGTATAGCTGACTTATATAAATCCTGAAACCAAATTTCAGAAATCCTTGTATTGTAGTTCCTGAGAAAAATGGGACGAAAATTTTCAACTTGGCTATCATGTGTAAAATCATACAAGTGTTTGGTAAACAGGAAGATGTCAAGTGATCAATCTGAAAACGCATCACACGGTATAGCTGACTTAGATAAACCCTGAAACCAAATTTCAGAAATCCTAGTATTGTAGTTCCTGGGGAAAATGTGACGAAAATTTCATGGGACGTTTCATGGGACGGACTGACTGACTGACGGACAGACGGACTGACAGACAGAGGAAAACAGTATACCCCCCTTTTTTGGAAGCGGGGGTATAAATATGGCGAGTTACATTTAAAGCACATAAGCAGTCTGAAGGAGGGGCTTACACAACTCAGATACATTGTTTTTTCTCTTACCTTTAAATGCTATGTCATAAGCAGAGAAGGGACAACTACAAATTTTAAAGTATTTAGTTTGAACAACTTGAGAGATCTAATCCACAACTTGTATACGTGAGAGACAAACTTGATAACATGAGATAATAATGGCTGTGGTAAAAGCATGAGAACCAGCATACAATTCTACATTTGAATTAAAATACCTGAGTCAAGGCTTGTATGCACATTGTTATATCTGATGTAGTTATTTGTGAGATCACCATAGCAACAGCAGCTGATGCATCTTGGGAATTCATATTTCTCATAGGTGAAGCTGGTCTGGCTCTATTTCTACAAAACAGATAAAGAAGTGTAAAATATTAAAAACTTCAAACCACTTTAAATGTAAAAGTTTTGTTTATAATCAGCCTCAGTCTCTGATGATAGCACCAAAATAATATATTATCCAGTTGCAAGAAAACTCCATAAAATAATATATTTGTAAAATAATGCATACCGGTTTCTTGTGTTGACAGATTTTGTAACCAGAAAACAGTTTTAGTGAATAATTTGAATAGTTGCATAGCTTTTGCTATACTTTTTTTTTTATCTTTTTTGGATTATAGCTCCTTATCTTTTTAATAAGCTTTTGATTTTCAAATATTTTGGCCTGGAGCAACACTGAAGAGATATTTATTTGCTAAATGGGCATCTTTGAAAATCTTTTAAAAATTATAAGTATTTTTAAAAGTCAAGTATTATATCTTACCCAGCAGAAGGCAGTGAAACAGGTTGAAACAGTTCATCCAGATCATACTGGTAAAGTTTTGTATCTTACCCAGCAGAAGGCAGTGAAACAGGTTGAAACAGTTCATCCAGATCATACTGGTAAAGTTTTGTATCTTACCCAGCAGAAGGCAGTGAAACAGGTTGAACAGTTCATCCAGATCATACTGGTAAAGTTTTATATCTTACCCAGCAGAAGGCAGTGAAACAGGTTGAAACAGTTCATCCAGATCATACTGGTAAAGTTTTATATCTTACCCAGCAGAAGGCAGTGAAACAGGTTGAAACAGTTCATCCAGATCATACTGGTAAAGTTTTATATCTTACCCAGCAGATGGCAGTGAAACAGGTTGAAACAGTTCATCCAGATCATACTGGTAAAGTTTTATATCTTACCCAGCAGATGGCAGTGAAACAGGTTGAAACAGTTCATCCAGATCATACTGGTAAAGTTTTGGCATCTCTGGCTGGGACATTTGGTCATCGTCAACTTCTAAAGCAAACTCTTTCTTCACAGAGTTAGATGAGGCAGACTTAGGCATGGCTGTGTGTGGCCTCTGCATATTTGATCTTAAATTAAATGAAGATTGAACAATCATGAATTCTGAAAGTGTGCTTCATGACAGTAACACAGAATCAAATACAGCTAGCATAATTTTTCCTGGATTATTGATTCACTGATCACTTATTAAACTATCAAAGGCGTGAAAGTCTTTTCTTTGTATACTAAAATATGTAAGTATTTCATTTAAACACATATGGACAATGATCATGTGTTAGGCAAGTTATTCTTATAACTATATTCTCAAGTTTAAATCATTCTCTGAAATCAGCGCAATACCAAATCAATGCCCCACACAACATAAAAAGAGAGAAATATACTAACAGATCTAGCTTTTATATTACAGACTGAGTTTAAACTTACTGTGGAGGAGGTTTTTGAGGTTGCTGTTGTGGAGCTGTACGAGGTCGTTCCTCAACAGCAGCTTGAGCAGGTTTATTCTTCATGGCTCTCTTTATTCTTTCATCCAACATACTTTGGTCTTTCTCTTTTAACTGAAAAATTTAGGAAGAACTGACCAGATATCTTCCAAGACAACATATTATTCACAGAAAATATGAAACACAAGTCTATCTTTACTGTGAATTCATTATTTTGTGTTTGGGATTTCAATTTTGGTGGATTTTTGTGAGTACCGGGGAACTGTTTAGTTGTTAATTAAAAAATATGACTTTCATTGTAACATGCAATGTATTAAATAGGTAATGCCACATGTTTTTGGTTTTAATAAAACAAATATATTCTAATTTCTTTTTCTTATAAATGTTTCATTGTGAGTTTATCTTTCCTTTATTCAATTTAATCCAATTTCCTATAAAAGAAATTTATTATAGCAATGTTTTATTATTCTCCTCTCAAGATTTGAAGCTCTGACCTTCCCTTTATAGTTTATTCCTACTTACCGAGATGAATTTAAATAGTTTATCTTGTAAGATCATGTAAGCTACAACAGTGGTGTTGAGTGCTGCATTCCTCACGCCATTGTCTTTATCACCTATATTGCCAGCTATTGTTTTAAGAGCCTGTGCTGGAGTCGGTTGACAGATGTTAATGCCATGGCTTTCAATCAAACAGCCTAATTCTTCTAAACACTCTACAAAAAAACAACTTTCTATGAATTTAATACCATATAAGCTAATACTTCAAATCCACATCAAATATTATCAGCACATTTTACAACATAAAAAGTCTAATGGAATAACACATAAATACATTGAACAATATTTCAACCTGTCAATTATTTGTTAGAATTGAATAAAGATCTATTATGCATGAGCAATATATGCCTCATGTTAAAAATGTATAAGTCCATTTAAACTTCTTCATCCTTTACTAGATTTTTTGAACTTAAAATAACTTCCTTTTATTTCATAATAAAATTTGCAGTACTTGAGTCGTGTAGTTAATAAATTAAGTACTAACCCATTCTTTGTTTGGAGTTCTTAGACTTGAGACCATCAATAAGGTAGGTAAACATTTTACTAGCAGGATACACTTTACATATCAATTTAAATATACTTCGTACTTCTCTCCGCACATTATCTTTATTCTCTCCAACCTAAAATCAGTAAATACACATATATGTATCAATAAAAATATATAACTTAATACTTACATGCAGTTGATCAAATCCGAATGTCAAACTTTTTTTCTATTAAAGCTTTTGTACTTTTTAAAGTTTACTTCTAAATAAACAAGAAGTAATTGTAACAGGATGCTGTTACGAAGTCTCCCAAACAAAGCTCCCATATTCATTTGATTTGTTTAATTGTCCCATATAGGAATATATATGGTTTAGGGGTGGGGATCTTGACCGTTTACAAGTTTTCAAACAAGAGGATGTGGGGTGACCCCCTAGGGACTTTCCTTTTATTTCATTTCATTTGTTTTATTGTCCTCTACAAGAATATATATGGTTTAGGGGTGGGGATCTGGACCATTTACAAGATTATAGAGCATTCTCAAATTGAACGGGGTTGGGGTGACCGCCAGGGACTTCCTTTGAATTTCATTTGATTAGTTTTAATGTCCCCTACAAGAATATATATGGTTTAGGGTTGGGATCTAGACCGTTTACAAGATAAACGCACATTCTCAAATTGTATAGGGTGGTGACGACCCCCAGGGACCTCCCTTTTACATCATTAAATTTGTTTTATCGTCCCATTGAAGAATATATATGGTTTAGGGGTGGGGATATGAACCATTTACAAGATAATAGCATATTCTTAAATTTTAGGGGGTTAATTCATTTGAAAATTTTCGAAAATAAAATCCCGTAGGGTTCTATAGTAAACCCCTCCCTTCTTTTGGCCCCCAAAATACCCCTTAATCGACCCCAATGCACAAGCCAACAATTGATGGCTCACCTAGACATATTACAGACCTGCCAACTATCCCGATTTTCGCGGTATCATCCCGATTTTTATCCCTCAACCCGAATCCCGATATCGGGATCGTAAAATTAGTCAAAATCCCGATTTTCAACAAATATACCCGAAAAAATTATTGTTTTCCGATTTTGAAGTTTTTCTAATCAATTTTAAAAAATCAATCATTTTACCTGAGGACATATTATGACCCTATGCTAATCAACAGTCACAACAGGTTGTATGTAATCAGATTACCTAATGGGTCGTTTAAAAAGTCATCAAAATTAAATTGTATACACAAATTTGGTCAAACAGCCTTTCAATTTTAATCAATTTATCATACAAGCACAATTTGCAACATTTGCCGTAGTTCCACAGCAAAATCATAATTAATTGAAAGATGAGAACTGTAAAGAACTCTCAAGAAAACATCGTTTATCTTGAAATTTGTTTAATTTTTGAAACCAGACATCGTGTGTCTGTTGATTTAAAATCGACGCCATTATGTTATGTATACACTTATACTGTGTTACTGTATAAGCCTCCGCTGGTAAGAGCACCTCTGAATACAAAGAAAGATAACTCAAATTTTATCCATTTTCTCATTGATACTGATAAGACCATAAGTAAGACTAAATCAAAATCTGTCTTCATCCTTCTAACTTTAGGACATGTAGTTTAAGGTGTTTTGAGTCAAGGTTCATAGATGAGAAGGTCTTTGGAGGGGGAAAAGGGGGGTCTCTTCTTTGAATCCTTTATTTTTAATGCCATTTTCTCTGTTCCTCATTTATTTTATCAATTTTATAATTTAACAGTACAAGAATCATGCAAATAAAAGAAATCAAGGCCTACAAGCTCATCATTAGTATACCAAATGAAAAAAAAAGAGAACTTAGACTATTTTAGGAGTAAAAAACAATGCTCAAAGAAAAGTCGCTAAAATTGTAACCCTTAAAAATCTTGTCGCGCGCTAAATCCCCCATAGAGATTTTCAAAAGTTGGCAGGTCTGATATTAGTCTAACATTTTATGAAACCCTAAGTAAATCAGACAAGTGGTTTTGGAGAAACGCTGCAGACAAGTTCATTTTTTAAAGTGGCGGAAGAAAAAGAAAAAGAAAAAGAACAAGAATAATAAAAATAATAAGAACTGAGCAAAAACAATAAGTCTCCAAACTTTGTTTGGGAGACTTAATAAGTCAAGTGAATGAACGCCTTCAGGCCGTTCAACCTCATAAATCAATCTTGATGGATGGCAAAGTGTGTTACCTGAAACCTCATAAAATCCAATCTTATAAAACAGGACAACATCAAGGAACAAACACTGATGTACATTAAATGAGTTTCATTCAGGGTGTCAGGCAGGTTAATAGAAAGTTATGTCACAATTATTGTTAAATAAATATGAAAGTAAAAACTAATAATAAATTGTTGGCTTCAATTCCGAAATTGACAACATCTCACTGGACATTCTGCACCATTTCTTATGGCTTCACTCTGAAGAAGGTACTGCTTCCTGAGAAAGATGGGATGAAAGATATTCATGGGACAGACTGACTGACAGTTGGACAGATGTACAGACGCAGGTAAAACAGTATACGTATCCCTATTTTTTCAAAGTGTTTAAAGTGGAGGGATTAATTATAATCAACTGTTTGTAAATAAAGTTTACCTTTATAATGAGGTATGGTATAAAAGATGAGGCTTCTAACTCCACCAAGTGATAATCTTCATCCGATAACATAGTGAATACTTGACGTACATATTCTATGGCCTTGTTTAACATGCTAGGGTTGGTATCAAAGAATCGAATGGTGAACCACTTCAATATCAGATCAAGGTTACCAACAGTCTCGTCATGTAGTGTGCTTATACACTATAAAGGAAAATATATTGCATGTACATGTATATGTTTATACACTATAAAGGAAAATATATTGCATGTACATTTATATGTTTATACACTATAAAAGAAAATATATTGCATGTACATGTATATGTTTATACACTATGAAGGAAAATATATTGCATGTACATGTATATGTTCATACACTAAAAAGGAAATTATATTGCATGTATATATGTTTATACACTAAAGAGGAAATCACATTGCATGTATCTCAGAAAGAATTTTAATATTTTGCAGAAATTTACACATTTCCTCTCCTCTGCATTTTTTCTCTCTCTGAAATTGCAATCAAATTATGCTGACCACTTTTAATTTTTTTTTATATTATTATAAGTCATCTTATAATCATTCCTTTCATGATTGTTGTTTGAAAAAATTAAAATATAAACTTGCTAAAATGGGAAATCCATCAAAGTTTACTTATTATTACATTTAATCAAATCCAATAAATCTATCAATAAAAAATAACTTTAGCAAACTTTTCTTTTGTTATTTACCTTCATTAAACTCTCTATTGCTTTTATATGTAATTTGAAATCAGTTTGAAACATTTGGTCCATTATTGTTTTGTTAAAATTCTTCTCCATCTGAGTTCTCAGCTGTTCTATAAATTCTCCTCTCAGCTCAATGAAGTTCCATTTGAGTACCTATGCATAGATGAATTTTAAAAATTAACAACAACACTATATAAAAAATGTTTTATTTGCTCCATAATAATGTCATCAAATATAACTACACTGAAACTTTGTTATGTGCACAGTCAAAATGCATTGACTGTATAAATATTGGCTGTATACAGTCACTTATAATCTTTCAATCAGTTTAATTGAGGTCTGGAGCTGGCATGTCAGTTAACTGCTAGTAGTCTGTTGTTATTCATGTATGATTGTCATTTTATTTATTTTCCTTTGTTACATCTTCTGACATCGGACTCTGACTTCTCTTGAACTGAATTCTAATGTGCGTATTATTATGTGTTTCCTTTCTACATTGGCTAGAGTTATAGGGGGAGGATGAGATCTCATAAACATGTTTAACCCTGCCACAATTTAGCGCCTGCCCCAAGTCAGGAGCCTCTGACCTATGTTAGTCGTGTATGATTTTTTTTATTTCTTTATATTTATTTTATTTTATCAAAACACAATACATGATCATGATAATATACAAAGGATGATTTTTAATTTTAGTTTCTTGTGTATAATTAAGAGTTGAGTATGATGCCATTATCACTGTACTAGTATACATATTTTTTAAGGGGCCAGTTGAAGGACGTCTACAGGTGTGGGAGTTTCTTGCTACATTGAAAACCCATTGGTGGCCTTTGGCTGTTGTCTGTTCTATGGTTGGGTTGTTGTCCCTTTGACACATTCCCCAATTCCTTTCTCAAGTTTACTTATTGTATAAGACCTGGCCTCACGGTCATAAAACTTTCGAGCATGATTTTTGTACTCAAGACTCGAAAATCAACCAATCAAATTGCTGGATTTCATGTTTTTAGCATGATTTTTGTGCTCCGGGCACTGAGCAAAGTTTTATGCCTTCAAGGCCTGGTTTGTAATGTTGATAATGTGTTTACAGAGAGTTTTATTTGTGACGTCTGAAAACAGTCATTATTTTGAAGTCCTCTATTTACAAATTTCAAATCATTTTTTTTTTTTACCAAAATATTTCAAATAGAACAGTTTTATATGTTTGATTATCTCAAAAATAAATTTTATTAGTACTCAATTTGAAACAGGATAGAAATACTAGTCACAGCTTGCAATCTTTTATAGCTGTTTTTATAATGTCTTGAACAAATAAATTTCTTTTAAGACACTTTTATTATTGAGAAGGAATAGGTATCACAAAAATTAAATCTAGCATTTGAAATTTTGAAAGTAATTTCTGAAATTGTAATAAATATAAAGAATTTCACATTTTTATCCTTCTCCAAAAAGCAAGTATAAAGACAAGAAAATTTTACATTGTACAGTAATATTCTGACAATATTTTCAACTTCAAATTCCATCTTGCTTAATTTGCTGACAGAAAGATTATTTACCTTGAGAGCTTTTTCCTCTTTGAATCTCTTTTCTTTAGGTTCAGTAAGTGTCATCAATGGACTTGTATCCTCATCAGCCTTCTTCTTTTTACTGGTTGCAGGTGGAGGAGCCTGGAAATCAACAAAATTATTTTCACTAAATCAATTTAATCCAACAACATTTTCATCTTTGTTTGTCTTTAAGAAGTGATATTAAATCATAACTTAGAACAAGTTTAACCAAATTGTCAAAGGTTGACAGTAAACCCTGGGCAGAAAAGTGATATTGCAGTTGTTTTCAAAATATCTAAAAAGAGAAATTAAAAAACCTCAAAACTTTGTGACAAAATCATAACAATCAATCAAACACTTTGGATGGAGTCAATCTGAGGATGTATTGTTCTCAGACTTTGTCTTCAGTCAATATACTTCTTTCAGGCATATATAACTGTGCATCATCCTCTTAAAAAGGCTATGAAAATTATATACTTTGTGTGAATTTAAGGTAGATAAAAATTTAACTCATAAATAAACTGATTAAATTACTTTTGTTTTGAATAAGACTGAATATAATATAAGATTTTAAGTGATAGTAACTTACTGCCTTTCCTTTCCCTTTTACTGTCTTAGCTGGTTTGGCATCCCCTGAATCTGACAGTGCAGCCGACACAGGTCTAGATTTAACTGGTTCTGGTTCATCATAGTCATCCTTGACTGGTTTACTGACAGCTGATGATGAAGCAGCTTTCTTGACTTGCTTCACTGGTTTAGCTGGTAGATTACCTCTGGCTTTCTCTATTATAGCCATAATCTGATCCTTAGAGGCAGGCTACATGTAATAAATATAGTAAATAAGACTGGAAAGGAGTAATAATAGTTCAAATTACAAAAGTGTACATAAAATTTGTGTTTAATAGTTTGTCTTATACAAATATTAATATAAGACAACAACTCCAAAAGTCTGACAGTTAATACTAATGATTAAAGAGCAAGCACTATTAGGTGTTTTGGTTGGTACTGTATAATATTTGCTTGCCTCAGTTCAATGAAATAGTAACTATGTGTGCCCTTTCTTCTCATATTTAATATTAACATGCTGAAAATATTTTAAGAGCATGATTATCTTAGTTATATAGTCAAGATCTTCTGTTTTGGATCCAAATTTTAGCAGGAAAAATTAATATGACCTAATTTCTGGTCATTCCAAGATATTTATATTTTATATTTTTAAGTACCTTGCCTAAAGCATGTATAGGAACCAAAACAAAATATCTTTCATTCCTTCTGCCAAATATAGGAGATATATGTACTTTGACCTACCTTAAGTTTAGATGTAGCTTTGAAGACACTGTCATACCCTGTATGGATCATGAAAGGAACGACAGCATCCTGGGCTTTCTTCCTCACATCACCATTTCTATCTTCCAGGCACGACAGGAGATGGGGGATACACATCTTAAATTCTACAGGTAACTTTTTATGATCTGGCAGTTTCTCGATCAACCATCCCAATAACTGTATTAATGATAGACAGAAAGAGTTTTGATACATTGTATTAATCAACTGCATTTTATTAAAAAGACAGTTTTAATTCATTATTTGGTCTTTTAAAGTGAAAAGAAACTACCATGAAAAAAAATTGCAATGTAAAGGAATAAAAGGAAAAGTTGAAAAGATATTTGATTGAAACAAACTTTTAAAACATAAAATCAAAAAAGACAAAACAAATATTCCTTCTTAATTTTTCTAAATATTTAAGCATATTTTAAGCTATAAAACATGCAAGAATCTGATTGATATATTAATGCTAAAAGATTTGCTATATAATAAAACATTGTTTAAATTGTATTTTTTCCAGTATCACTTTTAACATAGCAGAATTTGAATAACTGGTGCAAAATATAAAACATTCAATCTTTAAAAAGATTTATTTATTCATTCAATTCATATATAACTATGTAGCTTTGTTCAACTATAAAATGTAGACTATAAATCTCTGTAGAGACAAAAGGTAACATTCTATTAGTAATTAAGAACAAAGGAATATAAAAAAGATATCAAGCAATCATAAATTAAAAGTTTACCTCTATCCTAAGATTAGGATTTTCCATTTTGAGGGTATCCATGAGTGCTTCACATTCCACTAAAGGTAACAGTGATGTTTGATCTGTCCACATAGTCAAAGCATTCACAGCCTGCTGACGTAACAGTGGCTGTAAGACAAATATAAATCTCAATTCTTTATAATGAATCATTGGTGTACAGAAATTAAGATCAATTAGAACTACACAGCTACTTTTTCATAAGTACTATTTCTGTACCAAAAATCTGTAGTACTTGAAATCTACTTTTAATATTCAGTACTATTTTGTGACTTTAAAAATTATTGTAATATTTAGGTACCTGTATTTTACAATACCTGATTTGTACTTGAAAATTTAAGTACTACATATTTTTGGTTACAACGTTACATTTTCAGTATTATGAAAGTATGTCTATTTCAAATCTCCTAAAATTATGATTTTCAAACATGGAATATTGTGATCTCTTTTGGTAATATGTCTGTACCACAATTTTAAGTACAGATCAAGTACTGTAAAATACAGGTAGGTAAATAGTACAATAATTTTAAATTAAAGAAATAGTACTAAATATCAAAATTTAATTTCCAGTACTACAGATTTTAAGTACAGAGATAGTACCTATGCAAAAGTAGCAGTGTATGATTGAACACACAAAAGAATACATTCCTTATTTATAATTGATTATCTCCCCTTTAACATGGTTAACTTGGATTACATTCATATGTGCACAACTTCTGGTTATGTTCTACAACTGTGTAAACTTTCATCAATATCCATCAAACCTTTAAGCAGGAGCTGTACTCAATAGGCACATGGATAGACGGACAGACTAATGGACAGAGTAATTTCCATATACCCCATTTGTCTGTTAGGAATATTATAAAATATGGTTCTTGCTCCTTACATAAATTGAACATCTTTTATTCAATTATTCATAAAATGCAATTCTGAAAATATCAATGTAAACATATCAAACTTATCATTTTGGTCAAGCATTTATGCTTTTCCATGATTGTTTATAAAACACACATAACATACCTTCATATCCCCAAAACAACCAAGTAGGGCTGGTCCAATTGTTTTAATATGTGCTTTACAGTGTGGCCCCATGTTGGTGGCTAATGTCACACAAATACCTATAGTCAAACCAACCTGTAAAGATAAACAGATTGATTGATGGCTTTCTACTTGTTTATGTACAGTGGCAAATACTACAGCCATAATGTTCAGATGAGAAAACTGGAAGAAATATCACTTGACAAATGTTATACAGTCGATTCCACTTAATTGCATACCGCTTAATAGCATAATTCTGTTAATTGCATACTTTTCTCCTGCACAAAACCATTTCCCATTCACCTAATGTTAAATTGTCCGGTTATATGCATAGCCTTACAAGTGGCATTTCGGTTTATTGCATAGAAAATAATCGCCAGCTAGATATGCTCAGTTAAAACTGACGAGATTTTTGACCGGAAATGGCAATTTGGTAAGTATATTTTTCATGAATGCATCATACTTTTCATTATTATTTCACATTTATAATGTGTTATTCAAATAAAGTTTTAAAACAATATCTTTCGTGTTTATATGATTATAGAAAAGGCCTCGATGTGTACACAGGTAAAGCTTCCCAAATTCTATTTTAAGCCTCGAGGTCATAAAAATGTCAATCAGCTGATTGTTGTAAAAACACGACCATTCTATGATCTTCTATCTCAAAAGGTGTTAATTATTGATTGGATTTCAAACATTGTTCATAGATTATGTTTTGGGTGAATTTTTAAAACATTAACGTGTAATCTCGTAATTCAGCTTGGGTGATCTACATTTATGTTAAATATTACAGGGCATTTATATATGTTTGAAGAATTTTATACATTAATCTTTCCTTTTTAATATTTTTTTAAAAGAAAATTAACTTCTGATTATTTTGTTTTCTCACTTTCAACACTTGTGTCCAGCAAATAACCAGTGCAGAGCCCCATCACCTTTGCATATACGAAACTAACGATGTTAAAGTAACAGTTTCACATCACTATGTAATCGGTAAATACTGAATATCAAAGGCAGTTCATTGCACAATTATTGTTTCAATGATTATAAACTGTGTAGTATTGTTAAACAGTTTATTTTAAACAAAGCGTAACAATGTAATTTGTACATCCGGGTCATAGAAACAAATCTATTTTTAGAACAATTTTATTTTCGTATCTCAGGTAAAGGAAAAGTCGGTACATAAATAAACTAAAACAAAATGTGTTTATAAACTTTATTGAAAGAATGCACAATGAAATAAAATGTATGACATTAAAAAAATAACTTTTATTAGAATAAATAAGCATTCAATATGTTGTAAGTGGACTATGGACGTTCATCTTTTTTCTTTGCTGATCTGCACTATCGATGTTATTTGACTCAGTAATTTGGCATTTCGGATATAAGCATACTCTGCTTCATTGCATAATTTCGTCTGACAAATAGGCTATGCAAATAACCGGAAAGTACTGTACTGATATTTATGACAAAATTTATATTTAAAATCCCTCAATTTGTCTAAGTACAAGTATTTCTATAAAATGGGGTTTAAAATCAAAAGCTATTACTACTACAGTAAAAACAAGAAAGCGACCAATCAAGACAGGTTTCCCTAAGAAAATATGACCTTTACAGTAGGTTTAACTGTATATTGATAGCCTTAATAATAACCTTCTCCTCACTTGTTTACTGCAGTAACATGACATTTACAGGAAATTAATTACAGTTTTTGACTTAACTCATTAGTGATATTATAATTAGAGTATTTTGCAAACCAGATTATAGTTTAAATATATCTTAAACATACTTACCAAAACTTTATTATTATCAACCAGTCGAACTTTCAACCCTTCTGGTAAAGAGCCCAGGTTACCATTTATAAACTTAGCTTCATTCAGTATGGCTGAGATTTTTTCTAAAGCCTCTTTCCTTATCTTCCAGTTTTTATCTACCAATGATTCCATTAATTCTGGAGTGAATTTTTCTCTAAAACAAGAAGACAGCAACTGATAATAGAAATATAACCTTAACTGAAGTAAACTCTCCAATACAATTGAAACCTATTTCTTTTTTTTAAAACTGTTTATCAATTAGTTCTGTTAAAATTCTTACCTATTTGTTTTAAAGAATTTAAGACAGAATATAATACAATAACAATCCTAACTGTATAATATTTAACCAATTTTTAGCAGTCATTTCTATTTTACACTGAAACCATATCATTTGTCAATTTTATCAATGAATCTATGTGTAAATGTTCTTTAAATACTTGTCATACCCTATATCATTTCTTTCAATTAGATCTGCCATATTAACTTCCTCTTTAGGTGTATCCTCATCATCTTCCTCCTCCTCCTCCCCTTCACCTCCTGCTACCACACCTCTAGTAGGGGCTGGAGGCTTCTCACCTTTCACCTAAAATATCAGAGAGAAAAAATGATGCTGCACAGCTATGATGGTAAATTATCTACCAACTGTAAAATCATTTAATATGAAGCATGATTTATCTCTGATACAGACCTTTCCAGCTTCGTAACAAAGATGTCTTTATTAAAGGTAAATATACAATTTTTACTTAACCAACAAACATATCTTCCTTCCTGAAACAGGAATCAAAGTGTGTCATACTTTCGGTCCTCATGCTCTTAATGTTTACGTGTATTTCGAAAGGTTAAAAAAAGATATCGACTTACAGCAATTTCATTCAGAATTATGTTTACAGAACATTGCATATTTGCACTATACTGAAACGGACTTGAATTGAGCTTTAATGGAAAATATTCACATTTACTGCTTTAACTTATCATACCTGTCACATTGATACATCTAAACTTCCAACAAATACAACCAGATGCTCCGCAGGGCGTAGCTTTATACGACCGCAGAGGTTGAACCCTGAACGGTTGGGGCAAGTATGGACACAACATTCAAGCTGGATTAAGCTCTAAATTTGGATTGTGATTTAATAGTTGACACACCATAGGTTTCTGACACAGAATGAATGTGTTCTAATGAAATTAAATTTTTTGTTTTCTCTTAGAGCAATTCACTATGCTGTTGAATATTAATCCTCTCAAAAAAATGTTTGAAGAAATTTTCTTTTTATTTATGAAATTTCAAATGAGAAAAATTGAACCCAATTTTTTAATCACATCCCCCTTTCCCTTATTCCAAAACTAATCTCAATTAAAATATTCTAATGGAGTTTGCAACAATAACTACTCATTTAAATACATCATAAAATATTAAGATGTAAAAAAAACTGCTTGTTATCACTGAATGGTAAAGATTATTTAAATTTATCAGTTGGTAGTAAAAAGTGAATACATTGTATATTGTATATAACAAAGAATTAAGTTGATTCTGGACAAAGAAAGATAACTCCAATTAAAAAAAATTCTTGCAATAAGATATTTCTTGCTTACTATTCTGGACAAAGAAAGATAACTCTAATTAAAAAAAAAAATTGCTATTTCACAATATTGTGAAATTAGATATTTCTTGCCATTGCACAATACTGTGCAATTGAAAAGACTTGCTATTGCACAATACTTAATATAATAATTTTAGATCCTGATTTGGACCAACTTGAAAACTGGGCCCATAATCAAAAATCTAAGTACATGTTTAGATTCAGCATATCAAAGAGGCCCAATAATTTAATTTTTGTTAAAATCAAACTTAGTTTAATTTTGGACCCTTTGGACCTTAATGTAGGCCAATTTGAAAACGGGACCAAAAATGAAGAATCTACATACACAGTTAGGTTTGGCATATCAAAGAACCCCATTTATTCAATTTTTGATGAAATCAAATAAAGTTTAATTTTTGACCCTTATTTGGACCAACTTGAAAACTGGGCCAATAATCAAGAATCTAAGTACATTTTTAGATTCAACATATCAAAGAACCCAACCGATTCATTTTTTGTCAAAATCAAACTAAGTTTAATTTTGGACCCTTTGGACCTTAATGTAGACCAATTTGAAAACATGACCAAAAGTTAAGAATCTATATACACAGTTAGATTCGGCATATCAAAGAACCCCAATTATTCAATTTTGATGAAATCAAACAAAGTTTAATTTTGGACCCTTTGGGCCCCTTTTTCCTAAACTGTTGGGACCAAAACTCTTAAAATCAATACCAACCTTCCCTTTATGGTCATAAACCTTGTGTTTAAATTTCATAGATTTCTATTTACTTATACTAACGTTATGGTGCGAAAACCAAGAAAAGTGCTTATGTGGGTCCCTTTTTGGCCCCTAATTCCTAAACTGTTGGGACCTAAACTCCCAAAATCAATACCAATCTTCCTTTTGTGGTCATAAACATTGTGTTTAAATTTCATTGATTTCTATTCACTTAAACTAAAGTTATTGTGCAAAAACCAAGAATAATGCTTATTTTGACCCTTTTTTGGCCCCTAATTCCTAAACTGTTGAAACCAAAACTCCCAAAATCAATCCCAACCTTTCTTTTGTGGTCATAAACCTTGTGTCAAAATTTCATAGATTTCTATTAACTTAAACTAAAGTTATAGTGCGAAAACCAAGAAAATGCTTATTTGGGCCCTTTTTGGCCCCTAATTCCTAAAATGTTGGGACCAAAACTCCCAAAATCAATACCAACCTTCCTTTTATGGTCATAAACCTTGTGTTAAAATTTCATAGATTTCTATTCACTTTTACTAAAGTTAGAGTGCGAAAACTAAAAGTATTCGGACGACGACGACGACGACGCCAACGTGATAGCAATATACGACGAAAATTTTTTCAAAATTTGCGGTCGTATAAAAACTAACCTTTTCAAACTCTGCATCTATCTGCTGCAACAAAGCTGGTTTTTCATCCTCAAAGAACATTCTAAATTGTTGTCCCATGTACATATAGATAACAGAGGTTACAGTGATTGCTGATGCTCTCACTGCCTGAAAAACAGAACATATAATTTAGACACTGATGCTCCACAACCATTTGATTAGGGACCTTTTCGTTTTGAGTTTTCCACAGAGTTCAGTATTTTTGTGATTTTACTTTTTTTTTATGCAATGACCTTTTTGTAGATTTTTATTTTTTGGCTATTTCGAAGTATTAACTTTTGTGCACAGTTTAAATGTGAATATTTAACAATAAGTAGGCACTTCACTCCAATAGTGTTGCATTATAAATACTATTACTGCAAGGAATATTGTCATATATTTTATGCAACTTTTTAAAGGAACTTATGAGATTAATCTGCAACCCATGTGCCAAAATTTCGAAGTTTACAATCCATGTAAAGTCCATTTCAGCTAGCTATAGTTAAGCAATAGTATTCTCAATCTTATGAAATAAGGATAAGGCAGAACAATTCATGTTGGCTCAGATTTATCAATTCTTCTTGTTCAGGATCCAATATCAAATCAACCTCTGACATGTAAGTAATTTTTTGTTATATAAGCGCTATTCTGTTTCACATGATGAACATTAACAATTTTAAAAGCATGTGACAAGATTTAAAATGAACTGACTCGTTACAAAAAAAAATGTGAATAAGATGTATGTTACAAGTTGATGTTATCACAAAAAACTTACTGGAACACTTCACTATAATCAAAACTTAGACCTTATTTGGGACAGATAGAGGACTTCACAGACAGGAATACATAATGCCCAACTGATATCATAGTTTTGGCATAAAAACTAAAATCCTTTACAATTTTAGGGAAATATTAGCACAGTGATGAATGTAACTTATTTTTTTAACATTTTAAAATAATACAATATAAAGCATAACTTACTGGATTAGTTGCTGCAAAAGCTTTCTTTATATAGGTTATTAATGGTTTGACACTCAACCTGAAAATGTTTGAAACAATTCAAATAATCTATAGTAAAAAAATCTGTTCTATCTTGTTCTGAATAGACATAAACAGACAACAATTCAATATAATATACAATATATTTTGTTTCCTTCAAAGAACTTTTAATATTTACAAGCCATATGGTTCAGACAAGGGTTATTGTCATAATTAGGTTCATAATAGTGAGAAATTAAAGGTGCTAATGTAAAATCTATAGTAAAGATTCGTCTCCTTTATAATAATATGTATTTATGATAAACTCTCGATATACTCTACCCAATCATATTTAAAGGTCATAAGTCCAGATACTTTTTTAATTTAAAGTTTAATATAAAGTTGGGCAGTGAAATTGTTTTCTATCATTTTATGTTTATAGATTCTCAAACTTACTTCAGTCCGAAGTCCTTCACAGCTTGAGCTAGCCACACTAATGTTTCAGCTGTATTCTTAGGATTCTTGTTCTCAAATCCTAGAGGTATTACCTATAACAGAAGAACATTAAAAAATGTATTCGAACAGTCTATCCCAAACTCTGTCTAAATGACTAAATGTCAGACAAAAAGTAATTCGGTCAGACAGAACTTTTAATTTATTTTAGTTGAATATATAGTAGAAAAGTTCAAATTTCTTTTTCAGTCAGACAAACCAGTTTGGCACTGACTGTTCTAAGGATTGTAGTTTTTCTCAAACCCTGACCATATTTTGATACATTTAACTGACCATACAAAAGTATGTTTGAAATAGTCATTTATGCAACAATCTCCTCCATTGTAATCTGTAAACATCACCAAATAGATCTAGAAAAGTGTTTTCTAAACAAAACATGTGAGGTCAGGTCTGAAATACACCCATCGGTAATTGAAATTAAAATCATAAAACCAGGACTCTAATAAATATAGATTTGCACATTATATCAACAAATTAGATATTTTCTCTTTTCTCATTTAAGTAATTCAATATCCTGTGAATTCATTCATTTTCCTGGGTATCAATTTTTGTGGATAGAGAGAAAAAATACATTACTATGGATACGTAAATTTCTTGAATCACTGTTTATCAGTACTTTATATTAAAAGGAAATTGTGTTTTATCAGGTCTACTTTGTCAAAAGTGTGTTGCTAATTGTATATAAGTCAAAGTGTGAAATTTGATGTTCCTCTCAAAATAATATTGGTGACAAGCATGTTCCATACCAAATCCTCATGATTATTTTTATCACCAACAAACCAAATTATGACATGGTAATATTAACAACTTGCAGTAAGTTCCAATGAACAATTTTGATTGATTTTTGAAAAAGTACTTCTACAATGGTCAATATTTATTTAATCAAAATTACTTTCATATTTTATTTTAAAAAAAAATGTTTTATCCTACCATGTTTTTGATGCAACCAATAAATCTTAATTCTACAGAATAAGCAGACTTCTATTGTCAGTGTATTGTCATTGATAGTTTCATTGACATTACATTCTGTAACAATTCATACTTAAAAGATTTCTTTACCTCTTTACAAATAAATTCTAATGATGTTGCCTCAGCAATACAACTGAGACATTCTTGTACAGATTTGCCCTGCTTTACATCTCCAATCTTATCAACCAGGTCTGATAAAACACATTCTGCAGATACTTTTGTGAACTTGGCATTCTTGGCAAGAAGTGTAAAAAGTTCTATTCGTAGCTTCAAAACCTGAAAAAAAGGGTTTTTACACAATCAATTTATGTAACCATAATTTTTTTGAAAATACTGTAAAACAGTTTTTGATTTTTAGATCGCTTTGAATATGATATTTTTCAAATGTATACTTTGTGTACTGTGCACTAGAGCTGAGTTCCAAATGTATGTAGGTATTTTTGTGTCAAATCAAAGCATTTAGGTATTTTGAAATACTCACTATTTTACATCTGGATATGCATATATTTGATACTGAAGTCACTCTTTCTATATGATGTACCATGAATGGTAACACTCTACTTATAAAATGCAGGTATCATTATGGAAATCTATTGATTCAAGATTTAATTTTTCAATAGCATCTATCTAAATATTTCAATTACATCTATCTAAATATTTCAACTACATTATTTCAATTACATCTATCTAAATATTTCAACTACATTATTTCAATTACATCTATCTAAATATTTCAACTACATTATTTCAATTACATCTATCTAAATATTTCAACTACATTATTTCAATTACATCTATCTAAATATTTCAACTACATTATCTCAATTACATCTATCTAAATATTTCAATAAAATATTTCATATTTATTTCAAAATCTCCTTAATTTAGCCTCCTCACTGGAGACATTGCTGAAATGTGCATCAGGTCCATTAAAATTGGTACTGTTTATTTAAGTAAGCAGTTGTGAACTTTGTAATTTTTTTCAAAATCTCCTTTATTTAGCCTCTCTTGAGATATTGTTACTGATTATAAAGTGAGCAGTTGTGAACTTTGTAATAGGACTGAACTAACCTGGAAATTGTTATCTTTTAGACCTGGTTTCTTGGCAACTGTTTTGACAACAGCCTGACATGGTATTTCATCTTTAGACATACCCTTCATTGTCTACAAATATAAACAACTATTATATAAACAACCATTTTATTATAATATCAACATAGGTTTGCAAGTATCTTATTATTATGATGCTAATTCAAGTTAACAGCAGTAATATCTTATAATATCTTGAACTTTTTTGATAATATACTCAAATTTACTGTCTTTTGTGTGTTGTGTGTATCATAAAATAAATGTTTGGTTAATTAAGCTTTTTAAAGTCCTAAGCAGCGGTGTGTTCCTATGAAACTACAACACCGTGTGTATATCAATGCAACTTAACTCAATGGTTTGGTCTTATTACTAAAATAATGGTAGTTAGGCAAACAACAATTAATCAATCTAAAATAATAGTGAATTTATTCAAATGGTTTATACTTATAAAACACTTTCAATTAATTTCCTCTTAAATGGTTAAACTTTGTATAATAAGTAAATTAATGACTCACACATTTACTCAACATTCTTTTGCATATTTATATTTATGGAAGATTATCTTCTGTATTTTGTGTAAAACTTAATTAAAAGTATTTTTTTCTTAGCTAGTAGCAGTATCCTTTGAATATTGACATTTATTTATTAAACCTGTGTGATAGTTTCCATGGCAGCCAGTCTGTCTTTCCAGTTAGCACTTGTCAACTGTTTCAATGTCTCCCCAGGAAACACTGCACCAGCTTTATCCTCTACAGCTTCATCCTGATTGGTTCAAATTCAATAGTATAAGTGCATGTGTAACATATTGAAAAAACACCTAAATTATTATTATTATTTAAATGAAAGACTTTTTTTTTTTATATAAAGAACAAGAAAGCAATTTGCATAATCACGTAAATTTATACAACTATATTTAAAAGTCAAGTGACACTGAATGATTCTGCATTCAGACATTTTTCCATGTTGTTTATATTATCCAAGAGTATCCATCTGCTTCAGTAATTTGAACAAATCAATAAGTGGTTTTTTTTGGGTTTTTTTAAATTAAATACTGTACTTATATTTTTTGTGGACTACCAGTTTTACAGGATTTCATTTATTATCCTCAAAACAAATGTAAATAACAGTCAAATTACAAATTACCCATTTATATCATAAACATGTATATTCATAAAGTATAAAATAGAAAGATACAAATCCATGATTTCTCTGAGAAAATAGGTATGTATGAACAGAACTTACTGAGAGAACACTTTCTGTAGGAAGTTCCCCAGCTGCTGCACCTCCCTTCTTTCCTCCTCCTTTACCCTTCGTATCTTTCTTTGATGTCTAAAATAAAATATAGGAATATAAATGAATATGAAATAAGTCTATCTGGAGGATGGGGATACACTGTGTCTATGCTTACATTAATGAACCATTTCAGAGCGTAGCCATTGTATAGAAAGCCGTCAATTACTATAAACTATATGATAACCTATATAGATATAGGAAGATGTGGTGTGAGTGCCAATGAGACATCTCTCCATCCAAAAAACAATTTAAAAAGTAAACCATTATAGGTTATATATCTCTCGCTTATTTTCAACTTTGGATTGGTGTCTCCTTGACATACACCCAATATCTCCTTCAATTCAAACTACGCAATCTTCAAGTCATTTCACGGAATCTTACGACATCTGTTACATATTGTCCATGCTCAGTAATAAAAGCAGCATATGTATTGGGGATATAGGTACCAAGTTCTTCTACACATGTTTGAAATGCTGTATACATACATAATGACTAAAGAGATTTATCAGTTTCTTACAGATATTTTGATATTTACAACTGTGTGATTCATTTTGAAGTATTTTTCACATTTCGGACACTAACATAATGATACATCAGACAAGAACACCAGATGTACCTTATTTAATGTATTTGTCTAGACAATGTACCTTATTTAATGTATTTGTCTAGACGATGTACCTTATTTAATGTATTTGTCTAGACGATGTACCTTATTTAATGTATTTGTCTAGACTCATTTAAGTATTTAACTCAAACAATATATAACATTGTAAGACAAGCAATTATACAGTAACAGTACAAGTAAATCACTTTACATCTTATAGTGCTACAAAATTAAGCTACATGTATGAATACTGATTTAGCAATCAACATAATCAAAATTAAATTAAATCAAATATTACATATTTAGTTTTCAAACTTACAGATTTTGCAGGAGCTGTTTTTGGTCTTTGATCCTAAAAATATAGAAGAAAATACAAGTATTGTATACATTTTTTTACTTAAATTCACAGCTTAATAAGAATTCAGGTTGAACTTGATGGTTTTGGCTAGTCTTGTAAGTCAATTTTTGTTTGAACATTTTTCTATGCTTCTAATCATACACCATTTTTTGGCCTATGAGCATGTCTGATGATGTACATAAAATTTGACCAGAAATGTACTTCATCCACACTAAAACATTATATTTCAATTTTTTCTAATGTTCTTGAGTTAATGTTAACTTGATATGACTTCTTAAAAAATTAATGTCAAAACAGGTTTTGACATAAATCTTTAGTTTTATATGATTTAATTTATGATTCAAATATGAATTTACAAGTCAAGATATCAAATACGGAATGCATTGTTCATCTACCAAAAAAAAACACATTTTTTAGCTTTGTTCATATCTTAGTTATGGTGATGTATTCACGAAGAGAATACAGTTATTTTGTTAACGGCAGTTAAATTTACAATAAACTTAGTACTTACAGATTTGGCTGTAGTCTTAGGTCTAGCTACAGGTTTGGGTTCTGGAGCTTTGGCTGGAGCTGGTTTACTGACTGCACCACCACCACCACCAGACCTGGGTTCTCCTTTAGCATTCAGTAACACAGCTTTGTCACAGCCTTCTTTTATCTAAAATCAAGTATACATATATAACTGAAAATGTATCTGTGTTTGTGTGAATATAGGACTGTTAAAAAAAAAAACCCACCATACACCAATTAGTCTTTAAATGCAACTATTCCATGTTAAACTATACGAGTTGAAACATTATCAGTCATATCAAAACAATTTTACAAGGCTAAATTTAAGATTATGTAGAATTATTGACAATGTTGAGTCTGAGGAAACCGGATCATGAATCCACATTCATTTGGAAGTTACAATAAACTTTAAATATCCAGATAACATTACTTTTCTCAAAATCATAAGTAGTATGATCAATTCCTAAGGAATTGGCTTTTCCAGTGAACAAAATCATTCCAGTTTTAAACTATTTTATAACACCACTAAATAAATCCGCTCTGGTGTTTTTATGTTGAAATGGACAAGCTCCACGAACAAGACTGTGTCCTAAGTACACGGATACCCCATCTGCACTATCATTTTCTATGTTCAATGGACCGTGAAAATGGGGTAAAATCTCTAATTTGGCATTAAAATTAGAAAGATCATTTCATAAGGAACATGTGTACAAAGTTTCAAGTTGATTGGACTTCAACTTCATCAAAAACTACCTTGACCAAATACTTTAACCTACCTCGACCAAAAACTTTAACCTGAAGCGGGACAGACGGACAAACGGAAGGACGGATGAACAGATGGACTGACGCAGACCAGAAAACATAATGCTCATAAATGGGGCATAAAAATTTTGATCCAATTCTATCATAAACTACTGTAAGGAGTTACCTTCTGCATTTTAATAGCATCAACGTCTGGTAGAAAAGGCATGATATTTTTTTCTGTAACAACTCTCATGGCCATACCAAGTGCTGCATACGAAGCCTCTCTTACTTCTGGTGTTGTATCATTAATTGTCTGCAATAAAAAAAAATCAAGACTCTTTGTAACTATGTCTACATCGGAAATTAGATCACACAATTGAGCTATTGAGATAATCCTGTAGATATACATGCAATACGTATGTTCAACAACTCTTTCATAGTATTTTAAAATTCCTATGATAATTCAGTGTACATGAATACATTCTTAATATATTCTTCTGCTCTATGATGACATGAAAAGAAGAGACAAAGTGAAAGAAGTCTCCCACAAAATTCATGCAAATAATATGTAAAATAGAACTAAATTGATTATTTACTCACATTGACAATACTATCAAGGCAGAGTTACATTTTTGGGCAGTACCTAACTGGTAACTCCTGTCCCATATCAATGCATCCACACTAACTTTTTTTTTAAATTCTGATACAAGTACTATTAGTAAGGAAAGGTATAAACAAGACAAAAGATGTATGTGTTGGTGTTAATAAAATTTGAAAAGACTATGAATACCTGACCAAATCATAAAAGTTCAAATATAAGCTAATTCAATGCAAGATTTTTTTTTATCTCTATGACTTATAATTTAAAACCAGTACAGCATTATCTAACATTAAAATACCTTCATCCTTCTAAATAATAAATTCCTTGTTACTATTAATGTATGTCTTATATTCTTAAGACAGAAAACCTCTAATTTATTAGACACGTTAGTATGTAGAGGTCTGTTGGCCAAAACATGAATAAAACCTACTATGAAATACTGAGAACCACAAGCGTTTCTATTTTGAGGAAAATGATACTTTCCTAAGTTCACATCGGAACAGTTCAAATTCTGAAATCAACAAGTTATCAAAATATGTTTTTATCTAATTTCAAACTGAATATTATTTGTGCATTTATGCAACTAAAAGCCTCAGCATTTACATTTATATAAAAATGCTACTGAAAACCCAAAAAGGAGTGTTATAATACCGCAACAAAATATTTGACCTACCTTGAGTAAAGCTGTACAGAACATCTTGAGCATTTTCTTAGGTAAAGTTGCTGTAGTACACTTAGAAAAACATCGGGATAAAAACGAGGCCGTCTCTGTTTTAATTTGAGGATTTTTGTTGTCTAGTGCTGCCACCACATCCTCAGAAATAGATTCTAAAGTTGTCTGTAAAATGATCAATTTTATCTTTATATTTCTTGACTAACATGACTAATAAAGGCAATATAATCGTGTAAGCATTAGAAATATAAATTTTGACAAAATCTTCTATTTTTAAAAAGATCTACATGTTGCATGCATTCATATATCATATTTCCTTTATACCATTTTAACTTCAAATTATAATAAAACAACCATTTCATAATTTAACGACTACTTTCAATTGCAAAAAATATAAGATTTCTTTGTAGAGTTTGTTTATAATAACAGGAGATACAATTTGAGGCTATTCAGGTCTTTATTCAGACATTTGAATTAATGTAATAAAGCTGATACAATACATATTCACTTTAATTAATGCAGCCAATTGAGATCCAGTACGTAATATCTTCTTTTAAGTAGTAAGTGTTCACAGTTGATCAATATTTTTTTTTCAAATAATTATTACACAAAGAGTTTAACACATGAGTAGGTCCAAGTTCAAAAGACTTTTGTCTTGATGAAAAATCTTTTGGACCTATTCAACTTTTTCAAGCTTCAATGTAAATGGTATAACTCAGATCTAAATCTTACAGAAGGGTAAATTGCATCACTAGCATCTCTCAGTGCAGTTACAACAGCAGGTTTCTTCTCTTTAAACTTGTCCAATATCATCTGTATGCACTGTAAATAAATAACAAATATATATTAACTTTTTCTCACCATATGTTTGTATATACGACTGTGTAGTATAACTGTAATATTAATAAATCAATATTAAATAATTGTCTCCCTTATACTTACAAAATCATTATGAATCAAATAGCCAAATATTACCATGAAAAATATATATAGTTTAAACCTATCAATTTGTGAGTAAAAAGTGAAAACAATTTGACAAGTTGTTCAACTGGTAACTGTCATCTCCAGCCTATTCAACACAAAGGCATCATCCCCCTGAACAGAAAGTCAAAGTGAGCAATTAGATTTTAACAGCTGCAAAATACCTGCCACTTCAAGTATTATGTATTTCTAAATATCATAATCACACTTACATTGAGTGCATATGGTGAAAATTTCTTCCTCAACCCAATGGCTAATCCAGTTAAACATCTGGTTGCAATACCCACTAATATAACATTGGTGTCTTTGGCAATAACCTGAATAAACAAAAAATGTCAATTGTATTTTTTATGTAATACACGTTTGGAATGATTATTACATTCTCACAGGTCTTGATTGTATGAGATGACAAACTTATTGTTATCTCTTAAAGTATATATAAGTTATAATAATATCTTTAATTATATTTGTTAGTAGCTAAGATATATGTAATATTCCTTAATTCTCATCTTTATGGATAAAGATGGTCCAATTTGGTTATTTCATAAATCAACCCCATTTAAACACACATACATTTTCAATTCAAAAACAGATCATTTTAGTAAAACATTGGATAAAATTCCATAATCTCAATTTGCATTAATATGAAAGTTTGATATAGGAATGCAGAATTGTTTTTATTATATGTTTCATTATCACCATTGTTGTTATTTTGAAAAAAATTTGTAAGGGTTCCGCGGAACCCAGTGTCTCGCCTACTTTTGCTGTAAATTGCAGGCTAAACAAAAATGAGGAAAAAAATCAATAAAAATATTCCTCTTGATACTATCTTATGATTGTAAGAAGCTTCTGTCAAAGCTTGGTAACAATCTAGGATAGCTAATGAATCTAATAAATGTTTTGAAAACTTTAACTGCAGACTGTATGTAATGTTAACTGGAAGAAAATCTAAGTCCATTTAAAAGTAAAATACAGAAAAAATGGAGTTATCTTTTTACAAAATTTACTTCTGGATTCTATCTTATGATCATAAATAAGCTTCTGTCCAAGTTTGGTACAAACCCAGGATAGTTTAAGAAAGTTATTAAAATTTTTAAAACTTTAACCACAGAGTGAATGTTATGTTTCCCCGCAGAAAACTAAGTCCATTTAAAAGTAAAATTTGGAAAAAATGGAATTTTATTTTTACAAAATTTACTTCTGGATACTATCTTATGATCATAAAAAAGCTTCCGTCCAAGTTTGGTACAAACCCAGGATAGTTTAAGAAAGTTATTAAAATTCTAAAAACTTTAACCACAGAGTGAATGTTATGTTTCCCGCAGAAAAAACTAGGTCCATTAATAAGTAAAATACGGAAAAAAAGGAATTTTATTTTTACAAAATTTACTTCTGGATACTATCTTATGATCATAAACAAGCTTCTGTCCAAGTTTGGTAGAAATCCAGTGTAGTTTAAGAAAGTTATTAAAATTTCAAAAACTTTAACCACAGAGTGAATATTTGTGGACGCCGCCGCCGCCGACGGAATGTAGGATCGCTTAGTCTCGCTTTTTCGACTAAAGTCGAAGGCTCGACAATAAAAGCATGGCATTAAATAAAGGTTCAATGGATATAAACAGCTTTCTTGTTTAATGTCTTTATGTTTATTAATGTCTCACTTGTCATTTTGGAGTATCTTATTCACATGTTCAGATATATACAGTTATATCCTCTCCTGTAAAACTTCCATGTTCTATCAAAAATTTGTCAGACAAATGTCTTCATATAAATTTTCTGAATTCAACTCCAGTTTCTATGCTTTAGTTTAGTAACATACAAATAGTAGATGACCAGCATCTGAAAGGAAACATTTACCCTTTCAGATTTGTGCCTACATGTAGTTCATTAAATTTGACCCATTGTATGTTAATGTATATCTATAAGTAAGAACTATCTACATGTAGATAAACATTTGTGGCAGAGGAAAAATTCAAAAAGAAGAAAACAAACTGTCTGCAGTAACAACATTATGATTGAAATAAGTCTTACCTTTGATATACACTTAACCAATGGACCAAAATCTCCATTTTCTATTTTGGGATTCTGTACTAATTTTAGCAAAGCATCTAAAGCTTCTTTCCTTTCCTGCCATTTCTTTGCCTCCTGTAAAGTAGATTATGTAATTAAACATATAGCAAAGACTACTCACAAAATGGACTCATTTAATCGTCTTTTTTTTTTCTCTCTGTCTGTTATGATTTAACAAATATGGCTGCTCATTAAATGCTGTGTTTTGAAGCCTAAGTTTACTGATTGTCACCTAATAGTAAGCAAATAACAAAAAGCATGGGTATTGAGCAAGTGTTTAACATGTACAATCAGATAATTGTTTATTTTAATGGCAGATCCATGCATATTGCGATCACCAGATTTTTACAAGGAGGGTTACGCTCAAATCACTATGCATACGGAAATTATGTCAGCAAATTGCTTCCTGGAAGGAAGCAATTAAAAATAAGAAAACTTCTTCTAAACGTGGACAAATTAAAGAATTTTCATCAGAAAAAAGTATATGTACTTAATTTGTAAAATGAAAACTATCTATTTAGTTATAAAAAAACATATGCATAAGGTTTTTAAATTTGAGGTTTCTTATGACTTTAATATAGCACAGATTGGTCCATTCTTTTAAAAACATAACTTTCTGCAACTTGTGTAATTTTTCTTAAAATTGTTTTCTCAACAAGTATTAATACAAACTCAGACATCATTTTGAAAGCAGTTCTTATTCTTTAAAGATTGTGGGGGGAATAAATATTTAAATTCTTTAACTGAGTAAGTAACATTAACATACAATCTTATCAAAGAAATCTGCTGGTAGTTGTTTGAGTATGTCAACAGATGGCATCATTTCATATGGATCTATAGCTTCTTCTTCTTCCTCTCCACCATCTGTAAATAAACAATCATTTCACTTAACATTGTCATAGTTAGTTCAGTTCAATATTAGTACTAAATGTGAGTGGTAATTACTAGTGCTAGTCTCCAAAAGAGATGACAGTTGCAATGTCTGGCTGTTTTGTGTTACTGAATTGCTCTCTACCCACATCTTCTTTTATTTATAACATATCTTTCTGGGAATGTCAAGCTTTTGCAAATATTGAAATGCTATTTCCAGCAACTTTTCTTGAAATATTATTACTTTCATGTTGAAGTCTTCATTAAAATTAGATGTTGCAATCTTTTATTGCAAGTGATTTTTAATGCTTGAACACCATTGTGTCTGTGTGATTAATTCAGATAATATCCTTAAACCTTCAATAAATTCCTGATAAAAAATACAACATGTATCTAACTTATCCCCCCTTACCATCTCCTCCCTCCTCCCCAGCTGTCGCAGCAGCTTCTTCCATCTTAGCTTTCAGGTCCTGTTGAGATCTCATAAATCTCTGCTGCTGTGCCTTCTCATTCCCTAACTTCTCAAACTCTCCTTCCAACTCAGTCACCTATCATTAAAAGTTCAGAAATTTGAAAGATCGATTCATTTTTCTTTAACCCTTCAAAAACATCATTAAATGAAATAAACTGGCAAATGCAGATTTTTGAACTTAATTGCTAAAATCTATTAAATATTGGTATATATTTATCATTTAATTAAACCAAGTTAAAATCAACCTTATTGACAAATGCATAGAGGATATCAAAAAGTCATATATTTTGTCACCTGCAACGATATTAAAGATACATTAACAAAAATAGAAAAAGCTGGAAATATAATATAGAGCCAGCAAACATCCCTTTATTTTACTTATTGAATAATTGATTAAATATAACTGACCTGTACTGGTTTAAAATGTGACATTTGTGGTTTGATAGCATTGCCTATCCATCTGTATATCTCTATAACTAGCTGCTTTGTTTCTTCACGAATGCTCTTGTCTCGGTCTTCCAATAGTTTAGGTAAAATTTTCATCACTGGCTTAATTGGCATTACTTTAAATCCAAAATCACTGAAAGTAACAAAAAATGTTACATGTCATGTCCTGTTTTTGTAATGTCAGCTTCAAGTCTTCAGTAGGATTTACACAAGTTACATACTTAGTATCTTTTTAAAACTTTAGTTCAAGTTTAGAAAGAAAAATGGAACACATAATTTTCAAAATTAATTTTCATCATATGGACAAAAATGCCAAGTTTATTTTGTGTTGGTTAATCCATAAACTTCTGTCTTCAAATAAATGCATAAATAATATAAATACATGTCTTTTAAATCAAACAAGTTATATGAGAACCACATGTTTAAATCTGCATGGCTAATATATTCCTTTATCACTATTTTGTGCATTTTTTCTGTGATCTTTTTTTGTGATAATTTTTCATATCACGCTACTGGCTTGAGATGGAAAATTATCGCTAGAAACTAAGGAGCCGATGTTGCTAATGAAATTGACATAAATTGACAACGATGTCACAGGTAAAATGGTGATATAAAACAGATTATCATTGGTCATCTCAACTCGATTGGTTTCTCGCTTTTGCAGGGACCAGCTCAAGCGAGAAAATCAATCTCATTGAGAAAACCAATGATTATCTATAATTACACTTCACAAAATATGTTAGTATGTTTACCTTGTTTTAGGGTCAGAAATCAATTATTTATTAACTCTCTTCAGAATATAGATGTATTCAATGTTGCTCTCCTGCATCCATAAGATTTAACATAAGTACAAGTGATAGTTATATATAACCTTGTGAATGAAGAATGCATCTTTTTTTTTTAAATGGACCTATACAATCTGCCTATGTTTGGTAAGAATTTCAACAACTTACTGAAGAGCCATCCTCAATAACTGTATAGATCCAACAACTATTTTGGGATTTTTATTTTCTGTTCCTTGCAATAAACACTCCTGTAAGATAAATAAAAAAAAGATACATTCTAGACGGTAAATAACACATACAATTGTTATTATTATTATTTATGATTTTTAGAGCAGAGTTAACAAGGCCAGTACTAATTTACAAGTGAATTGCCACTAAACTCTTCAGTCCAGAATAAATAAAACTCGTCAGTGGCTGTAGGTGGGTTTTTTTTCTTTCTCTCATTAAAGTTAAGTATACATGAAGATAAAAGTCTGTTGAAATCATTCACAGTCGCTTTAGACTCCAGTCACATTTGGTATTGACATCTGCCTATTTTTGGAGACCAAATCTTTTCGTTTAGATGTCTTTAGTTAGAATGTGAACATGTTAATGAAATATGAATAAGAACCCTACTATGTACTTGCATAAGTTTTAATGCACTAGTTCACATGCTGACTGACCTGGGGCTTGTCTTATAAATGCTTCCCAAACATCTGAATGATTATTTTGATAGATTTATAATATTTTTCGAAAAAATTTACATGAAAAGCAAAATTTCCTTTATTAGGCACAAAACATTTGACAATGGATGTTTAACAACCCCAACATTGCCCAATCATCATTTCTATTAAACTTTTTATTCATTTTTTTTTATCTTGAACAGAATTTTATCAGTACTTTCTGATCATGCTGATCATGAAATAAAACAAAATATATACATAATATACTGTTAAATATATATTCAAATCAAAGTTTATAATGTCTAAGTCTAATAATGGTACTAGTGCACAAAATAATGTTTAATGACAAACTCTGGACATAAAATATACCATGCATTAATTTATCATTATGATCAGTGATCAATTATCAAAGTAATATTGCCTTCTTGTGTGTAACTACCTGAACAACATCTGGTTTTTCTATTTCAACAAACATCAGCACAATTTCTATTCCTTTATCTTTGGTCTTTTGCCTTGGTGCACCAAGACATTTAGCTATCACACCACTTACTACATCAGCAGTTACTCTGGAAATAAAATGTAAAATATTGTTAATAAACCTTGTGTTACGCCACTTACTACATCAGCAGTTACTCTGGAAATAAAATGTAAAATATTGTTAATAAACCTTGTGTCATGCCACTTACTACATCAGCAGTTACTCTAAAAATAAAAGGTAAAATATTGTAAATAAACCTTGTGTCATGCCACTTACTACATCAGCAGTTACTCTGGAAATAAAATGTAAAATATTGTTAATAAACCTTGTGTCATGCCACTTACTACACATCAGCAGTTACTCTGGAAATAAAATGTAAAATATTGTAAACCTTGTGTCACTATCGCACATTCATAGTTATGCTATAGTCTACAAAAGAAAAATGCATCCAATTGTAAATAAAAATATCATTAAAACATTAACACTCCCAGGTAGGGACCAAAATCCCTATAACCAACTAATTTCCTTGACGCCTTCAACAATCATTGCAATTTTTTTATATCATGTTAAATACAGTAGAAAAAATATTATCCAGTTAATTTCAGCAAAGATTTTTGTGTCAATAACAGTGTAGATGTATTAGAATAAGAATATGGACCCTATTTTGTGCTAGGGACCGGATGTTCAATGGTTGTTGTTTCTGGAAGTGGTTCATAATTGTTTCTATTTTTTAAATAGATAAGATCATTAGGTGTGAGCCAAGGCTCCTTGTCGAAGACTGTATCTTGACCTATAATGGTTTACTTTTACAAATTGTGACTTGGATATTAAGAGTTATCTCACTGGCACTCATACGATTAATTCTTATATCTATAGATTAAAATGCTCAAGTAAAAGTCAAATTCATGAAATCATGCTTATATGTTTGCAAACAAATTTTGGAAGAAACTAATTTGACCAATCATATGATGAAACAAAATAATTTCTGAACTGAAACCTAGTTAGGTATCTATGATATATATTTCAGATTTAGGGCCTTCGTCAACAAGACAGCTATCAAACATCGCAATAAATCCATAGATATTATGATACCATAGGATGGTGATATAAAACTAAAATATTATCTTGTAGTTATACAAAAATGATCAAACCTTGATGCTACAGCAGCATTCTCTACAAATGCTAGAACAGCATCCAATGCTTTTTCTTGAGCCACAGCATTGGTATCAGTGACAAACTTCTTCATAAGGCCAGCATAGCGCTGGAATTCAGGAGACTTGGGATCAGTCTGTTGGCCAAATATCTTTGTAACTTCTTCATATCCTGCTAGACGTGCTTTCCATGTCTATAATACAAAAACAAATAAGTTAATTTCCTCCTGTAACACTAAAGCTTTCATCTACACTTCCCTTTCAATCCAAATTGGTAGGTAACTCAGGCCCAAGCCAGTTTGAATACTTCATAAGGTAAAATGATACCAATATTTTGGCATTGCAGTCTGCACCATTAAGTGTTGACCGCTAGATGGATGTACAAGACTAATTGAATTTTATTTCGACTAGTAAGTATTTGCAAATATTTGTTTATTAACATAAGAAAGTTGTCTGAATATTGGTCATCTTGACTTGTAATTGGAACAGAATTTGGTGCAGACGCATTGCACTAACATGACCAAGTTATGCTTTTCAAAGATTGCTTTTGATGTCGTTACTCTAACTCTGTTGAATGTGCACTAATTCTTGTTTTAGTTTGGGATAAAACAAATTTTATATGTATATATAACCTACATGACCTATATCTTTGTAAAGTTTAATTTTACCTTATGCTGGCACTTTTCTTCAGCAGGAAGTTTCAGCCATTCACTGTCATCTCCCATTATGGATTAATAATACACCTGGAAAATACAATACATACACATGGTAGAAAAAAATATTGCTTTGAATGAATATACTGATATTTACATGTAATTAACATGATTCTGTCGTAATTTGTAAATATTAAGATTTCAATGACACAACTCCATGATTTATAATAAATATGTCAATAAGACTGACATATTCCAGAACATGAAATTGGGGAGGGTACATGTATTTCAATGCTAGGTGATTTTACAGTTTTTTGTGCTTCATATTAATTTATAAAGTGAAATATTTTTTACAGTTTGTTCTTATGTTTTGATGTAACACCAGGCATTGGCAGGGTTGTGTGCTCACAAACATGTTTAACCTCACCAATTTATTTAAGTTTATACTGTCTCAAGGTTTGAGTCCTAAATTCAGTGGTTGTTGTTGGTTCATATTTCAAATTATTTGTTTTTCATAAATTGTACAGTATACCATGTACACATTAATATTACGCCTAAAGTTTTATCGTTTTGTATCTGTTATATCTAGGCCTTTCCTGAATATAAAGTATGAGGTTTTTTTCATTACTGTAGGCTGTAGGGTTATAAGTTACCTATAATTGCTTTTATCTTTATCAATTAAACCTCAGGAATTTTGATTGCTAAGCTTGAGGCGAAACAAGGGAACAGCGCCTAAGGCTCAAAAATCTTCTCTTCTTCGGATTCATTTGAATACCCCGATGTCTATCCCAGTAAAGCAATGAGAATGTGCAACGTGCAAGGCGTGAAAGCGAAAAAGTATAATAGCCTTTCAAGATGTCATAAATATTTGTCAGCCATTAATACTGGACATCACACAGGTTCCTGTAAATTTTTTTAAGTCATAATAAAAATATCTGACGCCACAACATGCACAACGGAAAAGTAATTGTTGTATGACTTCAATAGACCACTTTCGAGTTCATCCATCACCGGCAAAAACTCGTCAATTATGCACGCCTTTATGACGTCATTTACCAGATAGAGGGGCTCGCCTGTATCCCTGCACTATTTACGTTCATCAAGCGTCTTAGTGATCGTTTTTGTGCAGGATAAACTAGAAATAATGGTTGCTATGTAGGTACTTACTGACAATTCCCTATTGACAGCAGTGTTGATTGTCTATTTTCAGAATTCAATTTGCCGAATAATTCGTACAATATAGAATTATAATTTTCCAACCACTCGCTCAACATTGGAAGGGAAGTGACGACGCCCCTAAACACACAGATGACGGTGATGAAGGCGCGTATAATTGACGAGTTTTTTCCGGTGACGGATGAACTCGAAAGTGGTCTATTGTTCAAGCAATACAAATTCTCAGTTCAACAGGGAATAGTCCTTATTGCTATTATCAACTGAACCGAGAATCTGTCTCACTCAAACTATTTCCATTGTGGCGTCAGATATTTTCTATTATAACGTAAAAAATTTACAAGAACTTTTGTGATGTCCAGTAATGGTGGACAAATAGCAATAAGGTGTATAGACTGTAGGCCACGCGATGATAAGGCGGATAACAAATCAGGTCAACACCTTTCCAGGTGGAAATACAACATATATTGCCATTTGCAAATGTTGTGAGTTTATTTCATTTCATGATTTGACAGTAAACAAATATTATGAATCATGGAATCACTGACATCAGATTATGACAGTTGGCAACTTTACAAGTAAGAAAAACATGGGACCTGCAAAAACAAAAGGGGATATCAAAGCAATTTATCCTGACAGTTTCAAATGGTGATTTGGTATAGATCAAATCAAAAGCATACTTACATATGCAATAAAAATATTAGTTATCTCATATGAGCGCTGGATTTGAATGGTAAATATTTCGGTCAACCGGAAGTTTCGTGGCGCCATCTATAAACTTGGATTAACTTATCATTTTACTTTAAACAATTCAGAATAGTATTTATACATCAATATCCTTAGTTTTTTTAACTCAAAAAAAGTATATTCAACATTGACCAATTTTTCACAAAGCCAAATTTTGTCACACACTTTCGCGAACTCTAGAAACCAAAATGGCAGCCTCCATGGAACATACACGATTGACATTTACGGAGGCAAAATCACTAATTTCAAAGTGCTCATTTTCCCACCTTGAAGCAGTTTCATCTAAGCGACATGTTGTTTTACCCCCGAAGTTTTTCAACAATATTTTACAAGGAGTGAGGGAACATCTCAACTCAGAACTGCAGTTAGTTGCAAGCTGGTAAGAACTCGAAGTGGTTTTTATACACCCCCCCCCCCCTTTTTTTGAATATTTTCTGTGGACCACTTTTATTTTTTGCAATGAAATTTTCTACAGTTTCAACCTTATAATTGAGACTGTTAAAATGGGAAAGAATTTAAAGAGTGCAAAATCTAGCATGTTTCCCAAATTACAAATGTAAACATGGCTAGACTAGTCCAAATAATTATGACATCTTGAAAGGCTATTATAATTTTCTTCTTTGACGCCTTACTTCGTCGATCGAAGCTAAAAATTAAACCAGATGGATGAAATTATATTGTCATATTTCGAATTTAAGTGGCAACAGTTTTAGTTTTTTCAGTCAATTTGTAGGTACGGAAAGTGATTTTTTTTAAATCAACTGATCTTATTAATCTTTACCTCATTTGAAAGGCATTGTAAAGACATTTTCAAAACAGTTTCACTTTTATCGATACACATAATATGAGACAGGCATAACCTGTGAATGGGGACGAAGTCTGTATGTATTATTTTCTTAATTCAATCATGTTGATAAAAGAAACCGAAATACCGTACGTAACTTTCCCGATTTTGGTTCTGTTGTTAGGGAATTAGCTGTGACGTTCTTTAAGTTATGACGTAATATTCGATGTAAACAAAAGAAACGCTTTCATCAGGTAACGTAACGGTTTTTTTTCATATCAAACAATTATTAAAATTGAATTTGTAATTTGTATTGAGATCCAATCTTATGTTTTACTAGACTGATAAATATAAAAAAAAAATCAAAGTCTCATGCAAACAAGACAGATTTCTGCGCAAATGCGGGAAAACTGGAACAGGAACTAGATCTGAAAAAAAACGTTAACGATTTTGAGTTCATTAGTACAATGAAAAATTCCGGAAATTTTCCCAGATTTTTTTTTTTTTTTTTCATTGATTTTTCTACCGTAATTGGGGACTTTGTCCGCAGGGGTTTCACTTCATTTTGTTTGAAGGGGCCAATTAGAGATTTAAGCAGGCCCAAACCTAACAGGGGGGGTTTGGGGGGGCTTGCCCCCCCACGATTTTTTTAAAATTAGACGCAAAATCCTGCATTCTGGCGCATTCTGGGCATTAAATTATAGTTCTGAAAATGTCACTTTTACCACTAGCCCACCTCAAAATTTTAACAAAAAGGCTTAAAAACCTGCATACCTGGCATAAAACTATAGTTCTGAAAATGTCATTTCTACCACTTTCCCCACCATCAAAGATTAAAAAAAAAAATAGACACAAAATCCTGAATTCTGGGCATGGAAGAAAATTATAATTGTTCTAAAAATGTCACTTTTACAGTACCACTGTTAATGTAGGCAACCAAAAGTTTTTCTAAGTAAAAAAATTGAATTTAAATATCTAACATCACTAAGTCAGAAAGTATAATATTGAAATATTTTCATTTATATCACTTCACTAAGAGATTAATTATTAGAATGATTGATGGATACAATTCAATGACACTTATGTATAAAAACTTGTTATTCATGCCAAAATAGAGTTCACCAGCAACAATCGTCCTCAAAATCTGATCATCCTCAGAATAAAAAAATACTACATTGAGCATCATAATTTATTTCTGGCTATATAATAATTGTTGATAAAAGGTTACATGTAGTAGCAAAAACTCTGAACCTGAAAAGAGGTTAATTTTATTTAAATAGGGACATGGGACAATAAGAAAATTATGGTGCTATTTACATTTAAAACCAGATACTTGTCCTACCTTTGGGGACCCCTAAAAAAATTTGGACAGCACTTCCCCTGCACGCAGCAGTTTTAAATATCCCCCTTCCCATTATCCCGGTGGTATGAAAAGATGTGTTAAGAAAGAAAAAGAAGAAGTGCTGGCCAGGCTCATTTATAAGAAAACATGAGCTTCCACTTCTTCTAAATTTCGTTTGATAGCTTTTAAAAGGGTTACATACCTCACAACTGAAAGTATTATCACCAGAAATATATCTATGATTTGGAACGGGACCAGAAGTTCTGCCAAAGCAATTTTTCATCGATGTACCCTGCCCCCTTTTCGGATGCTTTGTAGTTGCCGGCAGATCGACGGGGTCCGTTGTAGATCACCTAAACAGTAAAACTATGTATGTATGTACGTAGATCCCTCCGTTTACGGAACACCCCATGAGAGCTGCGAGGGTACAGTGGAATCCGTGTACATTACTATTCATTCAATCATAACAACGATAAGCACGTGTGTCAAACAGGAAGTCTGAAATAACAGCCAATGAAAATCGTCGTTGCAACCGCATGTCGGTTTAAAATATAAACACAAATCTTCGAACTCCGTTGTCATGATTTTAATATAAAAAGATCTGATAAAAAAAATCGGACTTTTTTGTTTTTTTGTTAAGGACAACTGAACCGGCCAGAAATTGATTTGAACAGTTCAAAATGGCCGGCGGCCGGTTCTTAATGAAAACACTGAATGTCCCCATAATAACAACGAAGAAATTGCAAATTTTCAAAACGGTAATTTTTTTACTATTCTGAAAAAACTGTTTCCTCTCTTTAAAAAATAATAAAATATATTTTTTTAATTATTTGGGTTATAGTATTGTGTATATTGCTTCTTTTACATCTTGTTAGTCAATTTCAATCCTCCATATTGAAGTTTTTAGTCAAAATAGAAGCATAAAGCATGAAAATGTCAACCACTCTCATGAAATTCTATCGTCCGAAGTCACATAACATGACGATACATTTACATATATTTCTTTTTTTCTGAGCATCTGTCATTCTGTTGGTATATTAAAAATGTAAAATAAAACTTTATAATAAACATTTGAATTTAAAGAAACAAAATATAAATATGAATATTACTCTTTATATACAAATGTATGTGGTGTGTGTATTTAAAAAAAGAAGATGTGGTATGATTGCCATCTTAGACATGACTCTACAAGAGACCAAATGACACAGAAATTAACAACTATAGGTTACTGTACAGCCTTCAACAATGAGCAAAGCCCATACCGCATTGTCAGCTATAAATGGCCCCCAAATGACAAATGTAAAACATTTCAAATGAGAAAACTAACAGCCTAATTTATGTACAAAAAATAAACGAAAAACAAATATTTAACACATAAACAAACAACAACCACTGAATTACAGGCTCCTGACTTTGAACTGGCACATGCATTGTACCATAGGCGGATCCAGGGGGCCCATCCCCCTTTTGTGGGAAAAATTTAGTTGATCATATAGGGAATCACTGGAGCATGACTGGAGTGCCCCCTTAAGGTTAGTCAGAGGGGATCCGCCACTGCATACATACAGAATGTGGTGGTGCTAAACATGTTAGTGGATGCCCAATCCTCCCCCTGACCTGTGACAGTACAACATAAGAAAAAACTATAAAAATCAGTTGTATCATGAGAGACAAGAAAAGTTTTGAAATATGTCATCTGTCTTTGTATAGTCATGATAGTTTTAGAATGTTCCCTTTCACTAACATTCTATTTAATTTAAATATTCTTATTCTTATATAGCATGTATAGTGAATGCTTATAAATAAAAATAAACAGCAACTTTCTAACAATTGTTCTACAGGACTGAAAGGAAGCAAGTTAACTCGTACCAACGGAAACTCGTACCATGTTAACTCGTACCAAAAAAGTTAACTCGTACCACTGGGATGTCGTACCATTGCAAACTTGTACCATCAAAAATATATTAAAAATTACGAATATTTTATAAATGCTATTTTTTTGTAAACTTAATAAAATTAATGTTGAATTCCTTGAATTTTATACTGGATTTTATATCCAAATTAAATTAATTAATGCTGTGATCCATGATCACAAATTGAATGCTATGTTTACAATTATTGAAAGCCATGTGCTTTTTTATGTTTACAATTGTTGAAAGCCATGTGCTTTTTGGCGGGAAAATTCGGGAACAGGAAACGGTTACATTTCATTGTAACTTGTTATTTATAAAAAGTAAGAATTTCATTTTGGAAATCATTTTGATAAAGTGCTAGGATTTATTCTTGAAAAAATAATTTGGAATGATTAAAAATTAAATTCAATAATAATCAGTAAAAGTTTAAAAAAGTCAAAGGAGACAACAAAGCAAATCTGCCACGGTATTTTCTATCCAACAGACAGGGAACATTAGCTGCAAATTGGTCATTGTACTTTCAAATTATATACATTTTACAGACTTGAGAGGTATTGAGTGAAAGTAAATTACATACATCATTAAACACCATTTAAATAAGTTGGTACGAGTTAGCAGTGGTACGAGTTTGCATTGGTACGAGTTTTTGTAAAGTGGTACGAGTTGACGTTGGTACGAGTTTACAATGGTACGGGATAACTATAATTCGACTAAAATACCTGTATAGCATTTTTTTTACTGGAGAAATTTCAAAGAAAATAATTATGTCAGATTACTGTAAATACTTGTATGTATTAAAGTAAAGTAAATTCATCATGTTCATAAGATCTGTATATCAGTTACAATATTTATACAATGAAATCTGTAAACCAATTTTATTCAGGACTGAAGTTCAAAATGCATTGAATGTGAATAGCATTCAAAGTGAACTGCCGCTACTGCATGGATTCCTATTAGGCCAAAAAAAAATATATGTCTGTTTCCTGCTTCCAAGGCCAAAAAATCAGGGTCGGTAGGTCGGGATTTCTTTTTTTTTTTTTTTTTTTTTGCACTTCCTGTCAGATTTGCAGTCGGTTATATGTCATGTTTGGTTAGGGTCCTGTACCCATAAATGATTTAATCCCTTTAAAGAAGCTTTAATTGAATAATCCTTCAAGTGCTGAAATTTTTAAACTCGCTTATTGTGGCACATTTGTGCTGGGAGCAGCCATTTTTTGTGTGGGCATAGTAAAATACGAATCTGGTTTGGACCGGAACGATTTTTTTCTGGACCGGAACCGATTTTTTTCCGGATTTGAATAAAAAGATTTAGGGTCGGGGGGTTTGAGTTAGGGTCGGTCGGGAAACAGGAAACAGACATATATTTTTTTTTTGCCTTAGTCGAACATGTTGAAAAATGCATACATGATATGCATATTGATTGTTGTTAAACCACATTATTCAGTATCCTTACTATCTCGTGTGCAATGGCAAGTGGTTGAACTATCTTTAAATGGCAATAAACTGGCTGTATAATGCAAAAAAAAAACTATCACTGCTGATTTCCAATCGAAACTAAACCAAAAGTTGTCCATGCAAGGGAAATAACTCTGTATACACATAAAGGAGAATTATTTATAAAAAATAATTTTGATATGAACCCAGCTATCTAGATTTATTTATTGGACCTAATTATTTTATTAATATATTAAACTTTATAAAAAAAGTACATTTTATGGCTGTATACATGTATTGTTCCCTTGTATTTTTTTTAAACAAATGTAACTTTCAAACCCTTGTTTGTACCTCAAATATTTCATCGTATTCCTGAAAATTATAATATACAGAATCATATATATTCATATAATATCTATCAAAAGCAATCATAACTTTCTGAGACTTAACAAGTTAATAAAAGACCGTTATTGGAAGTCACCCAAAGTTTTTATTTTTACACACATCTGGGTACAATTATTAAGGGTAATTTGGAGTTATCTCCCATTGGTTTGCCATACCTACAATTAGAACATGTGGTACGATTGCCATGTTTTTACCAGAGATTAAATGATCAGGAAGAAAGCAACTTAAGGTTCTGTATGGCCTTTAACAATGACAAAAGCATGGCCAATACCTTATACATAGCTAAAAGGCACTGGAAATGTTAATGACAAATGTAAAAAGAATCAAACAAGAACCGACAACATTCATGTAAATTAACCAAATATTAAAATTAGCAACAAATGACAACCACTGAGTTATTAAAAAGTACAGACTCATGAACATGAGTAAGGACAGGCACATACAAAATGCAACAGAGTGAACAACCAGTTCTCAAACACTTTAACAGTGGTGTATATGTTACAGTAAATAGGTGAAATAAGGAATTACATGTATTTACTAAAATTTAGGAATTACAGGTAATCCCCGATGCACTTAGTAAATACAAGTAATTCCTGAAACAGTCCAGTTATTACCAGTAATTACTTATTTTAAAATGAATTTTTACACATATTTACTGACTGCTAAAACAATGTTGTACTATGATCAGATCATCAAAAGTTATGGTAATACAAACTAGAAGATCAGTTAGTACTCTTAAACTTTGTATTGAATGGTTGATTTGTATTAAAAATAACTTGAATAAATAATTATGGACTTTAAAATATTTGGTTAAATCAGAGTAACTTTAGCATGTTTAGTTTAAATCCAAAATGGTTCAAGTTGAGCATTAACAATTTTTGACCAATTTCAGCAGACATGGAAATCAGAAATGAAAAATTCTCCCAAAGCAGTATGTTTTAAATTTCTAAAAAGAAAACTTTGAATTTGAAGAATATTTAGACTTACTACATTTTTGAACCTTATAAAGAAAAGAATGAACTGTTATGTGCATTAGCTTCGAGATATAAAAAAAGATTTATTTTTGTTGTTGTTAAATCATTAATAAAAATGATATAGTGAAATCATAATTCACTGTTAGCAGCCAATTTGATTCTACTTTGCTAAATTAGCTGAGAAACAAGGGTAACGAGTTGTGCACTTGCAAGTGAATATTTGGACCTCATTGAATATGTATTCATGTGACCTTCAATTCAACCTCTAGCTGGAGATGGGTTGTCGATGTATTAAGCTATTCAAGTTGTAAGGGTTTTGCAGAACAAATAGGCTACTTTTGCTATTAATCTTAAAATTGTCCATGAGATACTATCTTTTGACTAGTACTGTAAGAAGTTTCTGTCAAAATTGGGTAAAAATTCAGGATGGTTTATAAAACCTAATGTTTTAAAAACTTTAACTGTAGAGTGTATGTAATCTGGGGAAAAAACTAGTCCATTTATAAGTTATTTACAAAAAAAATCAATTTTGGATAGATATCATTGTCTTGCATGCATATAGTTATAGAGTTTTAAAACCTATAAAACACCCGTTTTCCAGTTTCAATTCACAAACATTAAAGAGTATGCACTTTTGATGTGCCTTATATTCCTACATCCTTACGTAAGCTCCCTTAAAATCACTATCCCTTTACTCTTGTATTATGTTTTTAATTTTAAAACAAAAACATCAAGTTAGTAAATAGCTGTAAAAATGACAAAAAAAATCAGTGATTACCAGTAATTACTGAAACAACTAGTAAATACATGTAATTACTAAATTGGCTAGTAATTACAGGTATTTACTGAAATGTTTAGTTATTACGTGTAATTCCTAATTTCACCTATTTACTGTAACATATATACAGCACATTTATATATACGAACAAACTAAAAATCAGTTGAAAAAGGCTTGACTCAGGCCTAAAAAGAATATATTATTTGTTTCTCCAATCCCAACCAACCCTGAAAAAAGGGTGCTACTCATAAAATTTTTATTGTCAAAACGAAGTCGAAAATTATTTTATTCATTTCAGATTTTCAGGCTTGCAGCATAGTCCAATACTATGATACTATTCAGGCTTTTTTGTAAAAAAAAATAAAATTATTTCCCTACCTACCTACCCACACCTTGTTTGGCAGGTTCAGGATTGGGGAAACAAACAATATATTAATTACAGTGATATGCAGTGAAGTTTAGCATTTCATAGTTCATTGATAACATTCTGGCATATCAAAAACAAACAACTTGTAACGTCTCATTTCATTGGCCGAAAGATTTAAATACAAAAGCAATGTAGTCAGTCTAGTCAGTGTGCACGTGAATTGACACAGGTGACCGACAATGGAATTTACTATGTTACTACGAACGTAAAAACAATGATTTGTATAGTTTACAAACCTTTGGCCAAAAGATTTAAATAAATGTTTTGCTAACTTCAAATAGTGGGGTCGAAATAGTCTACTGATATTCTAAGTTCTTTATGCTTGCAGCAACTCAATTATCTTGTACCCGGCATGATGAGAAATATAAGGATAAAATAAAATACATGTGCCACTTTTATACGGATGAATAAATGGACCACTTTTAATTTCTATCATACCTACGATAGGTTATAATCCTTACAATGTCGTAGTCACTTAAACCCTGCTTTACAATAATTAATGATGGGTTGCACTGACATTCCTCCTTAATAATTTTTATGCTAAAAACATACACACAGTAGCTACCTTAAAAGGAGGAAGTTGTTCCCCAAAGATAGAATCAAAATAACCAATCGTATCATTTGTGCACCTGAATGAATTCAGTGAAGATTATTTCTTTCGCATGTTTGGAACTAAATAAATATTAATACTTGTGAGAAATGTCGTAGTTTATAAGGAACAACTCCCGTTTGAATTGTTTTTACATTGTCATTTCGGGGCCTTTTATAGCTGACTATGCGGTATGGGCTTTGCTCATTATTGAAAGCCGTACGGTGACCTTTAGTTGTTAACTTCTGTGTCATTGTGGTCTCTTGTGGAGAGTTGTGGCATTGGCAATCATACCACATCTTCTTTATTACATATAAATGTACTGTTTTCGAGTATGAATGGGTGAATATTTATTTTTTAAATTTATACTGTAACAATAGAGTTGCATAACATTGTTGAACAATCCGCTGAAGCATATGTAGTATGTATTCGTATTTGAAATAAAATACAAAACGAAACGTGTATGATAAACTGATAAAAAATATATCAAGAAATTAAGGATGACTAAATGTATGTACAAGATGAAACTCACCTTTTTATACATACATTTAAAGGATTTAATGAATACAGACATTGTTTGTTTCTATTTACATAGATATAGGAAGATGTGGTGTGAGTGCCAATAAGACAACTCTCCATCCAAATAACAATTTATAAAAGTAAACCATTATAGGTCAATGTAAGGCCTTCAATACGGAGCCTTGGCTCACACTGAACAACAAGCTATAAAGGGCCCCAAAATTACTAGTTTAAAACCATTCAAACGGGAAAACCAACGGTTTAATATTTACAATATATAATTTACGTTCGTTTTTTTAACCGAGGATAGTAAAACCTCATGAATTATATCGTTTGTATAAACTTCATTTACTTCATTTAAATATCCGATGTGCCATGATTGGCCATCTCCATTTTTTCTTAACAAAGCGTGTTACGTGTTACATGTTATGAATTTACTTTCGGATTTTTTTTTTCTTCAAGTTAATGGAATCAGAAAAAAATTCACTATTCTATGAAGAATACCTAAAACTTGGCAAACAATATAAAAAGTGTTTGTAGTAAAGTATACAGTTTCATTTTCAAGTACAACGTTAATTCATCGAGTCCATTGAGTAAAAGAGAAGGCAGGATAAGCAACTTGGGTGTGTCAATGGAAAAAAAAATGTGAATTGAGTTTTTTTTTATCCTAAATTAAACTTTTGATTTCGTCCCTTGATTTAGAGGAGATATTCAAATTGAATATTTTAACTGTTAAGATTTTAAAGTTTAAACTTTACTACCAATTAATTGCAGAAAATTATAACACAAATGAATTTCACATACACATTAAGCTATGTAATTGTGATTAGAATCATGTATGCGAATACGACGATAGAAGCTTTAGACGACCTTGACCAGCTACGTGAATATTAATCAGTCCATTCAACGTTAAAGTACGTGTGTTCTATTTTTGCAGGTGTGAGGTCGAAGGTTTGAATTGACCAATGAAAACGATCGTTCCTTAGAGAGTTAATCTTATAAAGTTTGTTTGTCTCATTATGTCGCACGACCTATCGCGAAGCTTGGGCGCAGTTGGGTATAAGGATGTACTTAGGTGAGGTTAGGTGAAAATTAATAAATTAAGAAGTTAAAATTTATTCTGTAAGCTGGTAGAGCATCAATAAAGGATGAAAATAAGCAAAAAATATTGATAGGTCATGACTTCCTTTTTCGAGATAATTGAGATTTAAAATATGGGGGGGAAAGACTGACTCGGACTTTTACCTTACATTTGCATTGGTATTATTGGGTCTCAAAACAAAAGAAAGAAATTAAGAATCTTTTCAAATTTTGGTAAATGACCTTTCATGAGGTATTTAATCTTATATGAAAAAATAAATTGGTGTTATGGGGCAAAATATTTAACATTGCTTTGTATGGAAAAACACCAAGGAGTCCGAACATTTGACACAAATTCCAAAACCTCACCTAAGTACATCCTTAAGGCCTCATGGATCGACATAACGCTCACAAGTAATTCAACAAACTAATAAAACAAGGTATAGATGTTTATACTACAACATGTACATACATGTATTAAAGTAAAACGATGTGATGTGACACAATTCAATACAATAGTCCAAATGACATAAAGTGAACAACTATAGATCACATTATAGCATTTTGTAGTTAGGCAATGCAAAAAAGAATGATGGTTTTGCCCAACCCTCCTGAGTATGTTTTACAGATGTAAAAAAAAAAGTAGGAAAACTTGTTAAACATTTAAAGACATTTATCAATGATGCTTTAATTGTCTGATAATTTATAAAAAAATTTCAATTATCATTCTTAGAGTTTAAAATAGCAAACATGATTAATACTTCATACATATATTTACATTGTGTAACCTTCTATTAATAGGACAGATGGAGTACTTATGGCCTATAACAATGTGAAAATCTTGGAAACAGTCGGAAGGATATTTGATGAATCTCCTTACATCCATTTTAATGTAAATGCAGACTTTATCATGTTCAGACCAGAAGTTGGGTGTTTATTAAAGGGAATTGTCAACAAAAAGAGTACTTATCATGTTGGCTGTTTAGTCCATCAGTGTTTTAATGCTTCCATACATAAACCAAGAGATCTGGAGTCAGAATGGGAAGGCACACAATTGCAAATAGGAGAGGAGTTTATTTTCAAAGTGACGAACATTTATACTAATAATGGAGTATTATCACTAAGAGGCAATATTCACATAGAGAAGTAAGTTTTAAATTATATCAATATATTTAAAGACATTAATAATTTGATGTGTAAATCGAGTGATATTTAATTCGCCTTTTCAGAAACTAGAGGACATTGGGTAATCTCATTGTTCATACACCAAAATGAAAATTACATTGTACGTTACATCATTGGTTTAATTTCAATTGTTTATAACATTTTTGACCAATTGCAACGTTTTGGTGTACGCTTTTGAATATATTATTACCCAGAATGCATTATAGATTCTGAAACGGCATATTAAAAACATATTATTGACAGATTCAAATCAATATTTTCAGATTTACCTTTGTGAATATCAAATGTTCTATAAGTTTCTCTATACATTCATGTAGCTAAAGACTACATCTTGGATTGGTTGGATATCAATTTACTTGTTGCATATGGATACAAATGTGAACCATGGATTTTAATGTTTTAAATGTTTAACGATTTATAAGAAAGGAAAGCAAAATTTTACAAACCACCAAGTCAAATAGACATGAAATGCATGTTTTCCCTATACCACAAAATCACTCCCCACGAAAATATACAAGTTCATAGGACTACTTATCGGAAAAGTAACATTAACAATAGTCAATGATAGTTATTATATGCATAGTCAATCATAGGACAGTAACAAAAAGATGACTGCATACACACAACTCTAACAATTTTAAAGCCATCATATATGTATAGGTATACTTTTATATAGGTGTAGGGGTAAAAATCAAACTAATTTACATACATTTTTGTACATGACATAGGACATTTCTAATATACATGTACACCATGTACAATGTTGCCTTTTATCATACTGTATTATTTTTCAATTTCTGAATTATTGTATAATATTAATGAATGTCTAAGGCCAAAAAAAATATATGTCTGTTTCCTGCTGCCAAGGCAAATAAATCAGGGTCGGTAGGTCAGGATTTTTTTTCTTTTTTTGCACTCCCTGTCAGATTTGCAGTCTGTTAAATGTCATGTTTGTTTAGGGTCCTGTACCCCAAATTGATTTAATCCCTTTAAAGAAGCTTTAATTGAATAATCCCCCCGGTGCCGACATTTTTTAAACCTTAATTGTAGCACATTTGTGCTGGAAGCAGCCATTTTGATTGTTTGGGCATAGTAAGATACGGATCTGAATCGGACAGGAAACGATTTTTTCTGGACCGAAAACGATTTTTTTTACGGATTTGAATAAAAAGATCTAGGGTCAGGGGGTTTGAGTCGGGGTCGGTCGGGAAACAGGAAACAGACATATATATTTTTTTTGCCTAATTAGAAAATACTTAATACATCTATATAGCACTTGTGACCCTGATAATGTATTACATGTATACACATATAAGGCTAATAAATCCATATTACAAAATACCTAATAAAAGATTACAACTATATTTAAGTTTATTGAAAAATTTTGATTTTCATTTAATTTCAGAACACCAAAAAAGAAAAAGAAATCCAAAAAGAAAAGTCTAGAAACAGCAGACAGTTCTTTGAAGGACAATGAGGATGACCTTGGTAAAGGAGATGGTTTTGTATCAGATTCTAATACTTCAAATGGAGATAGTGGGATTGGAGATATATCTCTTATAAAACCACAAAAAAGGAAAAACACCACAAATGAAGAAGCAAACAATAACTTAGATATTAACAATGAGTCAGAAACACCAAAACATAAAAAGAAAAAGAAACACAGAAATGAAGAAGATTCATATGAAAATGGTTTGGATATAACAGATGAAGACAGTACCAGTCAGAAAAAGAAAAAGAAGAAACATAAACATGACAATCATGAGTGTGACAATGAATTCTTGTCCAAAAGTATGAACGACAGTAGTTATAAACGGAAAAAAATTAAGCAAGAAAAATTAAACCAAAGTGAATCGGACTTGCATATACCTGAAACCAATCTTGTTACTGATTATCAAACTGGGAAAAAGAAGAAAATAAAACAAGAACGTGTAGATGAATCATTATCCTCAGAGAAAATTTCAAAGAAAAAGAGAAGACATTCTAATATAGATGATAGTCAAGACTTTACAGTCTCTTCGAAAAAGAAGATTAAAAAAGAAAGAATGTAATTCTACCAAATTGATTAAAAAATATTTATTAGAAGATTTATTCTGAGAAAGACTACAAGAATAAATATAACAAAAAATTATGGTCAAGTTTAGTCTTCATCATAAATCATATTTATAATTAGTGAACAAATCAAGGTCATCTCAGATTGTCTTTGACCTTAATATTGTATCCTATGCTTCAATATATTTGGCAGAATGATGATGTAAATATCTGGACATCTATGATCTTATCAATTCTAGCAAGATGAGTGAGGTCTTGGATGAGTTTGAGAATCAGTGCAAATTAAATCATTTCAAAAGAGTTATAAATGCCTTTTAACATGTTTAATAACTTATATTAATTAAGCCGAAACAAGTTTACACCATTGACCAAAATTTTAACACAATGTTTGGTTGTATAATACAAATTAATTATTAATTTTAAATGTTTTCAAATTTGTCTTTCAAGAGATAAGGCACATACATGACAAATAAAATCAACAACAAATGTTTATTTTTCATACCTTTTACAATAACCTGACAATGTTTTCATGAATCCTTATGAATTTTTACTTTTGCAGAATGTTGGAAAGAAAATCAAGTGATGATTTTTAAATTTGTTATTTACAGTTATGGGACTTTTGACAGGAATAAACAATTTGTATGATAACTTTGTTCCCAAAAACACATTTAAATATTTTGGCAATGTCACAATTCATAACTAATAAAAGTTTGCTCTGATTTGATATTGACAATTTATAGATAAGTCGTTTTACAGTTCTTGGAGAATAGATGGTAAAAATCTAGGCAATGTTTATCGGTGAGGGACAACATCAAAAGTTCAATATACATGTAGGATAAAAAACTTAATTCACATAGTTTTTTCACTGACCCCACTGATAATAGCTTTATATAAAAATAAGAAGGTGTGGTTTGATTGCCAAAGGGACGTCACCAGTCCAGAGACAAAATGATATAGAGGTTAGCAACTATAGGTCACCTTATGACCTTCCAGGCTTCCACAATGAGTAACACCTATACCATATTGCAAGCTATAAAAGGCTTCTAAAATGACAAATGAAATGCACTTCAAATAAGTGAATAGGGTATAGATTATTTACTTAAAAGTCTATCACAACATTCATTTATCAAAAAAAATATCAAAAATATGTCTACCATGTGCCATCCAATCTCATGAAACAAAACTGAAAATAAAAATAACAGAATACATACCTTGAGCTTTGGTAAAAACTTCAATATACATTATACAATTATGGCCCGTTGAAAAGGTGAATATCCAATATTGTCAACACGAGAAGGTTATTTCAATGAGGGCACAGCCCGAAGTGAAATAACTTTTAGGGGTTGACAATTTTGGATATTCATCATTTCTAAGGGGCCACAATTGTTTTATTATACCAAACTAACAGTGGAAAGGCTTTTTGAACACTCTCTATATTCTTTAAACTTTACATAACAAAGACAAGCTGACGTTTGAAAATACAGTTGTGTTCTAGAATTTCTAAAATGTACAACAAAGGTAGAATCTTTTTGTAAAATATTGATGGCCCTGAAAAGGTCCGTTACTTTATAAGAGATATCATTGGCTACTGACACTCTATTCATGTCCAATGCCGTATTTCCTTGTCTCTCAGTGGGCTTCAAGTGTAACGTGAACGCTGCCATTTTGTTTATTTACGTTTATGACGTCATTTCATGGGAGATAACTCAAGTAAAAATCTTCAAACTCGTAAGTTTATTCGCTGGTGAATAATAGGGTTATTCACCGCTGGAGGAAATTTTAAGGGTTATTTGTCCTTCCTTGCAATTGAATGAAAAACAACTGAATTATTCCATGTCACGTGATAATGTTTTACCTAATAGAACTGTTTAAAATATATGTAAGGTATAATAATACAAAACACACAACAATCAGGAACCTGTTGTTTAGTGGTTGTTTGTAGGAGCAGTTCATAAGTCATTCTCGTTTTTTGACGAGCCTGCAACTTTTATCACAGAAACCTCAACATCGGGATAGTGTTCCTGTGGCAGCAGTGGCTATGGTGGAGTTAGCTAACTTCTTGAAAGCTTTATATTTTAGAAGGTGGAAGACCTGGATTCTTCATACTTTGTATATAGATGCCTCATTTTGCGAAGTTTCAGTCAGTCACATGTCCAATGTCCTTAATCTCATTTTCATGGTTCAGTAACTACTTGAAAAAAAAGTTAAGATTTTTTGTTATATTAATTTTTCTCTTATAAGTAATAGGATAACTATATTTGGGTTGTGCCTACCTTGCAAGGTCCTCATACCAGTCAGACAGTTATCACTTGACCTCAACCTCATTTCATGGATCAGTGAATAAGATTAAGTTTTGGTTGTAAAGTCCATATCTCAGATACTATTAGCAATAGGTCTAGTATATTAGGTGTATGGAAGGACACTAAGGTGTACATGTCCAACTGGCAGGTGTCATTTGACCTTTACCTCATTTTCATGGTACAGTGGTTATAGTTATTAAGTTTTTGTGTTTTGGTCTGTTTTTCTTATACTATATACAATAGGTCTACTGTATTTGGTGTATGGAATGATTGTAAGGTGTACATGTCTAGCTGGCAGGTGTTTTCTGACCTTGACTTTATTTTGATGGTTTAGTGGTTAAAGTTCAGTTTTTGAGTTTTGGTCTGTTTTCTAATACTATATATGCAATAAGCCAACTATATTTGGTGTATGGAAATTATTTATGATTTATATGTCAGTCACGCAGGTTTTATTTGACCTTGACCTAATTTTTATGATTCGTTGCTCAGACTGTTAAGTTTTTGTGTTTTGGTCTGTTTTTCTGAAATTATAAGCAATAGGTCAACTATATTTGTTGTATGGATGAATTGATAGCTGTACATGTTTGCCTGGCATGGTTCATCTGACCTTGACTTCATTTTCATGGTTCATTGTTCAGTTTTCATGGTAAATGTTAAGTTAATGTGACAGTTGTAATAAAGCTCAGCATTATTATAATATCAATGATAAGTAAAGAAGACTAGACATTTCAGTGTGTGCACTCTTGTAATATAAATTAGCCACTTGGTTTCTCTGTTTGAATGGTTTTACTTTAGTCAATTTTTTGGGGTCCTTTATAGCTTGCTGTTCGGTGTGAGCAAAGGCTCAGTGTTGAAGGTCGTACTTTGATTTTTAATGGTTTACTTTTAAATTGAATCTTGGATGGAGAGTTGTCTCATTGGCAGTCATACCACAATCTTATATCTATAGGTTATAAATAAAGGTAGTGTCTGTAAGAAAGCAACACTACAAGCCAGAAGATACACAACTTGAGGGATATTTTTCTAGCATCATTTGACAATTGCTTTAGAGAAGATGGTTGATTGGACCCCAACTCAAGTCAGTTCAGGGAATTAATCAGGGATCGGACATCAAATTTTGTGAAGTTGTGTTTCTTTAACCCCTTAAACGTTTCTTAAGCAGATATAGTCACTATATGGCTGAGGATCCAAAATATATATATGGATTCTGGATGAAAGCTTAAGTATGTATTGCTTAAATGGAATGAAATTTAAACAGATAAATTGAAGTGAAAGAGGTCTAATGATTTTCACGTTTACTGCTGCTAAAAGATAGTAGTTCCCATTGCTTCACTGAAATATAACTAATATAATAAGATGGATGGTATAGGGAAGGGAAATAATCTCTTAGTTTTGCAAGTGTCACCAGGTCATGTATAGTATTTTTTTGGAACAATGTTTCCAGATGGTTACTTTGAGCTCACTTGATTGAAGATGCTCATTGATATGAGCAGGTCAAATTTACTAATTGAAAATAGAAAAAAATATCTTCAGATGGTTTATACCATAGTTTGATACAAATAAAACTAATACAGATGGATAGAAACTAATTATTGTAGCATCACTAAAGAAATTGAAGTTATTTTCAAAATACTTCTTGATGGTAGCTTCAGTTGTCCTTTCTGATTTAAAGACCCATAGACGTTGATGATATACTTGAAATAGGGAAGGTTAAGATGTCTAAAGATTTTTGGGTGAACAGGTCAAGGTCACTCATTAACTGTACAATGTATAATACCATGTCTGGAACCTGCATTGCTATTGAGGTTACATGTAACTGGAGCATAACTGATCATTCCAAGACCAATTATAATCATCCACTTTAAAAGGAGCCAACAAAACTTTGATAAACATTTTCTTTGTACAATGATAGCTTTGAAATTTCAAGTTATCAGCAAACCAGAATTGACTACACAGCAGATATAAAACTTGCTTACTCCCTGCAACTCAGCATAATCATTTTGAACCTGCAGACCTTATATTAAATCATTCCATTTTATAAAAGTTCAAAAGATTTGTATTTCAAAAAGTCCAGTAGTTTTGGTTCAAAAATCAATGTTGGGTAATTGGATATTGGTTGAGTGATGCCAGTTTTTCTGACATATTTTTTTTTAAATATTTTTCATTATATTCATCTTAAGAGACAAATTGTATCAGTTTGTAGTCTTATTGACATGTGCCTGCATCCCTGATATAAATACCAAAATGAAGACTAAATATGGGGCCTTTATAGCTTGCTGTTTGATATGAGCCACAACTACATGTTGAAGACCATACTTTGACCTATAATATTTTTAATACTTTTATCTTATTGGCACTAATACAACATCTTATATCTTAATAAAAACATTTGTGAAAAGGATTACTTTACAAATATCAGACTTACTTCTAAGTGTAGTTGTTCTTTTTTATGTCCCACTCACAATATCAAGGGTAAACATTGTTAACCCTGCCACATTATTTATGTATGTTCCTGTCCCAAGTCATGAGCCTGTTATTCAGTGGTTGTCTTTTGTTTACTGGTATGTGTAAAAATTTGTTTTTCGTTCTTTTTTTTTATATAAATAAGGCCATTAGTTTTCTAGTTTAAATTGTTTTACATTGTCATATCGGGGCCTTTTATAGCGGACTATGCGGTATGGGCTTTGCTCGATGCTGAAGGCTGTACGGTGACCTATAGTTGTTATAATGTCTTTGTCATTTTGGTCTCTTGTGGAGAGTTGTCTCATTGGCAATCATACCACATCTTGTTTTTAAAGGCAGTGCTTTAAGGCCTGACTTTCAAGTCATGAGGTTCATCTTTTCATACGCAATCTATGCAGGGGGTCTTTTGGCCAGAAATAGATCCGGAAATGTTCGAATTTCTCCTCTTCTTTTTATGGTATGATATGGTTTTTGTTTCTTTCATTTACATTGGGGACTAAAGAAACGATCAGTGTGTATTGTTCGTTTTATAGAACTTGTTATTAATGTGTATTTTGCATTATAAGCAGTCAACCTGACTACAAACTATCATTATTTGTATTCCGTGTGGAAAGAGGTCGGGTCAATTTCCAGTGTTATCTGACATCTACAGATTTTTTAATTAGTTCAGACGTTGATATAACAATGAAAAGTCGACTGAACATGATTAATATTGCATCTTCTATAATTCAAAGCGGAATTCGGTTTATGAACGAGAAACCGTAAAGCGTTTTCAATTTCGGTATTAGTTATGTATGTTGTCTACGTATTATCCTGGTTCCCGGTACTTACCTTACCTCTGTATCTTTAACCTCCTATATAGGAGAACCACACCAGTGTCTTCATAGGCACCAGTATGTCTAACATGTGCAGCAATATCCTCCACCTGTGTGCTTTATATATACGTGTAGTGCAGTCCAATACCATCGAATTTGGTTTAATATATACAGTTTATTTACACATTGTTCACAGCACTGATTCTTGGTTATTACACCTTTACGTTTTTCTTGTCCTTTTTCCATCCTTTTGACAGGAAACGATATCTGGTGGTGTGTAACAAAAAGGGAAGTCGGCGGCTACAATATTCAATTTCGGCCATTAGTTGTACATCTAGTTTTAGATTTTCCCGCAGCATTGTAATGTCCAGTAGAATTTGCATCTTTACTTTTGATGATTGCTTATGAAAGTCTACATTTCTTGAATCCTTCATAATAGCACTAATTTCATCCATAATTGAATTCCTAGTATCGGCTAACCCTTCACATTCCAGGATAAAATGTTCAAGCGTTTCGTCTCCTTGGTGACATATAAGACAGATCGGGTCTGTTTCATTTTCATACATTTTGATTCTGTGTGACTGCAAAATGTATGTGCCGGTTAGCATTTTTAGCTTTGGAGGAATTCTTCCTATGTCTCTAGCTGATTGACATTTGATTTTTAGTAGAGGATGTAGCTTCCCTTGGTGAAATTCCGTGTAATTTAAGTGTTGTAGGCCTTTGTAGTAAGGAACCATTCTTGTTATTGACTCGCTCCAGTGTTTTTGGGTAGTTCGGTTTATCAATGTGGTCCATTTTTCTTTCTTCATAGGTATATCAAAGTAGGTGTTGATTTCATCCATGTTATATTTTGAAAGGATCTTTTTGAGTTGTATAAACCAGCTATTACTGTCCAGCGATTTAACACTGATTTGTCTCCGCGCCAGTTGTTTTTCCGTGCTGCTTTCATCTTGGTTACAGATGTACGTTCCGGGTATTAGCTATTTGATATATCTGATGTGTAACATTACGATCGGGTACCAGCCAATCTACGTGTGTATGTGTACATGATTTCCCGCCAAAATGACCGACTTACAGCTATGGAAAAATAGTCCATAAACGTTCCGTATAATGATATGCAAATTCATAATTAATCGTAACTTTTTTTATCTTTATATATACATAACAAAATGGATTCCACAAAATTGAAAATAGCATTATTTTACGAGGATTTCTAATATTTTTTTCACTTCCGGGCGCAGTAATACGTATGTTTTGAAGAAGCTCGAAGAACGACTGAACACAAGAGTTAATGAATGCAACAATTATATATACTGAAGACTTGGGCTGTACAATGATAGTGTACGTATATCATACTGATAATTATTCTAGCAGTAATTATGTTAATTTAGGATGTAATGACAGGAATTCATGAGCTATGCTTCAGGCTTTCTGAAAAAAATATCAATGACAATGTAAACAGGAACAAAACATTGACACGAATGATGCTCTCTTCTATGTTATAGTTATTTAGGTATGTGTGTTGCACAAGTTTAAAAAAAACTTAAGTTATAAAACTTTTTTCAGGGCACAAACCCACTTTAAAGAGACTTGTCTACTGCCATACCCATCCTATTTTCATGCACCATTTGCAAGCAAGAGACTGAATGGTTTGCAAAATTAAAAATCAGGACGGTGTCCAATTAAACCTAAAGAACTAAACTGGATGAATATTGTAGGAGAAATCTAGAGGAAAGTTTTGATTTGTGAAATTGGTTTTCCTGAAAAGTCATTCATCCTAGCCTGCAGAAAGGAACTATAACTGTCCACCACCAACTGACGAGCTAATGTTGAGCTTCACATATGGAATTACTCAAATACCATCAATGTCTATGTTTTCAGCACAGATTTCAAAAGTTATGACACAGCTGTGCTTTTTTATGCCTGTTAAAGAGTTGTATACTAAATTTTTTTATCAATAAATATATATTGTGTCATTTAAGAACTTGTATTTTGCCAAAAGATGCATACTAGTGAATGAAAGTGGTGCAGTTCATTTTGCTTTGGTATATAGAATTGAATTACAATTGTTCATGTTATTGGAATGCATATAAAAATAAGGAGATGTGGTACAATGTATATACATGATATTTAGTGAGTTTTTCAAGCAAAAGTGAATAAGAAATAGGTATAAGCAGTTACAGGTACTACTGTACAATCTCAAACAATGAGAAAAACTCATACCGTAAAGAGAATTTCATATTTACAAGTAAGTTTTGTTTTTGCGTTGAATAATTTTCTTCTATTGTTTTAATTGCAAATATGGGAAGTGGTTAAAATGCTAAAGAGACAGCTGTTATGGCCACAGAGCCTTAATTGAAAACTTCTTTTTCATTCATACCGGTAGATTTTGCCTGGAGTTAGAAACATATCTGCCAAATTTTCAAAATGCACATGGGGGTTTTACGTGAAAGATGGTTTTTATAGTCATACAAAACCTTCAAGGGGGCCTTCAAATGGAAGCAGGACACGTCGCCCCACTTTTAAAATACCTGCCACAAACTGATTTATCAAATCGCCCCACATGTGAAATTGGTTAAATCATGTTTAATATTACTCCTTCCAACTCGCCCTACTTATAAAAATACGGTAATATTTCGATTAATATATATATATATATAATTAAAAATAAAAACTCCGGCACCACTTTAATGAAAACTAATCTACACAGAATACAAACAAACCGAAAATTTTTTTAATTACTATTATTGATATACTGAAATTATAATTCTAAAAAAAATGTATTGTTGAAGAATAACTGTAAGTTTTGAAGCTTAGTTATTTGCATAACAATTGAAAAGAAACCTGTTAATTGTTTCATAATGCAATATAAGGAATTTAACTTATATTCAACGGGATAACATCTTTTTCCATAAGTGGGGCGAGTTGGCATTACTAAATTCATCCTGGTTAATAATATATTTATCTAGATTTCACTGATTTCCATTAGGTGGGACCAGTTGGCAGGAGTAATATTAACGGAATTTAACTTATATACAACGGGATAACATCTTTTTACATAAGTGGGGCGAGTTGGCATTACTAAATTCTTCCTGGTTAATAATATATTTATCTAGATATTATCGTTTTCTATTAGGTGGGGCGAGTTGGCAGGAGAAATATTAACGGGATATAACACATTTCACAAGTGGGGCGATTTGGTAGTCCAGGTTGGGGCAAGGTTTTTTTTTTTAAAGTGGGGCGAGTTAGTGAAAAAGTGGGGCTATTTGTCATTGATTTCCTTCAAATATATTCTAATGTGGTTTTTGGCTTCTTCGTGCATTAACAAGCTCATAGCCATTGTTGAATTAATTGTTTTCTTTAAAATAGTCAACAAAATTGCTCTTACAAAATTTCCATTTGGGAGCCTCGAGCTCGAGCTCGATGGGGGAAATACTCTGCAAATACTGACAGTTGGCAGGTATGGTCATCAAAAAAGTTGACATGTTACTATGTACATTTACCATTTTTGTTACTTGATGTTCTTGCTATACACACAGTACAGAGACTAGTCAATCTTTGTGAACTATTTTTTATGGGAGTCATAGAATATGCGTATACAATCAATAATTAAAAATAGTCTATTTATATTGAAAAGGAAAAGTTCTTATATGTCTAAAGAAGAGGGACGAAAGACACCAAAGGGACAGTCAAACTCATAAATTTACAGCAAACTGACAAGGCCATGGCTAAAAATGCATTTCATGGCGAGGCACAGAAAATATACTGTAAACAGTAGACTATAGATATAGGTGAACTAGGTACAAAAGAACTCTAAATCTTAAATTCTACAAACCACCTCTGTTCTATGGAAGATAATGATATTACTGGAGTAGAAATACACACAACCTGTAATTAACTGCCTTTACAGCGCTTTCGCGCTTTGATTTATATTGTATTGTAAACCAACTTATTTTGCAGATAATTATTTCTCTTTTCAGACAACCTTTTGGCAATTTCATTTATGAAGCTTTCTTTGAAATCCCTTTTTCCATGTAATAAATATATTAACAAGGGTGCACACACTGAAATGTCTCGCCTTCTTTACTAATCATTGATATTATGTTGATAGTCCTACGAATAAAGCTTTATTACATCTGTCACATAAACTTGACAATAACCAAGATAGCTAAACAAAGACCAATGAACCATAAAAATGAGTTCAAGGTCAGATGAACCATGCCAGGCAGACATGTACAGCTTACAATGCTTCCATACAACAAACATAGTTGACCTATTACTTATAGTTTAAGAAAAATAGACCAAAACACAAAAACTTAACACTGTGCAATGAACTGTGAAATTGAGGTCATGGTCAAATAAAACCTATTAGAATGACTTATAGATCATAATATATTTCCATACACCAAATATAGTTGAACTTTGGCACAAAATATAAGATAAAAAGACCAAATATTAAAAACTGAACTTTGTCCACTGAACCATGAAAATGAGGTCAAAGTCAGATGACATCTGCCTGCTAGACGCGTACTCCTTACAATCATCCCATACACCAAATATACTAGCCCTATTGCTTATAGTATCTGAGATATGGACTTGACCATCAAAACTTAACCTTGTTCACTGATCCATGAAATGAGGTCGAGGTCAAGTGAAAACTGTCTGACGGGCATGAGGACCTTGCAAGGTACGCACATCCCAAATATAGTTATCCTATTACTTGTAACAAGAGAGAATTTAACATTACAAAAATTCTGAACTTTTTTTCAAGTGGTCACTGAACCATGAATATGAGGTCAAGAACATTGGACATGTGACTGACAGAAACTTTGTAACATGAGGCATCTATATACAAAAAACCTTTGCATTGTAGCCTGTATATTCAGGGAGTGGCATACCTATTTTATTTATTTTTACGGAATTTAGGGTCTATTTCCGTACTAGTCTTTAATTTTACTATCCGTTTCAAAACTTCCGGTAGAGAATTTAACAAAAACTGCATATTTGAAATACACATTTTTTAATATTTTTGGTAAGAAGTAATCGGTTTTCAAGCTAGTCTTCGATTTAAAAACTTCTGGGCCACTTCACTGATATGAAAAAATACACCGAACACCATCTCCTCTTGGAAATAGAAGTAAAATCTTATCTGTTCTCTGCGAAAATAATGAACCGTTAAAAAATGACTCGTAGACCTATAAATTATAACTGTGAATTTGTCCTAGTACTACTTCAGAGGAATCTCTGCACATAATCGTGAGATTGATAAACAAACACTTATTAAATGAAACTCTTGTCAATACATTTTATCATACAATAAATGTTTAAGTGTTAGTTTCACTCTGGATAAATACAATATACATGTAACACTGAAATGAGCTGATGAGAGATGCATGTACATGTACAGTTAAGATGGGGTCAGCAATTTTAATTCAATTGTATATAAAGATGGTTGTTTCGTGTATCAGGATTTAAAGGTGTATGTGTATATTTGTATGTGTTTTTTAAATTTTTTTTCTTCAATTGTATTATTGCATGTACCTGTGTTGATAAAAATGCTTTGTTGTTATTATGTTGGTTTTTTTTTTTGTTTCTTTTTTTCGTTACTTTACTTTCTTTTATTTAGCATGGGGATTATAAATTAGCATGTTGACTTTTATTAATATATATGCTATTCTTTGGTATACATTGTCTGAGAATTTGTCTCTCTTAAAAACTAACAATACACAAATTAAAAATTAAAACGTGCAAATTGAGGTACAAATGAAGTTTCACAGAACTTTTTGATATATCTTTCAGTTTTACTTTAGCACAAAAATATTTGCTCATTTTATTTATACTATGATGCTCTCGACACTTTTTTTGGGGGGGTTGGGGGTAACTCTAAGTAAAAAATTGAAACATTGGGAAAACACTTTTACGTATAGATGCACATGTGTATGGTTTGTGGATACTGTTTGGATATATTGGGGTTATAGATATTTATATTTATTATTATTTAAGCTATTCTTGTTTAACCACTTGATAATATTATGTCGACTATAACTATTGGTAGTGTAAACTGCAGGGGTTTATCAGAAACAGTTAAAAGAATTGATATATTTACAAAATATAAGGACTTATATGATATAATTATATTAGTAGACACCCATAGCACATCTGAAAAAGAAAAACAATGGCTGCATGAATGGGGATATGTGGGGAAATTTAGTTCTTTTTCTAGTAAAAGTAGAGGGGTAGCTGTTCTTTTCAGAAATACTTTTGAATTTAAAATCCATGGAGAAAACATAGACTTGTCTGGTAATTTTGTTATATTAGATATCACCATTCAGGACTATCGTATAACTTTGGCAGCAATATATGGACCGAATAATGATGAACCAGCCTTTTTTGACAACATAAAAAACAAAATATCCCACTTTGGCAACTCGTCAATTGTAGTCGTGGGTGATTGGAATGTTGTTCAAGATTATGAGATGGACACATTATATTATAGAAATGAAAATAACCCCCAGTCAAAAGCTAAGTTACATGAGGTTATGCATGACCTTGATTTATTAGATATATGGCGCCTGCAACACCCTTTTGAAAAGAGGTACTCATGGAGGGGTCCAAATCGCAAACAAAGTCGTTTGGACTACTTCATGATTACCTCTGATATAGAAGCATTTGTAATTTCATCAGATATAGGAATTAGTTATAGATCGGATCATTCTCCAGTACTTATTGATTTAAAATTCTCTAGCCAGATTAGAGGGAAGGGTACATGGAAATTTAATAACAGTCTTTTGAAGGAAACTGAGTTTATTGAAAAAGTTAAAGGGGATATCAAAACTGTCATTGAAGAATATGAGTTTGATCCATCTATTGATATTGAGACAGAGGACAAACAGTTTAATATAAGCTATCAGCTTTTATGGGATATGATTAAATTGAAAGTTCGTGGATCTGCAATCTCATTTTCGTCTTTCCGGAAGAAGGAACAAAATAATAAAGAAAAAGAATTATTATACAAGATATCATTATTAGATAAAAAAACTCATAGAGAATAACTTGCCATCAGTACAACAAGAAAGGGAAGGGTTGGAACTAGAATTAAAATTAATAAGAGAAAAAAATGTTAAAGGGATAATTACAAGAGCAAAGGCAAGATGGCATGTAGAGGGGGAAAAGGGAAGTAACTATTTTTGTAATTTGGAAAAAAAACATTATACAGAAAAAATTATTCCCAAACTTATTCTGGAGGACGAATCTGAGATAACGGATCCATGTATTATTAGAAATGAACAAAAACAATTTTATAAAAAATTGTATACTAGTTCTAACCCATTGTTACTTGAGACTCACAGGAGCACATTTCTTCAGCATGACAATCCTTTTATTACAAAACCTATTGAGGAAGAGGTGAAATCATGTGAAGGACCTTTATCAGTACAGGAATGTCTGTCTTCTCTTAAACATATGAAGAACTCTAAATCACCTGGTATAGATGGATTCACTGTTGAGTTTTATAAATTTTTCTGGAATGATATTAAATTTCCACTAGTAAGATGTTTAAATGAGGCTTTAGAGTATGGAAAGTTCTCTATCACTCAAAGACAGGGACTCATTACCTGTATACCAAAGGAGGGTAAGTCAAAGTTTTATCTTAAGAACTGGCGACCTATCACACTGCTGTGTGTAGACTATAAGATAGCTACAGCCAGTCTAGCAAATAGATTTAAAAAGGTCTTGGTAAATATAATTAGTCAAACACAAAAAGGTTTTCTTAAAGGTAGGTATATTGGTGAATGAACTAGATTTATTTATGATTTAATGGAAAAGATGGAAGAAGACGACATTCCTGGACTTTTACTTTTAGTCGATTTTGAAAAAGCTTTCGACACAGTCGAATGGTCTTTCATATATGAGGCTTTGCAGTTTTATGGATTTGACCATACATTTATAAATTGGATTAAGGCTTGCTACTGTGATGCTTCTAGTGCTGTGTTGAATAATGGTTATATTTCTTTTTTTCATTAAAAAGGGGGGTCCGTCAAGGGGATCCTCTGTCTCCTTACCTTTTTATTTTAGTGCTAGAATTACTAAGTGCAGCTATTAAAAATGACCCTGAGGTTGCAGGTGTAACAATTAATGACTCTGAATTTCTGTTGAGTCAATACGCAGATGATTCTTCCGTAGTCCTGGATGGTAACCAAAAATCCCTAAATCAGTGTTTATACTTGTTTGATAAATTTTCAGAATGTGCTGGACTTAGGTGTAATGTTGACAAAACCGAAGCTGTATGGATTGGGTCAAAAAAGGGTAGTATGGAAAAACTTTTGCCAGAAAAAAATCTTGTTTGGAACCATTCTGGGAGGTTTAAACTACTAGGTATATGGTTTGAACTTGCTAAAATGGATAAAACTCTATGTAATTTTACAGCCAAGATAAACAGTATCAAGTCATTACTCAATACTTGGGCTTATAGAGAACTGACATATATTGGGAGGGTTGTAGTTATTAAGACTTTAGCACTTCCCATTTTGGTCCAAGTTCTGACTGTCCTTCCTAACCCCCCAGAAGGGGTTTTGAGGGAGATTCAGAATATATTTTTTAACTTTCTATGGAAAGGAAAACCTGATAAAGTGAAAAGGGCAGTGATAATGTCCGAACACTGTGATGGTGGTCTTAAGATGCCCAATATTTATTATTTTTGCTATAGTGTAAAAATGTCTTGGCTGTATAAATTATTAGATCCCCAAAACTACTCTCCTTGGAAAGTCTTGCTACTTAGTTATATACAAAAATTTGGGGGGGACAAGATTTTACACTTAAGTCAGGAAGGTTTACTTTATTTAGCAGAAAAAGTTAATCCATTTTGGCATGATATCCTGGTAAATTTTTCCAAGTTAAAAAATAAGCTTAAAGTTGAAAACAATACTGAAATTTTGACCCAGTCCATATGGCTGAATCCAAACATCAAAATAGATGGCAAGATGATTTTGAGGTTCAAATATGTTGAAAATAGTATATTCTTCATTAATGATCTTATGTCAGATAAAAATACATTATTCTCATATGATGAATTTTAAAAAAAGTATGATATCAATACTAACTTTGTAGAATTTTATAGTATTTTAAGTGCGATTCCAAAGAGATGGAAAAGTATGATAGAAGGTAGTTCAAAACTGGAAATTATTGAAAATAAATTAATAGATAAAGTTAAAAAGGAACCAAAATGTTGTAAATTTTTCTATACATTATTTTTGGAGGATAATAAAGTGTTATCTTTATCTTCCCGTGAAAAATGGGATAGAGATTTAGATATGCAGATTGAGGATTGGAATGCTATTTATTCCATGCCCTTCATCATAACCAGAAACTCTTTTCTGCAAAACTTCCAATTTAAGATTGTTCATAGGATTCTACCATGTAATTCATTTTTATTGAAATGTAAATTAAAAGAAACTGAACTTTGTACTTTTTGTTCAGAAATTAAAGAAAATATTTTTCACATTTTTTGGGAATGTAATGTATCACAAAACTTCTGGCTATCCGTTATAGATTGGATTAAAAATTATGGCATTCTCCTGCCTTTCAGTGCAAAAGAAGTCATTTTAGGTGTGTCTGAGGATTTTGTCAACAGTAAAATAGTTAACAATATTTTGTTGTATTTCAAATATTATATATACAAATGTAGATGTAAGAACATATTCCCCACAAAATGTGGTGGGGTAGAATATTTAAAATATTGGATTAATATAGAAAAATACTCTGTATGTTTCTTAACCCCTGTACAAAAAGTAAAAATGGATCAGAAGTGGCATTTGTTAGAAGCAGCTTTTATTTAATTTATTTGATTAATTAACAAAATCTTTTTGTAATATTTATATCTATATCTTATTATATCCATATGACTTAATTGATTTATCAAGTATTACTTTATTTTTAAAAATGTGTATCGAATACTGTAGTATGTAATTTCACATGTTTCATCATCAAAAATAAAATAATTACAAAAAATATACAAAAGTATGAAGCATCCAGGTCTTTCACAATCTAAAATATTAACCTATTAAGAAGTTAGCTAACACCGCCGCTGCAGTAGCCGCAGCCTGATCACTATCCCTATGTCGAGCTTTCTGCAACAAAAGTTGCAGGCTCGACAAAAACAAGAATGTGTCCATAGTACCAGGATGCCCCACTCTCACTATCATTTTCCATGTTTAGTGGACCATGAAATTGTGGTGAAAATTCTAATTTGGCATTAAAATCAGGAAGATCATATCATAGGGAACATGTTTACTAAGTTTCAAGTTAATTGGACTTCAACTCCATCCAAAACTACCTTGACTAAAATCTTTAACCTGAATCTTGCACTATCATTTTATGTTCAGTAGACAATTGGATTGGGGTAAAAACTCTAATTTGGCATTATCATTAGAAAGATCATATCATAAGGAACATGTGTACTAAGTTTCAAGTTGATTGGACTTCAAATTCATCAAAAACTACATTGACCAAAAACTTTAACCTGAAGCGGGACAAACAGACAGACGGAAAGACCAGAAAACATAATGCCCCTCTACTATCGTAGGTGGGGCATAAAAAGACTTCCACTGAGAATGCACAAGATGACATGACTTGATAATTGGACAGTGGCAAGAATAAGAAACTCAGTAACCAACCATGCACCAACTTCAAAATACAACAAACAAATACTGTCTAAATCATAACAATGTTTATTTCAAATATAACTCAATAACAAATGCATTTTCTTGGATGCAAATCTTTAACAAAATATAACTGGCTAATATAGTGCCGAGACAACAAAACTTAACAATAAAAACAATCCTGTTGATTATCAATAACATTCATTATCATCCAAATAATACAGGAAAAAATGGTTTCTCATTTAACTTTTGACTTGAGATGTACTTGTTAGAAATAAAAACACTGAACTGTATCTTTAGACGTGTATTCATAAATCTGAATTACAAAAGACAAAAATGAATGAACTAGCTATTGAACAGTGATGATGTTTAGATTGTTATTTTAAAATTACAGCTTGGCCGCAGTAACAGGAGAGAAAATACATACATGTTTATGTATAGCAAGCAAATCGTGCACAACATTTGAATATGAATTCATTCTTTTTTCACATAATACTTTGACAACCAACAATATGTTTCATACATGATCATGTATTTCTATGTCAACAATAAGTAATTTGAAATTACGGTAAATTCAAAAATTATAGCAGGATTTTTATTAATACAAATAATGCTACTCCTCAAGTTTTGCAATAATAAGAAATCACATTCTGATATCTAATACACATCTTTTTTTTTTTTTTTTAAATTGCAATGCATTAACTCTCATTTCTATTCATTCTTCAAAAATTGCAATAATATATGCATGTTATAATTTCTAAATTTACAGTGAACTTATATCTTTAACAGAGAAATGTTACAGCGGATTCCATTGAGTGTGTAGGGAAAGATAATATCTTTGGTTAGCTTGCTTGTAAGCTGAACCGCGAGGTCATTATTAGGTCAGGTATACTACCCTATTTTCAACAGACAGATCGAATGGGTTTCTGTTGGACTAGTTTATTCTTAAAGTAGGGTAGTTTACCTAACCTAACAATGACTTAACGGTTCAGCTATCAAGCAAGCTAACCAAAAATAATGATGTTTGGCTACACACTCAATGGAATCTGCTGTAACACTAATACTAATTACAGCCGATTCCATTGAGTGTGTAGGCTAAGGTAATATCTTTGGTTAGCTTGAGTCCTAGCTGAACCCTGAAGTCATTATTAGATAAGGTATACTACCCTTTTTTTAAGTAGCCTAGTCCGACAGACATATAGATTAGTTATCTGTCAGACTAGTCTACTCTTAAAGGAGAGTAGTTTACCTCACCTAATAATGACTTCACGGTTCAGCTAGCAAACAAACTAACTAAAGATATTACCTTTGCCTACACACTCAATGGAATAGGCTGTAGTTCAAAAAGCATTACAGCTTATAAGATACATACACAAGTTGCTATTTTGAGTACAATCATACAATGGTATTTAAATAGTGCACAACAATAAAATCATTGATACATGAAGTTGGTAAATTGGGTGACCAAAATTGAAATTTCAGACTGAGAATCATTTTGTACCATATTATTTCATTCATAATTGAATCTGAAATCAAATACGCCTAACAGTACTAAAATTTCATCCATTTCATCCTGAACTACTTGGAAAAATAATTTGACACTTTTATAACTATACCAACAATATCTATCAAAATCAGTCTAGTATCAAACAGATATAACAACAAACAATAGCCTGCTTTTCTTCTAACAATGCCATTCTACAAAAACATCTTCTCACCGGGAACCTGCCATTATATACAAGTTTGTACATTACACTAATCAAGTTCATTTCAGTCTTTGAAGATATTGTACCTCTGTTTCTTTATCAATATTTCTTATGCAATTTAAAAACAAGTATTCTTGGAATCTTTTCCATACAAATAATGAAAAAATAAATAACTGAAAGTATAATATGTTGCCTTATATAGTTTTAAATTTTTTATTCATGTTATCCCTATTTCTGTAAAGACTGAATCAGATTTAAGCACTTGTTGACACCATGATGAAAAAAATTAATCAAGAATTTGATCAGAAATTTCTATTTTGCCATTAAAAATCTTTTAAAACTATGAATGAAATTAAAATAATCCAAGGTACAGTCAGTCAAAACTGATCTATTACACTAAAATGGGGTATAAAATTGTGCCTTCTTTTATCCTGATGTACTAGTCTGAACAGGTAAAGCTTAAGCTTGCCATTTTAACCAAAAACATATACATGTTTTACCATCAATTTTTACCAAAGCTCCCCATAGCAAAATCTATATACACTCAAAGTCCCTATTTCGACTTTATTAAAAATTAAATAAAGCCATCTGATTTATTTTCTATATACATTTATACAATATTAGCTTGCCTTATCTTTATCTTTGATATGAAAAATATTTAAGTCTCTTGTAGTTTTGCCTTTAATTCCATTGTTTGCCTTAACAAATTGCTTCTGAACACCTGAAAATGCGACATTTTCTAAGCTGTTTAAAAACAAACGGTGATTACAAGCGTAAAAAACAAATGTTATTCATTTTGCTAGTCAGAAAAGTAAACACCTATAAATATAATAAATAATAGAATTAAATCTTTATTTTATATTTTTTCATTTTAAAATCTAATTCTTTAGAGCTGGAAACTTATCTGTAACATTAGGAAAAGCTAATATGTTTTTAAATATGATATCTAGAAAATCACAGTTCTAATGATATAGTATAGTCTTCTTTAATAGCATGCTTTTTGTAAAACACCCAATTGATGTAGGGTAAACTTCAATTTCTATCATAAAATATACATTTGTTTTATCATTCTTAAAACTCAGGATAATGTCTTCCTTTTCTCAACTTTAAAAAAATATACTCAATTTCATATATTTTACAAATTCTATACAGACTAAGATTCACTATTTACATACAAGTTGTTTAAAGAATGCTTAACAAAAATACTATATTACATGTACAAATAAAAGAGAGGGTTCAGCCTTATAACCAAAAGCCTGAGGGCTGTTATGCAGAAAACTATTTCAGCTTAAGAGGTTTTATGCATATCAGCCCAGACTAATAAAACATAAGGTATTAATGTACACTTCTAAATACAGCATCATCATATCAATATTTTACTTTTGTACATTGTAAATCTGGAGAAGGTTGATTAAGTATGATTTTTTGTTTCCAATTTATTTTACTTTCATTAAATGTCTGATATAAACTAGACAAGAGTTATATTACTTGGTACCTAATATGTAATGAAACTTCAGTCCTTACTATTCAAAGAGGCTGTTAAGTACGAGATACAACCTATACATAAATCTTTTGAAAAAAAAAGTTTAATTCAAGTTAATTGTTATGGAGCAGTGTTCTCAAAAAGAGGTTGTCAGAAGGTTTTAACAAAATTTTTTTTTGCTAGGACAGATACAATTTTGGTATTTTGAAATAGAAATAATAGTGAAGACCTGACAATTTTCTTCAAGGACCTCCAGGGAAAAAGGTTTCAAGAACTCTGATTTGGTAGGGGTTCATATGAAAATGGAAATGTTAACTATGCAAGTTCCGTTAAGGATGTCAAACTTTGCAGATCTTATCATACGGACCTCTAACATATTATCTTAATTAGACCTGCACATACCTGTGTGCAATTTTAGTATCCCTTTATAAAAACTGATTTTCAACATATTTCCTCAGCATTCTAGCATATTTTTACCTGTAAACTTCTTCATAATGAAAACAATGCATTCCAACTTTTATAATCCTTCTAAAAGTCTTATTCAGTTTTACAGCTCTTCTATAAAAGCATGCAAAACAAAACTTTGGTCAACTTGCTTGGATGTTTGCAAACAATAGGAAAGCAGAGTTTCAATATATACTGGGATTTGATTGGACATGAATTGAAGTTAATGTTTATTGCTCAATCAAATTCCAGTAAATAGTAAACAAACTACCTATCTGTTGTTTACAAACATAATACAAACAAACAAAGCGAGCAAGTTAATCAATGCTTTGCATTGCATGCTTTTATAGAAGAGCTGTAAATCATCTTAAATTTAGACCTGAAAATAACCTCTTACTAACGATCATTTACAAGAATAATTTCAGATGTTTTATAAAACTAGCATCAACAAACAAACTACCACATCTACTTGATACAACAGGTAACAAATTAAGTTTTAATAAAATCAACATCCACAGGGGAATTTTGCATGATCATTAACTTCATAAAATACAACATATTCAGACACAATCTTTACATCAATATCATAACTCTGATCAATCTATTATAGCTTACAAAATAATCCTATCACAATCTATAAGTCCTTACAAAAAATGAACAATTTTTCATAATTATAATTTTATTTTTTTCATTATTAATATATTTTGTGTTATCTTGTCTTTTTTTTTGCCATATTGGACATGTCTGTAAAAGAAACTTCAGAGGAAAGATTTATAATAAAGAACTTGAAATAAAAGTGCAAGTCATTGGTGAAGGAAAGACTCTTTGAAAAAGCATTTGGTCAGATTGACTTTTAAAGTTCTATTAATGATATGGTTGATTATACAATACCTCTAAACCCCGCCCCTGTCTCCACTTCACAAAACAAAATAATTTCAAAGCCCTAATGAGAAAATTTGACAAATTCACAACCTTTAACAAAATTTCATGATCAACTTTGAACAGTTCTGTACAACTAATGAAGGGAGATAATCAATATTTTTTTTTTAAATTGCCATGAGTCAGTATTATAACACATTTCCACTTAGCATATCATAACTATTATTATAACTTATTATTTCATATTCAAACATATCTATGAATTAATCAATTCAAACTAATGGCACTTAGTAATTAGTATATCATTATATTGTACAACTTATTATTTCATATTCAAATTAACATTTCTATGAATCAAACTAATGGCACTATCTGTCCTTTCCATTCTGTCAGATCTTCTGATGTAATCTGTGGACTAAACACGTGTTGGAACTCTTCATTCATACTGTTCTGTAAAAAATAATGTAAATTTGATGTATTCTAAAATACTTGTGTGAAGTATACATGATCAATCTGTCTCGAGGCATTAATTCTGAAAGGCTATTGTATCAGTCATGTAAAGTACCAAGTCACAGTACTTTTTATCATGGTTATACAAAGGTAAAGAGACAGCTTCTTGCAGACAGATGTTATATAAATGGAGGAGTTTCTCATTGGTATTCATACCACATCTTCCTATATCTATTTCACATCCAAAAGATACTGCCATTTGCTATTAAGTATTTTTTATGACATGATGATTATGTTCTGTGTATCAGTCTTTTCATTTGCTCTGAATCATGTTAAAAGCAGCTTTATTTAGGTAGTTTACCACGGCATGGTAACATTAACTTGAAACTTAATGCACACGAAAAAGTGCAAAACTTTTAAAATATATGCCATATTTTTTTTAACAACAACAAAGAGCCCTTAGTGCACCTCCTGCTTTAAGGCTAGCCATATAAATGAAATCTTTAATTCTTCTACAATGTTTACCTCATTTGATAATGAAATGAACCCAAGGTCATTGGCCCTTGTTCTGTCAAAGTGACATAACTGACTTTCTGGTACCATCTGAAAATCTCCCATATCTGCAGAAACCTCAACATTTTGTGCTATCATGTGATCCATTTGCATAACTGGTTTACTCAAAGTATAATATGGTTTGTTCATTGTGAATTCTGGAACAACTGCTGCTTCTGAGGTGTCTGGAACTGTCACCTGTTCAGAAATCTCAGGAACTAAGATCTGCTCAGATGACCTAGGTAAGACAACTCTACCAAGTGGAACTTCTTGCACATTATGTTCTGGTAAAAGGAAACGATAAGATTTTGGAATAGGTCTTTGTGGAAGGAGAATTTGTGGTTCTTGTTTGACTGAAAACATAACTTGATTGGCTCTAACTTCTTCATTTTGGAATGTGTGGTGCACATCATTGTGGAATGTCTGGTGAACATCATTGTGGAATGTCTGGTGAACATCATCTGAAATAGAAAGAGTTTTCAAGGAGAATAAATAACAATTCATGGTATAATATCAAGCAGTTTTGTTGTTTATATAAAAAAAAAGAAGATGTGGTATGATTACCAATGAGATAACTCTCCCCAAGAGACCAAATGACACAGAAATTAACAACTATATGTCACTGATATGTCACTGTATGGCTTTCAACAATGAGCAAAGACCATACTGCATAGTCAGCTATAAAAGGCCTTGAAATGACAATTGTAAAACAATTCAAGGTGAAAACTAGCAGCCTAGTTTATGTACAAATCATTGAATCAAAAACAAACATGTAACACATCAACAAACGACAAGCACTAAATTACAGGCTCCTGACTAGGGACAGGCACATACATAAAGAATGTGGTGGTGTTAAATATGTTAGTGGTATGCCAACCCTCCCCGAACCTGTGACAGTGGTGTGACAATACAACATGAGAAAGAACTATAAAAATCAGTTGAAAAAGGCTCAAATCATAAGATGGATACAAATAGAAATACATCTAAAAAAAAAATACAGAGTGGACGTTTCCAGGTAATTATATACTATGTCCTCATTTCTGAAGCATGCCAAAACTTGATCATTTATCAATTTCAACCACTGGCCTTTGTTAGTCTTGTATAATTTTTTTAATTTTCTAATTTTTGTTATTTATGTTTCTGATTTTTAGTGTCAGATGTCCATTTTTTGCTGAAATAGTACACATATGTGTTAAGAGGCCAGCTGAAACTAAACTCAGGGGGCTGGGTTTTCTTCTTTGCAAAAGACCCATCAGTGGTCTTGAGCTGTTTTTTGTCTCATTTACATGATCCCCATTTCCATTCTCAATCTTATAAATTTTGTTGGAAGAGTTTGGTGTTAGTGGTTGATGTGGTCTGTTGTACTGTGAAGTTTTTTTTATGATTCCTATTATCTATTACTACACAGTGCTGTATATTATCTGATGCTGGCCTGGTGATCTAGAATGAGTAAAGAGTTTCTGAAGCTGGCCTGGTGATCTAGAATGAGTTAAAAGTTTCTGATGCTGGCCTGGTGATCTAGAATGAGTAAAGAGTTTCTGAAGCTGGCCTGGTGATCTAGAATGAGTTAAGAGTTTCTGATGCTGGCCTGGTGATCTAGAATGAGTAAAGAGTTTCTGAAGCTGGCCTGGTGATCTAGAATGAGTATAGAGTTTCTGAAGCTGGCCTGGTGATCTAGAATGAGTAAAGAGTTTCTGAAGCTGGCCTGGTGATCTAGAATGATCTAAGAGTTTCTGATGCTGGCCTGGTGATCTAGAATGAATTAAGAGTTTCTGATGCTGGCCTGGTGATCTAGAATGAGTAAAGAGTTTCTGAAGCTGGCCTGTTGATCTAGAATGAGTAAAGAGTTTCTGAAGCTGGCCTGGTGATCTAGAATGAGTTAAGAGTTTCTGAAGCTGGCCTGGTGATCTAGAATGAATTAAGAGTTTCTGAAGCTGGCCTGGTGATCTAGAATGAATTAAGAGTTTCTGAAGCTGGCCTGGTGATCTAGAATGAATTAAGAGTTTCTGAAGCTGGCCTGGTGATCTAGAATGAGTTAAGAGTTTCTGATGCTGACCTGGTGATCTAGAATGAGTTAAGAGTTTCTGAAGCTGGTCTGGTGATCTAGAATGAATTAAGAGTTTCTGAAGCTGGCCTGGTGATCTAGAATGAGTAAAGAGTTTCTGAAGCTGGCCTGGTGATCTAGAATGAGTTAAGAGTTTCTGATGCTGGCCTGGTGATCTAGAATGAGTAAAGAGTTTCTGAAGATGGCCTGGTGATCTAGAATGAGTAAAGAGTTTCTGAAGCTGGCCTGGTGATCTAGAATGAGTAAAGAGTTTCTGAAGCTGGCCTGGTGATCTAGAATGATCTAAGAGTTTCTGATGCTGGCCTGGTGATCTAGAATGAATTAAGAGTTTCTGATGCTGGCCTGGTGATCTAGAATGAGTAAAGAGTTTCTGAAGCTGGCCTGTTGATCTAGAATGAGTAAAGAGTTTCTGAAGCTGGCCTGGTGATCTAGAATGAGTTAAGAGTTTCTGAAGCTGGCCTGGTGATCTAGAATGAATTAAGAGTTTCTGAAGCTGGCCTGGTGATCTAGAATGAATTAAGAGTTTCTGAAGCTGGCCTGGTGATCTAGAATGAATTAAGAGTTTCTGAAGCTGGCCTGGTGATCTAGAATGAGTTAAGAGTTTCTGATGCTGACCTGGTGATCTAGAATGAGTTAAGAGTTTCTGAAGCTGGTCTGGTGATCTAGAATGAATTAAGAGTTTCTGAAGCTGGCCTGGTGATCTAGAATGAGTTAAGAGTTTCTGATGCTGGCCTGGTGATCTAGAATGAGTAAAGAGTTTCTGAAGCTGGCCTGGTGATCTAGAATGAGTTAAGAGTTTCTGAAGCTGGCCTGGTGATCTAGAATGAGTTAAGAGTTTCTGATGCTGACCTGGTGATTTAGAATGAGTTAAGAGTTTCTGATGCTGGCCTGGTGATCTAGAATGAATTAAGAGTTTCTGATGCTGGACTGGTGATCTAGAAAGAGTTAAGAGTCTACATGCTTTCAATATAGTGATATTTTTTACCATTATCTTTATCAAAAGGTTTGACATCAAGTTCTATAAGGTCGTCGCTAAGGTGACTTGAATCTGATTGTGACCCTTCTAATGCTGCCATGGCAATAAATGTATCTTTTGTGTCGTCTGGCATTTCTTTCCACATCTGTGATACCTCACTGGCCATTTCACCTTTTAATGTCTCCTCTGTATCACCCGCTACAAATTGATAGAACAGGAAATATCTGAAAATGAAACAAAAATAAATAAAATTACAAAGTAGCCATCTTGACTAGCTTATTTTCAGGTCTGTTCAATCCTCAATCTTTTTAACTTGTATGCCTATTCGACATGTTATGCAGTTCATTCAGGTAGATAAGCAGTATAAACAATAACAAAATTATTAATAAAATATTCATTTATTGCTGTATGTTCATTTGATATACTGTAATTTGAAAAAATGTTTGAACAATTAGCAAACATTTGAGATTCGTCATTGCAATTTCAGGAAATACTACATACTAATATGAGATTTTAATTATTTGCGAAAAACTGTCATGTCACAACTGTAATTTACTATAATAAAATCATCACAAAAGTTATTGAAATTACAATTTTAAAAATACTCAAAGGAAGTGTTTTTTGCTTGGTGATTTTTTTTAATTCTCTAAATGGAATAGTATACATTTACTGTCTTTTGATGAGGTAAATGTCTAGTTTTATTGACTTTTGAAAAGTGAATATCAGTTTTTCATAAGTCAATTAAACCACATATTAAACGAAACAAAAGACAGTAAATGTTTTATTCCATATTCCGAGAGAAAAGAATATAATGGGAAATATTTACCAAAACAAATTGTACATCAAACATTTTTTACCAAAATTATACACGTAAAAGCATGTGACGTTTTGCGCAGTGAATATCCTTTTTCGGCAGGTGAATATGCTTATTTATCAAAAATCCCATTCATATAGAAAAACCTACTATGGCCTTAAAAAATATATGTCTGTTTCCTGCTGCTAAGGCAAATAAATCAGGGTCGGTAGGTCGGGATTTTTTTTTTGCTTTTTTTTTTGCACCCCCCGTCAGATTTGCAGTCGGTTAAATGTCATGTTTGGTTAGGGTCCTGTCATTTTGATTGTTTGGGCATAGTAAGATCGGACAAGAAATTATTTTTTCCGGACTGGAAACGATTTTTTTCCGGAATTGAATAAAAAGATCTAGGGTCGGGGGGTTTGAGTCAGGGTCGGTCGGTAGCAGGAAACGGACATATACTTTTTTTGGCCTAATATTTTATCAATATGGAACAATCCTCATTATTTGTTATGTATTTCATGAATTGTGATTGTGGAATAAAACATGAATTTCAAAGGTTCAACAAAATAAATTTTTTCTATCGGTTTCATTTAAGTAGAATTTGTTAATCCTCTAAATCAAGTGGCCACAAAGATAAGTAACCAAAATAAATCTATCCATTAGACAACCTATAAAACATTTTTTTTTCCTGTATGTAAATAGAAATAAAGTTCATTAGGTAGCATTTTAGGTTTAATATGTACCTGGTAACAATTGGTATTCAATTTTAACACATTGAGATATTTGCTACGACTGATGAGGAAATACTTTTCTCCTCAATTCTTTTTCTATACCAAAAATAGCTCTCTACATACCTGCCAACTTTTGAAAATGCCCATTGGGGTTTTGCGTGCAAGATGGCTGTCATAGTCCTAAAAAACCTTCAAGGGGGCCTTCAAATACAGTTTAATGTTGTTTTTGGCTTCTTCATTGTAAATTAACTGTTTTGTTTAAAATTGTGGACAAAATTGCTTTCAAAATTTAAATTTGGGAGCCTCCATGGGGGAAATCCCCCGCAAATAGTGACAGTTGGCAGGTATGTCTCTATATTCATTTGTTAGATTTTTTACTGCAGAGTTATCTCCCCTAGCTACAAAATCTGCTTTCAAAGGTACTGAATCCAGAGGTTTTTATTATAGCATAACATTAAAAGACATACCCATCAAAATCTAGGCAATTTGTATCAGTATTATCAAAAACACCCGTAATCACTGGCAGACTGTCTTTTTCTGCTGTGAAGCACCTGGGGGAAAAGAAAAACAACTATTCACAGTTTCCCATTGAAAAGCTCTGGCATTTATAACCTTTGGGTAACAAATGTACAAAAATTGTATGTTAACATATTTATCATTAATAAAATTACTAGTTGCAAAAAAAATCAAATTTAACTCGAGAAATGCACACATTTTTTATAATTAACTTTTACAAAAAAAATAGAAATAATTTTTCATCCTTACATGAAAAGCATATAAAATATATAACTTTATTTGTAACATATTCTTAAACTGTTGATTAAGAATATTTTCAAATAAACAGAACCTTTTTGAATTTATTGACTTGTAATCAAATTCCAAAACCTTTATTGAACAAAAATAGTTTTGTGTCAGAAAAAAAACTTTGTAAATTAACTTGTTTTTCTAAAATATCAAAACTTACTTTTCTAATTGCCTTCTACATTTGGCCTCTGTATTTCTACCCTTTCCTCCAGAGTGGCTTGTCTGGACAGAGTTACCTCCACTTGATGAACTTGACAATGATCTGAAATTTTTGCAGTTTTCAAATTCAATACTCATTTAATTTGCATCTAATTTACAGTATTTATGATGATCAATTCACAACCCTTAGAGATTTATATATGTTTCTAGCTAGATTCTATCTTATTTTCTCAATTTTGAAAGCAGGAATTGGATTCATATCCGATTTTAAAAATTGCTTACTAGCTACAACTCAACATTATAAAGCTGAAGACTATATATTAATTCATTCCCTTTCATAAAAGTCAAGAAAACTTTGCAACAAGTTTACATTCAGTCAGACGGACGGGGTCAGGCAGTTTTGCAGACCTGCTTCTGCCTACAGCAACAAAAGTCATAAAAGGTGAGGTGGTTATTCATCATAAGACAGCAACCAAACAATACACATGTAAAAATACTGTAAACCAATTAATTTTCGAGAGCAATTTATTTTCGCGACTTGAAAAATATCGCGAAGTTAAATCGTCGCAAATATGTAAAACTTGGATCTTTCATTATTTAACAACATCAAGTTAATTAGAAAATCGTGAAATTAAATTGCCGCGAAATGGACTGGAAAGGGCTAAACGCAAAATAAAGTACCCGCAAAAATAAGTTGGTTTACAGTATTCATCTTCTCTTTATTTTAGTCTATAGACAGTGTGTATATAAAACAATTTCAAATCTTTTACCTGAACTTCTTGCCTTTCTCAGCTATTTTATGTCTTTGCTCCTTTGGTTTAATACTGTTTTGAGGTGTCCTAAAATATTTGAAAAGCTACGTATGTAGAAATGTAGAAAATACAAAGATGTAGAAAATGTAAAAATTATACCATTTCATTTTTTATCCACTGGTCTGCAGCTACCTATCAATAGTTCAAATTCAGATAAATAAATGAATACTGTTAATTCAGATATTATTGCAAGGTTTTGATAAATTGGAATAATGGGACCAGTAAAGTATCCCAATAATAATAAAGAACTTGCATTCTAATATCTAAAATATAAAGGTGAATGTAGATTTTCCCCAGAATGGAAATTTAAAGTTATTTCAAATGACAATTAAAGTTTTTTTTTAAACATAATGCACAAGTACCTGGAATTTTTCTCAGCTAAATCATCTTCGTCTCCAAGATCCATGTGATCGATTGTCTCATCACATAACAAACTGGTCAATCCCATCTGCTCTGACCATGCATACTCATGGTCAAGACGTTCCTTACTATCAGGACTTAAAGACTAAAATAAATAAATGATTACAGATTCAAATATTTGTCAATCACATCTTTTCAAATTAAATGTATCACACAATTCTACCATATCTGATAAATTAAACATTTCTAGCTTCTTAATTTCAACATCTCCCCTATTAATCAGTAACTTATTAAGGCTATTCCAAAATCAAATGTATAGGGAAGTCACTTTTCCTATGAAGAACCCCTTTCATACAAGCAATAATTTTCAATATCAAACAGCTATAATTAATTGATATGAAAAATGATCTGACATGAAATCATTAAAGAAAAATTTGTAAGGGTTCCGCGGAACCCAGTGCCTCGCCTACTTTTGCTGTAAATCGCAGGCTCAACATAAAGGAGGAAAAAAATCATTAAAAATATTCCTTTTGATTGTAAGAAGCATCTGTCCAAGTTTGGTAAAAATGTAGGATAGTTAATGAATCTAATTAATGTTTTGAAAACTTAAACTGCAGACTGTATGTTATGTTAACTGGAAGAAAATGTAAGTCCCTTTAAAAGTAAAATACAGAAAAAATGGAAATATCTTTTAACAAAATTTACTTCTGGATACTATCTTATGATCATAAATAAGCTTCTGTCCAAGTTTGGTATAAACCCAGCTAGTTTAAGAAAGTTATTAAATTTTTAAAAACTTTAACCACAGAGTAAATGTGATATTTCTCTGTAGAAAAACTAAGTCCATTTAAAAGTAAAATACGGAAATAATGGATTTATTTTTTTACAAAATTTACTTCTGGATACTATCTTATGATCATAAACAAGCTTTTGTCCAAGTTTGGTTCAAACAAAGGATAGTTTAAGAAAGTTATTAAAATTCTAAAAACTTTAACCACAGAGTGAATGTAATGTTTCCCCGCAGAAAAAACTAAGTCCATTTATAAGTAAAATACGGAAAAAATGGAATTTTATTTTTACAACTTTTCTTCTGGATACTATCTTATGATCATACACAAGCTTCTGTTCAAGTTTGGTAGAAATCCAGTGTAGTTTAAGAAAGTTATTAAAATTTCAAAAACTTTAACCACAGAGTGAATATTTGTGGACGCCGCCGCCGCCGACGGAAAGTAGGATCGCTTAGTCTCGCTTTTTCGACTTAAGTCGAAGGCTCGACAAAAATACACTAAATAGGGAAAATAAATGCTTTATTTTGTGAAAAAATTGTTTGAACCCCACAACCCATACATTTTTTATGTAAGATGCCTTTCAGGATGCAGGACATTTGAGCAAGAAATTCAAAACAAATAGTGAACATTTTATAGCCAATGTTATAGCCAGTTTTATTGCAGGATTCAAAGGTAAACATAGATACTCTATTTTAGAGAAAAATTAAGAGCTAAAAATATTTTTTTTCTGGCTCAGACTTTTTTTGGAGCAAGAGCAGCCCCTGTACCAGGAATAATGTTAGTATTTTTTTACATTTGATATACCTTCATACAAATAGATGTGAACGGTGATTCAGGTAACATGGAATCCACTGTCATTTTGATGGGAGTATATCCTGATGGGACATCTGAAAACTGACTTGGTGTACCAAACTCTGTGGGAAGTTTTATGGGAGTAAAACCAGTGGGTACACTTGGAAGCTGTTGAGGTGTACCATGATCCAGTTCTCCTTGAAGTTTAACTGGAGTAAATCTACTGCAAGTTTCAGGTTTCAACTGAATATACAAGAAATAATAGTACTGTTTATATTTAATATGAGCTCTTTATCTTTGTATGATGTAAAGGGTCTTAATACAATCATACTTACAATGTTTACCAGTCTTATGCAATTTTTAAAAGCTATAAAGAACTAAAATATTTTGTTTTAATTTCCTTCAAATTATTTTTCTAAATATACCAGTATCAGACATTTTCATCCCACTTTTTGTGGAACCTGCATTTTTTCCCCCAGTTACATAATCCTATAAATTGCAATGTTTTTTGGTAATAACACTGCCTTTTGGTATTGAATGAAAATCAACAGGGCTCTATAAGGACTGTGTTATTGTGCAAATGATAACCTTAGGACCACCACTTGTTGAGAACTCATGGTGATGAATTTAAATGTATTTGGAATCTATAATCATGATGATGGAAGTGTTTAACAACCTTGACTGACTATACATCCCTGGCATGGTCAGCTTTATAATCAACATACGACTTTCAATGTATGCAATTTAAAGTCATTCAACATGTTCAAAATGAATAATTCTACTTTTTAATTGTTGTATACAACATATCAGTCTTTAACATTTTGCTAAAGAAAAGGATCAAAATCTAAATCCTGTTCAAGCTATAAAATGATTTTCATGTTGTCAATTCAGGCATGAATTCAAAATAATCAGCTAGACCTTCTATGTAATGCTAAAAAATGACAGAAATTATAAGTAGAAATTCAGACCTTTGAAATATGTGAATCTCAATAAATTCACATACAAAAAACATGTATTTATATTCTTAATTAAGGATTGAATGGCTGCTTTAAAAAGTAAAAGTTACCTTTGTTGAAATTCTGCCTGGTGTTTTGTAATGTTGATGTTTATGACTATTCTTTGGTGTCCTAGATAAGTAAGAATAAGCTTTATTTGGAGTTACTTCCCCTGGAGCATGATATTCAAAGTTCTTGACACATGATGAAGCATGATCTGTTCTTGACTTCGATTTTACTGGAGTTTTCAGCAATGATACCTGTTGAGGAACAGTCTGGAGATGTTCAAATGGAAAATGTGTTAGATGAACTCTTTCTGTGGGTTTTACAATAGGATTAAAGCCTGGTATAAATATATTTTCTCTGTTCTCTTCTAACTGCCTGGTATTCTGAAAATAAAACACATACATGTATTTAAATTGTTTATATCTTAACCCATTAATTAAGATTTAAATAAATTTTTGTTTGAATAAATTTTAAGTTAAACAAAAAAAACAATTTTATTGCATACAATACTTTAATGGAGCAAACTTTAAGCAACTTACTAATAATTTTATATAAGTAGGAACAGAATTTATTAGTTATATATTAACAATAGAGTCAAATATTGGAAACTTTGAGGTATAAACAAATTTAAGCCTTCATACTAGATTCAAAATAGCATAATTGTTTGTGTTAAATTGAAAACAAGAATGTGTCCAAAGTACACGGATGCCCCACTGGCACTATCATGTTCCATGTTCAACAGACCGTGAAATTGGGTCAAAAGTCTAATTTGGCTTTAAAATTAGACAGATCATATCATAAGCAGCAAGTGTACTAAGTTTCAAGTTGATTGGACTTCTACTTCATCAAAAACTACCTTGACCAAAAACTTTAAACCTGGAACTCCCATTTTCATTTTCTATGTTCAGTTGACCATGAAATTAGGGTCAAAAGTCTATTTTGGCTTTAAAATTAGAAAGATCATATCATAAGCAACAAGTGTACTAAGTTTCTAGTTGATTGGACTTCAGCTTCATCAAAAACTACCTTGACCAAAAACTTTAACCTGCGGACGAACGAACGAACGGAGCCACAGACCATAAAACATAATGTCCCTCTACTATCGTAGGTGGGGCATAAAAATTAAATCTGAGCATAGTTAGATAAGTTTTGATTGGACAATTTTATGCCCAAAACAGATAGCTTTTATAGATTATAAAGGTGGGCATATGCTCCACTGAAAATATTTGAGTTCTTACTGGTTCATCATTAGGTGTACTTGGAACAACTTGTTGTTGTAGACATTCAGTAGGTAATACAGTCAGAGGACAGTATGTGGATCTGAGGTTGATAATCCCTGTTTCTATATCTGATGGGATGTTACTTCTCTTTCTTTGTCCAAAATTCCTATTAAATATATTTTCATCATTAAAATAAAGTATTCTGACAATCTTATCATCAAACTTGACAGCATCAGAATGGCAAATTTTATTTTGATAATTAGAAATATTAATATTGTGTTTAACTAGGTTAATACATATTCAGTGTATTAAAATCCTTTGAGTAAATGTCATTTCATGAAAAGAAAAGTATATAGTATAGTATATAGTATATTTGCTAATGATTATAATGTGAAACTGTTAGAAAATTATCACTTCTTATAACTTTCATGCATATAGAAGGAAGGTTGAAAACAGAAGTTAAACACAGTCTTATTTTAAATTCAGAATTTTTTCAATAGTAGAACTAAAATAGGGATGAACTGATAAATAGAAGTTGATGCAAGGCCAAATAAAAATATGTGTGGTTTCAGTTACCCTACTTTTTTGTCTTAATAATAGCCAACCCTAAAGATGTTTTTGTCATTTTTCATTAAGCACTGTGAAAGTCATAATGTTGCTCCCATAGACTAAATGTAAAAAAAACACCATAAAATAAAAAGAAAATCCATAACTTTTTTCCAGATATACTTAACTGCTTGATATCACACATACTATTTTATTTGGCCTAAAGATTCTTTAAAAAGTTTAATAAGCTTTAAAAAAAAGTGTTAAGGAGAAAACCTACTGAAGATACATATTCTGCTGCTTAAAGACAAGGTCTTGCTGTACATCATCCATGTTAGCTTCTACAAGTCCCTTTTCTGTCTGATATAAAACAACTTTACCTCTAGACCGAGCTGGAATAGATATATATGTTCAGTTATCTCCCTTTTAAAGGCAATATTTAAAAACAAAATATTGCAAACAGTAAAAAATGTAAAATGAATTGTGCCATTATAAAGAAATGGTATTGCAACTTTTTAGGATGAATTTGAGTAGGTCAATATCAAAAAGGTTGTGTGTAGAGGGTTTCTAACTGTCCATTCTAAACCCTATATAGTGTTTTATGAGAATTTCTTCCAAAAATTTGTCAACCATATATTATATATCATGCAACAGAGAATTGATCATAAGACTTATCAGCATTTAGTTCATAGACAAATGATGAATTGCAAACTTACAGTAGAAAAAGAGAAAAGTAAGTGTAACATATAATTATCTGATTTATCTCCCCTTCCAGAGCAAAGTGGTTTTTTTTTTAATTCACCACAAAATTTTGGAAAACTTTAAGATTATTACCAGAAATAAACATCCTATGAATATCAATTAAAATGAACACAAATGAAAATTTGCATTTCTGTATCAAACTTCCTCCTGAAAATTACCTTTATTAGATAGTATGTCTGAAAGTACATTTTCTAAATTATTTATATGCTTCTCTGTTTCCTGCAAAATCAAGGCCTGTAAATAAAGAGTAAACAATTAAAGTGAAGTATTAATCAGGTCTGTTTGTCAATGTTACATGTCAAATCTGTGCTTTTTAAGGTCATTTCAAGACATATATACAAGACATTGATTAAGATTATGAGATGGATAGTGAAGATAACAATCAATAATTTGTACATGGCTGTGAAGAATAAAACTAATAATCATAAAGTTGTTTTGCGTTAAAAATTAAAATATGTTATTTATTTTATTTTAGGATAAAATTAACAGATTTTGTAGGACTGATAAATAATCTTGACGGATAAAAAAATGTTTTCGTGAACCTTGCAGATGTACAATAGAACTACAATGGACAAGGATAACACTTAATGTCTCCTTTGCCTATAGCGACAAGGTCATAAAAAATGTGTTCTAACCTGGAACTGAAGGCTTTAATTAACCTGCATAGTAATTGTCATACATTGTAAGGTAGAAAAAAGCAAAATTTAGCTATAAATTCCTTTTGGCTTTAGTTAATAGACTTAAAGACATCTTTTTTTATATGTTTTGTGTTGGTATGTTTGTGTGCATTGTATTAATTGATCTCACCAATTAAGCCCTTTTAAACAGATTTTTATTGACACTTTCAAGTTGCACTGTTACACCACTGTCCCAGGGGAGGGTTTTGGCAATAGTACACATGTCTAACCTCGTCACATTCTGTATGTGCCTGTCCCTCTTAGTCATCCAATGGTTGTCAATTGTTTCTGTATATCACATTTGTTTTTCATGTATTGTTTTGTTCATAAGACAATAACAATCAAAACCAAGGAGCAAACAAATACTTAAAAAAAAAAAAAGGACATTTACATCAACAGTTATAAATAATAAATAAGAACCAACACGAACTCCACAAAAAAAGGGAGTGAGATCAGGTGCTCCGGAAATATAAGCACTTCCTGAACCGTATACCGCACCCGTCATGTTATTTCTTTGTTCAGGCAGTTTGTTTCTCATTTGAATTGCTTTACATTTCTCACTTCATAGCCTTTTAATGCTTACTTTGCTGTATGAGTTTTGCTCATTGTTAAAGGCTGTACTGTGATCTATAGTTTATCAATAAAAATCTTACCTTTGAAATTTTCCTTTTTGATATTTTATCACAATCTGGTATAACATGTTTAAGTGTTTCATAGCAAGTAGCAACACTGGCCCTCCATTTGGCGTCAGATTGACGTCTTCTAACACGCATTGGTAATGATTCTCTTCGCATCTAGTTCAAAACTGCAATATTTTATGATGGAACTATACTAATTATGCATGCTTTTCATACGATGAAGATACACTCCTTCAGGCTTCAATCATTTTAATTGAGGTCTGACATTGCTGGCATGTCAGTTACTGCTGGTAGTCCTTAAAAATGTTTATTTATGCATTATTGTCATTTTGCTCTATTACTTTTGTTTCCTATTCTGACATCGGAATCATACTTCTTTTAACCTTATTTTTACTGTGTCTATTTTAAATGCATGTTTGATTTTCTGCATTGGCTAGAGGTAAATATGGGGAGTGTTGAGATCTCACTGAACAAGTTTAACCCTGCCTTGATTTTGGACCTGTCCCAAGTCAGGAGCTTTGTTCAAGTCGTGTATGCTTTTTAATCTTAGTTAATTGATATATTTTGGAGTTTGGTATGGTTTTCTGCTCTTTGGTCAGGTTGTTATCTCTTTGAGTTTGACTATACATGTATATATTCCAATTTTTATTCTCCATTTTATCATCATCTACCCCTACTGTTCTGCAGCTAACACGTTATATGTAGGTGGTCTCGGACCATAGGTGGATTTAGCGGGCCCAGGGCCCCCTTTTTCGGAAAAAAAATGGTTGCTTTTATACGGAATTACTGAAGCGAGCCCCTCTTAGCCTCTGGTCAGTCAGTGGGCCCCCACTTTTGAAAACTTCTGGATCCGGCACTGTTAAGACTCCAGTGGCCGTCCAGAAATTATCTTTTGTGGGGTCCTACTGACTGCTTAAGAAGGGTCCAGCTCAAGTCATGCTTTAATCATTCTCTATATAATATATAGTAATTTAATGTGTGGGTATTTGAATATCAATAGCCTTCGCTATAAATTTGAATGCATTAAAGACTTACTACACCGAAATCTAGTAGATATTCTCTTTTTATCAGAAACAAAAATTGATGAATCTTTTCCCAATGCTCAATTTTGTGTCGATAATTTTACAATGTGGCGTGCTGATAGAAATCAACACGGTGGAGGTCTCATTGCATATGTAAGATCTGATCTTGCAGCTGATAGAAAAATTCAACTTGAATTCTCAGATGTTAAATCCATTGGTATAGAGGCAGCAATTGGTAACAAAAAATGGTTCTTCTGTGGGATATATAAACCTCCTAGTATGTCAGATGACCATTTCAGTACAGACTGTACCAAAACTATAGACAAAATTATATCAAAATATGACAACTATATTTTTATTGGTGATTTTAATTATAACATGCTTAACTGTGATAAGAAATCTGTGATATTTTTAATTTAAAAAACATTATTAAGAAAGCTACATGTTTTACAAAAATTGCTAAAGCAACCCTTTTAGATTTGATTTTAATGAATCATGACTGTGATTTTAAAAAGATATGTAATTTTGGCACTGGAATTAGTGATGTGCACAACTTTATATCTGTGCAGTTAAATTGTGATTTACCTAAAATTTTACCAAAAAAGAAGATATGCAGAAGCTTCAAGAATTTTGATGCTTCAAATTTTTTAAATGATTTAGAAAATCAGCATTTTTATATATATCTGAATTTGATAATGTAAATACAGCATATGATAATTTTAGCAAAAGTTTCATTGAGGTAGCTGACAAACATGCACCTTTTAAGGAAAGGAAAATTTTTCCTAATCAAGTACCATATATGAATGCAGAGCTTAAAAGTGCCATTTATAAGAAAAAAAATGTTATATAATAAATTTCAAAATTCAGTGGTAGTAAGAACTGGGAGACATATAGGCGGCAACGCAACTATGTTACAAAACTAAAAAATAAATCCATTAACCAATATTTTGTAGAGAGGTGTGCTGGAGGCCCAAAGTCGAAAGATTTCTGGCCAACAGTGAAACCTTTTCTTACAAATAAGGGAAATGTACACCAAAAGGAAACTGTCCTCTCTGAAAAAAATGTTTTAATTACAAAACAGGAGGAGGTGTGTGAGATATTTAATGATTATTTTGTAAATGTTGCAAAGAATATAGGAAGCAGTCAAATAAAGGTTAATGATGATCACCCGAGTATTTTGGCCATTAAAGATAATATTCCTGATCTTGATCAAAACAATTTCACCTTTTCCCCTATTGATCAAGACTTTGTTGAGAAACGTATACGTAAAATTAATGTTAAAAAAGCCACTGGTATAGATTGCATCTCACCTAAATTACTGCATTTTGATAAACCTGCTATTGTAAAACCCCTTACTGATATTGTTAATTTGTCATTATCATCATCAACCTTCCCTGACCGTCTTAAGAAAGCTCAAGTTGCACCTATTCACAGAAAGAATAGTGTTTTAGAAAAAGGAAATTATAGACCGGTAAGTGTATTACCGGCTATTTCTAAAATTTTTGAAAATGCCATAGAAGTACAATTAGTACAGTACTTTGATAAAATCTTCAGTCCTTTTTTGGCAGCTTTTAGATCTGGTTTTGGATGTCAGTCAACTTTATTAAGAGTGATTGAAGATTGGAAATTAGCCTTAGATCAAAATAAATACCTTGCAGCTATCCTTATGGACTTGTCCAAAGCATTTGACTGTCTCCCCCATGACTTACTGCTACTGAAACTAAAAGCTTATGGTCTATCCAAATCCTCACTTGATATGTTATATAGTTATTTAACCAAAATAAAACAATGTGTGAAAGAAAACCAAAATTTAAGTGGTATGCTTGACATATTTAAAGGGGTACCACAAGGTTCTATCCTTGGACCCATCCTATTTAATATTTTTATTAACAATTTGTTCTTTTTTGTAAAAAATTGTTCTTTATATAACTGTGCTGATGACAATACTTTGTCAAAGTCTGGAAATTCCTTACAAGATGTAATTTCTGCTCTTGAGGAAGACAGCAATTATTTAATACAGTGGTTTTCTTCCAATAAAATGCAAGCCAACCCAGAGAAATTTCAAGCTATCTCTCTTGGCAAAAAAACACATGATTAAAAGATTGTGTTTGACTTGAATGGTATTTCTATATCATGTGAGGATGAGGTGAAACTTCTTGAAGTTATGATTGATTTTAAATTAAACTTTTAATTTACACATTTCAAATATTTGTAAAAAGGCTGCAAGACAATTAAATGTTTTGAAAAGAATTGGGAAACATCTATTAAAACAAACTGAGTAAGCTTACAATTTACTACTCTTTTGTTATGTCTAATTTTAGTTACTGCCCTTTGACTTGGCATTTCTGTGGGGAACAAAATACCAGAAAAATAGAAAAAATACAAGAACGAGCGCTTCGATTTATTTATGAAGACCATCTGAGCTCATACAAAACACTCCTACAGATTTCAAACCTTCCATCATTAAAAACTCATAGAATGCGCTCAATTGCCTTGGAGACCTTTAAAATAATTAATAAAAAATGTCCTTTATTTATTCAAGATTTAGTTGTAATAAAAAACAATTCATATAATTTCAGGTATGTAAACACTGCTGAGGTACCTATCCCTAGAACCTCCAGTTATGGTAAAAGATCTTTTAGATTTGAGGCAGCACAAGTATGGAACTCACTTCCTAATGAGGCTAGACTCATGACTTCTTTTGACCAGTTTAGGAATTACATAAATTCTTGGTGTGGGGGTCAAAAATGCTTCTGCAGTTCATGTCGTTTCCACCCAGTGCTGTCTCAAAGCTGAAATTTCTTTCTTTCTTTTTATAATGGCCTTTTGCTCTGCTTTTTATGCATTTTTTTAATATATCTGCCATTAAATGCTAGTGCTTATTTTTATTTATTTATTGTTTGTATGCTTTTAGTTTGTTATATTTTATGATTCAAGTGATTTGCTGATTCCCCCGTTTCAATGCACATAGAGGCGCTTGCCACATGAGCTTTGTCTCTGGAGGCTCACAAATCAAATAGAAGTTTGCTTTCATTAATACAAATATATTGCATGTTTTATTTGGTAGTATTTGTATGATGCTACATGATTTTTTATGTGATAGTCGGTTAAAGAGCTCACCAGAGCTCATGTTTTCTCTGTTATAATGTATATATATGCCGACTCTAAATAAAATTTACTTACTTACTTACTTACTTACTATATAATCTACCGAAACTTGTTTTACAAAACGTCAAAAGAGGGGGGCACCCCAAAATCCGCCTCTGGTACCTGTATTTGTTATTCTTCGGTCTCATTCTTTACGATGTTCAACTTTTCAGTAGATTTATTTATCATTTTTCGCAGGTCTGTATTATTTTAGCGATAAAATCATTGTTTACCTTTTTCTTAAGTTTATTTACATGTGTCTGCAGTCGTAAGATATAAATGGCCGATGGCGCAATTTTGTGTTTTGTAAAAGTGCGCATTTCTAACTTATTCCCACGTGACCTACTATGTTCAATAACCACTCTTTTCATCCCTCCAAATTTATATTTTGTCTTTTCAGTCTACTTACAAATTTGGATGAACACAATCATGACAACTGCAACAAATTAATAAATAAGAGATAGGTCACAGAAAGGTCACCATGATCATCCACCAGTCACGTGCGTCAGTGTACCAAACTGTCTAGTTAACGTTCGAGTTCAAGTTCGAATCGCATTATTTAATGTTTATGGTTCAAACGCGATAGTTGTTTGAGTGGGGGATATTTAGGAGAAAGGGATTGAATTTGAAAGCAGTGGTGAATATACCATAATGCACTGATCTTTTAAAATTAATACAGTACGACAGTGTCACGGAATAGAAGACTAAATACCACCGAAAAATATCTTTATAAGTAAAGAATTGTCGTATAAAAATTAAATACACAAAGTTCACGTAATCTAGTTTGATAAATAATTTTACAAAAAAAAAAAAAAAAAAAAAATCCGAGCAGAGAGGTACGCCCTCTACGCCCCCCCCCCCTGAATCCGCCACTGGAAGTTCCTTCATAATATAAGTTCCAAAAGGAAAAAAATGTTCTGGAATATTATTTCCACAGGATTAAATATTACAGTAAATTTTCCCAACGGAACAAATGGTATAAAATATTTGTTCCAACAGGGATAGATAGTATGACAATGTTTATAACAAAGTTTCCATTGGAACTTCTGTAGCCGTACGCGTGGAACTTCAAACTCAGATATACGTCGTTGACAACAGTACCGACCGTACGGCACAGGGGCTAATGACTAGAATAGTAAGTGAGTCTTACTACAGTAGGCTTACATTAAAAATCCTTGACAGCACCTGGCTACTGAATGGCTTCTTTTGTCGGTTTTAATTCAGACTTGTTCATTTGGTTGTTGTCTCTCTGCGGATCCTCTCTGACATAATTGATAACGGACTTGTGCAACACGTATCTTGTTTCATTTGTAAATCTGGGGGGGAAACTTTTCGGCATTAGCATATATAATAAGATAAGATCAGATACTTTTATTCCAATTAAAGGCCCCATGAAGAGAAAAGCAATTTATTACACTGATCTTTATAATTGTTGCAATAATGTTGGCATAAATCATAAATATGAATTTAACTATTTCAATTCTTAGATGTTAAACCACAGCCAGATCAGAGCCCTACACATAAAAAGGCATAACAATATACCCATAATTAACAGGCAAATATTCTCAACGTCTTAAATAAAACAATATCTATACTATATTGGAAGTTTTCTCAGTTCCAAACATTTATTTATATAAATAGCAATATTTTTCAATACCTATAGGTTTTCTTGAATAAAAAGCCAATTAAATTTTCATTATATGTCTTGTGAAAGACTAATGCTAAAAACAAAAACACCATACTGTATCTAAATTTTAACTATAAAAGTTCTTTCATCTGTGACAATATTGGAATTAAGAGTTATTTATTAGCTCCCTTTTTAGCTTAAGCATATTTACATTTTATATAATTACAATTGTTTACATGAATACTTGAATGTTAGATCAGTCCGTTCACACATCAATGAAAAACGTAAAAACGAGATTTAAAAATTCATTTCTAAATCATCGGCTTTTCACATATGATGAAAATAGTCCAACTTTTCCCGAGAAAAATCGTATTTACAGTCGGATTAATATAGATAACCGGTTATATATATCAATATTATATTTACACCACCTTCAACAAAATTGGACTATTCAATTACTCAAATATCCAGACAATTCCGTTTGAAATAGAAATAATTTTATTGTTTTTCAATGCAAAAATTCTATAAACTAAACAAATAAACACTTTTCTTTTAATTGTTATAAAATATATTAAAAACAATATCGTGTTTACTCCTGTTACGTCTGTTTATCTGTTCAATTTACCGCTTGTAAAAGGAGTAAACAAATACAGAGAGAGTTTGACCTACCTCTTATAGTCACAGTCAGCATACATATACAATTAAACATGAGCGTTTAAAAAGCTATTTCACTCGACTACAAACACAAATACACACAACAAAAAAACTAACTAACAGTAAACAAAGGTAATTGCGTTATAAATAAAGGCAGCAGTAGTATACTGCTTTTCAAAATCATAAAACAACAAGAATGTGTCCATAGTACACGGATGCCCCACTCGCACTATCAATTTCCATGTTCAGTGGACCGTGAAATTGAGATCAAAACTTTAATTTGGCATTTAAATTAGAAAAATCATATCATAGGGAACATGTGTACTAAGTTTTAAGTTGATTGGACTTCAACTTCATATAAAACAACTTTGAAAAAAAACTTAAACCTTAACTTCGCACTATCAGTTTCTTGTTCAGTGGACCGTGAAATTGCGATAAAAACATTAATTTGGCATTAAAATTATAAAGATCATATCATGGGGAACATGTGTACTAAGTTTAAAGCTAATCGGGCTTCCACTTAATCAAAAACTACTTTGACCAAAAACTTTAACCTGAAGCGGGACGACTGGACGCACAAACGAACTGACGGGCGGACACACAGACCAGAAAACATAACGCCCCTCTACTATCGTAGGTGGGACATAAAAATGATTTAAAATAGATATTGGAAAAGGCATTAAAGGTATGTATATTGACTTATTCAATGAAGTATCAGCTTTTGATATCGCCTGAAAACTTTGAAATTTAGGAGATTTGCAAGTTCGTACAGTGTTGATGATAAGAGATTGTCAATGAGAGAAAACAAATCCGGGTTACAAACTGTCTTGTATTGTATATGAAGTTTTGCGGACGTCAATCGGTAGTTTCAAATTGAGTTTACCTGGCGACGCGTAGGTGGACAAAAACCTAATATAGATTCAAAAGAAGATTACATCGTTTTAGGTAAATTTCGTTTAATGAAAACTTTACACCAAAAATATGATTTAAATTGAATCATTTGATTTTTCATTTTTCATCTTGATACAGATAACTGTATAGTATTGGAAGTTTTGCGGACGTCAATTGGTAGTTATGATATCGCAAATTGAGTTTACCTGGCATCACGTACTTAAGTATACATCTAACAAAAAACAATACAAAAAATCAAAAAAGCACTCGTCAATGGCATCATGAAAGCGCATTAGTAATAAATCGATCAAATAATTGAAGTACATGCACATTAAATTCACACAATAACCAAAACATGAACAGGTTTGAATAAGCAGGTAGACAAAACGTAAAAAAGTTATACCAAACGCAGGAATATAATCAGGAATGAGGCAGAGACGTTCAGCGTTATCTAGTTACAATCACTACAAATCAAGTTTTGACCACCATTCCAGCTACAGATGTGTATACATTGCCATTGTATAGTAAAAATTACCAATAACTTATTTGGTGCGTTTATAGTCATATACTTTTTTAGGGCAAAGTAGACCTTTGATTATTTTGGCTGTTATGTTAAGTAGATAATCTATCTTGAATGTATAATGCGTTTGGACTCACACACTATTGAGCAAACGGTTGTTCATGAACATTAAAGTGCTTCATTTTTATTTGGTATCAAAAGTTTTCATTTCCATCACCAAATTGGTGCCGCACCGCAGACAGTGTTCATAACTCAAAAATAAATGATGCTTGTAAATTCTGATCCTAAGGTCAGATCTGTTCAAATTTGAAAATAAGACGATTTTGATCTGTAGAGACTTCAATATAGTATAATCATACACGGATTTGTCCTGAACGTATCTAATGAAAATGATGTTGAAAAACAGTGTTATGTACATCAATTGACACCATACTTTTTAGAAACAATATTTAACTGGTGAAGTGGTTTTCTTCAAATTGAAAATGAATATGTTTCTAATTGAAAACAAAAATCTCACTATATATAATCCGACATTTGACACTATCAACCTCTTGTTCCAGCAGAGTTATTGCTCTCCGATAAAGACTGTTTAAGGATGCAAATATTCGTCTCTTAAAAATGTAAGTCCGCCAGAATCTGTACATTGGAGAGCAAGCATCAATTTATATATGGTTGGTTTTATTTTGCTGGATTGCTTCCATTTCCTCAAAATGTCATATATCTGACTATACATGTCCTTAAAGTGGTTATGCATGGTTTCCTCGATACTATTGAAACTGAGTCCTAATTCAATACCAAGCTGTATGACACAGTTTCCTATGTGTTTCGGCAGTCTGTTTAGAACTTCATCAGCAGGCACCTCTTGTAACCGACTGTCTGCAATGTCTGAAATGCCAGTAAAAATGAATTGACGAAATATAGAAAGTACCGTGTCGCTTGCAAATATGTTAAAATATTAAGTTAGTACAAGTTTTAAAATAGCATCGAGGCAATAGTATTTTTATTAATGTTATATAATATATAGATCATTTAAGATATTGTACAATAATTTTACATGAATTACTCGAATACATAAATGCCTTCGGTAATGCTCATAATAGATTTTTCCTGATTCTAATAACAATAATAAATACATGAAAGATAGTACAGTAACCCATCGAAAAAAACTGAAACTTAGGCTTCGCTTTGGCTGCATTTTATTTTCATATATTTTACCCTCTCGGGCGATTTTTCATTTATATAATGACTACGGCAACGACTATCCTTTGGACTTTTCGTGCATTTTTATTGCTAGTATATCAGCTGTTTATATTCATGATCTCATCATACAATCACATTACAACCGGTCTGTATTAGAATTTTATTCCATTGCCTGAATAGCTCCGACAATTTAAAAATCTGAGGTATATAGAGAGGGTTTCAATTTTCCATGGCTGAGGGGAAAACAATCAAAATATTTTCAAAAATTTTGTAATACTTCTGGTAATTATATAAAAAAAAAAAGAAGATGTGGTATGATTGCCAATGAGACAACTGTCCACACGAGACCAAAATGACACAGACATTAACAACTATAGGTCACCGTACGGCCATCAACAATTTGCAAAGCCCATATCGCATAGTCAGCTATAAAAGGCCCCAATATGGCAATGTAAAACAATTATAAATGCAATGTTTTACTATATAATTAAGCTGGTATAGACATGATACCATAAAAATGTAAGGTCTATTGAAATAGTTTCAATTTTCCATTTTATTCCTGCCAAGTATCGAGGATACTTACTAATGCATTACTACTACACATGCATAACAACGCTGACATATAGCTAAGGCAATTTGAAAATCTGAGGTCTATGAGTGGAGTTCACTTTTGCATTGAAGGGGGTTCAATTTTCGGTCATGGCTTAGTAAAAATAATAAAATATATTCTAACCTGCTTAATTTCTACCAAGTACTTATTAATGCATAATCATTACATAACAGAAACCAGCTAAAGCCAGAAGTTAGAAAGGAGGGTTTGAAATTTCCGCGACCGAGTACAGAACGGTTTATAATATGTTTTATTGTAGTAACACCGTGACAGTATACAATAGCTGGAATAGCTACGGAAAGTTGGTAGTAGGGGCGAAATATACCGGAGGGAGTTTCGATTTCCATGGCTTACAAAGAAACAGAAAAACAGAAAAGTACACAAAGCACAACAAAGCTTAATAAGGACTAAACAACACGAACCCCATCAAAACATGGGTACCCGGAAAGATGAGCAGATCCTGCTCCACATGTGGCAGACATTATTTTGCCCATGTCAGTACAAACCCAGTAATAAGTCTAATTCCGTAAGACACATTCGTGAAAAGGGAACAGGATTGTAGTTAAGACACATGGAACTTTTACGCTATCATCTGTGAGATAGATATTCCATTACCGTCAACCAACTCATTGGGGCGTTCGTTAAATATACAAAGTGATGATTTCAACTTCACCATTTGGAACTCTTGGTTTAATAACTTCCATGTGAGCAGCTACCCTCTATCAAGGAAATAATGGTAAAAAATAAAATCCCGGGAATATCGTTTCAATTGGGAGATATATACTTCGTATGCAGTTGCTGCTGTAATGTTGCTACATAAAAATGGAAAATTCATAATTTAAAAGCTGAAATCACCTCTTTTGTCGTAAATCTTTGTTTTCAAACGACCCTCATTGTTAATTTCTAGATGTAAGCCAAGATATGAGACACACTGTGTCTGTTTTATCCTTTATCACAATTTCGATGGGATAATTGCTTTCAAACAAGTCACCAAATTTTGAATCTGAGGTCTATAGAGAAGGGTTCAGTTGTTCATGAGTGGGATTAAATTTTCCATTGCTGAGTAAAGATTTTAAGAATCATTTCTAACATGTTTAATTTATGACATACTACTGTTGCTTTTTTTTTTTACCAAATACTTATTAATGTATTATTACTATGTAACCGAGCTTAAATAGCTATGACAATTCAAAAATCTGAGGGTAATAAGGGTCGAGGGCAGTAAGATTTCAATTGTAGGATGTCCAATTTTCCATTTTTAACATTTCTATAATTTTTTTTAAAATATTTTCTATGTTATATAGTAACAATGCATTAGTAATTACCTCTCTACATCACATTTTTAATTTGACATAGTTATTTCACCAAAGTAATATACTAATTATATATCAATAAGTACTAAGTAGGAATAAAACATTTAAGAAAATATTCATATACAATTACATTGTATTTACTTTATTTTACTCAGCCATGGAAAATTGCCCCCCCCCCCTTTTTCCACTTTAGACCATTTCATGTTGACATAACTATTCCAGCTTTAATTTGTTATAAATTAAAAATGCATTGATAAGTACTTATTTGACAGGCTTATAAATATTTGTTAAAGTTCTTACCCCTGTCACGGACAACTGAACCACCATAAAGTCTTCTAATTCAAAAATTATCATAGCTATTCCAACTATGTTATCTAGTAATAATGTATCAATAAGTAATTGATAGAAAAAAGAACAAAAAGACTCATCCTTGGAAAATGTAACCCCCACAATCGAAACTGAACCCCCTTTAGACTTCAGATTTTCAAATTGTCATGGTTATTCCAGCTAAGCTATATAATTATTATGCATTGATAAATATATAGAAGAATAGTACATGCTAGAATTATTTATGTCAAAACAAGTTTATTTGCCTATGGCAGCCCCCTCTCCATCCACAATTGAAACTGAACCCCTTAAGACCTCAGATTTTTCAAATTGGCATAGTTATTCCAGCTAAGCTATATAATTATTATGCATTGATAGAAAAGTAATACATGCTAGAATTATTTATGTTAAAAAAAAAGTTTATTTGCCTATAGCAGCACCCGCCCCCAACCGCTCCCACTAATAAATCTTAAATTTTCAAATAGACATAGCTATTCCACCTTCGCTTTAAATTATAATGCATTCAATAACAAATATGAAAGGATTTTTGAAAATGTTTATCCAGCAATAGTAAATCGAAACCAATACCATTGAAAACTGAACCTAATCTTAACCCTACCATGCATGGTAAACTGAACTATTCCAGCTAAGATGTATATTTATAATGCATTATTATAAGTAATTGAAAGGAACAAAACATGTTACAAAAAAATATGTAAATGATTTTACTCAGTAATGGAAAGTTTAACCCCTACCATATCAAACTGACCCCTCCCCCAATTAAATACCTCGGATTTTCAAATTGTCATAGCTATTTTATATAGTAATAATTCCCCAATAACTACTTGAAAGAAATGAATCATGTCAGATAGTATTGCTGAACGTTTTAATTAAGCCATGGATGATTAATGCATATACCATGGAAAACTGAACCACCAGATTTTCAAATTGTCATAGCTGTTTTAGCTTTGTTATATATAAATAATGTATTTATTTGTTCTTGGTAGGAATGAGCAGAAAATTTATTGAAAATTTATTCACTGAAAATTGTCAAATTGTCATAGCTACTTTCGCTATGTGATATAGTAATAATGCATGCATTGATACTTGGAACAAGAACAACATGAAAAAATTTGTAAGGGTTCCGCGGTACCCAGTGTCTGGCCTACTTTTGCTGAAAATCGCAGGCTCAACAAGAATGAGGAAAAAAATCAATAAAAATATTCCTCTTAATACTATCTTTTGATTGTAAGGAGCTTCTGTCCAAGTTTTGTAAAAATCCAGGATAGTTTATGAATCTAATAAATGTTTTAAAAACATTAACTGCAAATGGTATGTAATGTTAACTGAAAGAAAAACTAAGTCCATTTATAAGTAAAATACAAATACACAGGTACTAAATATTAACAAAAGGAGTAGGTCCGGTAAGGACACATTTTGACTCAAATTTCAGTTTCATCTGATGAAAGATTTTGACCCCTTTTTAAACACTTAAGTGTCTATTTCACTTGATTCAATTAGTTTATGTGAAAGATTTTAACTGATTTAGTCATTAAAAACGATCCGATTCAAGCTCAAATACAAAAAATCTCTCAAATATGCCAAAAAACGCCACTTTTCAGATGGTTTTTGTCAAAAATAAAAGTGGCCGTATCCGTGTTCATCCACAACCTTTAGATATGTTATGTATTATCATAAAATACAACTTACATTTCAATATTAAGGATGAACACGAATGCGGCCACTTTCGATTTACACGAAAACCGTCTAAAATTTAACTAAAATGATAGAATTTTGAAGATTTCAGTAATTTAGCATGACTTAATGGTGCTAAAACCCGATATATGTGCATTATATTGTAAAAAAACAGCCCATATTCATGTAGCAGAAGCATTCAACTGTCCAATAAATAACTAAAAGTTTACATTTTAACATTTTTGTAAAACTGTTATATTTTGTGGCCAAAAAGGGGTCTTACCAGACCTACTCCTTTCCTTCTAGATACTAGCTTTTGGTCATAAACAAGCTTCTGTGTAAGTTTGGTACAAATTAAAAATAGTATCAAAAAGTTATTAGTTTTTTGAAAATTTAACCACAGAGTGAATGTGTTGTTTCCTGGCCAAAAAAATAATCTAATTCCATTTAAAAGAGAATACGGAAAAAATGTAATTTTATTTCAACAAAAATTACTTCTGCATACTGTCTTATAATCATAAATAAGCTTCTGTCCATGTTTGGTAGTAATCCAGTAAAGTTTAAGAAAGTTATTAAAATTTCAAAAACTTTAACCTAAGAGTGATTGAATATAATGTTTCAGTCAGAAAAACTAAGTCCATTTATAAGTAAAATACGGAAAAGATGTAATTTTATTTCAACAAAAAATACTTCTGCATACTGTCTTATAATCATAAATAAGCTTCTGTCCATGTTTGGTAGTAATCCAGTACAGTTTAAGAAAGTTATTAAAATTTAAAAAAAACTTTAACCACAGAGTTAATATAATGTTTCAGTCAGAAAAACTAAGTCCATTTATAAGTAAAATACGGGAAAAAATGGAATTTTATTATTACAAAATTTACTTCTGCATACTATCTTATGATCATAAACAAGCTTCTGTCCATATTTGGTAGTAATCCAGTACAGTTTAAGAAAGTTATTAAAATTTCAAAAACTTTAACCACAGAGTGAATATTTTTGGACGCCGCCGCCGACGACGACGACACCGACGACACCGACGACGACGGAATGTAGGATCGCATAGTCTCGCTTTTTCGACAAAAGTCGAAGGCTCGACAAAAAGGACTATAAACATTTTGACTCAGTCAAGGAAAATTGAACCCCATGCAATGGATAACTGAACTTCTTGCATATAGGCATCATATTTTCAAACTGTCATAGTTAATATATGTATGGTATACAGTATCAATTATTTTAAAGTGTTTGGTATGATTAAACATCTTAGAAATTATTTTGAAAGCTGAATCATGGAAAATTGCCCCAAACCAGATGTCAGAATTTGAATTTATAACGGAATTTTATAACAACATATATTATCATGTAATATTTCAATTAGTTTTTTGAATAAAAAAACTGGGAGGTTTCAATTTTCAATTGGGGTTCAAATTTTCATACAAAAAAGGGAGGTAACTTTTAGTTTTTGAAAAAAAAATGTCTCTGGTGTCAATTTTCCATATGACAAAAGCGTAAATACAAACGACCCATGTTTCATTGCCAAACAAAATTGCTCAATTAGACTCTTTTTCCGTTGTATCATAAGCTTTAATGTTTTATATAAGACTTCAATGAGGATTACAAATGAAAAAGAAATAATTATTTAGTTCCAAACAAAAGAAACGTATCGAATATAAAATTCAACCGAACAAAATATTTAGACTTTAACATTCAGTGGATTTGGATAAAGCCACGCGATCATTTAACAAAATGTTTACTTCCATAAAATATAAGCTGGTCTACAAAACTTACCCATAAGACAGGTATCTTCTCTCAGAATCTTAAAAAGAAATCATTAACCAAATATACAATTTGCGTTATAATTTATAGCTGTTGTAAAGTACCAGATATAACTACATATATAAATGGCAACGATTTGAAATCTCGCTTAAAGTGAATTACTTGGATCTTGAAATTAAAGGAAAAAATATAACTCAAGAAATTTCAGTGAACAAGATTACATTCCGAACAACACAATAATAGAATTAACAAAGGACAATTGTAGAAATACCTAAAAGTTATTACCCCTTATTTTACGGCCCTTCTAAGTATCTACAGTTTTCATATTATTTTGGAAGTCCTCTTTACTTTGTTCATATACTATTAAACGAAATGACAAATTTTCTCTTATAATGTTTATTTGCATCGCGATATTGATTTTGAAAATTGAGAATGTGCATTAAATGACTATTATATTAGAAAATATAACTAACCTGGCAAAGATAATGTTGCCTGTCAACTTTTTTTAAAGCTTTAGATACATCCTTCAATCTAACTAGTTGCAGATTCGATTCTCTCTTCTTTTTCCACTCATATAAGGCCATGAGCTTCTTGCCGAGTTCTCCATTTCTGTCATATTGATATATAATTCCTTCCCATTCTGCAGTTGTCAGTCCAAGGTAAATAAGAAATTGACCAAACACGCTAACTTCTATTTGCTTCGCTAATCGAACTAAATGTTGGTCATTTGGAGATAATTTAAGGGCATCTCTCTCAAGACCTAAAATATAGTATAGTTGAAACCATGCAAATGCAGTGTATTTATAAGTCAGAAGATGTCTCACAATCCTGATAACGATTTATATCTTAAATTAAGAAGACGCGTTCAAAATGCGAATGTCGTTATGCACGTTTGATCGTTATATGTATTTATGGAATATGATCCGATTGGACCAGGGATTGTTAATTATCCGACATTGTTACCCCATTATTTCTTGATAATAATAATTCAACCACTCAGGGATTTCCCCACCCAACGAAAAAAAAAACGTGTGAGTCCAAAGTTTAACCCACATTAGTCCACTACAATGTGTTTGAATTTCTTTCCATCACTCCTGGCTAGTTTCGGGAAAAATCCGTGTTAGCCCCCTCCGGTTCTTTGTCGTTTTTACAAAAAACACCACAGTATCCAAGTTCAAAGTACCGAAGCTGCTTCATTTACGCAACAACAAAAAATAACGAAAATCGTATAGATTTTTCTCGATAAACTAAACAACTTGCATGTCCATCATTTATCATCATGCACGTCACTCAGCATAGCAATAACATTTTAATCAATATTTTATAAATTTCTGTACTCGCAAAATGTTCATATTAATCAATAGATGGAGTCTCCATTACAATTATCACATAAGATGTTCACAAAAAGTCGACTTCTGAGATGGGCAAAGAAAAAACATGCCACATGCATCCATTTCAAGGAGAATAAAAGCATGAAAAAAAAGTAAAATCTTAAAAATACTGAACTCCGAGGGAAAAAAGTTGACGTCATGATTTCATTTTGCCTAATAAAGAACCCATACCAAGCGAACCATACGTTGAAGTGTAGAACAACTGTACACGTACTTATATACAATTCTATGTGAACATAATCTGCTTCGATCGGACAAGGGATAGTTGATAACCAAACAATATTTGGTTATCAACTATCCCTTGTCCGATCGAAGCAGATTATGTTCACATAGAATTGTAATAATTATTATTGTACATATTGTATGGTTAAATTTTGTTGTTGTTGTTAAGTTTTGGAAAAATTGGAAGCGTTTAGGTAACTTCTCACATTAATTCCATCACTGAACAGAAATATAAAAGATATGAATTAATGAATTTAACCACACTGAGGAAACATTTATATCCATTGATATAATTTTGGAAGCGTTGATTCTAGAAAAAAACCGAAACCACGGTAAAATAAATAGGCTGACGTCGTAAGAATAATTCAAGTTTTTAATCAAATTTGTAGCCATCATCATCCTTTTATATATTTTGTAGACAAAACGCGCGTCTGGCCCGAATACAAAATTTCAATCTTGGTATCTATGATAGTTTTTTAGTACATGGAAAATTATGCACGTGAGGAGAAATTCAAACGTTTTGATTCGACGAAACAATGTAATAAGAGCTAAATAGCAAAAAGGTTTATATCAAATGTTTAATCTAACCCAAAAATCGGTTTGAATCCTTCCACCTGCCATTTTGGAATTCAACAAATAAAAAAAAAATCATTTATAAAGAGCATAACCTCATTAACCAAAGTTAATATTTCCAATGTTCCTAATTTATTCTTGTAAAGCTGAATATTTCTGTAAATATATTTTTCCCTGTCATATTTGTTTTTGAAAATACTGCAAAAACACATCAAAATTGACAAAACACACGTCTATACTGAACAAAAACTTTTTGAGGATAGTCGTTCTGATAATATTGGTTTATACAGCTTATAGTTAATCTTTAGGTTTTAAGCTCTTAATAAAAAACACAATTTCTCTGTCAACCGATTTCAAAACATTAGACAATAACCTGCATATGATCACGACGATTTCGGTTAAATAATGGTAGCAATTTATCTGATCATCACGGAAAACAATATGAAATGTTATACACAGAAGGATGATTGATTTTGTAAATTGACCTTATGTTTTCGAAGGTAATAGAATGTGTAAAGGTTAATGACATATTAAGGTGGTACCCAACACTTTCAATAAAATTAATTTGGCTCGTTTAATTTTCATAAAATTTTGGCAAAGTATTTACTTTGACCCTTTGACAAAAATATAAACCTTTCAAAAAATTTGAACCAATCATTTTATCAGAAAAATTACACTGGTTATATAGCTGTTTGACAATAACTAATTTTGATCATTGAGAAGCTTGATATTCCCTTAACAACACAATGTCATTAAAACGTTTAAGTGATTTTACAGAGTTATCTCACTGTAGGGTTAGGTGCTACCGTAACTAACGGACGAAGGACAAAAAAGGATGAAAATTGGTCAACATGCCCTTTGCAGTTGAAAAAAGGAAATGAAACACCTATATTCAGCAGCAGCGAATCTTACCTCTGCAACTGAGAGGACAACGTTCTTTTTTCTGAAATTGAAAGAAAGGAAATAAGTGTTATGTTATGTTAGCTGTATTGTACTAATTAAACAAACTTGCACTATAGTGAATAATGAATAAAGATTTAAAAGAGGGGATTACATTCGGAAGTCAAAAAATTTACAACGATATTACATTAAAAAGTAGATTACTCAGTATGTCAAGAGAAGGAAAATAAAAAAAAAAACCACCAACAGATCGAACAGACAATAGCATGTTTTGATTTTTTTTTTAAAAAAACAACAAAATTCTGGACTTAAACTGAATATTGAGCAATACACACTAGAACAAAAATGATGGCACTTTATGCAGAACGCATTGCAACTCTTGTTGAAAAAGTCTGTTGTTTTTTGTACGGTTATTAAGAATCAGATCATATCAGAGATAAGATTATTTGACCATCCCTAAATAAATTGAACTTGACATCCTGAAACGAAAATGGTATTCAATACTAGGGATAGAAAACAAATTAAATGGATTAGACAAAACGGTCTTAACATAAGTAAGTAGATCATTAATTTCCGCTATCTGAGGACAATTTAAAACATTTCTTTTCATTTTAACCATTCTGGTCGGTTTTCGATAACAGCTACCATGTTGATTGGTGGAAAAGAACACCACATGCCCTAAATATCATAATTACATGATTGATTACAACTGATACCTTTGCTTTTACAGAAACATGATTCAAAGACAGATGATAGTCGATAAGTGTTCATGGAGGTCAAAGTGGTCCTTGTGAATAGGTAGAACATTGACGCACAGTTTCTTATTCATAATTAAAGGACCAAACATCAAAACCACATGGTCATTCCGATTTAAGTTATACGAGTAAACTTGTACGCTGAAGTCAGATATATTTAAAACTAACAAATACCGGTATAAAAATGGATCTGCTTACTACAATAACGTAATAACGTTGTTTAACTCTTCATTACATTTACAATCCATACCAAACGTGCAATTTGACAGTTAAATGGAAAACCTCCAAGTATATGTATGTATAATTAAGAATAGAAACAGGAAATATCTCAAATATACAAAAAACGACCAAAAAGTAGAAAACAGAGAAAGACCACCAATCGTGTTTTAAGACCGCAAGGAAATCCCGCATCCTGAGACGAGTTTAATTAGCTCTTTCAATAAATTATGTCTTAGATGATAGAAGTATTAAAATCGCATATTGAATTTTAGAAGTATGATTGAAAATTGGTTGATTGCTTATGATAGATAATTTATCACGTAATTTCTCGAAATGATTGAATATCTATCAAAACAGGTGGTCAACTATGAATAAAAATGAGGGACAAAAAAAAGTCAATTTACCCTGTCAAATATCCAGTACATTGGATATTTCCTATGATGCTTTACTTCGTGCTTGCATGTCCATTTTTTGTGTCGTTGAACTGCCGACAACGAAACTAAGCAAACCTCTTCATGACAAATCAATCCAACTTTTGTTTTGAAATAACAGGACACATCTAGGTTGACTGTGAACTTTCCGGAACTCTGAAGGTAAAACTTGAGAATGTTGGTCAATGCTAATGTTAGACACTCTTGAATGCTAGCCGCCACATCTGGTGATATCAAATGTATTGATTCTGCATTTGTGAGGTACACCATTACACGCTGTCCTTCAATCAGTATACGGAGTTCATTTCGTTCATCAACATTCATCAACGCTGACTGATAATATAGACAAGGACGACCATCTTCTTCTTTTAGTGGCCACATGACCAAAGCTGAAGCAATTAACTTGAATGATAAAGCAGACGGATCAGACAGATCAGTCATTTCATATGCTAAACATAATGTTCTGTCTCCAATAACCTCCTTATCTATAAAGTTGGATGGAGCTAAAGCTTTGACAATACAAGGCACAAGGTAACTATTTGACATGGATTTTCCCTCTTTGTGACGTTTGGGTTCAATCAGAATATCAAGATGAATAAGAACCTGTAGAATGTATTCCTTAAAGTCATCGTCAGGCATTATCTCATTAAAAGGCATCTGATTCCATAGTTGAAAAAGATCACTTTTGGTAATGGAGCCACTGTCATGAAGATCTTTGTGGATCTTTGCTAGATTCTTTTTCTTTGGCCAGAAACATTCATCCGTGACAAATGACCGAAGAATATTTACCATAGCTGGCGGTTGCAGAACAATGAAGTCATTGATTCCAGGAAAGGCAAAATAGAGAAGTTTACCAAGGGAGTGTTGAATGTTCAGGAAATGTTCAAACTGAATATCATTCAGGATGAAATCATTGTGGGATTCGTTCAGAGATTTCATCTCTGCTTTGGTTATCAGTTTGACATCGCGCGACTTCATTTCGGAAATAACCATTTCCAATGGAACCCAAGCTATGGGCTTCCTTTCTCCCCATGATGGCTGCTGAAAGGCAATTTCAACCAGATGATCTGTAAGATTTTCGATTTCAGGATCGTTTTTATTGGTAGCATTTATGAAAAATACTCTACCACAAACAATATGTTTGATATGTTTATGTGCGCTGAAAATTTTCGTCAGTTCTTCTGTATACTCTTTTGCTTTTTGTTTCAGTTCTCTCTAAAATATAACAAAGGTCGGTTAAAAAACAGCATTTCAAGTTAGGTTATTAAGAAAAAAACAATAATGTCATATCAGGAAAACTGTACGGGCTACACTCAATATGTGATTGTTACTGAATAGGACATATGATTTAAAATAGAGAAAATAATACTGAGGTCTTCTACATTGGTTGCCTCAAAAAGAGGGACGAAAGATAACAAAGGGACAGTCAAACTCATAAATCTAAGACAAACTGACAACGCCATGGCTAAAATTGAAAAAGACAAAAAGACAAACATTAATATTACACATGACACAACAAAATTAGACCTTTGAAAAGGTTTATGTTATATCGACTCAGCTTCTGTTGCCGTAGGCATAAGACACAATTGTTTTACGTTTAACCTCGACACCATCTTTAAAATATGCCTGCCCCAAGTCAGAAGCTTTTAATTCTGTTGTAGCCGTTTGTTGCTTTATATATATTTTTCGTTGTTTTATACATTAATCAAGGCTTAATAATCCTCGTTCGACATGTTCGACATGTTGTACATTTTTTTCACGTCCCTGTATGACAACTTTTTTTTCTTTTTTCCAACATAACACATTCAGGTGACAACTTGTGATCTCGATATTTACTTATTTATCCGCACTATGATTTTATAAGTTCGGTGGACTGTACAAATGGGACGAAATCTCTAGTCTGTCATGTGTACGAAGTTTACCTCATCAAAAACTACCTCGACTAAATCTTTAACCTAAATACTTAGCTTGAAGTGGGACAGACGAACAGACGAACAGACGCAGTGATCAGAACATATAATGTCCATCAATGTGGCATCCTATAAGCACGAAAAATTGGCCAAAGACAAACAACAAACAGCATACTTAACATAGAGAAATAAGAATTGAACGACACGAACTCAGTGAAACCGACGAAGACATGAGGTGCTAGCAATAGTTAATATATATATGTGTAAAATTTGAAAATCGAAAAAAGTAGTAACATAATCAAATTTGAGTAAACATGATTACTAATACTCAACACTAACTTGTACCGATATTTACTTGATATAATAAGAAAATCTCCAATGTGCCAATGTTACGGTAACTTGTTTTCGTCTTCACTTATTGTGAATTTATCATTTATCGAAAAAGACAAATTAAAGATTGAACGCGTAAAGATTTTTCTAGTATTAAATTCAACTTGCATTCATTTTTTTTTAAGAAAAGCAAGAATGTGTCCATAGTAAACGGATTCCCTATCCGTACTATCATTTTCTATGTTCAAAATGGTGTATCACCTCTCATTTTGCATTAGAAATAGAAAGATCATATCATAGAGAGCATGTGTACTAATTTCAATGCAAACTGATTGAACTTTAACTTCATCAAAAACTACCTCGACCAAAACATTAACCTGAAAAATTTAACCGAAAGCAGGACAGACGAAAAAATGGACGGACGAACGGATGCATAAACCAGAAAACATAATGCCCATAAATTGAGCATAAAAAAGCAACAAACCTCTTTAAAATGGTCACTATGCGTAGCGGCAAATACTATTATTGGCATTATGTCATCACTATCTCCACAATACGCAAGGATTGAATTGACCCAATGAGTAAGGATTGCTGAAATAAAATCATAGCTATATATAGCAATTAAAGAAAATAATGATAATAAGTAAATATATCTGTTTCACAAGCCATGTCTCATTTGGGAGGATATATGATATACATAGATATGTTAACTTGTTAACGTATTGGTTTTTATGGATGATCTCTGTGTTTCTTCTGAAAGAGACATCACATGAAAGCGCATAGAGTTGAAATTGATTCACTTATAGGGTCTTTGCATCGGATTTAAACACATTTATTCAAAAACCAGTTGTTGGCATGACACGGGTTATGTTCTTCTCATATATGTTATGGTGGTATGATACTAAACCCCTAACGGGAACGATTGTACCTGATATTCATATGATGAAATCATAATCTTTCAATCGCTTTCATTGAAGTCTGGAGCTGGAATATCAGTAAACTGCTAGTAGTCTGTTGTTATTTATGTATAATTGTCATTTTGTTTATTTTCTTTGATTACATCTTCTGACATCAGACTCGGACTTCTCTTGTATTGAATTTAAAATGTACGTATTGCTATGCGTTTACTTTTCTACATTGGCTAGATGTTTATGGGAGGGTTGAGATCTCATAAACATGTTTAACCCCGCCGCATGTTTGCGCCTGTCCCAAGTTTTTTGTGTACAATTTGGAAATTAGTATGGCGTTCATTATCACTGAACTAGTATATATTTATTAAGGGGCCAGCTGAAGGACACCTCCGGGTGCGGGAATTTCTCGTTACATTGAAGACCTGTTGGTGTCCTTCTGCTGTTGTTTTTTCTATGGTAAGGTTGTTGTCTCTTTGATACATTCCCCATTTCCATTCTCAATTTATTGAACTCTTAGGAGGTCAAAAAGTGGAAGTAGGATAGTATAGAAGTTGTGTACCAGTTTAAACTCATAGAAGTCAGGTCATATACATGTTGAAAATATGCCGCACAGTTCTATATTTTGACTTTTGAATAAAATAGAAGTGTATATCAAATTTCCCTTTTGGGATATGATTTTGCACGAGACTTCATAGTAAAATAGGTCATTTGAGCCACAAAGGGAGTCACTAAGGGGAATTGCATTGCTTGTATTTACGGAATTGCAACCTTTAATTCGTTTTTGCTTATATTGCTCTTCAACTGTTTCGTTTCTTATACATCCTTGGTTTTTATTTATTCAGTTTTAAACGTTCTTAACAAAGGTTAATCTATTCATGTGCTTCCGAGGCATGACATGTATAACTTGATAACTTGTTAGTTTTTATAATTGATCTTCCAATTGATTCAGAAGGTATTGTATAATAACAAAATACTCAAAATGTTGAAATAGCAATACAAATGTTACATCATATTTAAGCGTTGTTTTCAATTAAAAATTGCAATAGATTGATTTCACGGGTGATTTGGAATAGAATAAACTAAACGTATTTTCTTGCATGCGCATATGTTTCTATTTGGTAATTTACTGAGTTTTTAATACATTTATCAAAATATTCGCCCAGCACAGCCTGTTATGACCACATAGATCGAACTATGAACAGGTGTGTCAAGTTTGGACACAATATTCAACCTACCATTATCTGAATTTGGATTGAAAACAAATTTTAGACATAAAGCCACAGTTAAATTTGGTCTGCCCAAACCTTACCCAAAAGAAGAGAAAGAATGCAGGTATGTAGTCATTTCAATCAAAGTGGCATATGTGTTTTAGTTTTCATGTCTATCTGAGTAAAGAAAATCTTTTCTCACCAGGACAGTAAAATATTTTGATCTGCGTAGGAAGGTGAGAACAATATTAGTTAAATGATTTGCTACTGACCTCCTACGGATCCCTAGAAGATTTTATTCACCTTCCATTGGCTGTAGGGGGTCATGGTTAACCGGAAAACCAAATTTATCGCACGCTGGACGGTTTTTTTTGAAAAATAAACATTGAAACACAATAACATTTATAGATGACGTTACAATTAACGCGTTATGAACCCCTATGAAAGTTACCTAGTGTGGTCAGACATACAAAATACTTTAGTATAATAGCATGATTAAATTTAGTACATAAAGAAATACCAAAACATTAGTTTTTGTGAAACAAATTCTTATTTTAAACTCTTCAAACTTTGATATAAAGTAACATTATACAAACGCAAAAATTGGTGGTATAATAATAATTATATTTATCAAAGTTGTACATATATCGATACAGTTTGTTTTGTCTGGTAAGGAACACGTGTCTATGCTATTTATAGAAAGGTCTGTTTGATTGGATATATAAAGTATGCGGGAAATTTTTTTATGCACGGGTGGTTTGTTAGTAGTTAAAGTCATTCGAGTCATTGCAGTCAAGTGCTCTAGATGCTTTTTCGAATTCTTATAATGTAATACATTCAACTTAGTATGGGAAATTCTGAAAATGAAGAGACTATTCCAATCCTTATACCCGTAGAGAATACCAATGCAACTGCTACTAGTACTTCTGATCGTAGTTTTGGTGTCTACTAGAAAAACAACAATGGACCTAAATCTACAGACTTCTGTCTTGGTTGCCAGACGATGGCTCACTGAAGACGAAACTGTTCAAAGTTTATCAAACCAACAAGTTGCGGACGAAGATATCAATGATTAGTATTATTTTGATTTTGTTGACAGTGAAATACGTTTCAAGAGAGCAGTTAAACACTTTACAACTGGATTCATATGCATATGAGCAATCTATTATCAATTAGTACACAATCTGTTCAAGGTAGACGGAAAACATATTTCGATTACTGAAAAATGATAGAACCAAATTCATATGTGTTAGACATTATTTTACACGGATATCCTATTCCTTTTAGTAAAAAAAAACAAAAAAAAACAATGGCTATTGATAATGCAAAAATTATATCTCAAGCTATTGCTGATCTTTTGGTTAATGGTTGTATTGAAGAAGTTAAAACCAGACCTCCTGTTATAAATCCGTTAACAATTTCGACATATGCTTTCCCTTTTATTAGTACATGCATTTAACCGGGGACGCCGGCTGAGTAATTTCTATGTAATGTAATTTAAAGTTAACCAGATTAATAACTAAATGTCGGTTATTGTAAAGATTGATTGAGTCACGTGTTTCATGGCACTATAGTTTTATACTGACTGAGGGAACAAGAGGTCATAAGTGAGTTACAGTTTGGAAACATAAAATGTTGCCTCAAAATTCGGAATGTTTTTCAGAGTATACAATACAATATTTTCTTTTAAAATTAAAGGGCACAGTATGAGCATAACATTGCAGAGTGATTAAAGAAACATAAATAATAGTAGTTCAATTGCACGAGGAAAGGGTCAGTGGTCAAGGGGATATACATTTTCTAGTATAAAGGTTCCTTCTTAAATTGTGTATTCGGATGCTAGCAGTTTTGCTTATGGAGCTTATATATGTCTATTAGAGAATCAGATATTTATTTATTATTTTTTTTCAAATGTTGACTGGTTGAGGGACGGGATTAAGTTTGATATGGAGAGAAAGGAAGGCTATATAATTATGTATAGATATTGTTCAAGGTCAGTCAGTTATCCATGAGGGGATGTCTTGAAGTGGTTTACGGACAGTCAGAATTGTGTGGGTATAGTGGAGTTAGGTAGTGGTAAAAACTACATAGTTTGCGATGTCAATATTTTCTTGTTGTGTAAAGTATTCTATTAATTTAGATATTAAATGGATACTTAGAGATAAAAATGTATAAGCAGATGCTATTAGTAAGGTTTTTGATTTTGATGATTGGGGCGTCAGTGTTGAGTTTTCTTTTTAAATTTATAGATTATATGTATGGACCTCATTCAGTTGATAGGTCTGCTGACAGTGATAACAAGAAAATTAAATTATTTCATAATAGATGGTATACACTAGGTTAATCAGGTGTGATTGCGTTTTGCTTTGACTGGAAGGATGGCAACACTTGGTTGTTCACCCTATACATTTTGTTTGTATATAGTTATTAAACATTATATTGCGACAATTTTGCCCTTGTCATATCAGAATAATTTGTTATGCCAACATTGTGTGGCCGAGATGCTTGAATTCAGTAATTCTAAAGACAGTTTTATTATTGTTCATTTTTATTCATGGTTCTTGAAAGAAATTATTGTCTGGTTCAAATGATTTACAGTTGTAATTGCTGTACCCATTGTGATCTAATATTGATATAATTGATTGGTTTTGAAATGTGATAATTTTCTTTACTTTGTGTAGTTTGTAATGGTTTATGTATTTTCTACCTGTGTAGTATAACATTATAGATATGCCGCTTGGCTAGAATAACAATATAAATATGCCGTTTGGCTGGAATGACAATATTTACGGGTGGCCGCTTGGCTAAAAAAACAATATAGATTGTTGCTTGGCTTAAATAACATTCAAGATATATAGCCGCTTGGCTAGAATAACATAACAAATTGCCGCTTGGCTAGAATGACAATATTTTCAAGTTGCCGCTTGGCTAGAATGACAATATTTACAGGTTGCCGCTTGGCTGAATGACAATATTTACAGGTTGCCGCTTGGCTAGAATAACAATATTTATAGGTTGCCGCTTGGCTAGAATGACAATATTTACAGGTTGCCGCTTGGCGAGAATGATATTTACAGGTGGCCGCTTGGCTGAAATGATAATACAGATTGCCGCTGGGCTAGAGGAACGCTTTGTCGCTTGGCTAGAGTAACGCTTTGTCGTTTGGCTAGAGTAACGCTTTGCCGCGTGGCTAGAGTAACGCTTTGTCGCTTGGCTAGAGTGACGCTTTGTCGCTTGCCTAGAGTAACGCTTTGCCGTTTGGCTAGAGTAACGATTTACCGCTTGCTTAGAGTAACGCTTTGTCTCTTGGCTAGAGTAACGCTTTTTCGCTTGGCTAGAGTAACGGTTTGTCGCTTGGCTAGAGTAACGCTTTGCCGCTTGGCAAGAGTAACGCTTTGTCGCTGACTAGAGTAACGCTTTGTCGCTTGGCTAGAGTAACGCTTTGTGGCTTGGCTAGAGTAACGTTTTAGAGTTGACGCATAGCTAGAATAACAATATACAGATTGCCACTGGGCTATAATAACTAAACAGATTGCCGCTTGGCAAGATAAAAATACAGGTTGCCACTAGGCTAGAATAATAATACGGATTACCACTAGTTAGAATACCATTGAAGGTATGTTGATTGTTTATAAGGTACGTTGATTGATTTGAATAAAAAAAAAAAATAAAAAAATACCACTTGGACAGAAAAACAACATGTACGCTGAATCAATATCGCTGGGCTACATGGCACTGCTTGTTCAAGGTCAATGTAATGTACATGAATGCTACATGTCGAATGTCTATAATATGCCATTAATTTACTTCAAAAGATTTACACTTTACACTTAAGTACTAAGCTAGTTTATTTTGGATATAGCTTCTTTATACGGATGAATTAATTTATAATTATGGTTTCTAATCTTGGCGCATAGATGGTGAAATGATGACAGATAGATTTATCCGAATATGCTTAAGATGGATATGTGAAGGAAAACATTATTACTCAATTATCTGTATCTCAGAATTTAGGTATCTAATTATATTAGACTAATCATACATATGCCCGATCTTTGTTTTTTCGAAAATGCACTTGACGTTTGCAAGTGGCTACTCCCATGTGAGAGTTTTGTATTATATTGTATTTATCAAAGTTGTACATATATCGGTACAGTTTGTTTTGTTTGGTAAGGAACATGTGTCTACGCTATTTATAGAAAGGTTTGTTTGATTGGATATATAAAGTATGCGGGAATTTTTTTATGCACGGGTGGTTTGTTAGTAGTTAAAGTCATTCGAGTCATTGCAGTCAAGTGCTCTAGATGCTTTTCCCAAATAAATAATTATGAAAATTATTTATTTACAGGTTGATAGTCCAAGAAGAGTCGCAAATATTGATGTTGCAGTGCTAGTTAGAGACAGACAATTTTCATAATTTTCATTGATATAAAATGAATTACGTGTACTTATTACCTGAATAAAATGCACTTGACTTTTGCAAGTGGCTACTCCCATGTGAGAGTTTTGTATTATATTGATAAATGTTTTATGTTCGGTTGAGGTTACGAATTAGAACATAAAGTGCTTATATATTTAGTAGTACACGTACATGCTGCTGTGAAAATGCCTTGTGGGTATTCCTTCAGCGGTTTGTATAAACCTATGCTTCCATCAAACATTAGGACGAAGGTTCCTTTGTGCTGAATAAATAATTGATGAGTCATATCAAATGACCGTTGTCCACCGAAGTCAACAAGGTCAGAAGGAGCAATTTCCATCTTATATTTCCCATCTTTAAGCTCCTTCAATACGTCTTTATGAATGGATATAGCTGTATGGTTTGAAATTTTGCGACACGAAAATAACTTCCTTAGTTCAACTTTAGGTATACTAGCCTCCAGTTGTTCTGACTTCGTCCTGACATCTTTCTCTGTTAAAATGGAAACCTCATCTAAAGTTATTAATTCTTCTGTCAGCATTTGGGTTGGGTTTTGTTGTTCTATATCACTTATATGACCACTTTCATTTTCATTAGGAAGATCGTCGGTTGTTGAAGTATCTTCCATGATCAAATTTGGCTTTCCACGCAGTAGTTTCAAAATTACCTCATTTTTTCCTAGAATCAAATACTGTATACAATGTGATTGAATCAAATCGAAATGTATGTTTTCAAATATTTATTTAACGATATACCAGGTCATTGAAATTTAGTGTAAATATTTAGCTTAATTATCAATACGGAATCAAAATACATTAGGCATTTCAAAATTAACATTAACAACAAACTTCTAATAACAAAAATACTGATAGGTGCAACTTTTGCCCCTTAAAAGTATACTAAAATTGATATCTTCATCTTTTTTGTGTTTTAAAAATTATAAAGGTATAACAGTAGGTATCCACTAACGCATTATGATAAATGTAAACAACAATAACTCAACACACGACCTAACTCACCAATGACTTCCGAAGTCACATTTTCATTAAACAATTATCTTTCCAACAAATCTTTTCTATTCTGAAGTGTTAATGAAGTCAAAGAATCATCCGTAAAACAGATTCCTCGACGATCTTTCAACTCAAGATAGCTTCTGTAAAGCTTTTCCATTGGCATATATATACTGACGCATAGCCGATCAGTCCTTTTTGTTAGAGCAAAGACATTTTTCTTTTTTAAAGCAGAGAATACTGAATTACAATTATTCTTATACAATGAGTGATACAAAATATAATTTATCGACAAACATGAAAAGACTACACGGCAGATGCAAAAAATGAAATACTAACATGACACAACTTAATATTATCAAGGTGGAGTCGATTTAAAAAAAAAAACTTACGACGAAGATTCATCGAAATTCATGAACAATTTAGTATACTTACGATCAATCTTAGTCCTAATTTTTTTTTGTGAAAGCTAATCCCAAATATAAACCCATTAATTTGCATATCCCATGCCACAAACAGAGTCGTGAAATACTAGATCTGTTGAAGCATTGGGAAATTTCTAGAATTTGCTTCTTTGATTTTCCTTGTATCTAAAGAGATTAAATAAATGAAAACTATATTATTGTTTAGTTTTTCTTTACTCTTTAATGAATAAGATAAAACGTCTCTCACCTATTCGTAAAGGTATCATTTTCTTTTTTTTTAAGCAAAATCCCATTTCTTCCAAAGTAAATAATTAAACCATCTGTAGAGCGCCATTTGGTTATAACCTTCCCACCTATCAAGATGCTTGCTAAACTGCTTTTCCCGGAATTACACGGGCCTGCCAAATAAACTCTATTTTCATAGGATTCGAATGTTCCCTTTGCAATCAGCTTTTTAAATTCGTTTGCGTCGCTTATTCCAGGAAACGGAAAATCTGTGAAATAAATTTTTATTTGATGGCTGCTTTATTTGAAAAAAGTATACTCAACATGATACAAAATTCATTCTCATGAAGATTAGATTCTGACCAAGATGAATTGAATTCAAATAATGATGAAAGGTTACTGTTTTCACAAAATAGTTCACTGTAAAAAGAAAGTTTGTTTTCGTCATATAAGACATTCACGGATATTAGTCAGTGTCTAGTTCAATAGTAAAACACAAGTTTCCGTCTTGAAATATCATACCGAAGAGGTGATCAACAATTTAGGCAGAAGTACAAGCAAAGTTGTTAAAGATACGGTTGATATATCTATAGGAAGATGTGATATGAGTGCCAATGAGACAACTTTCCTTCCAAATAACAATTTATAAAAGTAAACCTTAAAGTACGCACACTTTGGTGTGTAAGAACTCTTAAAAACCATGTCTAATATTGATCAAACCTTATTAGCACATAAGAATGATCTAAATATTCGCAGGACAGTATTCATCACGATGAAGTTGAATATCAGTAAACAACTGTTGCCTTAATTTACACGTTTTACTTTCAATATGCAACACCATTTGTACTACAAGTGGAACAGAAACTGCTTACTATTCAGAAAGAGGCATAATTGGTTAAACACAAGAGATAAAAATAATATATATGAAAAAACACAAGGGTTTCTGAGGGCAATTAAAAAAAACTGGCTTCACTTATCTCATTTAAATGAGTAGGTTTTTTTTTAATTTTACAAAAGTATGAATTTTTTATTTGAAGTGTGTATCTTCATTTAAGTGCCATAGATTTTAAGTATTCCTTCCTCAAATATATCTAAGAGTTCAACTACAGGTCCCAACATTTGAAAATCCAAATAACAATTATTTCTAAAACTGAATGAAAACAAATCCTAATCTGCTGGTTTTTTAAAATACAAACAAAAATATTGGCACTCCGATATCTGAAAAAAGAGAGGCAGTAAAAAAAGGTCTACTGGCTCTTAAGTGTTCTTTACTTTTTACAATGATTATGAATCCGAGATATGGAATTAATGTGCACTAGATATACATATGACTTCATTGCTGCAAATTGTAAATTATTTAGTTTATAGAAACGCAAATATTTTGTTCGAAAAAAAAAGCGAAACAATACTTTTTCAGCAACAGGACTAGCAATTGAAGATATTGACCATAGCGGAAACCCTGCAAACTTACGTTCGTTTGGAATGTTTGCATCTGAATTATCTTCTGCTTTTAACAGTGATTCTTCAGTAAAATTCTGTAACATATAAACAGAAAACTATTGATAAAGCAAACAAAAACAGTTGAATTGTTAAAACTTAAATTATTCAGTCTAACACAAATTTGAAATTTGAGATATATAAATGTATTTCAAAACCCATTTCCTTGGCGATCATACTCGAAATTAACTATACAAAAATTACAAGTACCAAGACGTAAAATTCATTCGATTATAAATTGCGCTAAAGCTAGCTTGAAAAAAACAATACATAATTTTCAAACAATAGAACGAGAGAACAATATACTCTCTCGTAAAATATTATTGAATCAATCATCATACTAAAGGTCAAAACCTTAAATCTCTTGTTAAGTGGCAAGTATTGTTCAGATGACAACTTTCGATTTTCCTTTTCAGCTTTTTACAATTAACTTGTAATATTGAATCGCATTTTAAATATTTATATAAAAGAAATGATGAAAACCGGCGTTTTACGTTATCGCATTTTAGCATTACGTTTGCGCATTTATACTCCTTTTTTCCCGCATTTTATGGTACTTTTTTCCGCCTTGTTTTACAGTGATTTTGTTACAGGTTATTTACGTTTCCGTATTCTAATTTCAACTGTTCGGATACGAATTCAATTCGATCGCGGAAATTTTTACGACCTGGTGATGTATTGCTGATAAAGACCGAATTTTGATGTAAGTTGTTGTTTGAATCTTTTACGTAATCCTATAGTTTGTAATGTAAACCACCAACTTCGACCGAGATGGAATCTGCAGCAGACTGACATCAACTGGCACTAAGACTAAATATACACTTTCTTAAATTTCAGAAGTTCAACAACACTGTTATTGACGATAATATTTCATATATTGATTTAGATATGTAACACAAGTCTTTATTGGTTTATATAAACTTAACAAAGCACTACATTTTTATGTAAAAAGAAAAAAATCTTGATAAAATACAACCACCATCATGGAAAAGAACATTCAAAGTATATAGTCATTTCAATAAAACGCAATATATAAATAGTATTGACGAGAAATATCGACAGTTAGAAATTTTAAAAAATGTTGCACTTGAAACTGAATTTTCTCTTGATCTGTGCGTTTTACAATAGATTGATCCTCTCCGTAAAACATTCAGTATGCCTTCGGAATATACAAATATTAACAAGAATTTCAACATGTTCAATAAAAGCCGGAAAACAGACTAGTTTTACAAGGGCTTGGTTATCGATTGTTTTTTAATTTTGATACGATTTTGCTGTCTTTCCAATTTGCGTTCATCAATGTTATGGCTATAGTCAACACTTTGCATTCTCGGTCAGTCCGTGTTCTACACATTCACATAATTTTTTTGTGCATCAATATGGAAAATATCACCAAAAATCAAGATCTCTTGCCTTTATTTTATTCAGAATAGAAACTTGGTAGTAGACATTCAAAATTGTATATGGGTGCATAAGTGGTGAGTACAGGATAATCATTAACATGTTTATGTAAGATGGATTTATTTTTCAAATGTTTTTGTATATTTCTACTCTAATGTAGTAACTTTTTAACTGGTAATTTCGTGCAAACGTGGATTTTTTATCGCGCAAATGTAAGACCAATCACCGCAAATGTAACTCGCCGATATATCATTGTGATAAATTACTTTTCTCTTCGTGGATTCTTTAATTTGAATAAAAATATATAATCTAATCTGAATAGAAAATAATATACAACCTGAATCAGTGTTTGCACTTCTTTCTGTCTAAATCTTTTTGCCAGATCATATGGTGTCATTCCCTGTGATTATTAATATCATATATTCTTATTCACTAAATTAAAATAAAGTAGCTAAATCGAACTGAGTTTGAGTTGGCATTCATATCAGATACGTTTTTAACTTAATACATATATTTTTAATAAATGAAAATAGCTGTCGGATAACAAACACCTTATCCAAATTGAAAGTAAAACTGTCAAATTATAAAAACTATTCATTTAAAAAAAATATAAAGACATGTTCTAATATACTGACCGTCTTTAGAAACGCAACACTAGATTTGTTTGTGTTATTTTCGAATGAAAGTGTCCCCGTCAAAAGCGATGACTGCATATTACAAACGCCAAAAATAATTGTCAGAAAGGTCAACAAATTCTGTCTGACATGTTTTGGGTTCTGTTTTACACCTTCTGGTTTGGCATTTGTTCAACCCATTAATTGGTTTTGGCACGTATGCGGTTGGAACCTGAGGGCTTTTTAGGTTTTCCTTAGGTTTTCCTTCAGTCGATTCTTTGGCAATTCAGTTAATGGGAAACATTTATGGCATGAATCTGTACAAAATGGAGATGCAACATCTTTAAACTGGTTTAAATGAGGCAAAGGATTGAAAGAACTGTTTCAAAAAGCAAAACAACTGAAACAATCTTTCATAGGTCCAAAATTTCGCTTTAAGAAATTCGTGCGACTTCAAAACTTCGGTATGTTCAATAACCACAGGTAAGTCAGATTTTAATTTTTTATACGGAGAAAGAAGTATGATAAGCATGCAAAGTAGTTGTAAGAAAATCAAACAAGATTTGATAAAAAAAATCGACAAAATGAGTGTTGCGTTTCTAAAGTCATTCAGTATACTTTTAACGATTTTCAATTTAAAAGAAAAAAGTCATACATGCGTATTCTATTTTAATTTGAGACGAATGTAACATCTTCATTAGATCACTGAAATGTGAAAAAGTTATGTAGAACATTGTACATCCGTGCGACTTATTGAAAATAGTAGAAATATCAAACGTGTCTTACTTTTTCGTCTTCAATATCCTTCTTTGCACCAACATTTAAAAGAGTTTTAACAGTATCCATGCTTCCATTGGAAGCTGCCCAGTGAAGTGCTGTCTGTCCCTATATTCAAAGAATGATAATATATACAGAAACATACCAAGGATATCAATAAGAAAATGTATTCTGTTTTCACTTTTTGTTCACTTTCTGTTCGAGTAAATATGGCGTTCACTATGAATTTACTATATATCAAACTGTTCAAAGTTTGTTCTTATTCAATTTTTAAATAAATAGAGATAATATGATCGGTAGAAGTATAAAAAATGCAAAACAAACTGTTGAAATATTTTTAAAAATGATTATCACTATTGTTATGTCATAAAAATTCTTTTTCATCACGTTTAGTATATTTCATACAATATGTTACACAGTATGTAATTGTCCTAACATGAGAATTTGATTGGGCGAAGCCAAACCCGATATGAATTTTATTGGCCAGATAAATTCCGTATTAGAACAATTGCACATTGTGTAACGAATTTATCATGATTTTTTTTATTTTACATATTATCATATTCAAATTCAATTATAAGAACAATATCAATCAAATACAAATATATCAGCCAATCAAATAGAGAGAAGTAACTCTAATCCAGAATAAATGCATATACCATCCTACATGACATAGAAAAATATTCCATATATATATGTGTGTGTTTTTGTGTCTGTTTGAATCGTTTTCGACTATCATAATGAAAAAAAAGAACAGATATATATATATGTGTCGATGAAGTAATTTACAAGCGTTTCAAATTGCTGTTAAAGCGTAATGGATTTATTATAATGAGATACTTTTGACAACTTAGATGTAGTTTTCTTTCTTTTTAAGCTGGATGGAGACTACTTTGCTCTTTTCTTTTTATGAGTCAACTACAGTATTACGAAGAAGAAACTTCGGTACAAGGTATAAAGACGAAACTTAAAATTAATACTTCATCAAATTGGACATCGATAAGACTCTGATCGATGGGACATCGTTTTTATAATACTGAATTATAGATGGTGCAAATTATGAAATACTTATTTTAGATGATTGGTTTTCGGTTAAAGAATCAAAAGTCAATCAAAGACCAGACGTTTGTCTGAGTTTGACATAAAGTAATTCTAAAACCTAAATAATACTAACTGAAACATCATGTTGATTGACAACTGCTCCATGCGATAAAAGCACTCCAATAGTATTTGAGTGACCGGCACCGGAAGCCCAATGTAAAGCTGTTGCATTCTAAAATAGAGGAGCACATATTATGTTCACTACAACAATATATACTATACATACAAGTCTAAATTGAAATCAACATTCATATATATGACTGCGGTGATGAACAAAAACGCTTTTTTTATTTATAGATATACATGCAAAAGAAATGTCTTACAAGAGGGGTCTATAAACAGCGTTGACAAAATTTCCTAAATTTTAACAAAACGTATTTGACTAGCAGGTCGAACAACTAATGTCATATTTATATTGGTAGACTGGAAATCAAGTATTCAACAGTTACTTCAGCCAAACAAATCTTTCTCTCTGAGATAAACTGACTATCAGGTTGTCTGAAAAAGGATATTTTGAAATATCTGCTGCAAGGTCACAAAATGAGGCTTTTTGTCAAGTGAGCGTAGCAAACGTGTTTCTGCTTTTTAATTGTTTAGATTTGACCTTCACTGACGTTTTTTAAGGCAAAACACGGATATAGCGTAGAAAATTGTGATCCTGGTATTTTTGTCGTGTATTTAATATTACAATTCAAATGCATTTTATAAGAGGGACTAAAGATACCAAAGGGACAGTCAAACTCATAAATCTAAAACAAACTGACAACGCCATGGCTAAATCAAAGCGCTGTAAGCACTGTAGGCAGTTAACCAAAAACCAAGGCAAACATAACAAGTGAAACTGCGAGCTACTGCTCACTGATGATACCCCCGCCGTAAAAGGATAATATTAATAGTGTAAAAATATGCAAGTGTTCGGTAAACAGGAAGTTGTCGAGTGATGAATCTGAAAACGCATCACACGGTATAGCTGACTTATATAAATCCTGAAACCAAATTTCAGAAATCCTTGTATTGTAGTTCTTGAGAAAAATATGACGAAAATTTAAAACTTGGCAATCATGTGTAAAATCATATAAGTGTTCGGTAAACAGGAAGTTGTCAAGTGATCAATCTGAAAAGGCATCACACGGTATAGCTGACTTAGATAAACCCTGAAACCAAATTTCAGAAATCCTTGTATTGTAGTTCCTGAGACAAAATGCGACGAACAATATTCATGGGACGGACGGACGGACTGACGGAAGGACAGACAGAGGTAAAACAGTATACCCCCTTTTTAAAGCGGGGGTATAATGATAATTATGAAAACTGTGGAAAAGTTGCTTCAACTTTTTTTAAAGATTTAAAAGAACAAACATTAAACATTCATATATACATTTGATATAATTATACATTTATGTTCATTTAGGCAAATAACTCATATTTTATCAAGGTTTTCAATAGCTACGCACATGACCACGAATGGTCATGAGTCTTTCATGAGTCAGCAGTTGTACAAATTTGCAATGATTGCCGTTCTTCTAGTTGATCATAATTGTTCGTATTAGTTGACTGTTAGTAGTTCAAGATGACTTTAATACGAGCTTGTAAAAGTATGATTGGACTGGACTGGAAAGAAAACTGAGTTTGTGTGGTACAGTACAAAAGTTATGAGACACAAATCAGACATATCTTTACTACTACAGGTATCAATGGTGAGATCTGACTGACCTGTCCATAGTAAATGTAAATGACTCCCACCTTCACCCCAAGTCCATGATGTCTAAGTTTGGAATAAAATGACAGGTGTTAGGGTCTAGCAAAATGATATGCATATGTGTCGCATATGAGATTGACTTTGTATGTCATTCAATCTTTTTTGAAATGACAAACAGGAATGAATATGGTTTAGGCGTTGGTATTTCAATCTTTTACAAGTTCTCAAAACACACACAAGAGGGTGTGGGGTGACCCTAGGGACTACCCCTATTTGTCATTTGATTTTTTATATTGTCCCATATATGAATATATATGGTTTATGGGTGGGGATCTCGACCGTTATCAAGTTTTCAAACAGGAGTGGGTGGGGGACCCCAGTGACTTCCCCTATATTTCATTCGATTTGTTATATTGTCAAATACATGAATATATATGGTTGAGGGGTGGGGTCTCATCTGTTTTTAAGTTATCAAGCAGGAGTGGGTAGGGTGACCCTAAGGACTCTCCCTATATTTCATTTGATAAGTTCTCATACATGAATATATATGGTTTAATTTAAAGGTGGGGATCTCGACAGTTTCCAATTTCTCAATCAGTTGACTGCAGGGACTCCCCCTATATTTCATTTAATTTAGAGTTGGGGACCCCAACTGTTTCAAAGTTCTTCAACATGAGGGGTAGGGTGACAACAGGGACTTCCCCTATATTTCATTTGATTTGTTATATAGTCTTATACATGAGTATATATGGTTAAGGGGTGATGATCTCGAATGTTTCCAAGTTCTCAACAGGAGGTGTACAGTGACCATAGGGACCCCCTTATAATTCATTTGATTTGTAATATTGTCCCATACATAAATATATATATATTGTTTAAGATTGTGGATCTCCACCATTATAAATTCTCAAACAGAAAGGGGTATGGTGGCCCCACGAACTCCACCTATATTTCATATGCTTTGTTATATTGTCTCATACATGAATATATATGGCTTAGGGGTGGGGATCTTGACCGTTACCAAGTTTTTGTCATTTTTGTCACTTGTAGATAGCTGTCTCATTGGCAATCATAGCGCAACTTTTTTTTTATAAAAGAAACTTCCAGCTATTTCAACTGACCTCTCAAAATTGAGAAGAAAAAAATACCCCTTGAAATTGCAGTAATATGTTCAACTTGAAAACCTTTAAAATGCATTACCAACATTTATCACTGATAAAAAAAAATTATACTGTTACCAGGATCATATATTGTTAGATAAACTGTTCCCAGCTGTCACAATGTATTGGATTTTCACATTAAAATTGGTGTACAAAATATTTTCTGCTTTTTCTTTCTTTTACATTATGTCTTTTGGTTTTCAATTCTAGTGTTTATATTCATTTACTATGCATAGATGTATTTTGTCACCTGTCTGGATTTTTTTAGTAGCCAAATTCGGGATTACCCTTAACCGCTTCCAGAATAGGATTCGATATTGTAATATCGCGGCAGCCATTTTGGTCTCAATATTGTTTTTGACAGATAGTGAGATACGATTTTACTCGGATTTACACATTAGTTATCGGCGATTTTATGTATAAAGCTAAGCGGTTGAACAAATTGAACATCGCTGTCATGAATAGTAATGATAAAAAAAAGTTTGAGATCGTTTATTAGGAAACTTTGGTAAAAATGTTTGCAAAGTTATTTTTTTATATTCTTTCAAGGTCCGTCGGGCATGTCGTGCGTAGCTAGTAATCAAGTAGAAAGTCTGACTGCAAAAGTGGAAGGTCGCAGACCTGGGACCACCGCTAATTTGAGCCCCTGCGTCCAAATTGAAAAAATACGAAAATGTCGTCTTCTTTTAAATTCAAAATTGCCGCCAACAGCCTGATCAGTTGAACTTATACTGACGTATATATACGTAGTTGACTACGTATTGACAACAAATATTCCTTCGACTTTTGCAATTTGGGAAATCTTAACTACTTGTCTTTAGAGATTTTCGGCGATTAGATATTTCATACATATGTTCTTTGACATCTTAGCCAAAAGCTCAGGGGATAACAAACTACATAAGGATTCCTAATGTGCTCTACTTCCTATGTGCAACTTCAAAACTTTTGGGAAAATCGACGATCATTTAAGGTTTTTCTGGTCATATTTTTTGTAATCCAGAATGAAAGTATAAAAAAACTGTCCAATAAGTTATAAATAATATAGTAGCCAGCTAGATGATAACAATGGCACGTATTTCAGCATTTATTGGGTAGCACACAAATCCAGGGTGCTTGCACAAGGCAGCTTAACTGCCTAAAAATGAAAAAGACAAACAGAAAAACAATAGTACACGTGACACAACATAGAAAAATAAAAAATAAACAACACAAACCCCACCAAAAACTAGGGGTGATCTCAGGTGCTCCGGAAGGGTAAGCAGATCCTGCTCCACATGTGGCACCCGTCGTGTTGCATATGTGAGTACAAATCCGGTAAATAGTCTAATTCGGTAGGTCAAATTCATGAAAGGGAAGGGGATTGTAGTTACGACGTACGGAACATATCCGATATCCTTTGTGAAACGGTTATTCCATAACGGTCAACCAACTCGTGATGGCGTCCGTAAAATTTACGAAAGGATGATTTCAACTTCACCATTTGGAACTCTTGGTTTAATAGCTTCCTGGTGAGCAGTAACCCTCTATCAAGTTAATCATGATAGGAAATGCAAGCACGAGAATATCGTATCAATTGGGAGATATATACCCCGTACATAAGCTACATACTTAACAAACAATACATTTTTATTTATAGAAGGAGTAAATTGCATGTTGGCTTTGAAAATGTAGGTCAGAAAGTTGTACATGTTGTAGGTCTTTAAAGTTATTATTGGTTTAATGAAAAAAATTCCTCGCATATATAAAGGCAAAAGTAGTATCCCGCTATTCGAAATACATAAATCGATAGAGGAAAACCAATCTGGTGTACACAAAAAAATCACAAAAAAATCACAAAAATACTGAACTCAGAGGAAAATCCAATCAGGAAGTCTATAATCACATGGCAGAATCTAATGACAAAACACATAAAAAAAGAATGGACAAGAACTGTCATATTTCTGACTTGGTACAGGAATTTTCAAATGTAGAAAATGGAAGATTAAACCTGGCTTTAAAGCGCTCAACCTCTCAATTTGATGACAGTATTATTATAAATAAAATAGTCAAAATACGGGTACATCAGCCATAATCGTGTAACAATTTTAAAAGGAACAATTTAACAAAACACAAAAAAACATCTATCAACAAACACATTCATTGATTCGCGTGTCTGACGTCAGAAAATTTTACACATCACATAAATTTGTCGTTCAATGTATATACAAACAATTTAAAAATTTCACATGGGCAATGTAAGCATACAGGGGTAAAAAATCAAAGCATGTAAGAACTTATTTCAAAAATAGACCGAGATTTAAAATAGTCAAAAAGCTATATAGAATTTTTAAGAATCAACAAATAGTTCATTACACTACACGATTAAATAATTTTGACGTTTGTGGTTCAACGTATTTTCTAATTCATCATAGAAATATATTATAAGTGTATTATAACATATAATAGAACAATATCACATTGACTGGATCTTTTAAAGCACCGAGTCACGTTATAAGAACCAAATTAACACAAAAAGTCGCATATACAAAACACACCAGCGAAAAATGAAAGATAATACAAACACATTTACAGGATTTTGAAGTTTAGAGCCAGATTAAATGGATATCACATATAACAATCCAAATAGTAAAAGTTATATTAATAATAGAACAATTACAAATTGAAGAACAATATAACACATTGTTAAGATGGTAAACAACATCAGTACGCAGAATCTATACATCAAGACCATCATGTATTATTTGTGAAGTTGATACGGATTATCTATCAATAAGGTCTAGGTATTTAATGCGTTTCCCTCAGTTTTAGTTTGTTATCCCGAATTTGTTTTTTGTCCATCGATTTATGAGTTTTGAACAGCGGTATAACTCTGTTGCCTTACTTGGTACCTTCCGAAGATTTTTTTTTAGAAAAAAAGGACAAGAACGAGACATTCTTTGACATACCTCTGGTTCATCAACTTTCTACTCAGACACTGATGACGTGTTACAAAGTCTGAGTAGGAGCTGCAAGCTCTTGAATATCGAATAAGTTGGGAAATATATACCCCATATGCTGGTAAAGTTGGTATATTGTTACTAAGATGGGTTTAATTAATAATTTCAAAATTAAAATCATTTCGTTTGTCATAGATTCTGGTACTGAGATGACTGTGTAAGTCAAATTCAAAATAAGTCTAAAAATGAGGCAGAGGAAGCCGTGTCTATTGTTCCTTTAATTTCTAGTTTTGGGGGATATATTAATGGAACCCAATCAGAAAAGTTCGAATTGTTTTTGAAAGAACATCCTCAATATATCTGAAAGTGAAATTAAATAATCTGGCATCTTTGATCATCTTGTTTTTGACAGGTGTCTGAAGAAACTCCGATTCATTTTAAAATAAGAAAAGGTCGGCAAGAAGTGGCGCACAGTTTGTTTCCAAAAGAATGCCGACAATTTGTTGAAAAAGTCTACCTCCAAACTCAACAAATATGTTGTCGATAAGAAACTCCAGCATACTAACCACATGTTCTTCTGTGTAGCATGTTTTACTTTTTTGTTTGTCATTATTCACAAAATATGCCTTATGATATCCCAAAGTAGTAAATTTATAGCGTATGCTACTATTTTTTTTGTGTTGAAAGGCATTGTAATTTATATCTTATAGGCGATTTTTTAAAATCACATGGATAATGGAATTATACAGGATTGAAATATCAAAAGTCTTAATATAACTAATTTCAGAAAAAGACAGATAGAAAAAAGTATTGCAACACCAAATTGACTTTCAAATTAAAAAAAACACTCTTTATTTTTCTAGATATAATTTGTTGAAATAAAACTAGTTAATCAAACATTAATTAAATCTCAGCTGAGTTGAATCAGAAAATATCGACTCGATAAGTTTTTATCTGCACATACAGCTACTGCATGTACCCGTAAACAATAAAACAGATGTTTTTGGTCCTCATTATTTTCAACACTTTAATTAACCAAGATTATAAAGTTATGTGATTCACACCTTGTAAAGGGTCCTCCACAACTCTTAACTGCAGGAAGATGGCAGATTCTCAGCATGAGAGAATCAGGTATGTCGCTGTGACAATTGCACCTATTGTTGGTCATTACCACCCCACTATAAGTCGTTTTGAGAATAAAAATTAGGCAACAAACGATGTTAAAGACCTTCCGAGATCAAGAAGATCCCAATAACATCTGATAGGGAAAATCAGGCATAACGAGGGTTGGTCAAATGGAAACACATTGTAAACAATACAATCCTTAAAGGAGAGTGTGTGCCATACATGAGACAAGAACTGTTCGAGATCGAATCCTCGCTACTAGTTATCATGCGATAGGACCATTTCGGTGACCTTTGCTTACGAACAGACATACAGTGGTACGTATCAAATCTAGTGAAGAGCCCGCCAAAATTGGAAATAAGCATCGTGGAGGAATATACATTGTTTTAATGGAATTCGGTTTGTCTTCCTTGACCCGATCGTAGCCCGGATTTGAACCATATCGAGCATATATGGGACACTATTGGGCGTAAAGTGCGCGAAAGGACCCCCTGTTCAAACACGTCATTAAATAAACAATGCCCTTCATCAGGAATGGTTGCGGTTATCTCAGCATCAAATAAGTCGACTGGTGGCAGGAATCAGAAGACGTTAAGAGGCGGTTATCCGTTTGAATAGAGGCTGCACCAAGTACTTATTCTTTGGCGTATAACGATCAAACATGATGCTAACAATCATTTTCAGATTAATTTTTAAAATGTATTGTTAAGTTCGACTACAGTAAAAGTTGTAAAATGCATTTTTTTGTACAAAATAAATACTTCATGTTGTCAAAATTGCGGTAAAATAAAACATTTTTGTTTATACATTTTTTTATACATTTTAATGCCAATGTTATCATTAACTATGTTTCAATATTATTTTACAATCATTTCATGATATAATATCAAAAATTAGAGGCTAATTTTTCTAGGTTCAAAAAATTAAGGTGTTGCAATACTTTTTTCTATGTGTATATTTCTTGTCCAAAATTATCTTGATAATTTTACAATAGCGGTCTACCTCTTGATCTTTTGCGTTTACTGATGCTCCTTTCTTAATCAGATGTCCTACGACAAGCATTTTCCCAGATTCAGCTGCCCACTGCAGCGGGGTTTTCCCCTACAACGATAATCAACACTTGAACACTCTCATGTACATTAGAATTGTGTCCAAGTATTCCTATCTTTTGTTGAATATAATTGACATTGCTAAGGTTTATTTCAAACATATTAAGACAGCATGTTTTATAACGTTAAATAATATATATTATTTTCAGACCATCAATCCGACTTAGAAAAGATATGTAAGTTTACCCATTGTTTAACAACTTAATATGCTGTTTCAGCAGATTTGATGTTTGAGTCAATCTATTAGACTGATTACAGTATGTTTCTTCAAAATTGATTTAAGAAATAATTCATTCATGTCATGCTCTATGCTCATTTTAACATTGGTAGACATTATATTTGTCGATATTTTACACTGAGCGTTAGCTAGGTGTAAAATGTGGTCAAATATAATGCCTACCCATGTTAAAATGAGCATAGAGCATGACATGAAGGAATTGTTTCGATTCTAACATGACAAATACAGTATATTTATAGGTCGAAGCGTACAAAAATACCGGAAGACTGTTTGGCTGTTCCCGTTTCCTCCCCGAGGAGCTTGTATATCACATTTCATATTTGATAAGTTTAAAAACTACGACAAGGGTAAATATATGTTGTTTGATAAAAATATATAATAAAAGTTAATGATTGCTGCTTAAATGCAAATATTTAAAAGGATATCGATGGAAATAGCGTTGATATAAAAAGTCCGTGCGCATGTGTCAAACATATTGTTTGTGCTCAATAGAGCACGGCTTTGTTAACAAAGCGTAATAAGGACGTCATATTAGAATTTAGGATATTAATAGATCATATACATGTTAAGATCCTTTTTTTTTTGAAAAATTTCTATCTTAAGTCTTACAGACTTACATATATATCAGTACAATCCACATGAGCTCTTTCTTGAAGAAGTAACTTCACCATCGATAAGATTCCAGCACCAGCTGCCCTATGCAAGGCAGTGTATCCCTATAAAGACAAGAAAAATTAGAACATAAGCGCTTCATCTCACGATAATATCTATTTCCGTGCTCTTTGTTGCTGAATAAACGGTATGTGTTTTGCTGTACAGTGACCTATAGATGTCAATTTTCTGTGTCATTTTGTCCCTTGTGGAGATTTGTCTCAAATGCAATCATAACACAACTTCTTTTTTATATGCATATCGTTAATATGAACTATGTAAACACACGGCTATTTCTAGTCGTGTTAAGCAATAATCACTATGTGTGCTTATTATTGCATACAGCGCTAGAAGGCATATTTAGTATTTAGCACTACCCTCACTCAACCCTCAACTTAGTCTAAGACAATAACAAAGCGTTCGACGCTAGGCGGCATATTAACACAGCCTATGACACTAAAAGGTACACCAAAACAGTCTTTATAGGGCGCTAGATGGCATATTTATTACAGTCTTACTATCACCCTAACTCTAATCATAACCGAGGTCTGATACAATAACAAAGCATAGGGCGCTAGGCGGCACATTGCCACAGTCTACGGCGATAGGAGGCATATTAAATAGTCTTATTATTACCCTTACTCCTAACCTAACGTAAGTCTTATACTTAACATAGCCCACAGCGCTAGGCGGCATATTGATACAGCCTATGCTAGATGGCATATTTAACACAGCTGTATAAAAATGCATAAGGCGGAATTGAGCCGGCATATCTTTACATACTACAGCACAATCAGGCGCATTGACACAGCCTCTCTTTTCTATAATAATCAATTGATAATGATTTTTGAAATAATTTTCGTGTTGGTTTGCTCATTTCAGTTGTTTATTTATTTGAATATTCTATACATACTGCTGTCATAAACTGGCTTCTACAATAACACATTTTTGTCACATAAATATTTTTCTTTCCTGAAACTTGTGGTATGAACCTTCTTTAAACTGGAATTATGTTAAAAATGTTTTATCAGTGTTAAAAGTCTTTGAAATAGTAAATTCCAATGGTTCCATTTCTGTATGCTAACATTGCCTATGTTAATTTTAAAATTGTTTGAATGCACATTGAACGACAAATGTATGTGACGTATAAAAATAATCTGACGTCAGACACTCAAATCAATCAATGTGTATGAAGATAGCAGATGTTTTTGTGTTATGTTAAATTGTTCCTTTTAAAATTGTTATACGATGATATCTGATGTACCCATTTTTTGACTATTTTATTTATTATGTCTGTATATAATAAAATCAACGGTACCAATTTTGTTGCACCAGATGCGCATTTCGACAAAACATGTCTCTTCAGTGATGCTCGTGGCCAAAATATTTGAAATCCAAAGCTTATATAAAAGATGAAGAGCTATAATCTAAAAGGTCCAAAAAGTATAGTCAAATTCGTGAAAGGAATCAGAGCTTTGCATGAGGGAGATACATTCCTTAATTTATAATAATTTCTAATATTTTGTAACAACAAATTTTAATAACACAAAAAATCCGTATTTTCATGCCAGTACCGAAGTATTTAACGCATCAATGTAAATATAACGGAATTTGATGAGACTGTCATTAAAGTAAGAGGGTTAGCGCTATAGAACCAGGTTAAATCCACCATTTTCTACATTTGAAAATGCCTGTACCAAGTGAGGAATATGACAGTTCTTGTCCATTCGTTTTTTATGCGTTTTGTTATTTGATTTTGCCATGTGATTATGGACTTTCCGAATTGATTTTCCTCACTTAGTTTTTTAGTGATTTTACTTTTTTTGTATATTTTTCAATTATGTGTACTTATTATGTTCACTATACTAATATATCCGTACCCATTCTGACAATATAATTTTAATAGAGTTTATCTCCGTCAGTGCTGAAGGAGGAAATACTAAGTACTAATAAAGAGGGAATATTGTATCAACAATGGTATTGAAACCACAAAAACAGACACAATATTTGTTCGAGACAAACTGATAGACATAGAAACATAGAATCTTAAACAAAACCTCCTGTTCTTTGCGTAGGAAAAAGAGTATGATAACATGGAATGAAATGAGTGAAAACTGTGTCGACACAGTGCTTAAATTTTGTAAACAGTTTCTAAACATTGAACATCATAGAAACAAAAGTTGAATTGAAAAGGCATACCGATTAGGAAAACCCAACACTAACGCGTCAAAGCCTAGACCAATCGTAGCTAAATTCTGCGATATGTACGGCAGAGTGTATATCCGCAGTGTATCGATTCGCCTAAAGGAAACACATTTTGGTTTATGCAGCCATTATTCAAAGATTGTGCTTGAAAAAGGAAAAAATTAAAAGAAAGCTATATATTGTCGGCGATAAGCTATTTGTTAAAGCCTCGGTCACACCTCACCGGATAAGACGAACGGACGCCAGACGGATGAAAATAAAAGTTGTCCGTTGACAAAATTGTTATCCGTTGGGAGTTCGTTGATGCACTGACCATCTAACACGGACACCTAACGAATGCAAAACGGACATGCAACGGATATGCAACGGACGAGAAACGGAGACGTACCGGACAGAACGGATATCGAACGTACATCCAACGGACGAGTACCGCATAAAACGGACACCTAACGGAAGCGTACCGGATAAAACGGATAAATAATATTTACGAAAAAATGAAAGGCAACAATAATAATACATGTAAATCGCATTAATATTGAAAATATTTTGTGTAACTGGTTTTGGTTTGTTCTTCAAAATGCCGATAAAGCGCAGTGTCTGACCTGAATAACAGCTGCTTTATTGTGAAGATGTGCCCTTACTCTAAGATCGATTATGAATAATAAGAATTCACGAACCTTAAGAAATCTAATTGGCATTTCTGATGAGAAATTTTCAATTGGCCTTTATCCGTTTCAGTTCCGTTCGTCATCCGTTTTATCCCTTATACGTCCGATAGAAGTCCGTTTCACATCCGTTCAACATCCGTTAGACGTCCGTTAGAAGTTCGTTGGTGAATTTTTCTGCCAGACCTCCAACGGACGTATAAGGATACGTTACCGATACAAAATGGAAACGAAACGGACGAGTACCGTTCAAAAAGGAATAACACGAAGGTCAAAATATGGATTTTTTTTGAAAATTATAAAGAAATACGATATTTGGTTTTTCAATGAGTGCTGGGTCAAATTCACTGGAAAAATTGATCTTAAAGGTTACGATAAAAAGTGTGTTTATATATAGAAATGTAACGGGGGTGGAGTAGTAGTGTTTTATAAAAAAAAAAATGGATTAGCCCAGTTATTGAAAATTTGAAATGTAGTGTGGATTGTTTAATTTGGTTTAAAATTGATAAAAGTATAACACCTGATGATTGAGATTTATACATATGCTCTCTATATATATGCCTCTAGATAAAAATGTGTTTTATTGTAAATATAACTGTGATGTATTCGATATTTTGCAAGAACAAATAGAATTTCTGAATAATATTGGTACAGTTGCTGTTTTAGGAGACCTAAATTGTCGTGTTGGTTTGAAACCGGACTTTTTATTGAACGATTACTTAGATCCATTATAGCAAGACAAATCTCATTTATTGATTATTAAAATGATAGGCAAGATTCCGCCTAATAGTTTCAAACAAAGAATTTTACAATTATGTAAGTCCTGCGGGTAACGCATCTGTAACGGACGTTTTGTGGAAGATAGAGGTAACATTACTTTTAATAATAAAAAATATATTTAAAATTGTAAAGAGTTTAAACGTAGGAATGTTTACTAGTTTAATTTTTCATGTCATGTTACATTCTGTTCAATTTTACCTTAAAGACAATACTGTAAATTTGATCAAAGATCAATGCTCATTTAGTAATCATGTTAATAATATTTTTAGATGCGAAGATGACGTCAGAGAGAGTTTGTTATCAAACGTCCAGTAGTTTGATGATATTTTGACCACTAAAGAAGAAAATAGTGACATTAATATCTGCGTGGGTAAATTAAATAAACTTTTGTCTGATATTTTTGAACAGTATACAAAGACAGAAATTAGTTACAAAAACATTTAAAACTACAACGGATAAACCCTAATTTACAGATGAATGTAAAAACTTATATAATGCTTACCAACAAGTACTTGAAACTTTTAAAGAACTGGTCCAATATAAATAGACTCAGTCTTAGATTAGCAAAACAGAAATATAAGTGGCTTGAACATAAACTGAAGAGAGTCACACAGTATAAGAACCAAAGAGGTAACATGATGACTTCGTTAAGAAGGACCAATCCAAAACAATTCTTTAGGAAATTTTTAAAAAGAAACGTAAACAGATATAGCAGTTTGAAGAAATTTTAAGAAATGAAATTCAAACCCAGATATACACCCTCAAGATTTATCAGGCGAACACACAAGTACTGTTTTCGATGAGCTAGATTCACCATTTACGAAAAAAGAACTTGATGATGATATTAAAGAATTAAAACGAGAAAAATTTACAAGATACGATAATATGATGAACGAATACATTGTTATGAGCAAAAATTTCATTAAGCCTGTGTTATGTAGAATATTTAACCGTATTCTTACAAATGGTGACTTTCCTGAATTTTGGGTAAAAAGTATTATTATCCATGTATTAAAAAAGGTGACGTTAATTAGCCTGGAAACTTTCGCCGAATAACTCTTGTGACCCATATTGGAAAGTTGTTTACAACTCTAATCAAAGCTCGGCTTACACAGCGGAGTAGGAATCATGATGTACTGACAGATGCCCAGACGCCATCTTTGCTCTTCATCATAAAACATATGCATTGAGTTGATTGAATCGACAAACGAAGTTCAATCATTATCGATCGTATCAGTCGTTACGATCGAGTCTCCATCATAAATAAATTGGATTGATTGAATCGACAAACAAAGTTCATTCGTTATCGATTGTATCTATCGTTAAAGTTTTTTATTAAATCAATCGTTAAGGTGTCTAATCAATTCATTCTTTTTATTTGAGTTAATTGAAAACTGAAGGAAGAATCCACTCTTCTTGAAACAATCGATTATTGAATACTGTCCCTTAATTGAGTGAATCACGAAAAAATTCAAATAGGTTTATATTGTTAAATGTATTTACCTAAGCTTAGATTTAAATCGTCTAACTAGAGATGTTTAACGAAAAGATGCTATGTATTGATCGAAATAATCTTCATTTAGAACATGTTTTTTGTCTTTATTCAAACCTTACGTTGCTGTCTTTAGAGTTGACAGAAGTTCCATTCCTGATAAAATCTTTAATCTTTAGTAAATCACCACGTTCAGCATTTTTTACGAAATTCTGAAAATAGAATAAACAATTATAGAAATGCAATATATCGTCTTCATATGAACACGTGTCGTGTGTTGTTGATGTGGTTCAGAAATATTTCTCGATTTTTTATATAAATTATACGGTTGGTTTTCTCTTTTATAGATATCACACTAGTATTTTTTGGAGCCCTTTATAGCTTAATGATGTTTGATGTGAGCCGAGGCTCCGTAATGTAGACCGTACTTTGACCTTTACTGGTTTACTTTTACAAATTTTGACTTGGATGGACAGTTTTCTAATTGACACTGATACCACAGCTTCTTATATCTAAAATAGTGGACAAGATAGCAATGATCTTTGCGTGCTCTATACTTTTTTGGAAGGGTTAACATTGGAGATTAAGTGGTATAATCGTTAATGTTCCTTTTATTTTTGCATTTATCTAAAACACACACAAACAATATTCTACAATTAAGCTCTGATCAACAGTCACGTTGAGCTATAGTTCAATTCACTTGGAGTCCGTTATTGTCATAAATAAGTAAGACACCTGGGTTTTTTTCTGGAACAACGAAGCAAATTAGAACAACACAATGTCTTATAGGTTTTTTTTCATCAATAAATAAATGTGTTTTGCTTGCCATGATACAAAGAAGGTCGCAGTCAAAATAAGTAAAAGTGAGGGTAAATTAATAAAAAAAAATAATTATGACGTATTTTGACAAAGATAGCTGTAAATGATTTCATCTTCAAGTTATGCTCGTTTGGAATCTGTAGTAATGACCCACGTGGCGGACACTACATGACATTTACAAAAAAACAGATTTTCGCAAACAATATATAGTACCCTAAATAGTACTATCTATGTCGGTGCTTTAGAAATCAATGTTTGAAGATATCAAACATGGATGATCATCGTTGCAAAGCAAAAAGCAAGGGATTAATATAAGTTGCAATAACTTGTTTCCAAATCCACTCTAAATAAATATGTTAAAACTAAAAAAAATAGCCGAAGATACGAATAATAAATTAAAAAGGGGAAAAATCTAAAAATTATGCTTCGGAAGGTTTATTTAACCTTGAAATAACACAACCGATTAATTTTTAGAACGGATATACGGATCGATAACATTTCTTTTCTTAAAATATAAAAAAATATGTTGAAGGTAGTTTACAGGTCCATTATCAGTCAAATTCACAGATCTGACTTATATTTGATTTATAATATACCAAAACATATATCCAAATTACAAAATGTCTAAAATAAAGAATAAACAATGCATAAACGCGATATTGTGTATCAAAATTTCGTGTTTTTTTTTAAACGTCATATAATGTATTTATTGAGATTACCTCTGAAGACTGACAACAATCATATACCAGCTTGTTATCAAATATTAACAAACATGTATATTAAAAGTATCATCCCAAGAATACTGAACTCAGAGGAAAATTTAAAACGGAAAGTTTCTAATCAAATGTCGAAATGAAATGATAAAACACTTCAAACGAATGGAAAACAACTTAGGTAAAAGTTTTTTTTTTTTTTTTTGTATACACAATATTTGTATTCAAGTTTTATATAGAACAGTATTTAAATGTATTGTATTTATTTTGTAGACTATTTTGTTGCAGAACATATTGTCCAAGATTCTGACATCTTGTGTTTTTGATGGACCTTATTATTTTAGTTTGATGGACTAAATATGCAGATCAGATGCATTTTGTATCAAAAATTAAATTTAAGAGGTGGTCACTGTGCCATTCAGTATCCAAACTTGTGTTTGTTTTATTAATTTTATAAAGTAAAGGGTAATGTTGAAGTGCAAATAATTGGATGTGCTCAGTTATTTACACATATGTTCAAAATAGATGGAGCATTTTAGCACATAAATACTTTATGTTTGGTTAAGGTTAATGTACCCTTCTGTAGCCATTTGTGTATGAATTTTTCAAACATCAATTGTATCAAAACTACAGATATAGTGAATAATAGAGACAGGCCATTTTGAACATATACTAGAGGGAAACTTGATGCAAAGCATTATTATTTACTGTTGCATTGCATTTAATAGAAAAAGAGTACTTTGTGGCAAATAAATCAAGATTTTTATAGAAAATCCACAGCCTTTACTTCAGAGATTTTTGTTATAAAATTTGAAACATAGATTACTCACTTGCTTTTCTATGATGTGCTAGTGTTTTTTTTTTGCAAAAAGTTCTAAACAACCTGTAAATTCCAAAATACCTCGTGATGAGTCACTAAAGTCGAGCGCACCCTAAAACGTGTACTTGATTTAATCTATATTTTCATTTGTTCTAACCAATAACTACATTAATAAACTTGTTTTAATGATATCAATGCTAGCACTGCATGCAATAATCCTATATATATCGGTCATCAAATTACCAAGTATGATAGAACAAGGACAAAGGCTGTGGATTTTCTATAAAATTTCCATATGTTTAGCATTGAAGCAACACAAGGGTACACGTGCATGAAAACATAATATACATTATTATTATTTACTTGATATATTATATGATTTGGTTTATTTCACCTTTTTTTCAAATCAGTTAAATTCACTGTTTATAAAGTAATAAAATTAACGCTACCAATTTTCTTGCACCTGATGCGCATTTCGATAATACATGTCTCCTCAGTGATGCTCGTGGCCAAAATATTTGAAATCCAAACCTTATATAAAAGATGAACTTATTCTTTTGCACTAATAAATTGCACTAATGACTACATATTTTAATAATGTATCAGGAATTAATGGCACTGCAGTTACTGTGCGGCTTCATGCAAAAGTGGTATCTGGGCATAAAAGAAGTACTGTTACATATTTACCTCAGAACAAAAGGAAGGTTTCTGTTCTAATATCAATAGGAATTAAAATAAAAAAAACGTGTGATTTTTTTGAAGACTGTAACTACACCTTCCCTTTAATGTTAAATCTGAAATTTCTAATAATCGAGAGGGAATCGAAACGCGTCTGGCGTACTAAATTGTAATCCTGTTACCTTTGATAACTATTTACACCATAAGATATAAAAAATTCGCCATTTTTTATTGGAAAATCGAGAAAACATGTTGTAGTTATTGTACGGCGTGTTGTCGACTGACAAATGGTCATACAACGGCATACCATAATTTCTCCCGTCTACATCACAGTCGAATAAAAAAGATAAAGCTGAAATTTTGAGTCATTAAAAGTTTTGATGATGTTTGGTTGAGAGTTAAAAGTACTACTAGTACTTTAAACGAAACTGTTTAAAGTCATTACAGGAAACCTAAACACGGATTTATTCGATTAGTTAAGTGACTTAATCCACTGACCCTTGTAATAGAGGGGGAACATAGAATGATTCACATCCCCCCTTTACCTTTTTTTAGGAGAAGCATTCATTATCCCTCGTCACCTGTTTCCCGCCCGACTCTCAATTCCTTCGTACCTAAACCCCACTCATTCCCAGAATCCTGTCCACCCAGTGGCTTCTTTGGGGAGGGGTTTTGTGGGTTGAATCCCCTTTTTTTGCACGATCAATGCATTTGAATGGCACATATGGTTGGACCCCCTTTTCCACTACCTTCTTGGTTGGGATACTCCTTTTAAAATTGACTATGTCTGCCATGTGTAACCTGGTGATCTAATTTGGAACAAAAATATCTTACCTGTAGTTATCATAAAACAAACTGCCTCGAGGGTATAACTGAATCTAAAGGATATCTTTAGGGGCGTTTGCGCCGATTTAAAAAATTTTCATTCTTCCATTTGCGCCGATTTAATTTGTTCATTTGCGCCGATTTTATATTTGCTCCTAATTAGATTTACAGGTAAGTTAAAACTTGTACATGTACTGTGCTATACCATTGGTAAAATCTGGTGATAATTGTTTTTCATCCATGTTTAAGTTAATTTTGATTCATATTATTCTGGAGCTTCGTTGTAACTTGATGGACAGATTGCACACTGAAACGGACCGAGGAGTCAATTCTTTAATCATCGAGAGCCATACATATCGGAAGGCCAGTCAGTGTTCTGAAACATACATTGTAACTACCATAAAATCGTGTAAAGCCAGAGTTACCATGGACTCTATTGTCAACACATAGATCAAGCATAACCATGTGGCAGATGTCCGAAAGACATATGCTAAAGAACTACGGATACGGTCAACAAGGAAAAAAAGTCTGGAGATGTATCGTGTAGGCCTGCTTCCACCTCCCAGTGGTGAGCAGGGGACACCAGTTATATACATGTTGTGATTGACAATTCATTACATTTGTATAAGTGGCAAAATGAAGAGGTCTATAATGATAAATGAAAAATAACGTGACTTGGTTGGAGAGTTCTCTCATTGACGCTCATATCACATCTTCTTATATCAATTCACCTAGCTGTAATTTAACTGTAATAAAATCGGCGCAAATGAAATGCAGATCGGCGCAAATGCAGAACGCCGATCTTTAGTATCAATTAAAGAAATGTTGTCATATTTATGAATTACCACTATTACAGCTAACAGTTATGTTAACTTTTAGAAAATAAATAAATAAAAAATATTAAAAGAAGGGAATATACATTTAATACACACACCATAAACAAATATTCGTTTGACCATGTAGTTGAAATTTTCTTTCCAACGGTATATTTATTTCGTTTTGCTTTACACTGTTATGTGAGTTTGATTTTTATACGCCTGTCAAAATTTGACGGGATGTATTATGGTATACAAATGTCCGGCGTTCGTCTGTCCGTCCGTCCGTTTGTCTGTCCGGCGTAAACATGTCGCACCGTAATTGGAGAACGACTTATCCAAGTTTCATGAAACTTAACATAGTTGTTTCTTATGATAGTCAAACGATCTGTATGCTTTTTGGTGAAAATACGTAACGACTGTTTTAGTAACGGGACTTTTTTTTTTACTAAAACAGGAGTGCTTTTTTTTCATATGTCCCACCGTATCTAAAAACGATTGATGATTATTGCTTAAACTTTACCGATTTCTTAGTTATAATAATCTTAAGATCTGTATTCTTTTTAGTGATGATAAAAAAAACCAACATTTTTTGAGTTATTGAGTATTTTGTAAAAAGGAAGAATGTTTCACATGTCGCGCCGTACCTTAAGGATGATTTATGAATATTGCTTTAAACTTTACACACTTCTTAGTAATATGAATCTAAACATTTTTATACTTTTTGGTTTTGATTCAAAATTCTGTTTTAGAGATATTGAAATCTTTAAAAAAAAAAAAAAAGGAGGGGTTCAAATGTCGCGCCGTATCACAAAAACATTTTTTTTGGAAATTTCCGACGTTTAAGAAAGCTTACCCCAGAAATGCTTTATCCTCACGTTGTAGTGCTATCCAATAACTATACGTTGGGGTTCCGTTTATAATCCCTAGCCATAAAGAATTACTGAGACAATGGGTCGGAAAGTGCGTGGTCCCCAATGCGTATTTTATCGAGTTTGGCTTTATTTCCATGTATCGGACGAGATTTTCAGCCTTTAAAAATGCTTACCGTAGAAAGGCTGTAGTACTATTCAAAAGCTGTTTATTGAAGTATAGTCTATAACCCCTAGCCATACAAAACTGCCAAGGCAATGGGTCAAAAAGTGGGTGACCCCAATGCGTATTTTATCCTATTTGACTTTTAATTAGTCTTACGGACGAAACTTTCGTCGTTTAAGAATGCTTACCCCAGAAATTATGTACCCTCACGTTGTAGTTCTATCGAATAGCTACACGTTATGGTTCCTTTTGCAATCTCTAGCCATTAAGGAACTACTGAGACAATGAGCCGGAAAGTGGGTGTCCCCAATGCGTATTTGATCGAATTTGGCTTCATTTCCATGTTTCGGGCGAGACTTTTCGGCCTTTAGAAATGCTTATCCCAGAAATTCTTTACCCTCCCGCTGTAGAACTATCCAATAGCTCTTTATTAAAGCAGAGTCTATAAATTCCTAGCCATACAGAACTGCCGAGGTAATGGGTTGGAAATGTGTGATATAAAGTTGTATTGTCGGTATACTAGTACCATGATTTTTTTTTATTTCACATCAAAATTCTATATTTTCAGTCGTTGATATGAGTTTTGAAAATCGCAAATGTGGATTAAACATGCGTTAGTACGAATCACATCCTGGACTTTAAAAGATGATACTTTGTTTGAATCGTCGTCATGATTTTTGTCGAGCCTTCGACTTTAGTCGAAAAAGCGAGACTAAGCGATCCTACATCCGTCGTCGTCGTCGGCGGCGGCGTCCACAAATATTCACACTGTGGTTAAAGTTTTTGAAATTTTAATAACTTTCTTAAACTATACTGGATCTTTCTTAAACTATACTGGATTTCTACCAAACTTGGACAGAAGCTTGTTTATGATCATAAGATAGTATTCAGAAGTAAATTTTGCAAAAAAAATAAATCTATTTTTTCCATATTTTACATTTGAATGGACTTAGTTTTTCTGCGGGGAAACATTACATTCACTCTGTGGTTAAAGTTTTTACAATTTAAATAACTTTCTTAAACTATCCTGGGTTTGTACCAAAATTGAACAGAAGCTTATTTATGATCATAAGATAATATCCAGAAGTAAATTTTGTAAAAAAATAAATCCTTTTTTCCATATTATACATTTGAATGGACTTAGTTTTTCTTCCAGTTAACATTACATATGTGTAAAGTCTGCAACTAAAGTTTTTAAAGCATTTATTAGATTCATCAACTATGCTTGATTTTTACCAAACTTGGACAGAAGATTCTTACAATCAACAGATTGTATCAAGAGGAATATTTTTATTGATTTTTTTCCTCATTTTTGTTGAGCCTGCCATTGACAGTAAACGTAGGCGAGACACTGGGTTCCGTGGAACCCTTACAATTTTTTTTTTATTGTAAATGCTAATTAAAAAGTCGTAAATATGAGTTAGAAATCTACAAACTAAAGATAGAATTTTGATAATGGGATATAAAAATCTTTGTTTTCGAACATAAAAGTTAAAAACTATGATTTTGAAGAAAAAGAAAATTGTCGCTCAAGTAGTTTTCCAAACGCAATTGCAGGATGAGAAATGCTGGATAGGTTGACACTAGTAAAACATGCATGCTGAAATTGACTTTTGAAATTGATGATTGTCGACTCGTCGTAGAAAATGCTGCTGTTATTTTTGTCTGTAATCAGAAAATTAGTTGAATTCTTATTGCTCTAAACATGCTAAAGAAATGTTCGAAAACAAACAGAAGGTATAAAAGTAAATCTTAAGTTCGCGTAAGGTCATACAATTTCAAAACTCATTCTGATGTCACACATGTTCATACAACACATGTCAATACACAAACGTAGTAGTCGCTACGATATTATACGCAACCCTGTGTATATAGATACAGCATAGTGATATCTATAGGGCGGAATCTTTATAGTTATAGTAAGACACCTAATTGTAGGATAAATATAGATTCTTACAATGATACCCGTGGATTATCGGATTTATCCAATAGAGATAGTTAAATTATCTAAGAATCTGTTTCTCTAATGATTAAAAAGGCATTTTTTTATTTATTTTTTTTACCGAAAATCCCCTTCGAGTGCCTTTCACATTGCATGAAGTTGTCAATTTCATTAACACCTGTTATCATATTTTGATTCATCCAGTTAGCTTTTAAAAGGTCATGAACCTTAAAATCATCCAATGATCTTTTGAGATCACCAGCAACCACACGTTGATTAATTTTTTTTATACAGGATAAACTTCCATTGAATTAGAGAAACTAAATTAATGATATGTTTTACAGACCAGGAAGCCTTTCCAGCATGTATTTAATATAATTTCCCCAATGAGCATTAATTACAAGACGGAGAGCCTAGTCGATCTCAAATTGAGGGGTGTGCTGATCATGTGCATTGGTCAAAGGGAATTTTTCGAAAATGTTTACAGAATTGTAAAGAAACCTGTTGACTTGCGACTTATATTTAAAACCTTTCCATCATTATTTGATGTAAATTTGTAATATAATAAATACCTTGATGGATTACATGAAAATATGCTGATGGAGAGTTTACTCGGTCCTGAAACTGAGGGGTGCAACAAATTATGGAAAATCCCCAAAAGTTGATCTAATTTGTAGTGTTGTTAATTAATTTCTTGGTCAAACAAACCGATAAATCATTTTAAGAAAGAGGTTAAATTTTAGAAACGTTTAGCTCCCCATAAGTAAACATCCTTACTAGCTAATTGATTATTAAATTCGATAAACCTTTCAAAAGTTAAAAAAAAAATCGTCTCATTTAATTTCTTAATAGAAGATTTCAAACAAACTATCAATAAACTCATCATATATACCAACCTTATTTTTTGTACGCCAGAGGCACTTTTGTCTAAAAGAAAACTCATTAGTGACACTCAAATAAAAAAGAGTAAAAACAGTCGAAATATTATAGGAAGTGAAAAAGAGCGTTTAGAACCACAATTTTGAAAGTTTTGCTAAACATAGTTAAGGTTAACCATTCCTAGAGTAGACAATCTTCAGTTTTATCAGCTGTTGGTTATTTATTTTGATCACATTAATCATAATTCATGTCAACATGGAGGTGACTACGATGTTGATACTTATAAACCTAGTACCTTTGATAACAATTGATAAGACTCAGATAAAAATCTACATGGCTTTTCTTAAAGTAACTCATTTTCTTGTTAGCAAATATTCAACACTTACGTCTTCAACATCTAAAAGCTTCCTGGCAGCCATTCCAGTGTATCCTAAAATATAATAAAACAAAATGAATTTAAGTAACTTATTAGTTAAGAATTTAAATGGCATGTACTAAAAGGTGGAGTGGAGTGGAGTATTGGAGTGAAGTGGTGGAGTGTTGGAGTGGAGTCATGGAGTGAAATATGCTTAATATATCCAAACACCAATATCAATTTAAAAATCATTTATAATTGTTTTTGGTTTTTAAATTACAGCACACAATGATTTTATATCATTTCATTTAACATACTTGATTATTCATCAAAGTTGGACAATGTTTTAGGTAGAATTTTATGACAGCTTAGATGGAGGGGTATAATGTAGTGTATCCTGTAATTTATTTTACTGTAATGAATTGTTGTGTATTTCTAATAAGAAGGGGGAGGCAAAGGCCCAGTAACCTATCATCAGTTAAAATTAATTTTGGAAGAGCTCACAAAACGTTTATAAAAATACACATATTGCTTATTTTTCAAATTGTGGTACGTATAGTCCTTAGTTAAAAAAGTATGTCTTATTTCTGACAAAATATGTTAGAATTAAACAGAGGCTAAAAAGTCAACTTGTGAAGAAAAAAAAATATTAATATTTTTGTCATCAATGGACTATGATATAATAAAATTAAATTGTCAATCAACATTTTCAGTCACTTTGATTTTTATCTTACATGTTAATTAAATGACTGTAATATTTAAAATAGTTTGTTTCTTCCAATTGAAAATAGATAAGGAAAATGCATCTAGCCACCATCGACTGTTCATAGAACCCATAAAACTGTCATTACTATAACCTTAGCAACTAAATAACTTTAATAGATGAGAAGTGTGGTTGCTTTTTGTTTATTTGATAAAATAAACAGATGTTAAAACAATACAAACGACACATTAAATGTTCTGCATATTATGAAAACACTACAGATATAAGTTTATAATGAAAACATTTTCAACAAATTTTAATGTAAAATTAAGACTTTATCTATTATTCTGAACATTTATTGTTGAATTCAGAGCGATTCTAGGAAACGCAAATGCTCATCTGATATACTTCCAACTGAATTCCAACCTTTTTTTCTTGCACAGTCACCATTTAAATGAAAATCTGTGTTTGTAGAGAAACAGATTGTTTCAAGATTTTAGATCTTGGAATTTAATACATTCTATATTTTTAACACAAGATCATTTGGAACATTTCTATGTTTGTCTGAAAATGATCGTCCACAGCCGAATCATTTTCTTATTATTCCAGCTATGAAAGTAAGATGGAAAGGTTGTTTAGGTGAATCATGTCTTTGAACTTCAGTGTCTTGTTTATGAAATTATTTACACCAGAATGTTTATCCCCAATGCTCTTCAACTTCGTACTTCATTTGGCCTTTTTATCTTTTTGGGATTCGAGCTGATGAATCTTTTGTAAAAGAAACGTGCGTCTGGCGTATATTCTTAATTTAGTCCTTGTATCTATGATGAGTTTATTGTTAACTAAGGTAAAATTGCTCTTAGAGACCCCCTCCTAAATTATAGAAATCTATCATTTAACATTAATCTTAATTTTTTTTTTAATATTCTTTATAAATATAACCTTAAAAAATGTCCCTAACATATCCAAGGTGAATAATATTGGTATAATGAACATGAATGCAGTTAGATGCTGTTGAAACATTTAATCTATGGTTGTATAGCTACACACGTATACACAATGTCTTATAAATTGGTTGTAGTTTCTAACTCATTGTTTTCACTCCGTGACTCTACTTATAAACTCCACAACTAACACTCCACTCAACTCCACAACTGCACTCGACTCCACTCCACCTTTTAGTACATGCCAATTTAAATGTAGATATAGGAAGATGTGGTGTGAGTGCCAATGAGACAACTCTCCATTCAAATAACATTTTTTTTAAAAACAAACCATTATAGCTCAATTTGGTACTCAATGCTCTTCAATTCGTACTTTTTTTTTATATTTGGCCTTTTAACCTATTTTTAATTCCACCGTCACTGATGAGTCTTTTGTGGACGAAACGAGCGTTTTGCGTAATAATAACATTTAATCCTGGTATTTATGATGAGTTTAATTCTACACAGACCCTACACGTTAAACATTCATTGTATTGAAACAAAATGTTAACTTGATCTATAACTTGTCATGGTATTGCCTTTATAACATATAATTTTTAATCAGCATGATATCAATATGCTTGATAAAAAAATCTAAGTCCAAGGACCATAACTCAGGACATAATCATTAGACCGGAACTATACTATCTGACATTATCTGGACCTCGTCATGATAAAACAATGCACCAATTATTAAATCAATATAACAAAGCATGAAAAAGACAGACAGATAGTCAAAGGGAGTGCAAATCTAAAGCCCCCTTCGAATTCGTCGGTAGGGGTCTAATAACTTTAAATATCAGCACAATAATAGTTGTCAAAGGAACCAGGATAATAATTTGATACGCCAGTTTCGTGTTTCGTCTACGTAAGACTCATCAGTGACGTTCAGACAAAATAGTTTTAAAGCCAAACAAGTACAAAGATGAAGAACGGTTGAGGACCCAAAATTCCAACAACAAAATCGTTTGGCCAAATACTTAAGAAGTAATTGCTGCAAGCTATACTTAATTGTAGTTTTAACATGAGCAGGCATTACATTTGTGATTATTTTTTTCCCGGGCGATAGAAAGGGCTAAAATAACACAAAAATAATGCCTACCCAGGTTAAGACTACAATAAAGTATATGTTCCGGACCATATGAGTATTTGGACCATACGCGTATGGTCATGACCATATGCGTATACTCATATGGTCCGACCATACGCGTATGGTCCGACCGTACGCGTATGGTCGGACCATATGAGTATAATACTCGTTTGGTTATTAACGGGCCGGAACATATGAGTATTTGGACCATACAGGTATATATATTTTTTTCAAATTACATTATAAACGTTTCAATAATACAAAAACTTTATCTAAAAAAAACAGTGATGGTTTAAAACATGACAATTTTGGTAATTTTATAATAAAAAAAAATACGTAAAATTTAATATTGATGCCATAGTTAGTTTTCATCGTTAGTTACATTCCTGCATTTAGGTTTGGGTGACATTCACTTCCACACGGTATCATAGCTTTTTTGCATTTGCAAGAAATTTGTGCACGATCTTTTTCATTTACAAATTTTGTTTGCGAGTGAAAAACAAGCCTTTTTTGCAGCTGCGTTCAGTGATACCGAGGTCTTTGGCAATTCTGATGTCTACGGTGTTTTTAAGAAGCTCTAGATCTCAAATATCGTCAAATGACTGCAATACACCATCTTCACAACACAACTTAAATAAATTAATAGTATGCTACTTTCCAGTGACTTCTTATGTAACAGTTCATTAAGAATTTTTTGGAATTTAATTTTATTGCCATTACTCGTAATAACAAATCGGTAATGACCATCGGTATAAAATGTGTTTACTTTAAATTTGACAATTAAGTAAAATTAAGTAACTATGTGAAACTTTTTATTATTATTTAGCTTTATCTTTTTATTATAATATAATGATAAAATTACCTTTATGATAGCGTATTTTGAATGAACGGTCATATCATATGAAGAGTTTAGAAGTATGAAAAGTAAACTGTAACAGAGTGTTAATTACCCCGACCATACGCGTATGGTCGGACCATATGAGTATATACCCATATGGTCATGACCATACGCGTATGGTCCAAATACTCATATGGTCCGGAACATATATAAATGATGTAGATAAAAGATAATTACAATCTTTTTCGATATTGATTGAAAAAAACGTTATCCGGAAACACATGGAAACTGATAAAAATAATCTCAAACTCAGATAAACTATGAAATTCCGAAAATGACGCCAGATGATATAAACACTTTAATATAATTAGAAATTTTTTGCATTATTTATCTATTGATGTAATATTTTTATAATATTTTGTAAACGACTAACAATATGCAGTTTATCTACCTGAGGAATCCCTGAACTTCTGGTACTAATGAAACAGGGACCTTCACTGAGATAGCTGTGTCAGTGGAGTAATTGGTAACAGCGAGCAATACTGTTGTTGATTAAAAAAAAGATTGCAATAAAGTATGAAATAAAATAAATAAAAAAATAATCTTTATTTCAAGAGGATGATCCCATTAGTTAAAACTAATCTTCCTGAGAGTCCTGAAAATAATAATAACATAGTTATAAGTACACACAGTATTATAAGGTTATATTATACACAATATACAATTGTATTGAAATAATAATGAAAAGGCATATTAATTTGCACAATTGATGAAAAATTTGTAATATCAAGAGTATCACTCATTTTGATTTCATTTGGTAAACTGTTCCATATTTGATAACCTGAATATGTAAATGTTTTCTTTAAAAAAATTGTTTTTGGTTTTGGAAGATTTAATAGTTTTTCATCAGCTGAACGTAAGTTATAGTTTTGATTGTCAGTAAAATGAAAATTTTCTTCTAAATAGTTAGGAACCATACCATTAATTGATTTAAATACAAGTTTTACCTTTTGGTATTGAATTCGTTTTTCCACATTTAACCAGTGTAAACTATTAAACAATAAACTGGATGCTGTCATTATGTCAGCTTCTTCTATAACTCTAGTAGATTTCTTTAATAACTTATTAAGTTTATTTGTTCCACTTTCACAACAACTTCTCCATATATTGCAACAATAATCAAATAATGGCAGAATATAAGCATTAAAATAGATAATACGTATATGCATAGGTAAATATTTTCTTATCTTTTGTAATAAATTGATTCTATTTGATATAGTATTTGACATTTTATCTATTTGCTGATTCCAATTTAAGTTTTTGTCAATATATAAGCCAAGTAGATTTTCACAATCTACATTTTCTATTTGTTCATTTGAAATATTGATATCTAAACTGTTTCCAGTTAAACAAAGCCTTTGTTTTGAACCAATAATCATTGATTTACACTTTTTGGCATTTAATTTCATACAATTTTGCAAACACCAGTTTTCAATTACATGAATATCATTTTGAAGGTTAGAAGCTAACTGAATTACATCATTACCTTTACAATGTAATGTGAAATCATCTGCATATAAATCTATCAATGAATGTTCTATATTAAGTGGTAAATCATTGATATATAAAATAAATAACAAAAGGCCCAGGATAGAACCTTGTGGTACACCAGTTTTTATGCATTTAGTATTAGACATGACGTTATTGACCTTAACTTGTTGGCTTCGTTCAAACAAGTATGACTTACACCAGTCTAGTGTACTATTTGAAACATTATAATATTCAAGTTTTTCCAATAAAATGATATGATTAACCAGATCAAAAGCTTTCTTTAAATCTAAAAAATAATAACTCTGTTTATCTCTCCATTATTTATATTTGCTAACCATTCATCTACTAATTTAGTAAGTGCAGTATTACACGAATGTTTAGGTCTGAAACCTGACTGTGTAGTATTAAGAAGGTCATTACTATTTAAAAATATATACAAACTATTAGCTATATGTCGTTCTATGATTTTAGAGAGACAAGGCAAAACTACTATTGGTCTATTGTTATCAGGATTACAGGCATCGCCACTTTTAAAAATTGGGCATACTCTTGCAGTTTTAAAAATACTTGGAAATTTACCACATTTGATGCTTAGATTAAATATATATGTCAAAGTTGGTGCAATGACATCGCTGCACATACTCAAAATATTTGGTCCGACATCATCTAAACCAGTTGCTTTCGACTTGTCAAGTTTTTTTTTTTTACTTAATTTATTGAGTGCATAAAACTGGCACCATCATCACTATTACATAATTTGTTATCAACTATACCTTCAGCAATATTTGTAAAATGCAAATTAAATGTATTTGCTATATCAACATCATTTTGAATTACACTATTTTTATATTCTAAATGCACGATATTATTATGTATTTTTTTTTAGGATTAAGACTTTTGACATACTTCCAAATAGTTTTACTATCTTAACAATTTGAAATAGCATTTTGAAAATATTTTTTCTTTGCCTGTTCAACTAAAAATGTAACCTTATTACGCCAAATTTTATAATTATATATATCATTAATTCTGTGAAAATTATCTCTTTGGTGTCTAGCGCTATTTATATCAGAAGTCCACCACTCTGGTTGTTGGGTATTTTTCACCCTTTTAATTTTCTTAGGAGCATGTTTCTCTAGAGTGTTCAGAAATAGATTAAACCAATAATAAGCTGCTTCATCAACATCTCCAATCGATTCAATGAGATGAAAAGGACTATTTGTTAAATTTTCAATAAATCTATTTTTATCAAATTTTTTGAATGATCTATATTCTATGGACAAGTGCTCCATTTTTGATATTTTTGGGTTAAGTTTTCTTGTTACGCAAACAGGGTAATGATCACTGACAGCATAACTAGGCACATTTACTTCTATAATATGGTCTACATCGGTCGTATATATATGGTATATGATAGTTGCACATTTATCTGTTACTCTTGTCGGTCTATGTACAATTTGTTGTAAACCATACAAATTAATACAGTCCTTCCATTTTTGATTTCCGACAACTGTATGATTTATTTGTGAATAGTTTATATTAAAATCTCCTAAGAGTATAATTTCTTTATTTTCGGCAGAAGCTTTATCTATTTCTTTTTCAGCTGAATCAATCCAAGATTGAAATGAGCTTGGTGGACGATAAAAAAAAATGCCTATTAGAATAGAGTTTGTGTTTGGAAATTTAATTTCAATCCATAAAGATTCAATACTACTTATTTCTAAATCGACTCTTCTCTGATGACATACACTATTTTGTATGTACGCAATCACACCTCCACCATAATTAATAGCGTTTCTATCTTTTCTTTCTATTTTGTAACCTTCAATTTGTAATGTTTCGGTACCAATTTCATCATTTAAAAATGTTTCTACCATACCAAATATATCAAATAATTGTTCATATTTTAATAGAAATTTTATTTCTTCAATTTTAGCTTGCATCAATCAATCGATTCTGAATAGGACAATTAAGGTAATTTCTATGTCCGATGTTCATAAGTGTAGATCGTTTGTGTAGGCACTTCAAAGAACCTCCATTGTTTGTTTATAAAAAAGCAAACGACTGGCACTGTGATTTTTTAAGGGAGAGTTTGAACAGCTATCATGAAGAAAAAAGACCTTAACACACGAGTCATTTGGGAAAAACATGGAAAATGGCCTTCCATCCTGAAAAGTGTAATGTCATGTGAATCAACCGGGGGAAGAAATCCATTCGCATATAAGTACACTGTACATAGCCACATTCTTGAACATGTTGATAAGGCAAAATACCTAGGTGTGATAATTCAATCAGACTTACTATGGCACAGTCACATAAACATCATCTGAAATAAAGCCAACAGTACACAAGATTTTCTTTGAAGGAACCTTAACATCAGTTCCTACTCACTAAATAAACAGGCATATAAATCTATAGTTAGACAATCACTAGAATATACCTGTTCAGTTTGAGACGGATTTGTTGTGTTATTAAAATTTGCGGATACAAAATGTTAGAAATTATTATAAATTAAGGAATGTATCTCCCTCATGCAAAGCTCTGATTCTAGGAATTAGTTATACTTTTTGGACCTTTTGGATTATAGCTCTTCATCTTTTATATAAGCTTTGGATTTCAAATATTTTGGCCACGAGCATCACTGAAGAGACATGTATAATCGAAATGCGCATCTGGTGTAGAAAAATTGGTAACGTTAATGTTATTACTACCACTGGGTCGATGCCTCTGCTGGTGGACTGTTAGTCCTCGAGGGTATCACCAGCCCAGTAGCCAGTACTTTGGTACTGGCATGAAAATACGGATTTTTTGTGTTATTAAAATTTGCTGTTACAAAATGTTAGAAATTGTTATAAATTAAGGAATGTATATCCCTCATGCAAAGCTCTGATTCCTTTTAGGATTTGGCTATACTTTTTGACCTTTTGGATTATAGCTCTTCATCTTTTATACAAGCTTTGGATTTCAAATATTTTGGCCACGAGCATCACTGAAGAGACATGTATTGTCGAAATGCGCATCTGGTGCAGAAAAATTGGTACCGTAAAAGTTATTGAGACCCTTGCTCTACTGAGGATATTAACAAAATAGAAAAAGTACGAAGAAAGGCTGCTAGCCGACACAGAAACGCCTCAAGCGTTAGTAACATGATAGATCATCTAAAATGGAGAGACATCGCACACAGAAGAACAGATGCACGCCTGGTTATGTTTTATAAAATCACACATCATAACATCGTAATCACCAAAAAAGACAAACCAATTCAACCGCTCAGACAGTCCTGGAACATGCACACCATCTCTCATACCAAATTACATCCTGCAGAATACAAATACCAATCATTTTTTTCCGCACACAGTGAAAATCTGCCTTCCCCTGACTATTGTGATGAGCCAATTCTACTGTATACTTCGGTGTTTCGGAAATAACTCTCGACATCATCTACTGAATGTTACACCACATATTTTTACCGTATACATTGGAGCCTGAACGTAAAACGCAATGCTGATATTCAACGAGACTTAGGCAGATGATGTAAAGATCCGTTTTTCTAATGCAGTAAATATTAGAAATATTAAACTAGATGGTACTTAGACATACCCTTTAAAAATATGCTGTCATTTTACAATAATGTTTTATGAAATGGTAAATACTCCTTTCATGCATAACGGTAATCTAATGTCCTGGTTTTTTTTTATATTGAAATGAATATATTTGAGAAGGTGTAAGAAAAATGAAAAATGGCAAGCATACTACCGTTTCTTCTACATAACAAGAAATTTAAGATGTTGCTTCGGTTGAATGCTTCTCCAACAAACTAGAATTGGCGGCTTCAAATCTTGGAAACTTCTACCTGTAATAAATATCGAATTCGACAATCCTTTTCAAACAAACAATACTTACCCCTGTACCCACAGACGCCTTGGACAGAATCACAAAGTGGACAGAAAATGTAATATTTGCGCTTCAGGGATACATAGTGAAACTTGGGCTTAAATTACAGTTAATATATTTCCACTATATCAAGCGAGACATATAAGTAGATATATAAGAAGATGTTGCATGAGTGCCAACGAGACAACTCTCCATGCAACTCGCAAGTTACAATATGCAAAAGAAAGTCATTATAGGTCAAAGTACGGTCTGAAATACGAAGCCTCGGGACACACCGAACAGCAAGCTATAAAGGGCTCTAAAGATAACTAGGCCAAACATTTCAAACTGGGAAAAATAGTCTAATCTATATAAAAAAAAATCATTAACCTTATCAACAGACGACAACTACTGAACATCAGATTCCTGACTTATGACAGGTGTAAATAAATGGAGTGGGTTTAAACGTTTTAAACGGTACCAGCCTACACACATTTTTATAAAACAATAGTGTAACATCACAACATAGAAAGACACTTTACAATATCAATTGAAATGGCATAATTGAATCAAAAGACATATTACCCCTGGTGAACATAATTATAATGAACGAATAAAGTTAATCTGTAATACAATGTAAACATAAAATCAACAAAAAGGGTTCAGTAAATAACGACAACAGAAGTAAAGTTTTGAGATATTAAACAATTTAAAAAACAATGAACTTGAACAATTTTAAGTTACAAGGGTAACTGATTGTTTTGTGTGAGGTATACAGTTTAAAGGGAGAATTGAATTACTTTCTAATTAAATGAATAATTTTGTTGTAGTACTAAGAAGTGAAAAATGATTGTATTAAATACCAAACACTTATCAAAGTTGATACAATGTATATAACCAAGATATTACCCTGAGTACACATAATACAAAAAAGCATTACAAATAGCATCAACAGGTTGAATTAAAAAGAAAGTACCTTTGCAAATACGTTTGTATATGATTTGCGCTTTTAGTACAATATTGCAGTAGAATTTAGGATGTAGAATACCTTTTGTAATAAGTTTCCTACATGTTCAACGAAATTTACTTATCTAATTTTTGTACATATGAAAGAATTAAGTAAAAGTTTCAGTAATGTATGGTATCGAAAACCCTGACTAAATATTTCACAAATGATGCATTGATTTCGATAAAATATATGACAGCAATGCACACACAGCATAACAAACACCGTATGATGATGCCAAAGGAACATCGCCGTCCAAAAAAGGAAATTTAACAATAGGGAATGAAAAATCGTCTCTTTTGTCGTACCTTTTAGTGTAGAGTATCCCTTCAGAAAATGAAATGTCTCAATCTAGAAAAAGACAATTACTGCTGTTTCTGTCAGATTTAGTTAAACTTAGTTCCTTTGTGTACATTTCGATAGTATATGACAGCACTTCACACACTAGCATAACAAAAACCGTATTATGGAGCCAAAGTAACCTCGCCGTCCGAAGAAGGAAAATTAACAATAGGGAGTGAAAAATCCTCTCTTTTGTCGTACCTTTTTGTATAGAGTTTCCCTTAAGAAATTGAAATGTCTCAATCTAGAAAAGATCAATTACTGCTGTTTATGTAAAATTAAGTTAAACAACGTTCCTTTGTGTAAATTTCGATAGTATATTTAGGATATTATATTTAACAAAACATATCATGAAGATAACGGTAGGTATTAATAAATTCATCAACCAAATGTAACAATGACGTTTTTAACTGAATTTGGTCAGAAACTGAGATTCATTGTAATACACGAATACATTTGCTATTAAAGGAGCGCAGTTTGTGCCCATAGGAATACCTACTACCGTTTGGTGCATGTAATCACCGAAACGTACATATATCTTGTCAAGGAGAAATTTTAAAGATTTAATCATATCTTCACTTTCCACTTAGTGTATCTACCATACATTCCTTTTTTCGTTACCGTATAAGGCTTTAAACGAGTTACAGCAACTAAATTTGCAATGAGAGTTTCTAAAGACCATTCAATTAAATATTGAGGAAGTGTAGTATAAATAGTAGACAAATATAAACTGTCAACAGATTTAACTGGACCATCACAAGCATTTATTTTATCTAAAAGCTCCAAAAGAATTTTAACACACAAAATATAAATATAACCATTTTTTCCACAAGCTTTATTTCAAAGGTAAATATCAAGTTCTTTGATAATAGTAAGAGAGGTAGTAAGAAGCACTGATAGATTGTAATAGAACACTTACTGGGCATGGAGATAATGCGTTATCAATTGCAGTTTTATTTGATTAATAAATATTCCGACAAACTATGATATACACATTATAATCTGTATGTTGTAAAATTATTGTGTTTTATCTGTAAAGCAATATTTCAAACATTCCTGTTTCGATACGCTGATATAGAGGTAACTTAAATACATAGATTCGATTGACCTTATAAATGTATATATATTTTTATTGGTAAAACGGCAACAAAAATATGAAATAAAATTATAGGATTTTTTTGTTTTCTCTTCTATACATTTGTTAGTTTTGTTTGACATGCTCTTTAAAGGACCACTAATGTCAAAAGGGTAAATTTGATCTTTATACTATGGGCCCTTATGATCCCTTATACATTTCAACGACATGGAGATGAATTTGAGAGAGAACACGTCTAACCACTTGTCCTCTCTTTTTTAAGTTTAGATTTAGCGACTGTACTGCATTATATAGATAAAAGCGATAATGCTGAGAGAAAAACAAACCTCTTTCGCTTATATATAATATGTTACTCGTTAGACTTACATTGCAAAGTTCATAAAAATCCCATTCAGTAGACACAGTTATGGGAACTTCCCTAAATTGTTTCAGCTATTTTTAGCATGAAAGTTTTCCGATTGCTAATTTTAAAGTAGCATTACACATGTTACACTGTATATATATAATTTTATTTCTACGTGACAGCAGAGAGATTCCTTAACTTACTTAAAAATGTGTCTTTATTCATTTTAAAGTTAATTAAAATATTATAATATTGAAATATTATAATATAAAGTAAAGTAATTTTCTAAATATTTCATTTCTAAGTTCTTTTATTTCTTTCTTTAATTGTATGTCATTGTATTTTGTAATTTACCTCTTGTTTCACATGTAAATGTGACGGATTGTTTTTGAAATAAAGCATATTGTATTGTATTGTATTGATAACACCCTTTCCAAAATTACTAGTATAGTGTCAAAGTTTACATTAAAAATTATATAATTGACCCGAATAAACAGCTGTCATGGATGCAAAGAGCTATTGGAGAAACAATTATTTTGATAAAAATCTAAATTTTTGTAAGATCTAGTTCAAATATTTATAGTTTTTCACTTGCTTTCCATCACGATAAGTACCGAGACGTGTTTTTTTCAAACACAACCAAATCACCCACCATGACAGCATTTTGTCCAATCACAGAAAGGATTTTCGAGCATGCGTATTTTGTTGCCATAGTTAAGCATCCTTAAGTACAAAGGGCACAAGCCGAAACTATACCGACTACGTCAGAAAAATACTTTTAAGATATGTTTTAATATAAATCAAAATGTCAAATACAATGATTGGCTGTTGTTGAGATTGATCAACCCCAGATATATGATATTCACCAAGAGTAGACCGCCAAGGTTGAATGTCATATCTCTAAGGTTGAAAAATTTATTAAATCAATGAAATCAAAAGACAACAGTTCTTTATTAAATTACTTTTAACTTTTTTCCAATTTTCTCAGTGTACTTTCAAAATATACAGAATGTGGGAATTAAACATGTTTTCGGAATTCCAACTACCCCCTTACCTGGGACAGTGTTGTAACAGTGCAACATAATGACGAACTATAAAAAATAGTTAAAAACACTGAACTAATGAGAAGGATACAAATAGAAATCTATCTAAGAAAACACAACGTGGACGGGATGAGGGACGGGGCATTGAGTGGCCGTTTATGTCAAAATAGCGATGGTTTCATCTAGTTTGTTATTCCATCTAGATACATGTTGAAAGCAGGAGCAGGATACCTTACACCCTAACAACAAAAATACACTAAGTACAAACCGGAGACTATTCTCAGTTACTAATTTAAAAAAAAAATATCCATCATGACACACCCGGCAACATCAAATGAGTTTAATGTATAAGACTTCATTAGCAGTCAGATATAATCGTGTTCTAGTGCAATGCTTAGGTACAAGTATCGACAGATTGTAGACTTATATTTAACCTGATTATTATTATCCTGATAAAGAACTTTATTTTAATTACTAGAGCATGTAGTGTCACTGTATTACTCATTATATAAGTACTGTACATATGTGTACTTTTTCATATAAATACGTCTTTAATCTGATAGGATATATGTAAATTCCAAAATGAACACTATTTAAATTCGTATGGCAATAAAGACCGAGCACAGACATACGGAGGAAATTAATTCCAAAGAACCATACATGAAGTTAAACTCCGAGTCACTCACGTCATAACGGTGCCTCTATTTAGAAGAACCGTGCAAAGTTTGAACGAATTTGAACAGGTCTAGTAAAACAAGATGCATTTCAGATGCATGCTCATTAATAATGACGTTTATTGCCATTTACAACGTTTCAGTGAAGTTTTTTTTATATTCAGATTACTATGGCAAGTTGTTTTCCTCCACACTATGGTTAAGCTATTTGTTTGCCGAAATAAATTAAACAGATATTAAGAAAATTAAAATCACAATGAGAATTACAAAAAATACACGTTGAGATTTCAAAGAGACAAACTAAGGGTAAACAGATAAAAATATAACACAATACAGAATTAAGAATAACATTGACGGTACCAATTTTCCTGAACCAGATGCGCATATATGAGAATATATGTCTCTTCAGTGATGCTCGTGGCCAAAATATTTGAAATCCAAAGCTTATGTAAAAGATGAAGAGCTATACTCCAAAAGATCAAAAAAGTATTGCCAAATCCGTGAAAGGAATCAGAGCTTTGCATGAGGGAGATACATTCCTTAATTTATAATGATTTCTAACATTTTGTAACAGCAAATTTTAATAACACAAAAAAATCCGTATTTTCATGACAGTACCAAAGTACTGGCTACTGGGCTGGTGATACCCTCGGGGACTAACAGACCACCAGCAGAGGCATCGACCCAGTAGTAGTAATAACATTAACGGTACCAATTTTCCTGAAACAGATGCGCATTTCGACAACCCATCTCTCTTAAGTGATGTTCGTGGCCAAAATATTTGAAATTCAAAGCTTATAAAAAAAGCAGAAGAGCTATAATCCAAAAGGTCCAAAAGGTATAGCCAAATCCATGAAAGGAATCAGAGCTTTGCATGAGAGAGATACATTCCTTAATTTATGATAATTTATTCTTTGAGAATTTAAAGAAACACAGTGAGAATATAATAATGGAAACACACACACAAAGCATTAATAAAAACTCATCGTGAAATTTCAAAAGTATACAATGAGTGTTGTATCAAGTTATTGGGATTCTTAAAATAAGTTATGCACCAAATTATACCTTAGTCACCTGGGCAACAGCCTCCTTATAATTTTAGGGGGGAGGGAGATACAAAGATGATCAACCTCAGTTATCGAACTCAAACAATTGCAGAAACTCGATGTCTGATCAAGAGGTGAAGTCATTGGTCTACCACAAACGTATTCGTATTTTACCTGTATTATTATTTACCGTCGGTTCTTTATCAGTATGTTCACATTTTCACCCCCAATTTTTCACTGTTCATTCTGTCGAGATTTTCAGTTTGACATTTTCAATTTTCCATTTTAACATCGATATTATATATCAGAGGAAACAGATTACCTTCAGACATCATGTTGGAAAGATGCGAGGTTCGACTGTTTCAGCGCTATCCACTACAACCTCAAGAGGTGCGCCGACTGGGGTGATTAAATGAAACAACTTGGCTATCCATCCATCCCTCTACACTTTTCTGCGTCCACTGCTTATACAACCACATTGGTGATGTATCTGCCTCTTGGCTCAAGTTACCAATTAGTTTACCTCTTTCCCATCATCAATACCAATCTGCCCTCCACGTAGAGCAGCGAGAAAATCCCGCACCCGGAGGCGTCCTTCAGCTGGCCCCTAAACAAATATATATACTAGTTCAGTGATAATGAACGCCATACTAAACTCCAAATTGTACACAAGAAACTAAAATTAGAAATAATACAAGATTAACAAAGGCCAGAGTCTCCTGACTCCTGACATGCGCAAAACCCTGTGCATTCCACTTTAACTGGTCATAAACATACCCTCCATCCATTATCAATTCATTTTGCAAGTAAGTCTCGATTTTTTAATATCTTTCTTTCGTTGACATCCTCTATTCATCCTCTATTCGTTCTTCCTTATATGACAATGTTAGTTCCAGCAGGATTACCTGTTCTGTTGAAGCTGACAAAATGAAGATGGTAGGTCTCTGGTGTGTTGCTGCAATCTGAAGCGGGAGTTGTAACTTCAGATCTACCAACAGTTGTGTTGTCGAAAATTCATTGGTGTCTGCAGACTTAAATTACTTAATTACTTAATAACAGTATTTGGGTATATAAAGAATAACGAAATTTTGATATTGATATATTCAAACATCCCGCGTAATAAGAAAATAAAAACAAACAAAATTATAAAACAACATATGAAAAAAATGCAATATTAATGACATAAAAGAATATATTGAAAAAGAGTTTGAGAGGTTTTACAATATTTTGTCTGTCCTGTTACCGTTTTCAGAAGAAATTGCGGACAGTTTAGGAAAGGCTTCGATCAAATTGTAAGCTTGTTTGACATAGACAATGAGATGGTTTTAAAAAGTAAAAACTTGTATATATACATTGTATTTATAAATATGATAAGATCATTTGCCAATTTTTTATGTTGTTGTACTGAAAAATACGTAAAGAAATGGTTTTCATAGGTTATAAAAAATAATCGGCATTTTTTTTCTCTCTTTCAAATAAACCCAACATCAAGTTAATCTCTCGCATGTTGATTTAATTTTGTCTTTATTGTTTTGTTACAGGCACGTACGTTTACAATATATTAAGTTGAATATTGTTAATTGTTTGTCTATTATGTTACAAATAGCAGTTTTGTACCTGTAAATATAAGATGGCGATCATGGTGACGTGATAACCTTTAGATGAGTTCAAACAACGAAATATTTCATTATTTGTGCAACTATATGCTATCATAATCTTTTCAAAGACGTTTCTGTCTATTATTTTCTTTCATGTTGTTGTAAGCATAGCAACCATATTAATACCATATGCAAAACAGGATAGACATTTATGAAATAACTACTCTCTTTGACAAAGTGATAGATTGGGTGTTTTTTTTGGGGGGGGGGGGGGATTTGTGTTTGGTATCCTCTAATTATCAAATAGTTATCAAAGGTACTAGCCTTATAATTTGTTACGCGCGTTTCGTTTACATAAGAATTGTAGAATTTATGTTCATGTCAACAACGATCTGCTGCCTACTGGGCTAGTGATACCTCGGGGACAAAACGTTTAACAGCAGTGGCATCGACCCAGTGGTGTGAATAGTTATCAAAGGCACCAAATTTGTAATTTGTTACGCCAGACGCGCGTTTCGTCTACATAAGAGTTAGCAGTGACGCTCAGATACAAAAAAGGTAAGAAAGCCAAACAAGTGTAAAGTTGAACAGTATTTAAGACTTAAAATTCCCCAAAAAGTTTTGACAAATACGACTAAGGTGTTAGTCTGATTTTTGCGTAATTTCTGTGCGAATGCATTGTCAGATTGACACATTTCAAATGATTTTTCCCCTATTGTCTTATCTCCTGGATATCTGGAAAAGGGTCTTTTTAGAACTTTAATAATAGTTCTAACGAATAATCGCAGCTTCTTTTTTATAATTATGTGTTATTTTTCTCAAAAACTAAATTCAATCAGCGTACATGAATTTTGTGTCTATCCTGTTACCGCTTCATAAAACAGCCGTTAACACATAACTGCACTTTTAACAACTATAGTATTGGTGTATGAAATCACTATGTTGGTTACAGCATTAACATAACAAAGATACCAACAATTTTTATTCTACTAAATGTTTTGAAATTCCTTTTTCCCACTCTGTTGTACAAGAAACATGATGTGTTTATTGTTAATGCTATTTCGCGTTTTTGAAATCAACACTGACTTGTTCAATATTTATGGGGAGAACAATGTAACGGCTGATTTATGTAGCGGTAACGCGATGAACTTCAGGTACGCTGATTGGATTTTTTTTAACTAGAGGCTCTCAAGAGCATGTGTCGCTCACCTTGGTCTATGTGCATAATAAACAATGGACACAGATAAATTAGTGACAAAATTTTGTTTGGTGATCATGTGTTTGTAGATCTTACTTTACTGAACATTCTTGTAGCTACAATTAGCTCTATCTATAATGAACTTGACCCAGTAATTAAAGTGGAAAATATTTTCTAAAAATTTACAAAAATCATGAAAATTGTTAAACAAGAGTGCGCACGCTGAAATGTCTCGCCTTCTTTACTAATCATTGATATTATGTTGATAGATCTAAATATAAAGCTTTATTACAACTGTCACATAAACTTGACATTAACAAAGATAACTAAACATTGATCAATGAACCATGAAAATGAGGTCAAGGTCAGATAAACTATGCCAGGAAGACATGAACAGCTAACAATTCTTCAATACAACAAATATAGTTGACTTATTGCTTATTAATTAAGAAGAACAGACCAAAACACGAACACTTAACACTAAGCAATGGACCGTGAAAATGAGGTCAAGGTCAAATAAAACCTGCGTAATAGACATATAGATCATAAAATATTACCATACAACAAATATAGTAAACCTAATGCAGAAAGTATTAGAAAAATAGACCAAAACTCAAAAACTTTACTTTGACCATTGAAGCATGAAAATGAGAACAAGGTCAGGTGACATCCGTAATTTAGACATGTACACCTTACAATCATTCCATACACCAAATATAGTAGACCTATTGCATAAAGTATAAGAAAAAAAGACCAAAACACAAAAACTTAACTATAACCACTGAACCATGAAAATGAGGTTAAGGTCATATGACACCTGCCAGTTGGACATGTTCACGTTACAGTCCTTCCATACACCGAATATACTAGACCTATTGCTTATAGTATCTGAGATATGGACTTGACCATGAAAAATTAACCTTGTTAACTGATCCATGAAATGAGGTCGAGGTCAAGTGAAAACTGTCTGACGGGCACAAGGACCTTGCAAGGTACGCACACACCAAATATAGTTATCCAATTACTTATATTTAGAGAGAGATTTACATTACAAAAAATCTTTTTTCAAGTAGTCACTGAACCATGAAAATGAGGTTAAGGACATTGGACATGTGACTGACGGAAAGTTCGTAACATGAGGCATCTATATACAAAGTATGAAGCATCCAGGTCTTCTACCTTCTAAACTATAAAGCTTTTAAGAAGTTAGCTAACTCCGCCGCCGTAGCCGCCGCCGGATCACTATCCCTATGCCGAGCTTTCTGCAACAAAAGTTGCAGGCTCGACAAAAAATTACTATAAAGAGCAATAACCCAGGAGTCAATTGACAATTTTGGTCATGTTGACTTATTTAAAGATCTCACTTTGCTGAACATTATTGCTGTTTACAGTTTATCTCTATCCATAATAAGATTCAAGTAAAAAAACAAAAACTGAAATTTCCAAAAAATTACTAATTCTGGAGCAGCAACCCAACAACGGGTTGTCCGATTTGTCTAAAAATTTCAGGGCAGATAGATCTTAGGTAGCAATACACAGTTAGAAGTTTAGTTTCGCATTATGGCCCCTGTGAAATTTTTAAATATGAAAGTTTTTGTACAATAAAATTGATTTTTAGATAATTGAAGAATAATATAGCCTTCTTAGTGGGTTTATATGAGCATTTAGATTGATTTTAACATGTTTTATAGGCCATTTCTATGATCGACAGTCCGTATTTTCCTATCCGTACCGTTCATAGGTCCATAAATTAATGTAGTGTTTATCAACAAAGATTTTGCGCTCGATCTTTTCCATTAAATTTTATGGAAAAACGAGCAGAAAGGCATATGATTTTTTTTGGACCACTTGATAGATATAAACCTATGGACTCAGGAAAGGTATCACAGGTATCCAAATTTTGGAGACTATTGTGACATGTTCACCCCCCTTTTTTGCTATATTTTGTATCTAAGAAATGCAGATTGTTGCCATGGTTACAGCCAAAAGGAATTATATTTCACCCTTAAGACCATTAGAAATCAAATCTATGGAAGATTTTCTTTCTACAAGTATATACATGCATAACACATATATAAAGCCTTCTTTGTTAGACAGGAGGGGAAAGAGGGTGTTTAAAAATTATGAGTGTCAATTTTAAGTTTTTTTCCTAACTGTGTATTGCTACCTTAACCTAATTGACAAATTTATTCATGTCAGATTTGCTCTAAATGCTTTGGTTTCAGAGTTATAAGCCAAAATCTACATTTTATCCCTATGTTCTATTTTTAATCATGGTGGCAATCTTGGTTACTAAGCAGTGTCACGCCACACATTTCTTTAAACTAGATACCCCAATGATGAGTGTGGCCTAGTTTGGTTAAATTTGGCCGAGTAGTTTCAGAGGAGAAGATTTTTGTAAAAGTTTACGGACGACTGACGACGGATGCAAAGTGATGAGAAAAGCTCACTTGACCTTTCAGGTCAGGTGAGCTAAAAAGATATTCTTCTTCGTGTCACTTATACAAAAAAATACATTTTATTTCTAAAATATTAACGATGATTGCATAAGAGAGGGACAAAAGATACCAGAGGCACAGTCAAAATCAAAGATTGAAAATAAACTGACAATGAAATGGTTAAAAAAAAAGTTAAACAGACAAATAATAGTACGTACAGAAGACACAACATAAAAAACTAAGGACTAAGCAACACAAACCCCACCAAAAACTGGGAGTGATCTCAGGTGCTCCGGAAGGGTCATCAGATCCTGCTCCACATGTGGCACCCGTCGTGTTGCTTATGTTATTACAAATCCGGTAAATTGTCTAACTCGTTAGGTCACACTCGTGAAAAGGGAAGGGTATTGCAGTATCGACCTAAGGAACATATCCGATATTATCTGTGTTACGATTATTCCATGATGATCAACCAACTCGTAATGGCGTCCGTAAAATTAACGAAGGGATGATTTCAACTTCACCATTTGGAACTCTTGGTTTAATAGCTTCCTTGTGAGCAGCAATCCTCTTTCAAGGAAATCATGATAGGAATTGCAAGCCCGGGAATATAGTATCAATACTCCGTATGCAGGCGCTTCTGGGATGTCGCTAAATAGAAATGGAAAGTTCACTATTGGGAAGCTGAAATCATCTCTTTAGTCGTAACGTTTTTTTTTAAACCAACCCTCGTTGTCAATTTCTAGATGAAAGTCAAGATGCGAGGCAGACTTAACTGTATAAAATACACTAGTAATTTTGGGGCCCTTTATAGCTTGTTGTTCGGTGTGAGCCAAGGTTCCGTGTTGAAGCCGTACATTGACCTACAATGGTTTACTTTTATCAATTGTTATTTGGATGGAGAGTTGTCTCATCGGCACACACATCACATATCTTCCTATATCTATTAACTTTGTCTGCATGTAGTATCCTTTAATACTAGTTCGATGGGATAGATTCTTTAACATAGTCAAATTTTTTTGTATTATTTAGTGAGAGAACATTATCTAAAATGTGGAACGTAATGATAAAGAATATTGATTACATCTTATCTTTCCCAAGAAAACAAGTTGTAAGAAAAGGGGCCCAATTCGTTCCCATTAGAACTCCAACAGTATGTTGAGAAACGCGACCTCCAAACGTAACATATATGTTGTCAATCAAGAAATCAATCTTGAGATTTTTTTGTTTGAATTAGAGTGATTCTTTACAAAGTACTTTTTTCCCTCACCAAGACACGATACTTGTATCTTCTTTCGTCATTCTTTTTAAAGAAACAAAGTAATACCAACTCTTTCAAATTGTCTTTTAGTTTGGACTGGGAAATGCTGTAAATTTTAAAATATATATATATACTTTGATCAATAGCAAATCATTGTTAAAGTATGTTCTCGTCCTTGTGTGATAAAAATTAGGACTCAGACAAAAACCCATACCCCCTTGAAGTTAGATGATTACCGGCTATGTTATGTCTGTTTGTTTTGTTCACTCATCGTTGTCAATATAATGGATTTTAATGCGACTGTCATACAAGTGAAAGGTTATACTAGCTATACAACCATGCAGGTCTAATATATCATTTTCTACATAAGATAATGTCTGTACTAAGTCAGGAATATGACAGTTGTTATTCATTCGTTTGATGTGTTTGAGCTTTTAATTTTGCCATTTAATAAGAAACTTTCAGTTTTGAAATTTCCTCGGAGTTCAGTATTTTTGTGAGTATACTTTATACTGCTGTTGTCTTTATTTACACAGTAGTCAACTAAACAGCATCAAATTGAGGTAAACGTATCGTTTTCAAAAATATGCATGAATGATGTGTCTATACAATGTCACGTTATCAATCAACCAGAGTTTAAACGACTGAAATATGCAACCAATCTCCTCGGTGTTTCGTGGTTATATGTAATATGTGCGGGGTTCGTTGGTTCGAACCAGTTATAACACAAAATAAATAAACATTGAATTACAGAAAAACATTACAAAAAGTACAACTAATTAAGTAAGGGGAAGGGGAAATATTTTCAAGACTTATAAAAGGCTAACGAGTGTCCCAGTACCAAATTTACCTAACTTATACATCCGAAAAACAATTAAAAAAAGAATACATATTAAGTTATGTTTTAATTTTTTGATGACAAAATCGATGCAATGTAAACAATATTAAAAGACCTTTTTACAACATCAATAAGATAGCCTTTACAAGCTACGAGAAATGAAATACATAGAATATGATTTAATGGTTGAATCATTAATAAAGGTGAATTAAAGAAATGATATTCGTTTTAACAGCCAATTTAATTCAATTTGTCAAATTAATCAAAGAAATATCGCTGATGAATTTTTCACTTGTAAGTGAATAATTTGACCTCATTAAATTTGTATATAGACCTTCAATATAACCTATTGGCTAGAAATTGGTTACGCATGCATAATTTGTGTTCGGTCATTAAAAGGAAAAGAATGTCTCTGGATTATTTAACAAAAAAATATCATCAAGATAATTAAAGATTTTCAAACGGTTGAATGTGTCAATCGAATGTAACAATAAAGTGTCTTTATTTAATTTGGTCCTAAACTGCGATTGATAGAAATGCTGAAATAAATCTGTTATAAAAGAGGAACAATTGGTGCCCATTTGAGTACCTACTGCATGTCGACACACTTTGTTGCCGAAACTTGTATATATGTTGTCGATCCAGGAGAAAGTATAAAGCTTCCATGATGTCTTCACATTTCATCAAGTGTGGTCAGCATACTTTAATCGTTATCAAAAAAAGATTTTAAAAGAGTTACAGCAAATAAACGTTTTCTAAATAAGATTGTGTGAAGATGAATTGAAATGAGTAGGAAAATTGCAACTGGCAACAATCAAATGGACCATCAAAAGCAAGTATTTTATCTTAAACCTCTAAAGATTTTTACCACTTCAAATAATTAATATCATTATATTTTCATAAACTTTATTCGAAAAGAACGTAATAAATTATTTAGTTGTAATAGAAGCACTGGCAGATTAGAAATAGAACATACACAAACTATAGATGCGGCGATGAAACGAAATTTAAATGTTTGTGTAATTTAGGTGGTGAGCAAGTACAAAGTCGGGACTTTCAAATAAAATATACTTTATGTCCTGCGACTTTCTGTCCGTTTTCAAAATCAAAGTGCTGGATAGCACCTGTGGAAAGTTTGCAACGGAAGATTGTAATATTTCAAACAGAATGTAAATGCGTAGATTGCATGGTTAACTATTTGAAAGAAAAAAAAACTTAATCAAGAAATAAACAGGATGCTTCTTGAAAGTCTCCCAAACAAAGCTCTCAAAATTAGTCATTCCAACAGTCGCCTGACATTTGGCAAAGTGGTCTGGTCTAGTAAAGTGATATGCACAAGTGACGTCTAGGTATTACACCTGTATGTCATTCAAATCTTCTTTAAATCATGTACAGTAATATTCATGGTTTATGGGTGGGGATCTAGACAGTTTACAAGTTCTTAAACAGGCAGGAGATAGAGGAAAAAGTGACCCTAAGGGACTAACTTTTTTTTCATCTGATTTGTTTAAATATTCCGTACATGAATATATGTGGTTTCAGTGTCGGAATTTCAACAGTTTTCAGTTTTCGAAAAGAATGGGGTTGATCTTGACTGTTTACAAGTTCTCAAAACAGGATGGGGTGGGGTGACACTGAGGGACTCGCCTTCAATTTCATTTGATTTGTTTCATTGTCCAGTACAAGAATATATATGGTTATGGGGTAGGGGTAGGGATCTTGGCCATTTCTAAGTTGACCTGAAGGGACTCCCATTGTATTTCAATTGATTTGTTTTGTTGCCCCATACCAAAATATATATGGTTTATGGGTGGGAATCTCAACCGTAAAAGTTCTCAAACAACAAGGGGGTGGGAGTGACCCCCGGGGATATGCTTTAATTTCATTTGATTTGTTTTATTGTCCAATACAAGAATGTATATATTGTTAAGGAGTGGGAATTTCAGCCGTTTAAAAGTTCTCAAACATAAGGGGGTTGGGGATGACCCAGAGGGACTCCCGCTATATATCATTTGATTTGTTTTGTTGCCCCATACAAAAATATATATGGTTTAGGGTGGTGATCTTGACTGTTTCCAAGTTTTCCAACAAGAGGGGGTGGGGTTGACAAAAAAAAGAGTCACCCCTGGGGACTCACCTTTTATTTCATTTGATTTGTTTTATTGTACTGTAAAAGAATATATATGGTTTAGGGGTGGGGATCATGACTGTTTTGAAGTTATCAAACATGACGGGTTGGTTGGGTGACCCCATGGACTCAACCTAAATTTAACTTGATTTATTTTATGGTCCTGTGATCATTACTGAAAACCATATGTGTCCGTCACTTACTGTTTTCAAGTTAAAGTCATTTGAAAATTTAGTGGTGCAACCCCTATGTTGTCCTGTTTCCTTGACTTAACGTACTTCCTTTAAAAAAAATCCCATAGGCTTCTATAGTTAGTTACTCCCTTCTGTTGGCCCCTCAAAATACACCTAAATAAACCCCAAGAAAAAAATAAGAAGACTGAGCAAAAACTTTTTTATGAGTTTTAAAGCAAGTACAATGTAGTTCAATTACGAAATCTGTTCAATGTAATCCCATTTTGTAATGCCGAATATGTAAAAGGCCGAGTTTATTATAGTCCGAGGTTGTTGTGGGCCGAAATTAGATGATATAATATAATACTCTCGATACTCTCGGGCTTTTAGGTATTGCACAAACATTTATAAAAATCGTAGTCAGCGTCGAAAAACGGTCATTCATGAAATATTTTAAACACAGTATTTTAATTTTCTCTTTAACCGGAGGAAGGTAGGAAACCTTTGAAACCGGGATTATAGTTCTCCCGTCTGGAGGCACACATATATGAATCTGACGCATGTCTGGAAAATACCGATAAAAGCATAACGTACGTAGAACTGCCGTCTCATGTGTGTATTGATTTTACTTTCCGCGAAGCGCAGATCTGCGAAGTATTGTTTGTTCGTCAAAATGAAGTTGAATTATTTGGTTTATGGATAAAATATCAGTATATTTTAATTGAAGCTGTATGCCATCAAAATAGGAAAGCTCAAAATCTCAAAAGCATCTTTCTATTATTAGTTTTCAAACACCAGTACTACATTGTCTAGATGTAGGACACACTTCCTAAAGTAAGATAACCTATCACTTCCGGTTAGAGGCCGATGACTTAAGAAAGTTTATTGCTATAGCAAGCTATAGCAAACTTTCCAAAAAATATTATCGATAAACTTTAAATCACAAAAAAAATTCAGTTATGCAAGATCTACAAACAAGCAGCAAAATTTTGCCAATATACGTGCTTTGTTTGGCCTTTTTGACATTTTTTGGATTCGAGCGTCGCTGGTCGGTCTTTTGTGGACGAAACGGGCGTCTGACGTATACTAAACTTAGTCCTGGTATCTATGATGAGTTTATAGTTAGTAGACTGTCGCACTTTATTGAAGTAACTTGTCCTAAATTAGTAAGCTGTTTTATCCTCTTTTATGATTTGAGTAAAAACATAAAAACATAAAACGAGATATTTGTTATGATTTTTTTTTAGTCATCAATGTTTGAGAATCTAGTAATGAATATGCAGATATACCTTGGTGAGTGACTCGTGCTCTTTATAACATCTAGTTTATATATGTAATCGGATGAAGAATTTACAATGTTATTTTTGAAAAAAGTAAAATCACAAAAATAATGAACTTAGAGAAAAATCAATTCGGAAAGTCCATAATCACATGGCAAAATCAAATAACAAAACGCATCAAAAACGAAAGGACAAGAATTGTCATATTCCTAACTTGGTACAGGCATTTTCAAATGTAGAAAATGGTGGATTAAACATGGTTCTATAGCGCTAACCCTCTCACTTTAATGACAGTCTCATGCATCAAATTCCGTTATATTTACATTGATGCGTTAAATATACAGACACAATAAATTAAATAGTCAAAATATGGGTACATCAGTCATCATCGTATAAAAGATTGAGAATTCGACAAATGATCAAAATCGAAGCAATACTTGGTTATTCTGAACAAGTAAAACAAATTTTATGTTTTATGTGTTTTTCAGAATCTGCACACGGTATACGGGCTCAATCCCCTGTATGTATTCTATATTTCCTAATGCGTTAGACGACTGAGGTTCAGAACGCAGACCGGGATTTTGACATTGTGTCCTCAACATATATGGATGATTAGTTCCTTGTTTGTATGCATGTTAAAATGTTTCTGTTTGTCATTAAAGACTTTGACTTTTTTCAAGGTTCAAAACATTATTTTGTCATGTTAAATACTCAACAATCATGCATAAATAAGGTAACTTTATTTGTTATATGGTGTATGTATGGTCTCAAAATTTCAGGGATCAGTCACTGATCAAGATTTATATTTCGTGGATAATTCAATATTTCATATACTGAAAGCAATAGGTCAACTATATTTGATGTACAGAATAATGTAATGGTGTGCATACCAGACTGGCAGGGTTTGTATGAGCTTAACCTCATTTCACATTCACTGTTCAGTGTTATTTTTTATGATTTTGATACTGTAAGCAAGAATGAGCCACTATATTTATGACTAGATTGTAAGATGTACTAGCGTGTCTGGCAGCTACCACCTGACATTGACCTCATTGTAAAAGTGCTTTCTTCGATGTTAGTTTTCGTGGTTATGCCGTTTATAAAATTCTGTTTCAAACATGTTGAATGGTTTATTTGACCGCATATTAAATTCTTTGGATCATTGGCAATCTTTATATTTTGAAATTGGGTCTGTTTCTGAGTTACTAGACACAAATAACTATATTTGGTTTATGGTATGATTGTAAGTCGACTCCTTCCTTTCATGATTCAGCATAACCTCATTTATATTGATTATTGATAATGTGAGGTTTAATTACTGTTTAAATGGTACAGTACTTGTAGCAAAACCTCCATAGTTCACCGTTCAACATGATTTTGATCAAACTAAGCAGAAGAGAAATCAGATTGTGTACTCATGCAAAAAATCCTGACTCTGCAGTTGGTTTATGTTTTCAACAAGTGTGGTCTTTTCAGATTTTTACTTGACAGAGCCACCAATTGCCACTGGAAGTGAAATGTCATGATGTTTAAGTACATGGTTAGAATTGAAATTTCATTCATTTATGGGTTGAGAAATAGGAAAGACAAGAGACATGCCTTATTTACTACAGCATGACGTTTCAATACTGGCTATTACTTATCAGAGTTTAATGTAACACAATCCCAGTCACTACATGCACTAGGAGGGAAGGAACTGATAACCATTTCTGATCACCTAGTAAGTTAATGCACAGTTTGTTTTGATGAGTTAAGTAATATGAATCTTTTTGTGTAGTGAATTGTGGAATGATGTTAGTTTGCTGGCTTTTTTATATTCAGGTAGAAATAGGAAGATGTGGTGACACAGTGGTGTGAGTGCCAATGAGACAACTCTCCATTCAAATAAAAATTTATAAAAGTAAACCATTGTCTGCCTTATGGTTTTCAATAACTCTTTTAATATCTATTACTTTTTTTGGCAATTTCCTATGAGTATGAACTCTATGGTGCCAGCAGGGACCATTAAACACAAATATGAAAGGAAAGTATCTTGATATTCTTGAAATAAATCACAGCATGTCAAAGGTTAAATTGATTATATACTTCAATGAACTCTAAAAAAAAAGATAGATAGTTGTCTCATTTGCAATCATATGCCATATCCTTATTTTTTAATTTTAGGTTAATTATTCACTTGTTTGATTGAGGATGTTGAATTTCTACTGGTATCGAATAAAAAGCCATCCATAAATCCATATAAACTTGAAGCGAAAATATAAAGGACTATGAAAGACTTTAGGATAATGTAAAACTATCGAAAGTTTAAGATCTATCCTTTCAGTGTTTATGTTAATAAGAACTTGACAACCATACAAATAAAGCTGAAATAATTATAAGAATTAATCTTTATTAATCATTCCATTAGTCAACAAAAAATCATATAATTTTCTTGTTTTGTTAACATCAATTTTGATCAAACTTCTAGCCTGTCCAAGTTTCAAACATCCATTTTTCTTACATTCATTAATCAGTGAATCACGAAATTCTATATAAGCCTCTGGAACCAATCTGATATTAGCACAGATCTCTTGTTCTGTCTCTCCTAGTTTTTCATAACCTGGCAGACTAGAAATATCTAATGGCGGTGCTGTTTTTCTAGGAGCATTTGGTAACACAACTAAGCCTCCTTTTGACATATTGTCTAGCACAGCTTGCCTTTGAAGCCATGTTTGACAAGAAGTTTCATCTTTTAAATGTGATAATAGGTCTACCATAAGATGTCTTTTCGATTTCACTACATTTCTCCTTGAATTAAGGATGTGATACATTTTACTCTGCTGCATGGAGGTCATGCCATTTTCTCTTCTGCTCTGAAGTTTCTTGATATCATGTTTTAACTCTCTCTCATAATGTATGGACTCAAGATATTTACAATATTCATCAGGTGAAACCAATGTTATGAATACTCTCAACTTGTCAATAAGGTCCTTGATGGTGTAACTGTATCTACGGCTGGCAACTTGTACTTTTGGTATGTTGATCAGACCATAATCTCTGACAATTTTTTTTCTTTTCCATCTTTCTTTCATGCAATCATAATACACATCCAGAACTCCCAACTGCATTTTACTATCTTCATCCTCCTCATCAAAATCTAAATGTTTGATTTCCAGTTCCATAAAGTTGTCATATTCTATTGTAAAATCACCCCTTCCAGCCATATACCCGCTCAGATCATTGTTTTCTGGGTAGCGTGGAGGGTCGTCACATAGTTTATATACAATCGGTTGAGGATAAACAGTCCTCTCTGCCTCTTTAAAGTGAGGTAAGTCCTCATGAGGTTTATCAATGAAATATTTATTGTAATGATTCTGGCATTCTGATTGGCTCTTTGTCCGTAGCCTGTGAGCTACATCTGACCAGTTGCCATAGCCACAGTCTGACATGATGTCAAGTAACGTTGTTTCCTCTTCGGCTGTCCATGTTTGTTCAAACAGTGGAAAATCTGTTCTACAAACAGTGTAGGGATGATCGTTTTGATGAACACCAAATATAACTCCTTTAGAGAAGCAATGAACACAGATAGTCATGGAGTGACATACCTCAGCTTTACATACAATGTATGGCTTTCTTAGTTCACATTTACAATTCATACAATAGTGTTCCTCATCCATTTCAATGTTTGTTTAATAAATCAGTATGATATTAAATTTGAAAGTTTTCTTGAATTCATTGTGAAAAATGTTTTAGTATTACTATGAGATTTACTTTAGCCTAATTTAGGCCCTCCATCGTGATAGTTGCCTGTTATTGAAGCACCACTGAAGTCAAAACCAGGATTCTGTAAAATAATTAAACAAAATCATAAAATGTTTGCTGAACTTACTTAATTTTCTATAGGTCAATTTAGAATGTTTTCGTCAGGTTATTATAGTTTTTGAGAAATAAAAACTGTGATAATTTTCCCAATGATTTCCCCAGACAGTTTATAAAGAAAGACATTTTATATGAATAAATGGACCTTTTCTGTAGGCTTTATAAATGATTCTAGTAATTTATTTGAGATTGAGCTTTACAAAGAATTAAAGCACCAAATGTACAACTGTTAGATATAAGAAGATGTGGTATGAGACAACTCTCCATCCAAGTCACAATTTATAACAGTAAACCATTTTAGATCAGCATGGAGACTTGGCTCACACCTAACAACAAGCTATAAAGGACCCCAAGAATGACTAGTGTAAAACCATCCAAACTGGAAAACCTAAGTTCTAAAAGTTTAAGACCAGAGTAGATATAGCATATCTCCAACATCATGAATATGCAAAAATAACATTCAGATTATTTTATTTTGATAAAAAAAAAATATTGAATTGGTCTTACTTTAAAATAACAAATATTGACAGAATAAAAAAACAATTGTTTTTAAAATTTGGTATTAATAAATTTATTAGAAACCTTCATATGTTTATTCTTTTTTATCAAGTTTAATTGAATACTGACAAAATGAACCTTACCCTATTTTTGTCTTTAATGAAGAAAATCTCCAAATTCTCCCTGAAACATGTGAAATGGAGAATAAAACTTGTTTTCAAAGTATTTAACATGTTTAAAAACATATATATATTAGGGTAGCTAAAAAAAAGTCCAATGAAACACGCCTCATTCTGTTTTAAAAAAAAAAAAAGATTTTTCTATTGCTTCACATACATTATATTAAAAAGAAAATGTGGTATGATTGCCAATGAGACAACTATCCACAAAAGACCAAAATGACACAAACATTAACAATAATAGGTCAACAATGAGCAAAGCCCATACCCCATATAAAAGGCCCCAATAAGACAATGTAAAACAATTCAAACGAGAAAACTGACGGCCTTATTTATGTAAAAAAATGAACAAAAAACAAATATGTAACACATAAACAAACGACAACCACTGAATTACAGGCTCCTGACTTGGGACAGGCACATATATCAATAATGTGGCAGGGTTAAACATGTTAGCGGGATCCCAACCCTCCCCCTAACCTGGGACAGTGGTATAACAGTACATGTACAACATAAGAACGAACTATAAAAATCAGTTGAAAAGGCTTAACTCATCAGATAGACAAAAAATACAAGTGGACGTGGCCTGGTACTTATACATCCCAACACAAAAAGACACAATGAACAGATCTGAGAGTACTCAAAGTTATCTGACAGCTAGTTCAAAGCCATTTACAACTTATAAAAAAATCATGCCTCTAAGACTAAGCAATCAATCCATACACATCCAACATACAATGGATTTAGTGTAAAGACGTCATAAACAGCCAGAGAAAAACATGACCTTGTGCAATGCCAAGTTACAGGTATCGACAGATTGTAGATCCATGAAAATGTATATGTATCATAACATACTAGTAATATTTAGTAAGCTTTTAATCTACTGATAACAAAGTCAATATTTATACCAATAAAAACAATATTCAATGATCTTATTACAGTGTTGAATAGGTAACCTTTAAGAATAAGTTTATTTAAAGAAGCAACAAGTTTACATGGATCATTTTTAAATTTCTGGGCAGGGTTAACAACATTTCCGTAAAAATGAGGATGTACTATCCCGTTTGAAATAAGTTTTCTACAGGTACAACCAAACTTCAAAACCAAATCTTTATATCTATGGAAAAATTTAGTAAAGGTTTTAAGTAATTTATGGTAACGATTGTTAAAATCAAAAACGTCACAACAGACACGGGCATAGCGAACAAGTTGTGAAATATAAACACCGTAAGATTATGTTATCTATAAATTCTGTATTAAAAAATTAAAAATATAACAATGTTTTGAATTCTTATTGATTGATTGTTCTTTTATTTTTGTCCAGTTACACATAGTTCATGTTTATATGCCATTATTATTGTATTACATAAAACACATTTTATTGGACAGCAGAAAACAGTATTACATGTAGTACATGTAGTAACTGAACTTAACTTTTGATTATATTAGTCTATATATCCTAGAATATGTTTGCATGAAGAGAATCAATAAAACTCTACTTGGTATTCAGTGAAAGTTATCATTTTTATCAATTTAAGGATAACTCTTCTACAATTTGTACTTAATTCTATTTTAAAGTCAATATTTACCTTTTTTTCAATTCTATCCTGTTTTCATGGTTTTTAACACTGAATTTATTTTTTGGCATTAAAATATAAAAAATCCTTAGATAATTATTGTAATTCATTATTTTGTTTAAAATTTCACATTTAATGAATTTTATATATCCAATTATTTTCTAATCTAGTCTGACTGTCCTAATGTAAATACACAATTATTTTTTATTAATTGTGAAAAATCCTGGAAGTATCAGATTTTCCTCATAAATATTTAGCAATCACATTAAGATTTAACATTTTTGCCAGCAGTCAAGGTTTGGCAATAATATATGCAACATTAATTTTTGAATTAACAGTACATGTATATGAGTAATATCTAGCTATAGTCCAGCAGCTAAGTCCAATATTTTGGGACAATTGATCACTTTATGGTAAAAGCATGAAACTTTGCACAGTGTTAGTTATGATGCTTATAAACATTTTTGGATATGGAGCCATAAAAAAAAATCCACAATGGCCGCCAATTTCAAAATGGCCGTCAACAGTTATGAAGCAGAGTCCAAAAATATAGTAAAATTTATCATTTGAAAATAAAAGCACACAACTTTCCATATTGCTAGTTCCGATGATTATTGATCTTTTCTGAATATGGAACAATAAAAAAAAATCCATAATGGCCGCCAATTTTAAAAATGGCCGCCAGCAGTCATGAAGCAGAGTCCCAAAATATGGTATAATTTATCATTTGAAAACAAAAGCATAACACTTTGCATATTGCTAGTTACGGTGCTTATTAATCTTTAATGAATATGGAACAATCAAAAATAATTCCATGATGGCCGACAAATTCAAAATGGCCGCCAACAGTCATGAGGCAGAGTAAAAAAAAATGGTACAGTTGATCATTTGAAAATAAAAACATAAAACTTTGCATATTGCTAGTTATGATGCTAATAAATCTTTTCTAATATTGAACAATCAAAAATAGTTCCTTAATGGCTTATTATCAGAAACTATGTCGGGTATATCTATAAAGCTATTAGCGTCACTGATGTCATTTGTAGACGAAACGTCGCATCTGGCATACAGAAATTATCCACAAGGAATATATAAATCAATTTATGATCATAGTTTTTACAACATGGCTACTGAAAAGACATTCAGGGTATCAAGTGTAGAATATGACAAACCGACTAAATCAATTAATATTGATTGGGCAAATTGTATCCTATGCCAAAACAGTATAGAGGAAAAACTTATATGCCCATTTGATTCTAAACGTCTAAATGTTGGGGCTGTTTATCAATCTTTAGCTGACAATATTAAGAAGTTTCATAAATTACGATTGATGCCTGAAGGCCTTAATGTGTGCATTGAAAATTTAGATGAGGGATCTGGAATAGCACAGTCTTTCATTGACCAAAAGGCATGTTGGCACAAATCTTGCAACTTAAAACTGAACAGAACAAAGTTGAATAGAGCAGAAAAACGAACCTCACATGAGAGGATACATAATAAAGCAACCACATCTAAAAGAAAACTATACATAGCTTTTCCTTTCAGTCCACCAGTAACCCGTCTGTGTGCTATTTCCATAATGAAAATAGCCAAGAAGCCCTTGATGAGTCCTCGACATTTGGATAAGATACACGTGTGAGAGAATGTGCAGTAAAATTAAATGACACATCGTTTCTTGCAAATTTCAGAACTGTTGATCTAATTGCACAGGAAGCAAAGTACCACTCGGAATGTTTAGTTTGCTTATATAATCGTGCATCTCGAATTGAAACGAAAAATGATAATGTCGAATATAAGAAGGAAAGTCAAATCCATGGTATTGCATTTTCAGAAATAGTCTCTTATATAAATGAAACAAGATCGTGCGATGAGACCATACGTGTTTACAAGTTGTCAGATCTATGTAAACTTTATACGGAAAAAATAACATGTCTAGGTGCAGATGTTTCATCTCGAGTTAATAGTACACGACTTAAACACAGAATTGTATCTAATTTCCATAACTTAGATGCTTACAAACAAGGCCTTGAAAACATTCTTGCTTTCAAAGATGACATTGGTCCTGCATTGAAGAGAATCTGATTAGAAGGCTTTGATAATGAGTTTGTCAACATATCAAAAGCAGCTAGGTTTGTTCGTAAAGATATTTTCGCATCAAATTTAGAATTTAAAGGAACCTTCCCAAATGGATGTCAGGAAGTTTCTGTACCCCAGTCATTGCTTTCTTTGGTCCGTCTGATTCAATTTCGACCTAACATTTAGGATCGTTCATATTCTGAGTCGACATTAACAATAACACAGCCTCTAATGTAAAGTTGTACAAAGAAACTATCTAACCGTCACATGATAGATAATGAACTACCTCCAGTTTGTGCTTATTTGGGAATCATGATCTACTGTCATGACTGTAAGACTAGAAAACGTGATCTAGTAGATACTTTCTTCAAACTTAGACTGTCTGTCGTCTACAACCAAGTGTTAGAAATTTCTACTTCCATGGCCAATGATGCTTGTCGTCGTTATGTCCAAGAAGGTATTGTTTGCCCTACCAATCTACAACGAAATGCGTTTACCTAATCTGCTGTAGACAACATTGGTCACAATCCAAGCAGTATCTCGTTAAAAGATTCATTCCATGGTACAGGTATATCTTTATTCAAGCATATTTCAGAGGTTGGTCAAGGCGTTGTTTAAACATTTGACCAATCTGAACCTATTTGCAAATGCCAATCAAAGAGAGTGCCTCTTTTACCAAAGAGTTATTCAAATCTTCCACCAGCTGTACTAAGATTCAGTGAACCAGATATCCCATTAGTTGAAGGAGAACTTTCAATTGAAATGTCCTTAGTTCCAGCTGTATTAAAAGGGGAAGTCAAATGGCTGAACAGCTGTGGATAGGATGTGACACTGGAAAGAACTCCCGATATATTTCAATCAATGGATTGTGCCTTGCTCTAGGACCATTGAAATTGAAAGTATTTCCACTGTTCCATTCATTTGCCAGTTGTAACACAGTCTCAGCTTTTTTTTGGGAAAGGTAAGAAATCAGCTTGGGACATATGGTTCGTATATGAGGAGTTGTCAGAGGCATTTCTGCAGGTTATCGAGAATTCAAATGAAGTGGAAATTTTAAAAGTGTTAAAAGTAATATAACGATATATTGTGCTTTTGTATGATCGATCTGGTACAGCTAATGTGATGAATGAGTAAAGAAAACAGTTATTCACGCAGAAGACAAGAACAATTGACAATATTCCTCCAACACTGCACTTCATCATTAAACATACGAAACGTGCAGCTTACCAAGGTAGTGTTATTTTGGGCAATTGTTTAGTTGCAAATCCAAGTATGACCTCACCAGATTTATTTGGTTGGCAAAAACTCTTATGGTATCATTCTGATCTGTGCTTGCTGAAGCTTCAATGACATGCATGTAAATTCTTGAAAGCAGCATTTAAATGCACAGCATTATGAAACTGATCACCGGACTGTGAAAGAGAAACTGATTAAGACTGTGCTTTCTTTTGATTTTCCTGCATTTGTATCATATTTTAATTATAATTTTGATCTGTTGTTATGTTGAATAGTAACTTGTGAGGTTTTTTTATTTCTCTTATTTCATTTCTTAAAAAAGAAATACTCTTTGCACTGATTCAATACTGCATATGTTGGATATTTCAGGAAAACTGTGAAATTTTCTTAGGTCATTACATGTAGCTGTGAAAAATAAGAACTCATAAAAAACGCCATGTTGAGTTATATCGGCCATTTTTATTTCATAGTTAATGTCACCTGTTACATTAAATAATAATATGCTTGTTTATTCGTTCTTGTATTGAAATTATTGATCCATTATTTTTTAATTATTTTTATACCATATTTAAAAACAAACATCAAATTTTCATATGTTAAACGGCGCCATTTTGATTATTGCCGCCATTTTGAAAATATTATCTATGCACCCAAGTATTTATGATACATAGTAGGCCTTTGTCGATATCAAATTATCCAGTTTCACGAATTTGGTAAATTTATAACACACAATGATGGTGTATACATACGAATACTGTCAAACTTAGACATTTTGACGCGCCATTTTGAATTTGGACGCCATTTTGATGATTTCTGTATTATAAGGTTTAAAAAAATAATAATTGACATATCTTAATTGTATTTTCTTAAGTTTGTGACATCTTCTGAACTCATTAAAATTGGAAGACTTCATCAAGTGAATTATGTTATGCTTATGTCGGCCATCTTGAATTTGGCGGCCATATTGGATTTTTTTTTCGTGGCTCCATATCTAAATTTTGTCTATACCCCTTAATCTTTCACTATGCCAAGTTTCATGCTTTTACCATAAAGTGATCAATTATTCTGATATCCGCTGGACTACTATATGAAGGTTTGGATGGGGTTTACAAAAACAGGGAATAATTGGCAAACAGTGAAGAATACAGGATAAATAGAAGAAAAGAGAAAAATAGGCCAAAACATACAGAATAATGGGGTGCTAAAATATGAAGAATAAAGAATAATGTCATATTCATAATAGATAAAAGAACAAAATGGTATAAAAATAGATGAATAATGAAATTAAAGACCCCTGATTCAGACCCTAAAATATACCAAAACGTATATTCTAATTGAAATACAGACAGTAATTTCAGTCTAGCTAATAAATGTCAGTTCAGAGGTAAATCAAATAACTGTTGAAGAATTTTGAAATTTATAGTACATATAAACATTTATTATGTTTATAGTCTACAGTAATTGATTTATTATGCATATGTAATGGGATATTTTTTGTTGACATTTTGAAAATCCAATTTATCAGGCTCTACTTTACCTCGTTCTGAAATTTTTCCAAAGTTAATTTCTGTTCCATCTGATCAAAGGTAGAGGGATCTGCTGCATATTGTGATTTTAACAATGACTTCCAACAGTTTCCAACAGTACTATGGACCTTTGGTAAACAGATTCTTATCAACTTCTTATCTTCTGTAAACATATATGTACATTGTCAGTATGAATTAAATCAAGAGACCTTCAATTGAAATCTGCAACCCAGAACAAAACAAATGTTGATGAAAATTCTCTGTTACATACTGTTTCACTTATCATGACAATTCAATATTACATATATATTATGAGATTAATATCAAATGAAATGTGATATTAGAACATGACATGTATGTTTTCTTTATTCCCTTTTGAGTTAGACGGTTTTATATTATTGATCGCACATTTCTTATCATGTTTATCATATATTAAAATATGAAGATGTGGTATAACTGCCGATGAGAAAACTTTCCACAGGAGACCAAATGAAATAGAAGATATAAGCTATAGGTCACAGTACAGTCTTTTACAAAGAAAAAAACCCATACCCCATAATTAACTTTAAAACCCCTAAATGACAAATTTATGGAAAACAATTCAAAGAAGAAAAAATAAAAGCCTGATTGATGAACAAAATAAAAATAAAAGTGCTTGATGCCTTATATAAAGATGCGTTTCTGGTATGTACAAAATGATTTACAAAGTCCCTTGCGGCAAGGGACTTTGTAAATCATTTTGGCCAGGCCTTGCCAATACTCAAATTATTAAACAAACTTATACCTAATGTCCACACAGCTTCATCAGCATGCACAGCTTTATACAAATCTCCCTGGAAATATAGAAAAGATAAATTGAGTCAACCAAAGGTACATGTAGTAAATAAATTATTTCAAACAAAATATTCAAACATTAAGGAGTGGATCTAATAAAATCTTATAAGGAACAGCAGCAGTGAATATCTTGGCAAAAACTGGTGCAACTGATATATATCAAAGTTTGTATGATTAATTAGAGGCATTGAGGAACCTGTATGGCTGGCCTTGTATTTATGTATATAACTTAAATGTAGGACTGAATCTGGGTACTAGTTTAAGTATTGTTTAGTTTGATTATGGGAGCTAGAGGTTTAATAACATGTGATTATTCAAGTTTTGCTTAAATTCATGTTTACATGTAAATCAGGCTGTTGGTTTGCTTGTTTGAATTGTTTCAGTTTTTGTCATGTTTTGGACTTTTATAGCTGACTATACATTTATGTCTATGATATAGTTTCAGTTCAATACACTCATTGATGAATGTCATGCAGTGACCTATAGTTGCTTACATTCATCACTTCCATATCCCTTTGATTAAGGTAGATAGTAGTCTCATTGGATATTATTACATATATTTATTGTCTACAAGAAAATGGACATTTTATCGTCATGCACCAAATTTTACAGTTAAATCCCCGGTCACCAGAATCACAAATTTTTTGTTGTGGAAGATCTATAAAATAGTTGTTGTAACACTGTCATGCAAAAAGTCACATTAGCTACGACATGTTCACAATGGTTTCATGATGGGTACAAGACAGAAAAAAAAAGAATTGTAATTGTACGGTCCTGGGTTTGTTGCAAGTTGTTCATGCGACCGTCGTGCAACAGTCGTGCAAGTCGTACGGCAATAGTGAGTTATTTGGGGCTATTATTCAGGTTTTCATGTTACAGTATGCACATGTTACTGTCAGGTCACTATCATACAACTGAGCACAACAGCTGTGGGTCACTCTATGCACTCATGCCTTAGACTCTGAACTCAGCAACTCTCAGAAAAAGCTCTTGAAACATGCCAGGATCCATTCCATGATTCCAATAATATCACCAACAGATTCCCACTCAAACTCTTGCATTAGTGTACTACATGTATACTGCCCAAACATCATGCACCGTTTGGTCCATTGCCTAACCCACCAACGTCTGGCATATTGCTGGTTCTTATATTGTTCACAGTATTAAATCAACGCGGGTTAACAGGACTTTTTCAGGAAGGGACAAGCATGATCGTTCTGGTGGAATAGCCATCCTCTTTAAATGGCAGATGGTATGTTTTTCCAAACATTTATTCCCGCCAAATTGTATTCTTCTCAATAAAACAAAAATTTGTTGCATGACAAACGTACAAATAAACCACTGTCATGACAGACAATCAATATTGTGCGAGCATTGAACGAAATTTGGTATTCCTAAGATAATTATACAACTGTATCAAGAGCGTCTTGTGACAGTCGTGAGATTGTCATACGACAGTTGTGCGAAAGTCATACCACTGTTTTATTAAAATGGTTTATGTTGGCACGAAAATGTGTTTAACGCAAGACAGTCACACAACTGTGGTGATTAAGGCACTCTCACAATTGCCACAAGACAGCACTCTCACAACAGCCACAAGACAGTGACACAAAAAAGGTGCATGTCTAATTTTCGTACCATGACACACACTAGCGCCACATTGTTGAAAATATCATGCGACTGTTGTACGACAATCACAGATGACTCACGATTTGACCAAATTTTATGTCGTGGATTTGTCGTCATGTCATTTGCCACAATTTTATTCATTTGGGACCCTCTTTTAAAAGTTAGATTGAATAATGTGTTAATGAAAAATCTAAAAACAATCAGAATATTAATATTCACTTGGTTCTAATTTGTATTATATGTCTCTGGTTCTAACAATAACATAAAATAATTACACTGAACACTTCTTTTCCTGAGACAACCACTTTAATTGTTTTGGTTTGTATGTTTATTGATATTTCTTTACATTTAGTGCCTTCTGGCACTAAAACTTCTACAAATACGTCTTCTACAGTTTGTAACCACTTTCCCCAAGGCGTATTACAAGGAATAATTCCACTTTTCTCATCAAAATTTGCCATTTCTTGCCATAACTCTGTAGTAAAGTGTTCATTTACTTATTTTTAGCTTTTTGTTGTCATTATTATACCGAAGCTTTGAAAAAGCCTATTGTGCAAGGAAAAGAATAAAAAATATGTCTAATTTTTATAAGAATAGGATGGTATTCACAAAAAAGTATTAGAAATATAAACAAAACAGATGTAAATATGAAAAATTGATTTCACGGTTTTAGTATTTTCCGGAATTTCAATCGTGGTCTTTCCAACCAAATTTGGATAACTGAACATGTGTCTCTTGATTTCATCATCAAAATAATATATTTAGTACTGATTTAAGGGATTTGCAATCCTTGGTTTCAAACAGGGTTTGTTCAGCTGCTTAAGGTAAAGGTTACTTCATTGGGGAAACTATCAATGTTCATCTCCAAACCGTGCTAAATAAAAATATTTTGTTAGCAGATGGGGATTTCATGCCGGTTAAAATTTCTTTAACTATCATTTCCTTATATATATATCTCAAATTATCATTTTATTATGAGGTTTAAATTATACCATTCTCTTCCCTTTTTTTCTGTACTGTGAATTGTTCATCTGAGCTGCTCACAGGTCCATTACTTGACTCTCCCAGAGTCTTGCTTAAGGTTCATGTGGAACCTATGCCATGGCTAAAATGGCCGTATTTTCACCTCAAAATTTTCTCTGAGTACATGCAAACCTGTACCTCTGGAAATGTTTTAAGGCATAGCATGCCCTAGATAAATAAAATTCAAATGCATTGTATGATTTAGAAAATTCATAACTTAATTGGATTTTGCCGTACACTTTTTTTCGGCTCTGCAGAAGGAATCCGGGTCCGTTCGTGCCCATTCACATTCGCACCCACTCATGTTCACCCCTTTCACTTTCGCACCCTGCATGTTCGCACCCAAAGTCTGTTCGCACCCTACATGTTCGCGCCCAATTTTAATTGGTTTTGTGTACTTTGTAATCAAGTTTTGGAAACTGTATTCTTATATATTTGTTGTCATTGTCTCAAAATAAAGTGAGACAGCATTTTTTTTTTGTGTTGAATAAATCTTAATCATGTTTTGGATAGTGTATTGTTATTTTTTTTTTAATCCTTAATCTTAAAAGTGGGATTCTGTCAACGTTCTATTTTGTGTTGAATAACTCTTAATCATGTTTTGGTTAGCGTATTGCTATAACTTTGTTTCATTGACTTGTGTCAAAATAAAGTGAGATTCTGACTATGTTTTCTTTTTTGTGTTGAATATTTTTTTTTATTAGTTTTGGTTATAATAGTGTATTGCTATATTTTATTGCTTCAGATCAAAGGGACCAAAATTAAGCTGTTAAAAACAATTATCTTTTATGTTTTTCATTTAAAATCTTGAATATTTTACTTACACCAAAGCAATTTATAATAACAATTATGATTTTCCAATTATTCAACTGGAATTTGAATGCAAATTGGGCGCGAATGTGTACAGTGCGAACGGACCTTGGGTGCGAACGTGCGAGGTGCGAACGTGTAGGGTGCGAAAGTGTATTGGGCGCGAACGAACCTGATACCGTTTATACCCTGCAGAAGATGATAAAATTAACAAACAGTTGAGTTTACCTTGATATGGTCCACTCAGGTACACAGTTGAAATAACCAATTATTGTCAGGTATCTATTGTCCATCTAATGTCCATGTCAATAAAAAATGCTCACTTTAATTTTTACCTGTGGGGAAGTTCTCAAACCTGTTTCCCAACTTAGTTTATTTTGGCACCTTCTGGAGGAATGAAAAAAAGTGCACGGCAAAATCCTGGTAAGGTTTTATTTTTCTAAAACATAAAACATACTTAAAATTCATTTATCTAGGGCATGCTATGCCTGAATTTTTTTACAGATGCGCAGGTTTGTCTGTACTCAGAGTAAATTTTGAAGTGAAAATACGGCCATTTTAGCCATAGGGTCCACATGAACCTTAAAAACATTTGGCTAGTACCCTCATGACCCTAGTCCAAATAATTATGACATCTTAAAAGCGATGCTGGACATGAGGGCCATACTGCCATGATGTCCATAGGATGAAACAGCCATACCCTGAAAAGATGAAACAGCCATACTTTGTAAAGATGTATCGTCGATGTTTTTTTTTATTTTTATGATATATCCTTTGTTTACGCATTATATATATCATAAATATCACAACAAGCCGACCATAGAGCAGACAACAGCCAAAGGCCATCAATGGGTATTGAATATAGGGAGAAACTTATGTCTTATATAGTAGCGTCCTTCAGCTGGCCCATTAAAAAATATGTATTCTAGTACAGTGATAATGGACGTCTCGTCGATGTTTTTTTTATTTTTATGATATATCCTTTGTTTACGCATTATATATATCATAAATATCACAACAAGCCGACCATAGAGCAGACAACAGCCAAAGGCCATCAATGGGTATTGAATATAGGGAGAAACTTATGTCTTATATAGTAGCGTCCTTCAGCTGGCCCATTAAAAAATATGTATTCTAGTACAGTGATAATGGACGTCATACTAAACTCCAAACTATACACAAGAAAATCAAATTAAAAATCATACAAGACTAACAAAGGCAATAGGCTCCTGACTTGGGACAGGCGCAAAATTGCAGCGGGGGTTAAACATGTTTATGATCTCTCTTCCCTCCCCCTATACCTCTAGCCAATGTAGAAAAGTAAAGACATATATATATAACAATATTATTAGGGCCAGTTTGTTTTGTTGTCCTTGTTATGCAGTTGGAAAATTTTACAGTAGTCTCTGTCTGGAAAGATGTTCTGCAAAAGGAATGACTCTAAATTAAACTATAATAAAGAAGAAAAATACAGAATTATAAAACTATATGATGAATATGACAAATATAACTGGAGTTGCCTTCCGTAGGGGAAAGTGGGTAACTCGCTATGAACAAATACTTATTTTATAATTTATGTTTATACATGTTATAACCTCAAGAAAAATAAAATAAAGTGGACGATACGTCTCACAAGGTGTGGCCGATATGTCCCATGGACGATGTGGCGGTATGGCCAACAAAACTTATGGCCGTCTCGTCTCGAAAGCCTTGGAAGGCTATTTTAAATTTTTGCTGTGATGCCTTCCTGCGTCGATGTTAGGCGTCAAAGAAAAACAAATATAATAGCATTTCAAGATGTCATTATTATTTGGACTAGCTAGTACCCTAGTCCTATTTTACTATGACATCCAAAGGCTGTATTGCCACTTGCCAGTTTTACCAGCAAAAATATTAGGACTGACAGATAATTATGTGAATTTGGTCCCTTGATGAACTAGTACTGCTAACACTCTTGTGCACCTTACGAGCACAATTATTAAATTTGAAAAGAACATAATGTCATCACATGGTCATCAATTTATTGTAAATAAAATTCCTTGTTTTCAAAATTCCAATAGGGAACATACTTTATATAATTGTTTAAAGAAACGTCTTGAAAAATTGATTTATTTAAACAAATAAATAAAATTGGAAAAGTTAATTTCAAATATCCCTTAGATATTGGCAGCCAGGTCAGGTTAGGCTAAGAAATGAAGAAGTATGTACATAATTGTAGCATATTTTATAGAAAATATATTTTTTATTTCAGCATGGAGAGTGCTAGTCTAGGTCAACAACAGGTTGAAAGAAAGAGTACAGCTAAGCTAGATGAAATACTGAGTATAGAAAAGCAAGTTCAGGAGAAATGGAATCAACAGCATGTATTTGAGGAAGATGCACCCTCAGATCCTAAGTAAATATTTTATATACAGTTGATGTACATTAAAATTGAATGATGTGTTTTGTAGTCAGTTTTGGTTATCACAAAGCATAATGAATAACATTTTCTTAAAATATTAAATGACTTGTTACTGCATCCTTTCTGAATGTTATAGACAAAACTCTACAGAAACATCAATTATGTCTCATATAAGTCTTTATATATTCATCTCAACCGATACAGCGAAAGCAATGGAGTTGAGATGACCAATGATAATCTATTTATAGCTTTTATACCTATGAAGACGCTGTTAATTTCATGACGATAACTGACCAGTGTGTCCTTAGTTTCTAGCGATGATTTTCATATCATTCGACTGCGCTGAGAAAGAAAATTATCAGTCAGTAAGATCAAAGGAAAATTACATAAAATAGTGATAAATATCTTTATACATTTATAACTGTAAAATATGAAACTTGTTGTAGATTGCTTCTTATATTAACATTAATAACAATATATTGATATCTTTTCAGACAGCCCAAGTATATGGTTACATTTCCTTATCCTTACATGAATGGAACACTACATTTAGGACACACTTTTTCTTTATCGAAATGTGAGGTAAAGTAATAAACTTTTACAGGTGACTATGCAGTAGGTTTTATTCTCATCGTAGAAGACCCAACAGTCGTTAATTTCTGTGGGATTTGGTCACCTGTCATGTCTGTGGAGAGTTGTCTCATTGGCAATCATACCACATCTTCTTATTTTTATATTAACTAAATTTTAGTAGTTTCTTTTTATACCCCATTTATGGGCATTATGTTTTCTGGTCTGCATCCGTTTGTTTGTTCGTCCGTTCATTCATCTGTCTGTCCCGCTTCAGGTTAAACACAATAAATGTGTACATAGATTAATAGAATACCCAATTTTTTTTTAGATTAATAGAATACCCAATTTTTTGATAGCTATAGAAAAAAATAACATTTGTACAAATATGCCATGTTGTTTCATCCTACATTTAATTATTTTGAATGTTTTGCAGTTTGCTGTTGGATATCAGAGGATGCAAGGGAAGAAATGTCTATTCCCATTTGGATTACATTGTACTGGAATGCCCATCAAGGTATGATGTTGACAGAAATCAGTTATACCAAAATTAAGTCATGCTTTTCAGACATGCAATAACTGATCTGTAATGGTGAAAACCTTTAAACAAGTGATTATGTCAGCTAGCCATTTCATCATTTACATAACCATGATAACAGTTTCAAAATAACAAATATATTTTAAAAAATTTGGTAAATATTTTTTTTGTTTGTTTGAAATTTTACCTCACATGTTCATGACATTGACAGAAATATGAAACTGTAAAGAACTTATTAGAAACATTTGTTATGCCCCACCTACGATAGTTTTCTGGTCTGTGCGTCCGTCTGTTCATCCGTCTGTCCCGCTTCAGGTTAAAGTTTTTGGTCAAGGTAGTTTTTGATGAAGTTGAAGTCCAATCAACTTGGAACTTAGTAGACATGTACCTTATGATATGATCTTTCTAATTTTAAAGCCAAATTAAACTTTTGACCCCAATTTCACGGTCCATTGAACATAAAAAATGAAAGTGCATGTTTCAGGTTAAAGTTTTTGGTCAAGGTAGTTTTTGATGAAGTTGAAGTCCAATCAACTTGAAACTTAGTACACATGTTCCCTATGATATTATCTTTCTAATTTTAATGCCTAATTATATTTTTTATCCAATTTCACAGTCCATTGAACATAGAAAATGACAGTGCGAGTGGACCATCCGTGTACTTTGGACACATTCTTGTTTTTTTCATTGTTTGAATTGAAAGAGCTCTTAGATAAACATCTCCAAGGCACATCTGGAAGTTGTTCTAAATAAAGACATATAGTGGCATGCTACTACATGAACATCAAAGCTATTATCTGAAAAAAAACACCAAGAGGTTAAACAAAAAAATCAATAATGGATACTAACAAATCTTTACAGGCTTGTGCAGATAAGCTGACAAGAGAAATTGCTGATTTTGGATATCCACCACAGTTTCCACCAGAAGAGGAAGAAGAAAAAGAGGAGGTCTCAGAAGTTATAATAAAGGACAAGTCAAAGGGTAAAAAGGTGAGTGATGTCGGCTCTTAACTCTACAAGTGATCTGTAGGTGGTAAAAAAAATAGTGACTACCCTTATCATGTTTATTTTCATGTGGCAGTTCAATTTTCTGCCTTTTGGCTCTGTTGATCTCTACCTATAGTCCCCGTCACATAAAATTGGTTGACAGCGACTATAGGAAACCTATCTTTATTCTTGTTGTTTATTTGTTTCTGTCCTGAATGTGCATAAAATATTTGCCAATGTGAGTAAACAACAGTCAATCAATATTTACATATCTGAAGTGTATTTGAAATGTTTAGATTGCTGGACTAAATGTTTTATGCATTATCGAGGAAAAAGTCAGAGAGTTAACAAATTATTCAGGAACACTTGAACATGTGAAAATTTAGCATTCTTAATATAGTATTAGGGAAAAAAGCAATAATTTGATATCGATCGTTCAAATTTCTGAGAAAAATTTGTGTGTCTAAAACTAGATCTTACATTGATTAAATTGTTATTTTGATATTAATGTAAAATTCTGCATTTTTATAGAGCAAGGTAAAGGCCAAAACTGGAGGATTAAAATACCAATGGCAGATCATGGCCGCCATGGGATTTAAAGATGAAGAAATTAAACCATTCTGTGATGTTCAGCATTGGCTGGAATATTTCCCACCTAAAGCAAAAAGTGATCTGATTAAAATGGGATTGAAGGTATATCATCCAACCTTTTTTAAAGCATAATCTCATGTGTTAAAGATTTGCCTCACACAACTTGAATAGTTTTTTCATATGGGAATATAAAATAGGCAAGCATACAATGTTGTATATGAAAGTAGCATTATTTTAAAACATTAAGATTCAAGATTTAAGAGTGTGCATTAAAGGAAAATCAATTTTGTAGTTTTAATTGTTTGTAGGTCTGCAGACGGGTACAATATCAAAGGGATTGCACACAATGTCATGAATGTGATATAAAATAAACCTTCACATTGTTGTAAGACTTGATGAAATATATATAATATCAAATAGGTACTAATTGACCATCTTACATACAGATGGACTAGGGCAAATGCAGTGAGGGTTTTACAAGTATGTTAATATGATTACTGTGACATCACAAATGACATTTCATAGAAAATGTATTTTTCCAAATTTACCAAATACCAATTATTTTTCAGACATGCTCAAACACAAGTATTTGATGAAATCAAAACTTTTGGCGAATATGTTCGAAATGTAATAAACAAATTCTGTCATCAGACAATACTCTCTGTATAAATGTTTATTGTTGTTTTTACAGGCTGATTGGAGAAGAACATTTATAACCACTGATGTCAATCCCTTCTATGACTCATTTGTCCGCTGGCAGTTTATTAGACTGAAGGAAAGAAACAAAATCAAGTTTGGAAAAAGGTAAGAGTAATTATAGTTCCTCTAAGTGCTTAGAGTAATTTTAATTAGATAATGGGCTATATGAATATTGAAGGTAATAATGATTTATTCTACATATAATAGACAAAGAACAATACATCATATTGAATATGTTTTTTTAAGTGATCAGAAGCATAATATAGTATTACGGAGGTCTTGGGTTGATACATGTGTAATTTGAAATAGCCATTTGAAATTCTCTCTATATTTCTAGGCACACCATTTTTTCACCTAAGGATGGACAACCTTGTATGGACCATGACAGAAGCACAGGGGAGGTAAGTTGTATCAAAGAAAATCTGTTAACCCTTTATAAGGTTTTTAATTTTATGGAATATTATTGAAAAGTTAAACATGGTTTTAAGTGTTTTGATATAGATAAGTTGATTTGAAAAATAAAAGGCCAAACACAATTATCAATTTATTATACCCCCGCTTTAAAAAAGGGGGGTATACTGTTTTACCTCAGTCTGTCTGTCCGTCCATCCATCCGTCCGTCAGTCGTACCGTCCCATTAAACTTTTGTCACATTTTTCTCAGGAACTACAATACAAAGATTTCTGAAATTTGGTTTCAGGGTTTATCTAAGTCAGCTATACCGTGTGATGCGTTTTCAGATTGATCACTTAACAACTTCCTGTTTACCGAACACTTGTATGATTTTACACATGATAGCCAAGTTGAAAATTTTCGTCACATTTTTCTCAGGAACTACAATACAAGGATTTCTGAAATTTGGTTTCAGGGTTTATCTAAGTCATCTATACTGTGTGATGGGTTTTCAGATTCATCACTCGACAAATTCCTGTTTACCGAACACTTGCATATTTTTACACTATTAATATTATCCACTTGCGGCGGGTGTATCATCATTGAGCAGTAGCTCGCAGTTTCACTTGTTTTTCTATTGAAGCTGAGAATAGGGCATCTTTGTTTAAATTGTTCAACTTGAAGTGTGATGATTCATGGTGCTAGGTGGTACTAGCTAAAAGTTGTTAAATGGAAGTTGAAGGCACAATTTTACATCATTCAAGCTAAACAGTGACAGAAAATTATTGTATGTATTTTATTTTATCTTTATTTTCCAGGGTGTTGGTCCTCAAGAATATACACTGATAAAACTTAAAGTATTAGAACCATACCCATCTAAATTCAGGTAAGCATGTCCTTCCCATTATCAGAAAAAAACATGTTTGTTATGTACATTTCTTTTAAGAGAGTAAAATAAAATATGGAAATATGCATAATATTTGTTGAACTAGTAAGCAAATATTTTAATTCACTTTCATGCTGTTTTTGTTGAAGAAGATGTGTTTAATCAACTTAAATAAGACTTAACATGCAGGGCTTCCCTTTCATCTTAGGGCTATTTCAGAAAAAAATGTAGGGGGGGGGGGGGGGGGAAGGCATTTTTTGTCAACACCCGCCACCCAGACAATTGTAATTGAGAATTATAGTGTTAAAAGTTGCTCTGATACCCATCACCCATGTATTATTAATACAATGTGCCTACGAAACACCCCCCCCCCCCCCCCTTCTACATTTTTTTCTGGAATAGCCCTTACATCAATGTAAACAGTTTGAATTAATTCAGCTGTCTCAAGGTTCTATATACTGGGTACCTAAGTTTTATGTATGCAACACAATATAAGAAGAAAGACATGTGGTATGATTGCCAATGAAACAAATATCCACCAGAGATATTATATACACATATAAAAATCAATTACCTTAATTTTGGTAGCAAATATAATCAACTTTTAACAATTTTTCTTTCAGCAAACTGAAAGGAAAGAACATATTTCTAGTAGCAGCTACTCTAAGACCAGAAACCATGTTTGGACAGACAAACATCTGGGTCAGACCTGACATGAAGTATATAGCCCATGAACTGAAGAATGGTGATGTGTTTGTTTGTACCAGGAGGTCAGCCTTAAACATGGCCTATCAAGGTTTTACAAAGGAAGATGGGAAGATTAATGTTCTGGTAGAACTGGTGGGACAGGTAATTATATTGAAAAATAGACTGAAAAAGTTATTTTTATATGGTATATAGGTAATTGTGAATCTAGTAAAAAAGGACAAAATTGAGTGAAGTATTATATAAATTTATCATAAGTTTTTGTCAGTTACTAAAATTGAGTTTATAAATTTTAATATTTTTTTCTAAGATTAACACTAGTGTGGTTATATTTATTTAAAATAAGGAGATGTGATATGATTTCCTGATGAGATAACTATCCACCATTGTTTCTTTTAAATGTCAATACATTGGTTTTCATACATGCACACTTGAATATTGTTTTTGATCAATTAAAAGCATGAACTCACTTTTGTAGATGTCAGGTTTCAAGTTGTACGAAACTGGTTTTCTGTCACTTTTTCTTTTATGATAACAGTGTTTGATATATTTATTTAATAGTTGCATGTTTAAGTGTCAATCAATTGTGTGGTAGTGTATGACCTTTTGTTCATCCAATCGATTTTTCTTGTATATTTGATAGGATATAATGGGAGTAGCCCTATCAGGACCTCTAACATCCTATAAGAAGATTTATACTCTGCCTATGCTGACCATTAAAGAAGATAAAGGTAAGACCAAGATAACATGTGTCAAACCACAGATATAAGCTTGAAGGAATAAATGTACATTTGAATTGGGTTAAATATCCATGGGAATCAAATCAAAATCATTAATGAGGGGAGTCAGAGGAGTCCTGATCCCGAAATCTCAGACTTAAAAACATGGAATCCTGAGGTCCCCAATTAAAAGAAATTTAAATCCAGAAATCGTTAAATCCAGAAATCGAAAATTGAATTCCCAGATCCCGAAATTCCAAGCTTAAAAACACTCGATCCTGGAGTCCTGATAAAGGTCCCCCTAATTAACATCTTACAGTCACATTAGGGTTATTTGTAAAAAAAAATGATGAAACTCATTGACATGTACATCACATCTCAAGACAATAATTAAACAAATGATATATGTTATACTACCTTTTACTTGTTCAAGGCAAAAGTTAATAATAAATGGTCTATTATTTTGTTTTATTTTGAAATCTGCTGTTTAAAATGTTATATATATTATAAAAATTGTTTTTGTTATAAAGGCACAGGTGTAGTGACCAGTGTCCCATCAGATGCCCCGGATGATTTTGCAGCTCTCAGAGACTTGAAAAATAAACAGGTATTAAAAATAACAAAAAACTAATGTATAAAGAAGTATAAATGATATTTTTTATCTGATGATTGTATGTTGAAATACAGTTATGTAAAAATTATTTGAGAAAGCTTTATACATTAATAAATTAGAAATCAAAGTTTATTATTCTAATAATAAAATGTTATTGAGGAAGAAAAAGTACAAATGATTTTCTTTATTTTTTTTATATATAATTTATTACACTTATATGACAAAAAAGGTGGTGAAGAGGATATATAACATCAGTCTTTTCAGAAAATAGAGTTACAATTATTCCGTATAAAGGGTTATTTCGTGGGTGTAAAATTTTGCAATTTTCACCAAATAAGGTATACAAAATATTTTGGCGGATTCAAAACATTAATCAATACCTTTGCATGTGCACTATTAAATTGGGAGAATTTATTTTGGCAATTTTGTTCTATCCGCTAAAATTTACACCCATCCAAAACTACTCACTACATGGTGTCTATGGGTATAGTTGTTAAAACTGCATATCTAACTTTGTTTTCTGTCAAAATCTGGGGGAAATGTTCCAGTACTGGTTATTATGTTTTGCAAATTATTTGTGAAATCTGTTTTAGGCAAAAACAATATTGAATTGGTCTTTATACCTAGTAATTATATTGCTTTTCTTTTGATTTCAGCCATTTAGGGAGAAATATGGATTAAAAGATGAAATGGTTTTACCTTATGATCCTGTAAGTAGGCATTTATTTGTACTCAACTATATATCCAACAACATTTTGAACAGTCACATTTTCAATAGAATACTTTAATGTTGACTATTATTTACTATCATTATCATTATTACTTCATAGAAACAAATATAGTTACTAAATCAAAGAAAGAGATCAACAATATGACTAGAAGAATCACAACTTATAGAAAAAAGTCAACAAAACACTTACTTAAAAAAATATCAGCGAACATAACAAACCACCAAAAAGAACAATCGTGAAATCAGTAGCTTGAAAAAGGTCCTCAGTTCAATTAAGGATTCTAGTTGAGTTACTCCTGTAAAAATTCAATTGATAAAACCTAGAATTATCAAGTGATAATCATTATGTAATAATCATAACTATTACAAATATTTATTGCTGAATACCTTAGTATGTAAAGTAATTAATTATTAACAAATTCATATTTTGTTTGTGTCTAGATTTTTAAAGTGTATAATAGGAAGCTGCTTTGATCAAATATATCAAAATTTGGCAATTCAATATTTGTCATTCAGTGATTATTTCTGTAATATAACTGCTACAATTTTGGATTCATATTTCCTGTTATGTGTAACTAAATCACATTGCCCAATAGATGAGCATCATAGATCATTTGTTTGAACATACAGAAACATTCAATTGAGGAATTTATTTAGAGGGACAGGTTATGCTTTCATGCCCATTTAGCCACATTATATAGATATATATCTTGATTTCTAGGCAGTAAGATGCGTTATGCGAGCACCCTGGATTTGGGTTGCCCCTAGGAGTTTTTGAAAAAGTGCCATTGCCCTGATATGGCAAGTCTGGTAGATTCTTTATAACTTATTAGATTTTTTTTTCATTTTATATACAGGTGCCTATAATTGATGTCCCTGACTTTGGTAATTTGTGTGCTGTGACAGTGTGTGAACAAATGAAAATTCAGAGTCAAAATGACAAAGACCAGCTTCAAGAGGCCAAGGAAAAGGTCTATCTAAAGGGGTTCTATGAAGGGGTAAGTCACTGTTAAAATGAAATGAGGAATAAAAGAGACTAACTATTGGAGGCTATGAAAATATGCATGTAAAGACATTATAGGTTTAAGGGGTGTGAAACTGATCAAATCTGGTTCAAAATAACAGACTTTAGATTTTATAGTGTTGACAAAAAAGGGTAAAAACCAAATATATTGACGTGGAGATTTAGGCTGATGAAATAATTTATCTCAAGTATTTGCAATGATTTAATTTCTCTACTTCTAAACACCATTGCTTCAAATTTAAACGCTTTCTTCTTTATTTTAGATTATGATAGTACCAGAGTATAAAGGTCAACAAGTTCAGGCTGTAAAGAAACCAATTCAGAAGAAAATGGTTGATGCTGTAAGTAAGGATGATACTACCATCAGTAAGAAGTTGTTTTACTGTTGATGTTGTTTATTTTGTTGACTTTCTCTAATTTATAGAATTATTTCTAAACCTTAATTAAAAAATGTTACATGCCAGTCTTTGGAATAGAAGAATAATACAGAAACAGTAAACACAGATATTTATAAAGATGTGGATTTTGAATGCTGAAATATTTTATTTTAAGGCTTTGCAATGGAGATTACTTGATAAAACATCATATATGTATATGCAGCAATACTCAATAAAGCACTGTGATCTATTTTTTAAATTTGTTTCCCATTGATATATTTACAATCCTTGCATTGAACATTGTAAAAATCATGCCTTGATTGAAATAGATTCAAAAGAATGCAATTGATAGTAAATTACACTGGCTGGATCAGTAAGAAGATTGAGAATGGAATGGGGAATGTGTAAAAAAGAGACAACTACCTGACCATAGAACAGACAACAGCAGAAGGTCAAAGACAGGTCTTCAATGCAGCGAGAAATTCCCGCACCAGGAGGCGTCCTTCAGCTGGCACCTTAACAAATATATATACAAGTTTAGTAATAATGAACGCCATACTTAACTCCGAATTATACACAAGAAACTAAAAATAAAAAAAATATAAGACTAACAAAGACCAGAGGCTCCTGATGCTATAAAGTATGTTAACACATTTATGCACATCCAGTTATATTTAGATGGTTGCGATTTTTTGAATACAGTTCAATTGCTCTTGATATTAAATTCTGATAGATTCTTCGTATCACTTCAAACCCAAACTTGTTAAAATCAATAGTAACTATTGTAGGGAGAAGCAGTTATATATTTTGAACCAGAGAAAAAGGTGATGTCCAGATCAGCAGATGAGTGTGTTGTGGCTCTCTGTGACCAGTGGTAAGGTTTTTAAAGTATTGTGGCTCTCTGTGATCAGTGGTAAGGTGCATGTGTTCATTGTTAGACTAATAGCTGGAAATTCAAGGTGGAACAAATGGTTCTTCAGCTCTTTTTGTGCACCCTATCCAGATCAAAGATAAAAAAATCTGTGTTACCAGTTAAGTTTTGAAATGCCTGTCTACACGCGTTATTCAGTGTGCACCAATTTTTTTTATGTTATTTCTTCATAGACAGAAAAAATATTAGTCATTCCTTAAATAAACAGTCATACGTCAAACTTAGAATATCAAGATGCATCAATAGAATCTGGATTTGTTGTAAGAACAATGGGAAACATTTAACTTATTTACAAGGAATTGTTTTTAGGTATTTGGAATATGGTGAGAAGACATGGAGAGAATTAGCTACCAAGGCTCTGAGTAATATTGACACATACTCAGAAGATTGTAGACGTAATTTCCTGTCAACTCTAGATTGGTTAAAGGAGCATGCTTGCTCCAGGAGCTATGGACTAGGTAGGTAGACTGGTTACATGAGCATGCTTGCTCCAGGAGCTATGGACTAGGTAGGTAGACTGATTTCATGAGTATGCTTGCTCCAGGACCTATGGACTAGGTAGGTGGATCATTTACATGAACATGATTTCTCCAGGAGCTATGGACTAGGTAGGTAGACTGGTTACATGAGTATGCTTGCTCCAGGACCTATGGACTAGGTAGGTGGATCATTAACATGAGCATGCTTTCTCCAGGAGCTATGGACTAGGTATGTGGATCATTAACATGAATTTCCTGGCTATAAGGCATACAGACTGGTCACTTGGCCATGGCCGATGGACCAGGTACATTTTGTAGGTTTGAGCATGTTTATTCCAGGACTGATTGACAATAGGTGGACTGTAAACATGAGCATTCCTACTGTAGGATCTATGGACTAGGTTGTTGGACTAGTCACTTGAATATGCCTGCTCCAAGGATGCATGCAAGTATTATTGGGACTGGTAAGAATACTAGAGCATATAAATGCTATAACTAACACTATGTGAAGGAAAATCACTACTGAAATTACGAAGTTTTGATTTATTGTGAAACAAATTCAGATGCATATTTCGCGTAACATAAACATTGCAATGATGTCGTAATTTAATTATGAGTTGTCTAGCCTTTATAAGTTTGGTTCTTTGAAATATAACATGCCGACTTCAAAATTTAGTACATTTTATAAATTGTAGGTACTAAATTACCATGGGATGAGCAGTACCTGATTGAATCACTGTCAGACTCCACAATATATATGGCCTATTACACAATAGCACATCTGTTACAAGGGGGAGTCTTTGATGGAAAGTCACCAAGTCCTGTTGGTATTAAGTAAGTAGAAAAAACTAATATTTGACATTTTTTGAAATCATGTAATTTGAATTATTTATTATTCTTAAGATACTGAGTTTGGTGGATTTCATAGGTAAATGTTTAAAAGATATTAACAGCATGCATTTGCTTTACAATTACTAGATTGTAAGTCCTGGCACTTCTTTAAGCAATTGACTTCAGTTATTAAAAAAAAGATTATTTTCAATGATTTTTGTGACCTAAAGACATTTTCACATACTTGCATGCAATTATTCAAGCTTCACAATTTGCTCTACATTTTTTTAGGCCAGAACAGATGACACCAGAAATATGGGATTATATTTTCTTCAAAGGAGTTCAGTTTCCAAAATCCACAAAGATACCAAGGAATGTACTGGACAAACTGAAAAAGGAGTTTGAATACTGGTATCCTGTTGACCTCAGAGTGTCAGGGAAAGATCTGGTACCTAACCATCTAACATACTACATCTATAACCATTGTGCCATCTGGCCAAATGATAGGTATGTGTTGGGTATAATGAGAGGAGAAAATATTTATTTATTATGCAAAGCAAATGATTTTAAGATTACTTAACATTAAGTCGAAGTTACTGTCATATATTCAAGACAAATACAAGTTCAGCAATACCAATTTCCAGTGAAAAGTTAGCTTGAAAAAAGTACCTTTCAACACAATAAAAGTATTATTTTCATGAGGGTAGTAATGCCCTTTACTGTCAGGTGTCAAACAGTCATTTTCAGCTACTGTTAACTCAAATTGATTAAAATTTTCATGTTACATTTGTTATTCTCGTGGTGTTTTGTCTGATGATTGGTCTGTTTCTGTGTGTGTTGCGTTTCGGTGTTGTGTCGTTGTTCTCCTCTTATATTTAATGCGTTTCGCTCGGTTTTGGTTTGTTACCCCGATTTTGTTTTTTGTCCATGGATTTATGAGTTTTGAACAGCGGTATACTACTGTTGCCTTTATTTACCATGATTTGTCAAAATATCCTTATTGTGAGTTGTCAGATGTCTCAAAAAATTACCATTACCATTGGAAAAAAATTAACGTGATTCGTCAAAATCATTTTATTTTTATATCGTCTAAAAGAAAGTGCATATTTTATCGTCATGCACTCAAAATAACAGTTATTGTCATTTTGCAAGAATTTTTACTGTTATTTGTTATGAAGGTACCCCCATTATCATACTCAAAACAAATGCTTATATTTGATTTTGTCCTAATATTTTGTATGATTTGGAAAAATATTGAAAAGGTGAATATCTATTTAATGGTACTGTTGACTTTACAGTATTATTTAAAAAAAATATTTATGTTCATTTCAGTTCAAAGTGGCCAAAGAGTATAAGAGCTAATGGTCATATATTGCTGAACTCTGAAAAGGTAGGTTATGGATCTTAGTTGATCTTTTCTGTACTATTGCTTACAAAGGTCATTGATGTTTGAATAACCAATGCAGTGATAAACGAAAATTTACATGTAGTATATGAATGATGAATTAAACTCCTAAAATTATACAGTATTTGTTACGTATATATATATGTGAAGTTTTCACTAACATTTTAGTCATGTATGAATATTTCCATGGATTGGTAAGTAAATATGTTGTATTTTCTGATTTATTGCAAAGGAAATCAAAATTTTTCACAAGAATTATCAAGAGGACAGATACACTAGCTATTGTCCCTTGGAATTATCAAGAGGACAGATACACTAGCTATTCTCCCTTGGAATTATCAAGAGGACAGATACACTAGCTATCCTCCCTTGGAATTATCAAGAGGACAGATACACTAGCTATCCTCCCTTGGAATTATCAAGAGGACAGATACACTAGCTATCCTCCCTTGCAATTCATTCAAAGTTAACTTCAATTTCTCATTGAAAATCAAATCATTCATTGATTAATTTTACTACACATGACATTTTAGCTTCTGGCGATGAAAATGTATGTGCCAATACTTGATTTATAATGAGATTTCAAGTTGTCTTCACATTATTTTGATATAGAGATATTGTATCAAATAGATAAAAAGAATTAAATATTAGAACATTATTGCAGTAAAATTTGTTTTTCAGATGTCAAAATCAACTGGAAATTTCCTGTCATTATCTGAGGCAATAAATAAATTTTCAGCTGATGGTAATATTATTTACTTAGGGCTGTAAATTATTATAAACATGAAACTCATGAAAAGCACTTCGAAATCTCTACTGTGGATGGGTGATAAATCCTTATTTGTTAACCGAAATTGAGTTGTAAATTCTGAAATTAGCGCCATCTTTGAGTACCATGAATAGTTAATGGAACTCCCAATACAAACTATCATTAAAATTCTACTCCTGGAAAAAGGCATATTTTATACGTCTTTGCACAGAAAAAAATCTTTAAAAAAACAAAACACATCTTTGAAAAAGGTGTTGTTCATTGAATATATATAGAGAAATGTCTATTTTAAAAGTAAATATACATGGGTAAAATTGAAAAAAAGTAAATAAATTTACATTTAACCATTAATAGTTTACCAACTTTAAACCATAGAACACTATTGAACCTAAAAATTGTTCTAAATGAGCTTTCTTGAACCAAAACATAGTTTGTACTATTATTTGTTTTAAAGCTTACCTTTATAATGTCATGAACAAAAACTTTCATTAATATTAAAGGTATGCGTCTTGCCTTGGCTGATGCTGGAGATACAATGGAAGATGCCAACTTTGTAGAAAAGATGGCCGATGCTGGACTGTTACGTCTGTACACATACCTAGAGTGGGTGAAGGAAATACTGGCCACAACAGAATTAATGAGAACTTCTAAAACTTTAACCATCAGTGATAAGATATTTGACAGGTTTGTTAAAATATTTTGTAATAAATAATTAGTAGTTAATGATTTTGGATCAGATCAAAATAAACACGCATTTTTTTTCTTGAAGACCTAACTAATACTGACTGAGTTCAATTATTAACAGTTAAGACTGTTTTATAATCTATTGTTTGTACATTTATACAATATCACTTTGGTAGAACCCTGCTTGAATTAATAAATCAATTTTAATCTAATCTATGAATATAAAAAAGTTTTACTTATTTGATTTTTGCTAAAAGGTATACTTACCAGACTGGGGTACCTTGCATAGCTGGCACATGGTTCATTGGAGGATTTACACTGGATGTGACCATCATTTATGTGACTAAGAAGTGATATCAAGAGAATACACCTGTTTTCTTTAAGCGAGTGAACCCTCTTGAATATCACATATTTAAGAATGTCTTAATCTACCCATTAACCATTCTGCAAACCACAAAGAAGTAATATTTTGTCTGTTAATTCAAGTGAAAAAAACTTTGATTAATCTTTTTTAGTGAGATGAACAAGGCCATAAATGAAACTAAGGGTCACTATGAGAAGATGCTGTACAAAGAGGCCCTGAAAACTGGATTCTTTGAGTATCAGGTATGATTCTGTTGTATTGACAAATATTCAGCAAACACCTCAATTATAACTTATTTAAGATTTTCTTATAATTTTGTTTAATTTGTAAATCAGTACCAATTAAATACATATAGTTTATGATTTTGAATATTTCATTAAAAAAAGTTAGAAGATACAATATAGCGACAATAAAATAAATTTAAGTCAAAGAAAAACTGACAAGTTGATGCCCAGAAGAAATCGATTGAAAAATCAAACTACACAAAAATGAAAGTCTGAACAGCCTGAACCCCCATTTATATCTCTATTTAGATCAGTGTTACACCCAAAAAACATGTAAATCAACTTAATGGACAAGTGGTGACAAACCAGATCCCAGTAATGCACTTATATCTGATCTAAAAATGATTGTTTCACTCAGCAAGTAATTTGATCAATTTCAAACAAGGGTATTTAATCTTTTTGGCCAATAAGAATCATTTGTTGCATTTGGAAATGCAAAGAAGGGTCAATTTCAGGTGAATGCAGTCTTTGTGTAGTTCACCAAAATATCTGTGTCTTTACCTAAAACCACAGGCACTTGTCTCAAAAAAAATAATATTCCTATATACCTTTATATAACACAAGGTACTAAACTCATTTTTTTGAAAAATGACACCCAGTCCCGAATTCCCGTTATTTTTTTATTTCTCGGTTGTCAAAATTACTTACACTTAATATGCCGTAATTCTAAATTGATCATCTACACAATGGTATATGACACGACTATCATTGTTGTCGTGATCATTAAAAGCAGGCCTCAGAAGTCGGTCAACGGGATGTTTTTTTGCATTCGTCTCAAACTTTGGCAACACCCAGTCCGCATGTACTTTTATACTGGTTTTTCATTGGTCAATTGTCTGGCTAAAAACAAGTGTTGGAAATTTTGGTCAATTTATAACTCTACATTAGTGTCGTTGTGTACACATGTGTTTCATAAAAAACTTATTTGGGTTTGTTTCACATAATATGTAAAGAATTTACAATAAAGATAATAATTCATAGTCAGAGGGAAGCTGACAGTTTTTATTCTAATATTTTTTTATAATAATTCAATCACTGCGGGCTGGGTGTTGCCAAAGTTTGAGATGAATGCAAAAAAACATCCATTGACAGACTTCTGAGTCCTGCTACTAATGATCCCGACTACAATAATAGTCGTGTCATATACTATTGTGTAGATAAATCAATTTAGATTTACGGCATATTAAGTTTAAGTAATTTGACAACCGAGAAACAAAAAAATAAAGGGAATTCGGGACTGGGTGTCATTTTTCAAAAAAAATAGTTAAGTACCTTGTGTTATATTAAGGTATATAGGAATTATTTTTTTTTTGAGACAAGTGCCTGTGCCTAAAACATGTGTTCATGACAAAATACAGTAAATGAAGTATTTAAAAGCTGCAGCATTCAATTACATTTTAAATATATTTATAAATATATTACAGGCACTTAGAGATAAGTACCGTGAATATGAGATGACAGGAATGAACTCTGACCTGATCTTTAAGTTTATACGCACACAAACTTTAATGCTTTCACCAATTTGTCCACATATTTGTGAACATGTTTGGGGACTTCTAGGAAATAAGGGAAGTATAATGAATGAGTCATGGCCAGTATCAGGACCTGTAGACGAAAAGCTAATACAGATGTCACAGTACTTAATTTCCTCAGCTCATGACTTCCGAGTCAGACTGAAGCAGTTAACAGCACCAGGGAAGGGGAAGAAACTACCAGGAAAACCAACACATGCAACTGTATGGATAGCCAAGTCTTTTCCACAATGGCAGGTCACTGTATTAACATCACTCAAGACACTATATGAGGTAATTAATTGATTTCTATCATTGCTCTGAATTAATTATACTTCATTGGCGTTGGTACTATTGCATTTGTTATATAGGTCTAAATATTTTCTGTAGATTTATTAGGGGGGGGGGGGGAATTTAATGTTACATGATATTTTTGCTAGTTATTCCTGGAAGCAATGTATAAAAGACTTCATTTCCTAAACTATGAAAAAAACGTTGCATATATAAGAAAAGTTTCAAAATGAAGTAGTAAGTAGGCTGATAAAGCAAACTTCATCATCACAAAATATCCATGAAAAGTAAAAATATTTCTCTATTCACAAAAATCATTAGGGCTGTTCCAGAAAATACTATGTCCCCCCCAGGGACGGCACTTTTTTTTAACCCCCACCACCCACAGAAATAAAATTTAATTAGAACAGCGCTCCCTTTGCATTTTGGTATTTCAAATACAACCACCCAAATAATATTTAAAAAAATTGCCTTCCCTGGGGGGGACATAGTATTTTCTGGATCAGCCCTTACCCACTAAAAATAGATGAATCAACCTTATGAATAAAGGGAATGTCAACAGACAGATACTTAACAACACTAATATCACAAAAAATATTTTGAGGGAAAACAGTATCACCATTTTGTTTGAGATAAAGTCCCATGAGTTTAGGAATTGTTTACTACTTGGTTACAGAATAAGAATACTTGTTGACATCTGCATTCATATACTCTTACAGTATTATATATTTTTCTAGAAAAACAATGGATTTCCTGATAACAAAGTAATTGCAGCAGAGTTGAAGGACAAGAAGGAATTAGACAAATATAAGAAAAAGGTCATGCCATTTGTACAAGCTACAAAGGTAAGGTTTCAAAAAATCAAAACAAAAACAGAAAAAAAAACGCAACAAAAAAATGAAAAATGAGCTAGCTTTATTAAAATGAAGATTTTATAATAGATATATGTCCCCTTTTTATCTCACTTTGCGCATAGAGTTAGGTGTAGGTTTAAATTAAGAAATTAATCAGATTAATAATTCTAAGGAGGTTTTTACAACTTAGCTTTTCTGGTATTCAATGATGAATGTAACTGTGTTATGTGCCTCTAGTCTATCTGTTCAAGTCATTCATTTATGAAAATATTATAAAACTATTCATGCTGGTGGGAAACCTGTTTTAGAAATATAAATCATGACATGTAATAATATTCTTAACCACTGTCTAATCTCATCAAACCTTAAGTTCCTGATGGGATGAGATTTGGACATGCTTGATTTGAATTTTATTGTGTTAAGGCCTGGCTTTAACTTTTATAAACTGATTGTTATGTTATATTTCTTTTTGTTGTTTAGGATAACTTTGAGAAAATTGGTTCTAAGGCTTTACAACTAGCTATGGACTTTGATGAAAAAGAAGTCATTACAATTTATCATCAGTATCTTGTTACAACTCTTGACGTAAGTGACATTTACTTTGCATTAAAAATGTGATTTTGGTGACATGGTCATATTGGGGGAATGAGGTGCCATAAAATTCACTATGTTTATCTCTACATACAACTTTTCATATAATAAAGAAGATGTGGTATTATTGACAATGAGACAACCCTACACAAGAGACCAAGTGATACTGAAATTCTCAATTAATTTATTAACTAATAAAAATGAATTCACACAATTGTAGTCTACAGACTTTCTGTCAGTATTTAGCTATTCTCATTATAACTAGTAATTGATTTGATTGAATTTCATTTAACTTGTAATGTATGAAGTATATTGGTATGAGAACGCCCTTGTTTTGATTTTAAAATGTATCATGTTACCTGGTCAAAGCTACTGCACTTTTTCATCAGATTAAAGGAAATTGTTTCATCTTATTAACACATCAACAGTTTGAATTTTCATATTTCAAATTTGTTTTTAGCTTGAAGGTTTAGATGTAAAGTTTTCTGATGATGGTGATGGTAAGATAAAGGATGATTGTACTCCAGGGAAACCATACATTGTTTATAGAATTGAGGTTAGTACTCTCATAATATCCCCTTAATTTAGTTTTTATATTCCCCTTTATAATGTCTGTGTAACTGTGGAGCATATTTAGAATAAAATGTACATACAATGTTCTTTTATCAGACTCCAAAAGTGTTGAAAATGGCAAGTTCTTTGTGAAATTAAATAATACTTTTTGGCAAGTAGCATAAAATTTACACCCAAAATCAATTAAGATTATTCCCATTTGAAATTTATTGCTTCAAAATAAAGCATAAATTTTTAGGTTTTAAAGAAATAAGTGTGATATAAAATTCAAACATCTTTTATAAATTCATTTGCTCATATTGCAATAAATTGAACTCCACAAAAAGACATTGTTGCTATAAAAATAATTAAATACTGTATTTTGCGGATTAAAAAACGCACCCCTAAATAAGCCGCACAGACGTTTTTTTGGGGGAGGATTGATTTTTTTCTTACATAAAACGCACCTGCATATAAAGCGCACCTTGAAGAAAACATACATTTATTCTACTGACCTTATTGTGTCATGAATGTTCCCTCCTTTTGTAACACGCACCTGAGAATAACACGCAGGGACAAAGACAGAGAAAAAAACATGCGGCTTATTTAACAATTTTAACGGTATGGTTTTTGAAATGGAAAAGGGATATGATGTACTAAAATTCATGACACAAAATAACATCAAATACTTTAGTGAATAAAAGTAATTACCCAAAACCAAGGAACAGTGCTATTATAGCTGTTCTTCATCTCATACTTTATCTTGCTAGATCTGGACAATGTGCTACATCTGTTTAATGAAGCACTTAAATGTTGAAACCAACAGAATTCAATGAACAAATTAAAGTAGAAGATTTAGTCATATAATTGGATTTTCCTTAAAAATTATAGTATGTAAAACTAATGAAAAAAAGACACTGCTATTTTTTAGGATTTGAATGAAATATTATAGAGTGAAGAGGCATTAGAACTTGGACAACACTATTCATATCATACAACCAATGCAGTTTATTTTCATTTGTGACCTCCTCCCTTTTACCAACAGAAAAATATTCCATATTGTGTCCAACCCTCCTATACATTTTTTTCCTGTAATAGCTCATACCAAAAGAAGGACATCATGCTGTAATTCTTTTTTATTGCAGACTTCTGTCACAGTTCAATGTATAAACCCACAGGCCTCTAGTGGTTTATTTGAAGTTGCCTTACCAGTATTTGAAGATGACACAAAGGTCAAAGTCCTGACTAGATTGATGAAAACAGACAGATCCAAAATGAAAGGTAGAAAATTATTCTAAAGAAAACTTTCAAGGGCCCTTTATTTACATATCTTGTAACCCTATTGGCCAAATTTTAAAAGTTTGATGGTCAGTATTTGTTTTATACATCTTTACTTATTTGACCATTTAGTAATTACACTTCGGGCCTTTGGAATTATATTGTATAAAAGCTTCACAATTTATGGAATTGCCATCTGGCTAATCAAAACATCAAAAACAAGTGAGATTCGATATGCCATAACATTTGTGAATTGGTCCATACTACAAATTGAGTTGTCACTTTGCCTCTTATTTTATATATTTTAACTATGTTTCTTACCATTTGGCATAGTTTTTGAAATATGAAAAAAAAGAGATTCTCAAGTGAAACTTGTTTATTTAATTGAATGCCTTAATAATAAATGGGAAAACCAAAATGAAAAAGTAATAAATGCTGCATTCAAAATGAAAAAAGTAATGAACACTGCGCTCAAAATGAAAAGTAATGACTGCTGCACTCAATTTGTTTAGCCTTTTTCACAGACAGCAAGACCTATGCATGCTATTTAGGAGAAAACTGTATTGTACTTTAAGCTTGACCTTTGTATAATGTAGAAAAAAATCATGTGAAACTGTTGCATCATCTTTGTCATTTAAACAATGTGATGTTATCAATAAACTCCTGATGTTAAACATAAATGCTACATTTTTTACGCTTGAATTTTGACCCCCAAAAAATGTTATGCCACAAAATGTTACTTTTTTTTTTTTTTTTTTTATATTAGAAATTACATACCAAAAAATTAGAAATTATAATTGTGGCTTTCTTAATTTGAAATTTGAAGAAGTTGAATCTAACTAACCCTTCAAAATATTTGTCAATGTCCATTGATAATTATCCTTCTGAATTAATTGCAGTTGAATTTTGGTATGGCTGTTGTTAAGTGTTGTTATAATAAAGTTTTGTGATATGGTCACAAAAGTAATACATCTGTGCTACAGTTATTAGTCATTTTAATTTTAGGTCAAATTTCTGCCCAAGATACACTCAGTTTAAGCCAGTTCATACCACAATTTTAATCCATAGAAATAAAAATATCTATTTTGTATTTACAGATACAAAGCAGATAAAACTTATGATGTACTCTGATTTTAATAAAAACAGCAGGACGATCCCTGATTACAATGATATAGAGAAAGGACTTGTAGATGTGCCAGAAAATGTCATATTTAATTTGACAACAGATTCAGTCGTTATGCAGACAAATGGTCAGAAGAAGGAATTTGGAAGAAAATTAATCTACATTGTGAAATAAATTCTGACAACACCGATAATTTTATTTATAATTGTAAAGAGAATCATGTGTTGGAGCAGGGTTATGAATTAATTATTATTTTAATTTGCATTAGTTATTTATTTACAAAAATATGGCTTTGAATGTAATGGTTTACTACACATGGACTTTGAATAAAGTTTTGTCATTTAATATGAATTAATATTTTCATAACAAAAACAATTCAGGAAAGTACATGTATCATAATATTTCTAGATGTTAGATTTCTCTTACATCTATCACCAAAGCAAATGTAACCATCAAATGAATACCATGAAATCTTTATGTTGGCTTATGAACCATGAAAATTAGGTAAAGGTCAGAACCTTACAATCATTTCATGCATCAATAAAATTGAGAATGGAAATAGGGAATGAGTCAAGGAGACAATAACCGAACCATAGAACAGACAACAGCAGAGGGTCACTAACAGGTCTTAAAAGCAAGTATAATTGACCTATTGCTTAAAGTGTCTAAAAAATCTTAACCAGGAAAACTTAACATTGACCGTTGAACAATGAAAATGAGTCAAGGATGAGGTCTGATGCTAACTGCCAGACAGACATACACCTCATACACCAATGAACTGTGAAAATGAGGTCAAGGTCAAATAAAACCTGCAACACTTGGACATGTTCAGCATAAAATATTTCCATAAACCAAATACAGTTTAAGCCCTTTAGAAAAACATCCCAATACCCCAATCACTTTTATTACAGATCAAGGTCAGATGACACCTGCCAGTTGGACATGTGTAACTTACTATCATTCTTTACATACAATTTAGTAGACCTATTGCTTATAGTATCTGAGATATGGACTTGATCAATAAAACTTCACATTGATCAATGATCTTTGAAATGTGGTCAAGGTGACCTTGCAAGGATCTCATATTTAAAATATTCACTTTTCAGTATTTCATGTGACATAAAAAGAATGCACATGGTGATATGTCTCGCCTGCTTCACATCCATTGGCTTTTATATGTTGAAAGCCCTATATATAAAGTTTCATCTAAGTATCCCGTTAATTTATGATCCAAGGTTAAAGACGGATTAACCAACCTGAAATACATGTACACCTTACAATCATTCCATACATTGAATAGAGTTGATCTATTGCTAAAAGTACACAAGAATCAGACCAAGCCATAGAAGCTTTATATTGACCAAAGAACTATTAATATGAGGTCAAGGTCAGATGAACACTGCCAGACAGACATCTACATATACAATTATTCAATTGATCAAATACAATATACATGTATTAGAAACAAATTTAAAATTTGTTATAGGTCCCTCTTGTTTTACTAAATTCAATTTGTCTGGCTGTTAGTTTTTATAAGAATTTGACTGTTTAAATGAAGTGTTCATAGTCCTTATTCAATTTTGTGACTCTCGACCTCATTCAATGACTATGCAGTAGAGGCTTTGCTCATTGTTGAAGGTCGTACAGTGACCAATAGTTGCTAATTTCTGTATCCTTTGGTCTCATTGGCAATCATAATACATCTTTGTAATAACCATGAATACTAATCATTAGCTACTGAACCGTGAAAATGAGATCAAAGTCAGAAAAAAACTCTTATCAGGCATACCCATTACTATCATTCCATGCGCCAGACATAGTTGACCGATTGCTTATATACGAAAACAAACCAAAACACAAAAGAGCAATAACCAACCATAATGAGATAAAGTTCAAATAAAACATGCTAGGCTGACATGTACATCATAAAATATTTCCATAAAGCAAACTTATTGTAGTTTTAGAAAAATAGTCCCAAAACACAAAAAAAACATTTACTTTGAGCCATGAAAATGAGTCGATGTGAGATGACAAATGGAGTTTGGTATGCACACCTTCATTCCATACACCAAATATAATAGACCTGTGCTTATAGTATGCAATATTTGAGTTGAATACAAACGCTGTTCTCCAATCCATGAAACTAGTTTGTATAGTAAAGTTAAATCCGTCTGATAGGCACTAGGACTGTGCAAGGTATGCACATACCAAGTATAGTTACTATTGGTATTATTTCTCTTTACAAAATTTCACTCCACCACCCTCCTGCTATTGAAAATTTTTAAAGAAAACATTTTTTTTTACAGAATTTGAGCAAGGGAAAAATTGACACATATTTAATTAAAAGTTGTTTAAGTGATTCTTAAGACTGATCAGGTGGTGGATATCGGTAAGGACTGTTCCAGAAAATACTTTGTCCCCCCCAGGGAGGGCACTTTTTTTCAACCCCCACCACCCACAGAAATAAAATTTAAATAGAACAGCACTCCCTTTGCATTTTGGTATTTAACCAGATGCTCCGCAGGGCGTAGCTTTATACGACCGCAGAGGTTGAACCCTGAATGGTTGGGGCAAGTATGGACACAACATTCAAGCTGGATTCCGCTCTAAATTTGGATTGTGATTAAATAGTTGACACAGCATAGGTTTCTGACACAAAATGAATGTATTCAAATGAACTTAAAATTTTTGTTTTCTCTTAGAGCAATTCACTATGCTGTTGAATATTAATCCTCTCAAAAAAATGTTTGAAGAAATTTTCTTTTTATTTATGAAATTTCAAATGAGAAAAATTGAATCCAATTTTTTAATCACATCCCCCTTTCCCTTATTCCAAAACTAATTTCAATTAAAATATTCTAATGGAGTTTGCAACAATTACTACTCATTTAAATACATCATAAAATATTAAGATGTAAAAAAACTGCTTGTTATCACTGAATGGTAAAGATTATTTAAATTTATCAGTTGGTAGTAAAAAGTGAATATACATTGTATATTGTATATAACAAAGATTTAAGTTGATTCTGGACAAAGAAAGATAACTCCAATTAAAAAAAATCTTGCAGATATTTCTTGCTTACTATACTGGACAAAGAAAGATAACTCTTAATTAAAAAAAAATTTGCTATTTCACAATATTGTGAAATTAGATATTTCTTGCCATTGCACAATACTGTGCAATTGAAAAGACTTGCTATTGCACAATACTTAATATAATAATTTTAGATCCTAATTTGGACCAACTTGAAAACTGGGCCCATAATCAAAAATCTAAGTACATGTTTAGATTCAGCATATCAAAGAGGCCCAATAATTTAATTTTTGTTAAAATCAAACTTAGTTTAATTTTGGACCCTTTGCACTTTAATTTAGACCAATTTTAAAACTGGACCAAAAATTAAGAATCTTCATACACAGTTAGATTTGGCATATCAAAGAACCCCAATTATTCAATTTTTGATGAAATCAAACAATGTTTAATTTTGGACCTCGATTTGGGCCAACTTGAAAACTGGGCCAATAATCAAAAATCTAATTACATTTTTAGATTCAGCATATCAAAGAACCCAAAGGTTTCAATTTTTGTTAAAATCAAACTAAGTTTAATTTGGACCCTTTGGACCTTAATGTAGACCAATTTGAAAACGGGACCAAAAATTAAGAATCTACATACACAGTTAGATTCGGCATATTAAAGAACCTCAATTATTCAATTTTGATGAATTCAAACAAAATTTAATTTTGGACCCTTTGGGCCCCTTTTTCCTGAACTGTTGGGACCAAAACTCCCAAAATCAATACCAACCTTCCTTTAATAGTCATAAACCTTGTATTTAAATTTCATAGATTTCTATTTACTTATACTAACGCTATGGTGCGAAAACCAAGAAAAATGCTTATTTGGGTCCCTTTTTGGCCCCTAATTCCTAAACTGTTGGGACCGAAACTCCCAAAATCAATACCAACCTTCCTTTTGTGGTCATAAACATTGTGTTTAAATTTCATTGATTTCTATTTACTTTAACTAAAGTTATTGTGCGAAAACCAAGAATAATGCTTATTTGGGCCCTTTTTTGGCCCCTAATTCCTAAACTGTTGAAACCAAAACTCCCAAAATCAATCCCAACCTTTCTTTTGTGGTCATAAACCTTGTGTCAAAATTTCATAGATTTCTATTAACTTAAACTAAAGTTATAGTGCGAAAACCAAGAAAATGCTTACATGGGCCCTTTTTGGCCCCTAATTCCTAAACTGTTGGGACCAAAACTCCCAAAATAAATACCAGCCTTCCTTTCATGGTCATAAACCTTGTGTTAAAATTTCATAGATTTCTATTCACTTTTACTAAAGTTAGAGTGCGAAAACTAAAAGAATTCGGAAACGACGACGACGCCAACGTGATAGCAATATACGACGAAAATTTTTTCAAAATTTGCGGTCGTATAAAAATGTACAAAGGTATCTGATAAATACAATAAAACATGTAAGGAGTAGTGATGATGAGGAAGTTTGTCTGTCAAAATCATTTTCAGGTAGGACACTACAATAAAGGAACTAAATGGACTGAAAACCCTTCATACATGAACAGCTGGATTGCAAGAATTTTTCTTATTCCAAATTATGGAATTTGATAAACAAAGACATAGATGTATTTAGCCACATTTATTTTTCTATTCATCGTCCTCTGATCTCAGTCTAGCATTTGGATTGGTCACTTTGATAGACAACTGCTGAGCACGCTCAACGATCTCTTTCCTTTTCCTGCTGGAAACATTGTGTGCAATCTCAGCTGCAAATGTTCTATTCTGCATCAGAAGGACTTCCAATTCCTATTAAAAGAATTTTTTTTTTTTAAGTAAATAACATTTTTTCTACATTAAATTACCAAATCATAATAAAACTCTTTGAAAAGTGGCATTTTTTAAAATGTGTACAAAGATAAAATGAAATAATTGGGGGACATGTTCACCAGACACAGATGTAACCCCAGCTTGCATTTCATATAAATTATAAAGGGACATAACTGTTGTAGGGTATAAGTGATGCTAACCAAATTTGTACTTGATCGGAGTTTTGTGGTATTGTGTATAAGTTTCATAATATTTTATTGAGGTAAACTTAAGTTAGAGAACAGAAATGAAAAATTCTGCAATTTATCCATTTGTAAAGGTGCATAAATCTTTAAACAGTAAAAGTGAAGACACTAAAATTCAAACTTGGTCTGTATTTTGTGGTAATGCAGGTAAGCTCAAGTTGGAGAATGGCAACAAAAATTCAGTAAAGGATATAACTTTACAACACTCAAAGTGACGCCACTTAAATTCACACTTAATCTGTGTTTTGTATGGCAATAAGCATTACTTATAAGTTTCATAACATTTGGTTGAAGCATACTTAACTTTGTGTTGGTCAGACAAGAGAAAATATATTGCCCCTCCACCAAAAAACCCATCTAGTTTAAAATTATTCATATTAAATATTAAAATTGCAAAGAAACATGAATTGAAGGTTCTTAACCATGTATAAACTACACAACAAAATATTTGAATAATTTTGGAATTAATATTTTTGTTTCCAGGCTTATTTAGAAAAATGTGGTATGATTGACAATGAGACAACCTTCAACCATAGACCAACTTGCATGTTTCAGGTGTTGAGTGTGAAGTCCATTTTCACTGACCTAGAAAACATATTTGTTTATAGAGGCCAGCTGATTGCAGGTTTTTCTCTTTGTGTTGAAGACCCATTGGTGGCCTCGGACTGTTTTTTGCTCTTTGACACATTCCCCATTGCTATGCTATTTTAATTTAAAAGCCCAAGGACGATAAATCTGCACAAAATCATCAGAGCGAAACAAATTTCTAACTTGGTCTGTAACTCGTCATGATAATATCATATACCAATTCAGTGTGTGAAACCTTATTTTTCTTCGAACTTGCAAAATTGGGGAGGAAATTTTCATTTTAACTCGCCAAATTGAAATCCCACTTGCCAGCTTGGCGAGTGTCTAAAATTTTTAACTTGCCATCTTATTCAGACCTTATTGTATGCAGTGATATTGTTGGCTTTTTTCAAAACTACCCCTACCCTTTTTTATTGGGAAAATATGCGTCATTTTTATCAAATTGGGAAATTTATAATAAACCATGAATTTGACTGGAACTTCAATGTGCAGACCCCATTTCAAGAGGTAAACCCTCAATTAGAATAAGACCCCTTATTATCAGTGATGATACATATATAGACCCTCAAATCTGCAAATACAGTCATTTTAGGCATGAAAAATGTTTAAATAAGTGATTTTTCAGTTTCAATTCATGCAAAATTACTTCTGAAACTGCACTGTTTGGGAAAAAAATTGTGTTTTGGGGAATAATTTTAAGCCATCTTTTTTCAAATTGGGATTTTTCTCTGGGGGAAAAAGCCTTTATTCTCCATTAATTTAAGGCAAACAATATCACTGGTATGAATTAAACATTTTTAGAATAAGTTCCAAAGTTGCTACTGTAACCATAATAAATGCATTTTTCAATATTTATGCTATGAGGAAAAACAACTTCTTGAATGTGTCAAAGAGATGGACTCAACGCAAACCTTAGGTCCCCTTTGACTTCGTTGGTAGGGGACTTATAACAAGTCAAGTGGGGATGAACAAAAATTTAAAACGGAATAATTTCTCCTATTTGATTACCTTAACATTATGTACAAGGAATTTTTGGAAACCATCAGGCATCAAGTGTTTGGTTTTTTTATTTGATCCATAACCAATATTTGGCATCAAAAACTGCCCCTTGAAGCGCCTCCTGACTCTGTTGTCAATACCCTTGGGCTTCCTCCAGTTGGTCTGAAAAAGATAAAGTCTGTTTAGTTAATTAGTTGCATACTATTAATACAAACATTGAATAACTAGAGGCAATTAACTAATGATGAGGAAATTTCAATGCATGTGGATATTTTGCTTTTAAAATACTTTGGGTACATCTTTTATCCTTAAAATGTGGTTATTCAACTGTAAAGACCTATTAAGGGGATACATAAATGACCACATGCAGTTTCAAGAAAAAAAATCAGAAAGTTATGTGTAAAATCTGGTCTTTTTCTTTTAACAAAATATGTCAAAAACCCATTTATCCAAGTCAATTTGTTTCTGATGTACATGTGAACCCCCATAAGTGGAGTTCAAGGCAAACTAGTTTAAGATAGCCAACTTCAGAGTATAACTTACACATCAAATTATTTCAGTTGAGGGAAAGTTTTTCTATCATCATTTTGGGCTTTTTTTTTATTCTAAATTTGCATTCTTACAGCTAACACAATGTATATATATATATGCATACAATACTTATAACAGTGACTGAAAGAATGCAAGACTAACTAGACTTCATTTGTGCAGGACAAGCTTAAGTTGCATTTAGACCTGTTAAAAAGTTCTGCCTTCACTTTTATAAGATTTAACTGGCTTTAAACATTGTTAAATGAAATCAGAAAAATTATACATGTGTTAAAGAAGCTACATTGTATCTAAAATCATCATTATGTAACGGTGGTCTTAATTTCAAAACAAGATTCTACTTGATCTTCAAATTTTAACACCTTTTAACTGATATGAATGGAAAATAGATTGAATTTTCTCTAAAATCTGAAAATGTTAATATGTACCAATATTCTAAGATGTCTAAAACTTTAACTTGGCTCAGGGGACCATAAAATTGAGAAGATTACACATGTTTAAAGATGGCCAACTTCAGAATATAACTTACACATCAAATAATTTCAGTTGAGGGAAAGTTTTTCTATCATCATTTTTGGCTTTTTATTCGAACTTGCATTCTTAAAGCCTGGGCAAACAGTACTTAAACAGTGACTGAAAGCATGAAAGACTAACTATCTTTGGTAAACAGGGTTCAACATAAAGCCTTCATTTGTCAAGAACAAGTAAAAGTTGCATTTAGATAACCTGTATAAAGCAAAGTACTTGTAAGCACAGAAGAGTAAAGTTTATCAGTGGGAAGTAAAATTAAATATTGCATTGTCAATCATGTCAATGAAGTATTGGTTGTAGTTGATTGACCTAAAATTCTTGACAATGGGAGATAACTTCATTTTTTTTTTAAATGACTTGAACAAGGTCATTCTAGCTTTAATTCATGTTTATAACAGATGTTAGATTCCTGCACCTTGCAAAAGTTATATAATTTTTTGACATGTGTAACAATGTTTTGTGACTTGAATATATGAGATATATTATATTGATAAAAAGCCAACTTCAGAATATAACTTACACATCAAATTATTTCAGTTGAGGGAAAGTTTTTCTATCATCATTTATGGCTCATTATAGTAAATTTGCTAAGGATTTATCTGTCTTGATAAAAAAGATTGTTATTCCTGACTTGTCAAATCTTGGTTGCATGTGAACAGTGGATTAGTAGTTTTTATAAGATCACCATATATATGTACTACTTTACCTTCACTTTAACATATCTGTCCGATTGATGTCTGATGAACTTTTTTGTTCTCTTCTTCAACTGTTTATTTTTCACAAGGGGTCGGATCGCCATTTTGGTAACTAAAACAAAAAATGAAAATATTAATGTTAATTCTTTTACAGATTAATGTAGTCAACTGCATAGATATATACATGGACTATTACCACTGACCAAAGAATTATGTTTACTTTATTTTTATATCAACACTTAATTTAAACACCAGAGCTTTTAAATATTACGTGGCATCTTTCTCTTTTCCAATATACTAATGAAACTTCAGAAGATTTTTTGGGAAGATCACACCGTGGTATCTTGATCTGAAACTGCAGTGCAAATTATGAGAAATGTTCAACAATGGGTACTAAGGTTGAATCTGGATCCATATCACTATCTATCGCAGCCTTATTCCACTTGGTGGGATGGGAGGCAGATTTTAAAACCCAGTGAAACAAACTTTTCATTAATTGTTCCTCAAGTTTTGACACCAGCCCCGTTTCCTATATTTTCTGATTGGATACCTGGGGCCTAAAAAAAAAATTGTTTGTTTCCCCAATCCCGACCAACCCTGCAAAATTGATTCTACTCATAAAATTTTATTGTCAAAACTAAGTCAAATATTATTTTATTCGTTTTGGATTTTCAAGCTTGCCGGATCGTCCGATAATGTTCAATCTTTTTGGAAAAATAAAACAATTTCCCTACCTACCTACTTACATCTGGCTTGGCAGGGTAGGGATTGGGGAAACAAACAATATTTTAATTTAGGCCTGGTGTGAACATGTATATGCATTTAAAAACAACATGACACTATAGATTTCTGTAAATGAACTGTTTTATCAGGTTCTAAAATGTTCACAAATTTAAGTGTCAATGCCAAAGAATCAAAAATCGGAATTTGTTCTATTGTGCCATTATATAGCCCACCTTATATACTGATTATTATGAAAAAATTATAGGTGAAAGGTAATTAAGATTTCCAGTCTGCAAATTATGACATCAAGGGTCATACAGTATAAATATAAATGTTGGTCATACTGGATAAATATAAATGTTGGTCAAAAGATAAAGCCCTTTCAGAATAAAAACTTACACATCAGAATACATCAGTGTGAGGGAAAGTTTTTCTATCATCATTGTTGGCTTAAATTTGTGCAATAACACAAATATCATTGTAAAATTAATCAGATCCAATGCCTTGCGATGAAAAGTAATTAATAAGATGGCCAGTCATCAAATACTGAGATCAACAGCCTGAACAGGTAGAGAACAACCTCCAAAAGAGGGATACAATGTATACCTTTAATAAGGGGCTGTCCCTAAGAAAGGGGGTTATAACTTTTGTAGAAAATAAAATAGAAAACTTGGATCTTTTTAACTTGTAGAAAGAAACTTTCAATATATTTTGGTTAACTTCTTTAAGGCCACGGTTTTTTAATTTGTTGGTTTACGGATCCGCCGACCCGATTGCCGATTTTCAGAATAAAAATAAAATTGACTTTTCGTGGTTTTTTATTCCCGCTGACCCTAACAAATGCATTATCCCTGAAAAATAATTAAAATATTTTTTTTATCAAATCAAATGCATATATCACAAACAAGTGATGTGAAAAAATAAAACTTCCAGTTTACGTTTCTATAAATCGACAAATCAATTATAACTGACCTTGAAATGTCGTTAGCACAACTTGTTTTGCGAAACGAATCCTGTGTTTAAAACCAATTACACCATAAGTTCGTTTCCCTTATTTGTCATCATTCTGTAAGATGCATCATCTCAGAGAAATAGACTTGTCCAAATGTGGACAGGTGGAATACATCAGTTAAAGTACTGAATGCTAACAAATCATTTGGATTTTTCTTGTTTCATAGAAAATAAAAAATATATCGACCATTTGGATAAAAATGGGAATGCATGACAACAGATTAACCCGATCTCTCGTTTTTCCAGTGGACGAGTCTATTACGTTTTTCGACACTTTGTGTTGAAACTTATTTTCGTAAGACGTTTTTACATTTTTTTCTTTCTCAGTTTTCATGCTTGGAGATCATTATTCATTAAGTTTTCTGGAATTGATTAAGAGTTACGCGAATGTGTTTTTCTTGTTTGTGAAATGACGATTCAATTTCGTCTTTGTCCGTGCAACTCCCCTTTTTAACGGGAAATTATTAAACAATGTCAAACAATGTTTGTGACAACTGAGCAATAATATTTCATCGAACTTTAAGTTAAGAAATGATAACAAAATAGCATATTAAACATATTGTAAGAAAGGTGAAATATATATCTATTTTGCATATTTTTCTGTCTTGAAAGATATTTTTTATATTTTTTTTTCCCAACCGACCCGACTTTTTTATGGGGAAAATCCGTAAACCAACAAATTAAAAAACCGTGGCCTAAGAGGGGATCCTCTCATTTTCAATAACAAATAATGTTTCAAAATTTGCCTCGCCCTTGGTTATATGAAATTTATTCACCCTATTAATTCCAACATTTGGAACAATTGCACACTGAAACTAATAATGTGTCAGAAGTCAAACGGCCAATTTCAGAATAAAACTTACACATCAGAATACATCAGTGTGAGGGAAAGTTTTTTTATCATCATTGTTGGCTTAAAATATGTGCAGATAACACAAATGTGACTGTCATTTAAAATTAATCAAATGTAACGCCTTCCAGCAGATATTATCGTAAGGTGCCAAATGGAGCTAGAACATTGTTTATCGTTCATCTTAACAAATTGACAAAAATGGCTGTATTTAAACATCAAAAACTTTTGTGCAGACTAAACTGTGCAGCTGGAATAAGTTTAAGACCTGGCTTCACTAGACATAAAAGTTAAATGTACTTTTCTTTCAATCCAGCTGTTAGTGAAAAAATAAACATCGACCTGAATTACATTTGCTACTGTCCACTCAATTACACCCTTTAACTGGTTGGCAACAATCCCCCTAAATTATTCCCTTGTTCAAATTATTTTATCTCGTCTTGAAAAGCTTCTTAAAAAATCTTCAACACCTTCCTATATGACATCGTAAAGCTGAAGCAATTTTTTCTGCCTGAAATTTTAGAGAGAATATTTAGGGGGAACTCAATTTTGTAAATATGTGCACTTATGTACTTTAGTTGTCGTTTGTTTATGTAATATATACGTGTTTCTCGTTTCTCGTTTTGTTTATATAGATTAGACCGTTGGTTTTCCCGTTTGAATGGTTTTACACTAGTAATTTTGGGGCCCTTTATAGCTTGTTGTTCGGTGTGAGCCAAGGCTACGTGTTGAAGGCCGTACTTTAACCTACAATGGTTTAATTTTTAAATTGTTATTTGGATGGAGAGTTGTCTCATTGGCACTCACCACATCTTCCTATATCTATTTACAGCTGTTTTATAAAAGAATTTTTTTTATCACTTGAAATTACCCTATTAAAAGTGGGTCATTACTTTAAATGGTTGTTCGAATACCCAACCTGATCAAGGGTCATACTGAATATTATATAAATGTAAGACAAAACAGAAAGCCAATTTCAGAAATTAAAACATAAACATCAGAATACATCAGTGTTTTTTTATCATCACTATTGGCTTAAAATATGTTCCAATAACACAACTGACATAAAACAAATCATATGTAGGCTAGCACCATTCAGATATTATCATAGCCATAGGTTGCCACATACATTTGTATAAAATAATGTTAGCATAAAAAGATTTATTTCCCGTTTGAATGGTTTTACACTAGTAATTTTGGGGCCCTTTATAGCTTGTTGTTCGGTGTGAGCCAAGGCTACGTGTTCAAGGCCGTTCTTTAACCTATAATGGTTTAATTTTTAAATTGTTATTTGGATGGAGAGTTGTCTCATTGGCACTCACACCACATCTTCCTATATCTATTTACAGCTGTTTTATAAAAGAATTTTTTTTATCACTTGAAATTACCCTATTAAAAGTGGGTCATTACTTTAAATGGTTGTTCGAACCTGATCAAAGGTCATACTGAATATTATATAAATGTAAGACAAAACAGAAAGCCAATTTCAGAAATTAAAACATACACTTCAGAATACATCAGTGTTTTTTTATCATCACTGTTGGCTTAAAATATGTTCCAATAACACAACTGACATAAAACAAATCACATGTAGGCTAGCACCATTCGGATATTATCATAGCCATAGGTTGCCACATACATTTGTATAAAATAATGTAAGCATAAAAAGATTTATTTCCCGTTTAAATGGTTTTACACTAGTAATTTTGGGGCCCTTTATAGCTTGTTGTTCGGTGTGAGCCAAGGCTACGTGTTCAAGGCCGTTCTTTAACCTATAATGGTTTAATTTTTAAATTGTTATTTGGATGGAGAGTTGTCTCATTGGCACTCACACCACATCTTCCTATATCTATTTACAGCTGTTTTATAAAAGAATTTTTTTTATCACTTGAAATTACCCTATTAAAAGTGGGTCATTACTTTAAATGGTTGTTCGAATACCCAACCTGATCAAGGGTCATACTGAATATTATATAAATGTAAGACAAAACAGAAAGCCAATTTCAGAAATTAAAACATAAACATCAGAATACATCAGTGTTTTTTTATCATCACTATTGGCTTAAAATATGTTCCAATAACACAACTGACATAAAACAATTCATATGTAGGCTAGCACCATTCGGATATTATCATAGCCATAGGTTGCCACATACATTTGTATAAAATAATGTAAGCATAAAAAGATTTATTTCCCGTTTGAATGGTTTTATACTAGTAATTTTGGGGCCCTTTATAGCTTGTTGTTCGGTGTGAGCCAAGGCTCTGTGTCGAAGGCCGTACTTTAACCTATAATGGCTTAATTTTTAAATTGTTATTTGGATGGATGGAGAGTTGTCTCATTGGCACTCACACCACATCTTCCTATATCTATTTACAGCTGTTTTATAAAAGAATTTTTTTTATCACTTGAAATTACCCTATTAAAAGTGGGTCATTACTTTAAATGGTTTTTCGAATACCCAACCTGATCAAGGGTCATACTGAATATTATATAAATGTAAGACAAAACAGAAAGCCAATTTCAGAAATTAAAACATAAACATCAGAATACATCAGTGTTTTTTATCATCACTGTTGGCTTAAAATATGTTCCAATAACACAACTGACATAAAACAAATCATATGTAGGCTAGCACCATTCGGATATTATCATAGCCATAGGTTGCCACATACATTTGTATAAAATAATGTTAGCATAAAAAGATTTATTTCCCGTTTGAATGGTTTTACACTAGTAATTTTGGGGCCCTTTTATAGCTTGTTGTTCGGTGTGAGCCAAGGCTCCGTGTTGAAGGCCGTACTTTAACCTTTAATGGTTTAATTTTTAAATTGTTATTTGGATGGAGAGTTGTCTCATTGGCACTCACACCACATCTTCCTATATCTATTTACAGCTGTTTTATAAAAGAATTTTTTTTATCACTTGAAATTACCCTATTAAGAGTGGGTCATTACTTTAAATGGTTGTTCGAATACCCAACCTGATCAAGGGTCATACTGAATATTATATAAATGTAAAACAAAACAGAAAGCCAATTTCAGAAATTAAAACATACACATCAGAATACATCAGTGTTTTTTTATCATCACTGTTGGCTTAAAATTTGTTCCAATAACACAACTGACATAAAACAAATCATATGTAGGCTAGCACCATTCGGATATTATCATAGCCATAGGTTGCCACATACATTTGTATAAAATAATATTAGCATAAAAAGATTTATTTAAAGTCGGTTATACATATAACAATACAACATAAGCTCTGTAGAGCTTTTTTCCGACATGTTTCGAGTTTTCGCGTTTAACGCCACTTTTAAACACTGCATTTCGACTATTTCGTGGCGGCCAGTTTTAATTGATGAAGGAAGCCGGATTGTGGAGCTTAATAAAAATTATACTACATTAAAACATCATTTCTCAGTATCTTGCAAAATGTAATCCTCTGGTCCGTCCTCCGGTTCAGAACTTGCATAAGGATATTAAAAATGTGTGCATCTTTTTTCTGCTATACCGTAGTGTTCAAGTCTTAACTAAATCTACAATAACATTATAATAACTGACACATTAAATGTTAGCACTACAAGAAGAATTCTAGATATCAATGTTGACCATGGGTTTCTTGTTAAGTGCATATATACGATTAAAATGTAGCGGAAATAGGGCTTTGAATATTTTAAAAGTCATCTTAATGAACAAAGTGTTAGATTGTATGATTTGTTCTGTAAAAACATTGTATTTTAATAACAGATTTGCTTGGATTTTAAAATAATTTCAATAACAGACATACTTTAAGATATTACCGGAAAAGGAAGCTATGTATGAAAGACAACTCTGTCTTCGAAATGGGGTGCGCCTAATAACCTGTATATGAGACTAAAAAAACATGACAAATCACGTACTATTCGGAACTACTATACATAAATGTATAGTTTCCTCGACTAGTTTTCGTATTACCAATTACTATTTGAACGGTTTTGTATGTAACACGAATATGAACGTATTTGCCATGTTTTTTTTTAAAATCTTGGTACCTTTCTCTTCTTTCCGGTAGACCGACTAGCTCCTGAATACATTGGAGCACTTGAAAATTTAATAATGCTTTAATAATATTGTCCATATTTTCAAATGCTCATTTTGATAAATTATTTTTTTTACCTTCATGTAACCACATGTCCACCAATATAGTTTTTGTTTAATAACTTTTTGTTATTGTTCTTCTATTGGCCTATATTCATTCATTTGATTGTATAGCTCAAATTTTGGGCACCATGATTGGTTAATAAAAATTATCTTATCTACCTTATTCCTTTTAATTTACAATTGCATCTATTGTCCTACCTCAAAGTGTGAATGGAGAATAGGAAAAAGGATTAAGCAGGTCTTCTTCCAACCCACAGTTAAATCCTTGCCAAAGTTGGTCATCCTTTTGGAACTGTTGGATGTTAACGTTTAAAGCCATATCCTGGCATAATGGGGGTGTTAAATCCGCAACAGGCCGTGGGAATAGATATTTAGATCTACCTTATGTTTTATTGTTAATATTTTGTCGTCTTGAATATGTCTGAAATAGTTGTGCCTCGTCTGGGCTTTACGCAATCAACAGTGAAAGAGATCATCTATATATTGCAAGTCAAACTAATTATTTCACGTATACTTATTTGGATATGAATTAACACGTTGAACACACAGGCACTTGTCTAAAAAACATCCTATATACCTTAATGTCATATTAAGGTACAAAAGGGGGGGGGGGATTTGAGACAAGTGCCTGTGGTTGCACAAACTAATTCTAACAAATTTAGGATTTTCTTCTTTAAACTCTGTTCCTTTGTAAATTTCCAGTAATTGTGCCAAAATACTCCAGCATTTACGTCTTTTGTGTGCGTCTTTAATCTTTTTATATCAAATTTTCGGACACGTTTGGGGAAGTGATATTGGACATGTATGGGAGATATGTGGCTTTTGAGGACACGTGTGGGCAAATGAATACGTCGGGGGCGGGGGAAGGGGGGTACAGACACGTTTGGGGGAAGGACAAGTTTGGGAATGTTTTATATAGAGATATCTAACTGAAATCAGACAATATATATATATATAGATAGATAAAAGAAGATGTGGCAAAAGTGTTGATGAGATAGCTCTCACTCCCAAGTCACAATTTGTAAAAGTAAACCATTATAGGACTTCAACACGGTGATATATATCGGTATATAGATTAATCATTAATCTATATAAATCGTCATTAGACAGCATACCAACATTTCCGATATAAACCGGAATACCAAGCTACTTGCACACGAATTGGTCTTCGATTGACAAAAAATGTCCACAATGACACCGTTTTGATGGAGATCTCTTCGACCCCCCTGTCCTAAATTAGTCAGTCGTCTATTAACGATAAAAAGACCAAATACGACCGACCATATCATGCTATCAGCATCACCAGTGATCAAGTTAAGCAATTGCGGCTTCTTATTGAAAACTTCTGTAATCCTATTGGTTTTTTTTATAGCTAACTATCTTTGATGCTTTATAAAGCAAAATAAAATCATCCCGAATAACATTACTGACCATACAATTCTCAGCCTATGCAAAATGATCGATCTCTAACAGAGTCAGAACGGGTATAACTAGAAAAAAATGTATTTTTTTAAAAACAAAGCCTTTTCAAACTGCCAACCTCTATTGGGACCCTAGCTTCCATTACTAAATAATGCACACTTAATCAACTTAGCATTGCCCTATGCTATGTTTGTACATGTATATTGTTTTAGCCTTCTTCACACCGCCATATGTATTTCATATAATAAACTGATATATGTCGTTTATTGTTTTTTGTTCTTCAGTGTTTTGTGCCTAAAGTAGCATACACATGCATTGATAATATCCGTTTTGTGTTTGTATTAATTATTTACAATGGAAAACCAACTTTGCCGAATTTATTTAATGGTATATCGTAAGACAAAAATATTACTGCGAAAAATCAAAAATTCAGGGATTTTTTTTGATTTTTTGATTTTTCTTTTCTTTTGGTTTTGCTTTTATTTATCTATTTATTTATTTATTATTTACTCTTCTCTCTGAAATAAAATTCTCTCTTTATTGAACAATATGGAAATAATGGATACATACAAATATATTGTATATTTTTTTCGTTTAGAATACTTACAATTACTAAGTGCTTTTCTATATGTGTTTCAGTATATTCTTTTCTTGTAAATGTTTGGAATTGTTTAAAAAAAAAATCAACTTCTATTGTCAAAATCGTAGCTATTGTCTAATACAATCATGTTACTGGGCTGCGCTCAGTATCGTAGCTGCTACGTAGTGCTACGTACATTTTGACTATCGAATGTGTAGCTATAAACTAGCTGCTACACACACATACATATAGATATTGAAAGCAGCTACATAACCGCTAATCACGCTTTCATTAAGACATACCCGTAGCCAGGGGGGGTTCGGGGGGTTCGGACGAACCCCCCCTTGAAAACAAATAAGCACTGTTAAAGTCGATGTTCTGTTCGAATTGTGACTGTTAAAGTCGAGTTTGTGAGTCAAACGAACCCCCCTTTGGAAATTCCTGGCTACGGGCCTGTAAGAGCAGGGGTTGGTTTCAATATCGTAGTAGCTACGTAGCGGTTATATGTAGCCTGCTTTCAACATCTAAACAAAACCAACCCTGTTCTTAATAAAAGCGTGATTTGTCGGTCCGGCTTTATTTGTGCTCTAGATCTGTTTGTGCACTGAATTTGTGTTGTTGTTTAACGGAGATGTTATTACATGAATGAGTCAAAACAAAAGTTTTAAGTTTTAAGTACTAAAAGGCACGTTATAACAGCCCTTAGCATAAACATTAGGTATATAAGTGTGGTCTGTCAAGTCGGATTACAGTAATAACTACTTAGACCACTCGGCCACCTAGGCCCATGGAAAGATTTGAATGAATGAATACTTTATTCTCTTAAAACAATTGTTACAGAGAACATATACATATTACAATATACAACTTATATAGCATGTGTGAATTACATATACATGTATAAAGTAATACTAAGAATTTCAAACCTGGAGAAACGACCTTCTCTCGGACGTTCTTAATAAATTTACATAGTTTTTCTAATACAATTACATTGTTGGAAGCAAATAGCTGTTCAAACTTATATGTAACTTGCCACCGAGGCCCCTGAAAAGATTTGAATGTTGTTTCGTTTTATGCTTTTTTACATGTAAAACGTCAACCTTTTGCAAATCTAGGACCATATAAAAAAGAAGATGTGGTATTCTTATGAACGTTGGCATGCTCTTAGTTACTTTGATCATGAATATTGTAAAGATCTTTTTCAGTATCAGAGCAATAGAATTTTAAATTTCTGTAATATTAATACTGATGTTTTTTCCTCAAAATATCATGTGATCTGGTCAACGTCTGTATGATATAATAATAAGTGTGGAAGGAACACATCTGTATGATATAATAATAAGTGTGGATGGAACACATCTGTATGATATAATAATAAGTGTGGATGGAACACATCTGTATGATATAATAATAAGTGTGGATAGAACACATCTGTATGATATAATAATAAGTGTGGATGGAACACATCTTCTATTTAGCTGCTGCGTTTATGTCTATCAGCTCATACTAAGACATTTTGCGTGTTATTCAGCGTGCACCACTGTCCACATTTGTGATCATGTTATTTCTCGGCATAGATATCTTCCTTCAAAGAAAGCACATATACAGTTGCCAAATGTCTTTAATCATTATCCATTTGTTTTAAACAATCAAAGACATCAAGTCTTTATTTCAAATACATATGTAGGTTTTTCTAATCATAATGTTGTTGAAAAATAAAATTCGGGGACTGGTTGCTGCAAAATATTCACTGATGAACTGTAATTTTCAAATATTATACGAGTCAATGAAATCGGGTTATTACTATTTATATTCATGTGTATTGATAATTGGCTTGTATCACCAGTTTGGAAAGATGTTAATTATAGATAGATAGAATCAGAACACAGCAGAATTCATGATTTACAAAAAAATGCAGCAAATGTGACATAAACTGTATTTCAGTGGCTAATCCACATAACACACGTTTAATACAATGTATAAGTGTCTCCCCTCAAAACTAAGTGTTCCCGGTGCAACTCAGTGTTTTATAGGGAACGATAAAAAAAATGATTGATAGCGTCAGAGACATATATATATATAATTTAGTAAATTTCTTAAAACAAACATTCATTTACAGGTAAAAATGACGATTAACATATAGGTTTAGGCTACAAATGGAATTAAATAGACCTAGAAGAATCCAATTCCACGAGTTCCGCTATCTATTTATATCTATATTTATTATCGCTTATATGGGCATTTGTGGTATTCGTTAGGTCAACCCGACACTTAACTAGATGGCGTCTAGACTAAAATACACACAAAACGAAGATGCATATTATCATGTCAATGTCCTGTATATAAAAAAGAAGCTGTGGTATGATTGCCAATGAGACAACTATCCACAAAAGACCAAAATGACACAAACACACTGTTTATTCTATACTTTTTATAATTTAGATTAATGTTTTACATTGTTATAAAACAAATATGAGAATTAGAGTCATATATCGGTGAACATAAATTTGATAGCTATTATGGTGTCCCTTTAATATTTCAGGATATCAGTATTTTCAATTATAACCAGTGAAATTCTTTTCCATTATAATACATTTATTTATTTATTTTCGTATTTAGCTTATATTCAAGTACACTATTAATTATGTTATTAGTCCATAGTATTTGCGAAGATTAAGTGTTTTTTTTTTATATACTAAACAATATAATTTCACGGCAATGGATGATATAATTTCATAGTGAAATATTTAAATATTTTCCTCCGGATAAAGATAACAACAACTTCTGTAATATATTTTCCGCCGGATAATATTTCTCCCGAAAAGAATATTGCTTTACACATGTCTCTGACAGCGTCGAAAAACAAAAAAACAAAAAAGATATTCGGGAATTGCGCGGGGAAAAATCTGACTCAGCGGACAAAAATTCCACTTGAAGTTTAATGGTTGCACTTTTTAAGGTGATTTAAGCTGGGAAATCATATATAATGTTAGTAAAATAGTCCCATGTTTAAGATGGCTCACATTTGAGAATCACCACTGATGATCTGTTTTATTGCGATTTTATATTTGAAATATTCCAACTGAAATTTGTGTTTATATTTACTGAAGAATACGTGTTGACACTGACAAAACTCATTGCAAAACTGAAATTAGACAAAAGTTAAACCTGGGACTATTAGAATAATAAAGTTAGTACTGTGTATAGTAGTCCCGGACAAAACTCACTGCAAAAACTGAGACTATTATACAACAGACTGTGTCAAATATTTTAGTTATCAAATGTCCCATTTTGTGACATAGTTAATTATGACCTATCCGACATATAACAGTTATACTTTATACGATATACTTTTAGACAGCAGTCAACAATTCTGAGCAAACCGAAGATGTTTTATTTGTGTAAAATTTAATCTGGGACTTGACAATATTTCACTATTTGAAAATCTCCCAACATTTGCGGACAATGCGTCACATCCTCTTTCGAAATAACCGTTGCGCATTTCGGTCACGCATCTGGAACCCAGTATATTTATGTCGACTGCAACCGAAAGTAAACTTGACAGCAAATTTTATTACAATAAGTGTTGCCTTCGATTTGTTGCAAGAAGAATAACATTACATCATTTTCCAACATTCTAGTGAGGCACTGCAAAATGTTGAATCTGAGTGCAAAAACAAAACATCATTCCAAGACGAACCGATCCGACAAGTAAAAATGCATCAGAGAAAGTAGGGCACAACCTCGTTTTCGTATCTATGGATGTCTTCGTGAGAAACCATCATGTGGACAAAAACACTTTTTATGACAATGTCATTTTATTTTACACATAATAGTCAGTCATAAATGTTACATTGTAAACATATTATTACATATATGCACACATGCTAGTTTAAATTGAACGTGTCAAAGTATATACGACATTTTTAATCAGTATCTCGTACTGTTTATGATAGTAAAACGTAAAAAAATGCCATTACAATAGAGTTGATGATCTCATGGTGATATCATTCCTTGAAGTTTTGCCCACTTATATCGGATGACTGTACCATCACAGATAATTTTTACAGAATTTTTAATTGACAGTACAATTACAAATTCTGAGTGAAGGGATTTAAAAAACGAGGATAAACAATTTTCTTCTAGTACAGATTATATTCATTATTTTGACATTGAACTCTCCAAATGAAACTCTAAACCTGTGAGAAACATGTGATTTTTAAGTGCATTGAAATATTTCACAAATGTCGCTTTCTAACTTCCTGGATTCTGCAAATAGTTTGCATGATCAAGGTCATTAATTGATACAATCGTACATTATAACATTATATATCTCATTTCCAAAACACTTCTACAGAACATTTAACAGGACAATATTCAACTAATGCTTAAATTGTGATGACTTGAAGCACATGTCACGGAAAAGTAAACCAGGAAATTCTGCTGCTGCTGAGAGATTGGCAGATTATACTGGTGAAACAGCAATGCCTTTTCCAGGCCCTGGAATGGGGTCCTCAGGCTCCGGTTCAGGATCGTTTGACCATGAGGAATATGCTCATGCTGGAGCTACAATGGTCAGTGTTGCTAGTGATACCAATGATTTAGATGACATGTCTTCATCGTTGGATGAAATGGATATTCAGCGAGACATATCAAAGGTATAACAAGGCCAGATGTACATATTATTTTTAGTTCTGTACCCTTAGCATTTGTTAGATTGTTAAAACTTGTACAAAAGTTTTTATGCATAAAATATGCTTACTGCATGTCATCAGGGTCAGGGTTAAAATAGAAAGGTAAAGTTTAATTACATTTTTGTTTATTATTCCATTTAGAAATTTATCATAATCATGATAATAATAACATTTTCTGAATAATTAGCGGTATAAGTTTCTGTCTCTGGTCTCATAAGCCTAAATTATCTTGAGTTAATTTCAGCTATTTTCTTTTCATTTGTCATGTTTGTTGATGTACATTGTAGATGTAGAAATTATTCAGTTTAAATTTTTCTTTCCAATGTTTAAGTATTCAACAAATGATCTTGACTTCCTCTTTTGACTGAAGCTAAAAAATAATACGATCGTGTGTGAACATTCAAATTCATGATTCATAAATTACCCATAAAAAATAGAGAGATCTGATTGGAGTACTACATGTGGCACATGACTTAAATATTTGTAATCACACTAAAGTATTTTGATTGTCAAATATCTTAAAAATACAATGTAGATCCATATTATTAGATAGAAAAAATACATGATCTACAAAGAATAGATAAACTAGTTTATGTGGTCATTAACACCAAATTATAATCATTGATTCAAGCCTAAGTGTTTATGAGCAACTCCATACTTCGACTTACTGTCAGAAGAAAAAAAATGGTTGTCCAATTTGAATGTGCAGTGCAGCTAACATGTAGGGTTGTCAAAATAACAACTGATCAGACAACCTTTAGGCTTTTATATTGAACCCTGATCATGAGTGAACAGATCAGCCCTTTGCAATTATCCAGATTTGAATCATATTCATTAGCCATAAATGGAAAGGTGCTCAATACCTTTATTGTATTTGTCCGCCTTTACTGGACATCACTAAAGTTCCCTTAAAATTTTGAAGTCTTAATAGAAAATATCTTGACGCCACAATGAAAAAATGAATGTTGTATGACATCTAAAGTTCAAGCAAGACAAATTTCTCAATAGCGATAAGGTGTATTGCACCACAACCACTTCATACTTTGTTCCTCTTTTCAGTGCAAACGAAAAAAAAGAGCCGAAGTTTAGATTATTTCTCATGAAGTGATACAAGCTGTAAGAATCTTAATTTTTCAGATGACCAAATGGCATGAATGGTTTAATTATTTTTTTTATAAAACTAGAAGCAATGTTTTAACAAAGTAGATAGCTGTAAACATAAAGCAATTGAATTACAAAACCTACTACATAGACTGAATTGCTACTGTTAATAGCAGGGGCGGATCCAGCCATTTTAAAAAGGGGGGGTCTTACTATATGTCCCCATTCAAATGCATTGATGGGCAAAAAATAAGGGGGGGTTCCAACCCCTGGAAATCCCCCCCCCCCCTCCCCTTGTATACGCCAATGGCATGTGATGCCTAATTAAATTGAATTAATTAGATATTGTGAAGCAAAAGATTACTGAGCACACATATAAATTTGATGCGGTAATCAGACGGACATGACGAAAAGAGTTAGAAGATACATGTTCATGTTTATCATGTCTTATTAAATATTTTTTATTATTTAACTACATATGTATGTACATGTATAGCCATACAATACTCACAGAATGCTTGTATGACCTGAACTACTTTTTGGGTTTCCCTTAGCAAATTACAAAGTTTGTAATTGCCTTTTGAGGAGGGAAGCTAGTATCAATATTTGAAATAATTTTGCTTGCATTACCTCTAGTTGGATACTTGAATTTGAGGTCCAAGATTCCAAAGATACCACATATAGAGCACTATCTGCTTACACTTTTAGAACACATCAAGTGGATACCTGGTTTGGTGGGGTTCATATTGGAATGTCTAAAGTAGTTTTCTTTGTAATGCTTTGAAGACTGTTTGACGTCCTCGTTCTTTTGTCCTTACATTGCCAGTCACTCTAACTTCTGAGTTTTAAATCTTCATTTGGTACATATGTTTCATTTGTCTGTTGAAGTTCACTCAAGTTTTTTTTTCTATTCAATATGTTTTCGTTTTTATGCCCTCGCTGAAGCAAAGTGGATATCAAGTTTTATCCTAGTCCATCTGTCCTGTATAATGTATGTGTGTCCCAAAATTGGTTTCTGTTCTCTAACTTAAGTTTGCCTTCACCAAATGTTATGAAACTTATACACAATAAGCTTATTACCCCAAAACTCAGATCAAGTATTAATTTGGGTAGGGTCACTCTTACCATTCTTCAGTGATGTCCCTTTATAACGTTGTATAAAAGCTAGGCATCCCATGTACACATTCTCCATTTATTTATTTTTTACTACATGGTTTAAATGTCTATATTCCCTATGGGTGAAGATAATAATGGATTAAAGTGCATTTTCAAAGTTATTGCATAATCACACATATTACATGTACTTATCATTTGAAGGAGAACACATGAGTAATAGCAGATGGAAATTAGTAACGAGATTAACTGTAAATTAAATTGAGAATTTTTTTTTATTGCGATTAATGTGAGTGGAATTGCAATAATAAAAACTTGCATTTTAATAACTGGAATATAGACTTTTATACAGATTTTTCTAGATCATAATAATTAAACTTGCATAGATATATATCTATATTTGTCCATTCTTAAAAAATTACAATAATAAATGAACACAATAATTCTGAATTTACAATATACATACATGTATACTACATGTACTAATAACATAAAAAAATATTATATATATACTTAAAAACATTTAGATACATGAGATATACCAACAATAAGATAAGGAAGAATTAAAACAAATGTCCACAAAAATCAGATTATATCACAGTTCATGTTAAAAATATGAGTAAATAAATTTTCTGTTTGTAGGATTTGCTTAGAATTTATAAATTTTTGAAAGTATAGCTTACCAGGAAAAGAGGATGTGTTCCCAATGAATCAACTCCAATGAGTTGTATGCACTTTCACTGAAATAGATTTAATATTTCCTGGTATGACTTATATGGAAAAAGGTCAACCGATAAACAAGTTCATGAATTAGCAATATAAATCATTTTAATTTCCCCTTGTTATTTTCATGATTTTAGTCATAAAAATGTTATCAAGTGCTATGACTGAAAACTTGGCAGATTGCTTTGAAAGATTCAAGCATGCATTGCTGTCAGAAACAACAAACTTTTAATTTGCATTCTAAATTTATGCATTTACAGCATCCTCAAGATAAAAAGGCAAGTTCTGGAAGTATCGGTTCACTAGATCCTATTCGACAGAAAGAGGTTACAGTGAAAACACCTGGACAGAAGAATCCTAAGCCTACTGTTAAGAAAGCTACACTTAAAGCTGATTTAGTAAGTATACAACCCTAGGTTTTATGAATTTTGGAAAGTTTTGGTCCTAGTGGAAGGACATACAGGGAGGACAATTTGTACATTACCTTTTATTTTTGTCAAGTCCTAAATATTTGTATTCAGTCTGAAATGCAGCCCCATTTTAAAAGTTATCTTTTTAAAGTAAGTTGTACACAGAAAAAAATACAAGATGGGATGTTTAGTAGATAACCCGTCAACATGGTCAATATATGTTAAAATCTGTGTCCATGAATCACCTTGAGTTTTTTTTTTTATGATAATGAGAAGCAAGGGTTGAGGGTTGTCTGCCTATTTGTGACTGAATATTCTTGGTTATAAATTATATTACGACTGTAACTATTTTGTAGGATGTTGCAAAGGAGTTCAAGAAATGTAAAGAAGAGGAGGCAAAGAGATTAGACTTGAGCAAGTCACAGGTAAACATTAAAACTGTATGCATGTTTTTGTAGTAAAAATATATACATAATGTTTCATTGTAAATCATTGTAAATTGGATAAATAATCATGATCAGAAATTTCATTAAATTGTATTTAACGGAATTTTCTACATGTACAATAAAATAACCAATTTGTGAAAAGTCTTGATTAGATTTTACAAGAGTTAAATCCATGGATTTCACTGTCCATAGACAAAGATGCAAAATGAATATTTTAGTCCCCTATGGGCAGAGATAAAGGGGACTTTCGGTCTGCACTTCTACAGTCCGTCCATCTGTCTACAGGTCCGTGATTCAGGCAAATAAGTTTTCCACACTTTTTTACCAACAAAGTACATGTATACAATGGTATAACCAAAAATACAATTTTGGTCATGATACAAAGAAATTGGAACTTTATTGACTTTATCTGTGTATTGTTTTTACAGATTACAGTAATTCCAAGCTTAGTAAAAGAGGTGAGTATATATATTAAGTATATATAAACAAGTCTAAATTGAAAACTACGTTCACACCTATGATTGCATTGGATAAAAACCACAATTTTAAATGTGTGCATGTAAAACAAATTTCGTTGAAGAAGGGTCTAAATACAGCACAAACAACATTTTCCAAAAGACCAAAAAAGTGAATAAGTATATTTTATAAACAAAATGCATAAATTTGACTAACAGCTCAAACAACTGATGTTCTTTAACCCTGCTCAGCCGGACTGCCATTGGTGATTGCCAAATAAAATTGATCACAAGATGAAACAAAATGGATCTTAATATAAATTTGATACTTAGACAATATACGTATAGTGTCTTGAAATATGAAATTTATTTGTATTCGGCACGAAACGGGAAAATGCTCGGTAGAACCTCGCATTTTCCCGTTTCTAAGCCTCATACAAATAAATTTCATATTTCAAGACACTATACGTATATTGTTTTTATACTGAAATCGAAAAAAAGAAATGAAAATGAAAAAAAACATGTAACAAAAATTGTTAAAAAAAGTGATTAGAATTTCCCTCTTGAGGTACCATTTTGGGGTATTTCTCTATGAGCGTAGTCCAGGTGGTAAGACATTGGCGTATTAAGGAATTATAAAGGGAAAATGAACTTAATTAATAACATTTGATAAACATGATATATAAATAACCAATTTGAAGACATAAAAGTTTAAATTGAAAAAAGTTTGACCATTGTTACTTTACGTTGTCATGGTCGTGACGTGATGTTGTTGATGAAATACAATAAGGAGGCGGGGCTTATAGGTCAGTTGGGGTCATTGACGTATAAAGCTAACGTTTATACGTATAGCTTTATCTGTACAGTAAACTAGCTGATTGCAGTATAAAAGATGTTATGCCACAAACATAAGGTGTCAATATTTTTTTGTACACCAAATCTGGATTTCAACAATAAATGTCTCTTCAGTGATTTTAGGTATTGAAACGGTATTTGGAAGGCCATATAAAATTTACCATCACTTTTAGATAGACTCTTGAATTTTAAGAGTCAATATAGGATGAACGGATCATATAAATCGGAGGAAAAATATGATATAAGCCCAAACGAAAAAAGATAAACAAGTCTAAATTGAAACTATGCTCAAACCTATGATTGCGTTGGATAGAAACCACGATTTTTATACTTGTCATGGTGTGCATGTAAAACAAGTTAGTTTTTAGGGTTAAATATTGAATTATGCATTACATGACATGCATGATAAATAAATGTTTTAATGTTTTATTTATCCTTTCTTTTCAGTTAACACAACTCCAAGAGTTTTATTTGTATGGTAACAAATTAGGAACATTGCCATCAGAAATAGGATATTTAACAAATTTATCCAAGTTAGGACTAAGTGAAAATTCATTGACAAATTTACCGGACACTCTTGAAAATCTGAAACTGATCCGTGTTCTTGATCTCCGACACAATAGGCTGAATGAGGTAAGAATTATTTTGTTAGACCAAGCATTATAGAATTTGAATTGAATGATCAGATAAACATGTATTGTCTTTTTTATTGTTCACAGAATGAAAGGATTAAGGAAAAGAAGTGATCAAAACCCATTCCTTTAAATGTCAGCATCATGCCAAAATGTAAAAGAAACAAGAAAAAAAGCAAACACATATATTATGTACAAAACAATAAACAAAAAATAAATGTGACTGATGGAAACCTAAAAGAACCAATAAAGAACAGGTGGATGACTTCCTTTTTCACAAACCAGAGGACTGTGGGTAATCTCATTGTTCGTACATTGAAATAAGAATTGCTCTACGTCATTGGTTGAATTTCAATTGTTTAGAACGTTTTAAACCAATCACAATGTAATGGTGTACGCTTTTCAATATATTACCCAGAATGCATTAGATTCTGAAATGGTGACTTATGACAGCCATTTTAAGAATATGGCTGTTTTAAGCATTTTTGTGGATTTACATTACCCTAGCCTTTGATGAGAATGTTACAGTTCATGATTCTCACTAAGACGAGTTCATGAGTCCTAGACTCATGAAAACCTGTCCGGACTCACCATTTTCAAAACTGGTGAGTCCAAAGATGCATCAAGAATAATTCTAATTTTGATTCAAGATGGAATATTTTGTGTAAACTGAACACAGTTAAACACAAATATCATCATTTAGAGCAAAATTTTAAAAGAAATGTGAATTTAATGTCATTTCATTGCTTTAATAGGTCATGAGGACTAAAATGATAAATTATATTGCAATAAAATATCTTCATCTTGCTGTTGGACTCACCTTCAAAAATCCTTAGTCTGAACCCCAGACAGACAGTTACATGTAGATTACATCATAAGAAGAAATGAAAAAAATAGTTGTAAATGGCTTGACTCATAACCCCCCCCCCCCCCCCCCCCCCCCTCCTTCAAAATTATTATAAAGACAACAAATGCTGATCAAAGAGTAATCACAGTAATCACAAAACAAATTGCAAAAAAAAAGGTTTGATCCTGACCTGAATAGGTTGCAACTGGTGTAATTTTAAGATATACTAACTCTTTATATTTTATTTGCAATCATGACATAAATCCTCCATGGTGAGCTATGTCTTTCTATCAGTTTCTAAGCTAGTTTTTTGGTAAAGAAAGTATGGTTAATCCATTTATCCTTCAAAAAATTATAAGTTCTGGTTACTATTTACTTCATATCATTTAAATAATTTCAATCAAATGCAGTTATCCAAAGAATATGTAGAAATAAGACATTTTGAAAAAGTAGTTCAGATGCAAATCTGAATACATGTACATGTACATTTTTTAAACAAGAAAAGCTATGGGTAATAATATAGATATGAAAAGTGTATATTATTGTACATAGTATGCATGTTTCAATTCTCCGAAAATGTGAAGTGACTTGCAAAACTTCATGTCAAAAGGTATGTTTAATTAATACTTGAACCTTATATGAAATACATGCAGCGATATATATGACTTTTAATTTCTTGCATTTACCAATATATTTTCTTAAAATATTATTACGTCACAGTCAGAACTGATTGTTCAAAGATGTCATGAATGCAACTCTATAATTTGCTATATGATATACTTCAAACTAGTTATCAATTTAGCCTGTGTAAGTTGTTCATCTAATTATATTTTAGAAGTCTCACATATCAAAACATTATGTTTTTCAGATTCCAGAAGTTGTTTACAAATTACGATCGTTAACAACATTATTTTTGCGATTCAACAGAATCCGACATGTAGATGATGCTATTAGGAATTTAACAGTAAGTAGTGGAGCTTTTACAAGTAAAAAAAATAACTCATTATGCCCAATTTATGGGCATTATGTTTTCTGGTCTGTGCGCCTGTCCGTCCATCCATTTGTCTGTTCATCTGTCCCACTTCAAGTTTTTGGTCGAGGTAGTTTTTGATGAAGTTGAAGTCCAATCAACTTGAAACCTAGTACACATGTTCCCTATAATATAATGTTTCAAATTCTAATGCCAAATTTTTTCCCGTTTTATGGTCCACTGAACTTAGAAAATGACAGTGTGGATGGGGCATCTGTGTTCTATGGACACATTCTTGTTTAAGATTTAACCTGAGGGTAAAACATTGATGTTTTCCAACACAAAATTTATTCATGTTATTCATGGAACAGACAACATACAAAAAAATAGTACTAATTAATTAGGGATTGAAAATGAATGTACTAGGGATATGTATGGATTCATTATAAGTTTTGGGATTCTAGTTATTGTAGATTTCATGGTAATAGTGAACCATGAATGCTAATGAATACTGAATACAAATTTCATAACAGCTTGCAAACAAAAAGGAAAGAAATCCAGTATCCATAAATATATGTTTTCGCCTTAAAACCAAGATAATTGATACCAACTAAAGTTATTTTAAAGTATACTTATATATTATACAGCCTAAACTTTTGAGCAAGGCAAATTTCAAAGCAAGAAAACAGTGTTTTAAATTGCTGATGTTCATAATGAAAGCTACATACAAATAGTTCAATAGGCTATTTGAAGCAGTTCAAACAATAAGTTCTTACAGCTTTTAATGCCCCACCTACGATAGCATAGGGGCATTATGTTTTCTGGTCTGTCCATCTGTCTGTCCCGCTTCAGGTTATAGTTTTTGGTCAAGGTAATTTTTGATGCAGTTGAAGTCCAATCAACTTAAAACTTAATAAGCATGTTTCCTATGATCTTTCTAATTTTAATGCCAATTAGATTTTTTGACCCCAAGTTCACTGTGTACTGAACATAGAAATTGATAGTGGGTGTGGGACATCCATGTACTATGGACACATTACTGTTCATAATGCTAACAAGACAAGGTTTGTACAACTTGCTTGCCTTATTTATATCAAAGTTTGCTTGAGCATTGCAGTTAAGTTGACATCTGAAAACAATATAAAACGGCGGATTTAAACTTGTATTCTTTATATTTAAATTTGATTGGATATAACCAAATAATCAAATTTATCTAAACACAGCTTAAACTCTGCCTATTTATATTGTTTGCAGATGTTCATCTTAATTAAAATGCTTAAGCAAACATTTATAGAAACAAAGCAAGCAAGTCAAACACATCTTTGTCTTGCTAGCATTATGAAAAGAGCTGTAATTAAGAAATGTGATGTATTTGCAACAACAAAAAATGAAATAACTGGTCTTGAAGTAGAGTCAAAATTCTACAAAATTGATGCTTTTTTCACCAGATGACAAAACTTAAAACAGCCATGAAGTGAAGAAGCCTTTTCTCCAGATTTTTTTTTATCCAATTATGTATTTGGGCCCAAACTGCACTTGAAACTGAGAAACCTGACAATAAAAAGCCATAATTATGTTGATGACACATGCATCAATATGAAAAAAATATTATACGGTTAACCTCTGTCTGCATGAAGAGCCATTATGGCCAAAAAACTATTTCCTGGTGAGGTCATTATATTATTGCCACCACACAGTAGGGGTCTAACAGCTTTAAAGTGTTAAGATTATGATGTATCCTAATTTATAAATGTTGAAGTAATTCATTGCTACTTTATTTTCAGAATTTACAGATTTTAAGTTTACGAGAAAATAAAATACCAAAGCTTCCGCAAGGAATAGGAAAATTAGTCAATTTAGTCACATTTGACATTTCACATAATCACTTAGAACATCTACCAGAAGGTGAGTTAATTATTATATATTCAAACAAGTTTAAATATGTTCCCAAAAAATAGAAACACAGTTTAAAAATTTTGTTTAGTTGACAATGGTAACACTTCTGAATTTGAGATTACAGATTTGCTCAGTACAGTTGTATCACATATCATGTTGCTGTTGATTTAAATACAGGCTAAACCAAATCAGTTCATACGAATACATTGTACATAAAAAAATATTTGCTTACTCCCAAATATGAAATTATTTTATCTAGATTTCAAAGTTTACTAATGTTTCAAATGGTGTCATGTACTAAGATTTTGTTTTATTCATTTATAAGTTATTAAGGTGGTACCCAACACTTTCACTAAAATTAATTTGACTCGTTTAATTTTCATAAACAAAATTCTAAATATTTACTTTTACACTTTAACAAAAATATAAAAAAAATTAAAATTAGAACCAACCATTTTGTTAGAAAAAATACACTGGTTATATAGCAATTTGACAAACACCAATTTTGATCATTGAGAAGCTTAATATTCCTTTTACAACACAACGTAATTGAAACGTTAAGCTGACTTTACAGAGTTATCTACCTGTAGTGTTAGGTACCATTTTAAAAAGATTATGGATAAGTTGATGACAATCTTTTTTGATACTAGTTGTCCATCAATGTGTTTGAAAACCTATTGAAGTTTCAAACATACAAAAATATCAACAACTGACAAATAAGTTATTGTATTTGCATTATTACAAATTTTAGCTTGGGTGTATTACCATTATTGCTGTGTTCCCTTTCAATGTTTTTTCTTTTCTTCAGAAATTGGTAATTGTGTAAATCTAAGTTCCCTTGATCTCCAACACAATGAATTAGTTGATATTCCAGAAACAATAGGAAATATGAAGAATTTATCCAGATTAGGTTTAAGGTAAGGCGCCACTGTATTTTATTGACATTGTCTATATCATGTATATTCATTGTACATGTACATATTAACTTGACAGGCATTTCAGAAATCTACTGTTATGAAATTAAAGACAATTAGCGTTGTTCCAAACTAGTTGTCCCAAGCATGTTTATTGCACTGCTGGCCTTGGACTGTTTTCCACTTTTTCGCTGGATTTTGTTTCTTTGAGACATTTCCAGTTTCCATTTACCATATCAAATTTAAACACAAGTTTTGTTATTATTTTTATTTATAGTATCATACTTTTATTCGTAATGAATCCCTTTTCTAGTCATGGTACTTTTTAGCATTGATGGTTTGTTTTTGAAAAAATACATCATTTACTTCAAAGGTCTTGTCATCTGCAAAATGCATATTTGCAGTTCTGAGAAGCAATACAAAAAAGACTTGATTATAAAAAACAAGAAAAACAAAAACAGAATTATTTCTTTAAATTATTGTGAACATTACTGGCTATCCATCAGACTATGCTGATACCATATACATGTACATGCAGTAAATGGTAGACTTAGAAATTAAAATCTTAAGCATATTTACATTTCAGATATAATAATTTAAGTAGTATTCCAAAGTCCTTAGCTAATTGTGTTCTGATGGATGAATTCAATTTGGAAGGAAATAAAATTTCGCAGTTACCGGTGAGTACAAACTTTTTTTTTTTGTATTTTCTTGTTTTTGAATAACATTTTTCCCCATGAAATGTATCCTGATAAATATTTTGTTGAGACTTTTGTATTAGTGTCCCATATACTCATATCATATACATTTTGATAAATCCTAACACCTTATGCTGTTTTAAAATTGTAATAGCTTGATATTATCTTGGTCATTTTAAAAAAATGATTGAAAGTTACTTATTCAAACAACCCTCTACAAAGTTTTCATGCATATTCAGAATGATAACAAAGAAACGAAAAATCAAAGAGATAGTTTCTGCAAATAAGCCTTTGGTCATATAGAGACACTGAAGGAAAATTTGGAATGCCACTGGGAAAAAATCTGCATATTGGATAGGATAGATATTTTGTTTGCAATAAGGTACAAATAAGGATATGTGGTATGATTGCCTATGAAACAACTGTCCACCATATTGATTTGAATGTAAGCAATTTAAGGGCATACGATACAGTTTTGATTCTGTATTTACAGTTCATGAAAATTTGAATCTAGCTATTTTTTACCTGATTAAATCAAATATGTAATAAAAAATATACCTTCATGTGCTACTTTTTGAGTAAAATGAGGTCGAAATTTTGTATATTTGCTCGAAATTCAGATTTGTGGCAGTAATTTCTTTTTCGAAGGAAGACATAACTTTTTTGTTATAAAAGATAAAAAAACAAATTGTTTTTTGTTAAATAATTGATCATTTCTGTATTTTATAAATATCTTAAAAAATATGCAATTTTTTATTCAGAAATAACTCATATTTATCAAATGTTCATGAATTGAGGAAAAAAACGTAATTTTTTACTGCATGTTTATCACTATTAAAAAAAATCCTCTATTTACAGTTTTATAAAATTTGGGTCACATAATCTCCCTGCAAAATGAAACTAAATGCCGTTTTGAAAAATAGGGGTCCATGAACTCGTTTTCAAATTAAATCAGTTTGAATGATAAAAATCAGTCGAAAAATGCATCTTTTCCCGATATCTCACAGTTTGACGTCGCGAAAATAACAAAGTACGTTAGCAACGTCATTACCTTCACTGTAACTGTATCGTATGCCCTTAAGGGCACCATATGGCCTTCAACAATGATCAGAAGCCAAACCATAAAGTCTGACACCTATATCAGGCCCCTTACATCACAAAACATGCAACAATTCAAACTGTAAAACCATAGGTCTAATTTATAACATGGTAGCTACTAAAGCATTAAAGATTTGCTTTAAGTGGTCTTTTAATGTGTATTGCGCTATTCCAGCATGAGAGGCATATGAATATGTTGACAAGAGATACTGTACATAAAATTATGCATTAACTTTGTAACAAGTATTTAATTGACATATTATAGAATTAATTGATGTATATTCTTTCCTCAGGAGGGACTGTTGTCAAATTTGACTCGACTGAATTCCATTACATTGTCAAGAAATGCATTTCAGTCTTATCCTTCAGGAGGGCCAGCTCAGTTCTGTTCTGTTTATGTAAGTAGAAAAAAGATTTTAAACAACATGAATATCTTTGCATGTTTCATCATTATAAAAATGTGAAGATTAAAATGTGTAGATGAAAATTGAAAGTAGTGCAATGTTGATATTATAACGGGACTGGATAAGTTGCATAATAATTAAAAGTATGAATTTTTCTACTATAAGAAGTTTCAAAAAAATATTCAAGTATTTTAATCGACTATAATTTTTTCTGTTTTATAAATAACAAAATGTAAATATAGGAACTTTTTTGTTACAGTCAATAAACATGGAACACAATCAGATAAATAAAATTCCACTAGGAATATTTTCACGAGCAGCCAGTTTAACGAAGCTCAACATGAAGGATAACCAGCTTACATTCTTGCCATTAGGTTAGTATTCTATTTATAGCAAAGGGAAATTACACATTGAGTGGAGGATATTGTATGACTGAAAATAGATTTGTAAAAGATTTTTTTCAGTCAGAAAATATGATAATTTATATTTTTGTTCAGAAAATATATATGTGTTGATTGGTATGTTTGTCAAAACAAGTTGTGGTTAAATTTGTATTGGAGAAACTGCTTCTAATGCCCAAAAGTGTTTTCAAATTTACAATGCAAATATCATATTAAATTTGAGTACTGTTAACCCAAAAAATTGTCCCGAGGTCACCATACCCTACTAACTTGATCATGTTTCCATGCTGAATGAACTAAGCCATCATGGGTGAATCTCTCAACTTTGAATTTATTTTAAAAGGTCCACAACACTATGAAAATATTTTTTTGTGTTGAGTTTTAATTACTGCAATTTACATATTTATGGTAAATTACCTTAAACCTAAATTTTTACCTGATACTGACAGACAGGAAAGCATAATTCCCCCATCTCCTAAATCAGGCACATCATAATGATAATAATAGAATGAGATGGCCCATTCCAGTCATCCCTATAAAATCAACTAATGCAAAACCCTATTAATCCACATCTGTCATATTTTCATATCATATTGGAAATAATTAAAATAATTATGGTGACTTGAATAACACCGATATAACTCGGATTACAATTCTACCTTGACAGGCAAGTTTGTATTTAGCTTGTAAAATACTTATTTAGCCTTGAGAATTGAAAGGTCAGTTTCCCATTCATACAATAAATTTGGCTACTTGCCATTTACCTTGTCCAAAATTAAGGTCACTTTATTGTTATTGTGATATTGTTAAAGTACAAAAGAACCCTATATTCTGACCAATACTTAAACTTTGTGCATCTTGATTTTATTGTTCAAAATATGTTAAAATTGAAATTTAGAGTTGTTTTAGGGCTTTTAATTGCATATTTCTTTACATGGTGGATTTTTTCAGATAAAAAAAAACTGACTGCTCGACTTTATAGAAATAGACTTTGCTTGCAGGTTATCTTTTACAATGCCTTGTATTTTGCTTACACCAAATCTGACAGATTATTATTTAGTTGCAAATTATTTTAAATGAGAGCTGAATTTTTTGTGCATTGAAGGTTAGAATAATCATAATGTGAACAAGAATGAAGAAAATGTCTTATTCCCAAAAAGAAACATCAACCAGGATATAAAATTCCAAATATTTTTTTATTATACTAATATCAGTTCATAATATAGAAATTAGAATAAACTTTTAAAGATTTTATTGATTTATACTATAAATTTGAAATCTCAAGTCACTGTTTTGCATGTTTACAATGAAGGTCATGTCCCAACAGAAATCAATAAATATGACAGTATGATGTACTCTTAACTCAAACACATAAGGTCACTGTGAAATAGACATCCAGGGCATGAAGCACTCAGTTATACCAAACCAGTTTGACTAGTATCTAGTTAAGTCTTGGAATAACAATGATGTGTCCTATATTTTGACAATGTAAATGACATGAGGACCTGCATGGGTTTTTATTAATATCTATATTTTTTAAAATTTTAGGGCATTTTTCTTTTAATAGCCTTAAAAATAACTCTCATTCTGTAAAATTCTCATGAAAATGATTTTACTATTTATTCTTTCTGTTACAAGATTATTTATCAATTCTATACATTGACGGTTATATTATCAGTATTGCATTACAGTTACCTTTTTAAGCTATTTTGCACAATTATTCTTTATACTTTGCACCACATTATTCTCTATTCTTTATTTTGTTGTTCATTTTCTCTATTCTCTATTTTTTGTTGTTGCTATTACATGTATTCTCTATTCTGTAAACCCCATTCTGACCCCTACAGGTAAACTTCTATTGTATGAATGGGATAAACTGACCTTTCAATTCTCAAGGCTAAATAAGCATTTTATAGGCTAAATACAAACTTACCTGTCAAGGTAGAATTGTAATCTGAGTGATATCGGTGTTATTCAAGTCACCATAATTGTAAATAGATCTTATGTTACTCTTTAAAATTGATGTGAACTTTATTTTGCAGATATCGGTACTTGGGTAAATATGGTAGAACTGAATTTAGGAACAAATCAGCTGACAAGAGTTCCTGATGACATTCAGAATCTAGAGAAACTTGAAGTCCTCATTCTTAGTAATAATTTATTAAGGGTAAGTTTTCATGATATTTTGTAAATTTTATAGAAAAATATGATATTTTTCAATTAAATATAAACATATTTCATAGGGTAAACATTTCATGTGTGTGAGCAGTCAAGTGATTAAGAAGCGTCAATAAAAAACATTTTTTTATACAAGACAGCACCATAGACAAAAAAATCCCAATTTTGTACTGTTTACAAAGCACTACAAAGAAAAAAAAAAAATGAGCATCTTGAATACAGGAAAAATCTTTGTCTTTAGATGTCTTGGAAGAATAAGCTGTGTATGTGTCGCTGTTGAGGTTAGCAGCAACACAGATGATAATCTGAAACAGAACAGCACTTGATTTGTAACTCACCATTAAACATGTAGTAACCGAAATTCAGCTCAATAGTTACAGGCATATTGAAAAAGTGTGGACAAGTATAACAGGCATATTGAAAAAGTGTGGACAAGTATAATTTGCATGTGTTCTTTTAAAAGTTAAATGGCTTTGAAAGTAGGTAAATATTTTGAACAGAAATAATGATAACTCACTCAACATAATTTAAAACAAATTACAAAAATATGAAATTGATTGTTTATTTTTTTTCAGAGATTACCTCCAAGTATAGGCAACTTGAAAAGATTGAGGGTTCTTGATTTAGAAGAGAATAAGCTAGAATCACTACCTCAAGAAATAGGTGAGGATGTACAAAACTTTACTATTAATTTGTGGGAAAATCACTTCTAATTGGGTTACTTAAAAGAGAAAAAAACAAATTAGAACACTATATATATAAATGACCCAAAAGAAAGAAATTTCTCTTGATTTCCTTAATGATAATTTTATGGTATGTTTAAACGTGCACACACCAGCGACCAACATGATGCAAAGTTACTTGAACAAGGAAATGAACGCAGCACACATTACAATATGCAGAGCAAAAATGTGCATAAACAATGTTTCAGAAAAGTGACTGATGCTGACCAAAAAAATAAATCTCCAAACCTTCAAACTCTATAAATCTTGCAAAAAACTCAGACAATATATTCTGTTTTGCTCTGCAGAATGCCAGAATAATAGAGTTACCTTGAAAATTAATTCTACAGTAAAGTGTTTTTAATTTTATGAGAGAGATAATCTTTGAATCAAGGTTCAATATACATTATTCAGGACAAAAAGAGGATACTGTAAATTCAGCAATTATTGCCATGTTTTAATTACTGTGATATATGCGACAGAATTATAATTGCAATAGTTTAAACTCATTTTGAAATAATTAATATGAATTAAACAGGATTTTTCTCAATATTGCAAAAAATATAATTGCATTTTAGTCTAAAATTACAAAATTGCAATAATAATAAATGCAAGCAACCATTTCTTACATTTTTTATTATTTGCAATTTGTCATTTTATACTAAAATGCAATTTCAATTTTTTGCAATAGTGAGAAAAATCTTGTCAATAAAGTTTTTACTAATAGAAATAACCTTCATATAGATATAGGAAGATGTGGTGTGAGTACCAATGAGACAACTCTCCATCCAAATAAAAATTTAAAAAAGTAAACCATTATAGGTCAATGTACGGCCTTCAACACAGAGCCTTGGCTCACACCGAACAACAAGCTATAAAGGGCCCCAAAATTACTAGTGTAAAACCATTCAAACGGGAAAACCAGCGGTCTAATCTATATAAAAAAAGAGAAACACATATAAATTACATAAATAAACAACGACTACTGTACATCAGATTGTGACGTTAAAATTTTAACAACCCGATTTTGTACTTCAGCATGATTTTATGTATTGTTTTTATCCTGATGACGGTGAATGACGATAAATTTCTGCAGCAGTCCCTAAAGTGTTGTTGTTATAAGACTCTCTATCTTTTTTTAATTGTAGATAAAAAGGATTTTTCACTTGTAATGTCATGCTTTTTTATTTTATTGTTTTGTAATGTAACTTAATGAATCTTGATATAACTTTTTAGGTCAGTTACAAGAATTGACAAGATTAGTTGTTCAGTCAAATCAACTGACAAGCTTACCCAGAGCTATTGGGTAAGTAATTTGTTCTTGTTTCCCTCTTAGAAAATTTCTACCAAACAGGGTATAAGGCCAGGTTTTTTTAATTTGTTGGTTTACGGATCCACCGACCCCATTTTGCCGATTTCCAGAATAAAAATAAAATTAACTTTTCATGTTTTTTTATTCCCACCTACTCTAACAAATGCATTACCACTGAAAAACATTTAAATACTTTTTTTATGAAATAAAATGCATTAATCGGCAACAGAATTGATTATACTTTCTGATGTGAAAAAAATACAACTTCCAGTTTACATTTCTAAAAATAGACAATAACTGACCTTGAAATGGTGTTTGCGCAAATAATTTTGCAGAAGGAAACCTGTCTTTGAAACCAATAACCTAACAAGTTCGTTTCTCTTATTTGTCATCAGTTCGTAAGATGCATCACAGGGTTTCAGCTAGGATTTTGAGAGCTTTAATCACTTTTGCGCGTGATAAAAATTAGCCTTATTTTAAAAAAAAAAGCGAGGGGTCTAGGATGTTTATCAAACTAGTTATACATATATGTCCAAGTCCTTCAAGGACTAGTCTAGGATCTTTGAAGACTTTTGGATTGCTTATGTAGGCAGTTATTGTCAATATTGAATGAATTGACTTATGTGATGCTAAGATATGAAGATAAGAACAGGGATCTGGTAATATGGTTCACAACTTCACTTCAGTTATTTTCATGGCACACCCCTGATCAACAAAAGTTGGGTGCCTCTATTTTTCAAACCACTGCACAAATGAACTTGTTACGACTTTTTCCCTTCACAATCATTTATATCCTTGAAAACACGTTTTAATATCTATTTGGAATCAATTTCTTTAATATTGGATAGAAGGATCTGCATCTATACTTAATGTGACGATTCTAATGACTGTAGATTGTAGATCACATTTACTTTCGATTTTTAACAAAATGAAATGAAAACGGGAAGTGACAATTGAATAATAATTTCAGAATAAAACCGGATTCATCTACGAACTTTTATGCATTGGCAATACATAGAACAGGAAGCACCTGTTTGCAAGTGAAAATATTTACGTTTTGAATAAAGTTCATTCTTTTTAATCAAAGTTGTCGAAAGTTTTTGATGAATATTTATATAAAGTATGATGAAAATACGTTAAAATGACGAAACTACGACAAGCAAACTGAAAATTATGATCTTAAGGGAAATATTGAAATTAAAATAAAGTTGAAATGTCCGGGAAGATTACCAATTTTGTTCAAATGACGAAAATTCGACAGAATTGTGAGAAATGATAAAAATGAAATGCTGACTGACTGATTTAACTTAAATAGATTATTATGATTTTCTTTTATGAGGTTTTATAATAATACTTGAGGGATAAGTGACCCGTCTGATTGGCGATAGGCGGATTACTTGTCATCACAACTTTTAACACCTTTGGTAAACGTTAATTACCTGAGGGTCATAAACTTGTCAGAAACATAAAGACAGGTAGAATTCAAGTAATTTGATGTGTAAATATTTTTACACTTTCCAAATTTAAGTGACGAAATTGATATGAAATATTTTCGTCATTTCAAAAACCTTTTCGTAAAATATGAAAGTGACGAGCGCTAGCAAAATCACTGTGCATCATTTCGTAGAAATATACTTGTCCAAAGGTGGACAGGAGGAAGTTCAAGACATAAAGTTAAAAGTACCAATGATTTGTATCTAACTATACAAATCCTTGAAAGTACTGAACATTAACAAATCTTTTGATTTTTTTTTTGTTTCATAGATAAAATAAAAAAATCCCAATTGGAAAAAAAACCCTGGGAATGCATGACAACAGATTAATCCGATATATTCTCGTTTTTCCAGTGGACGAGTCTATTACGCTTTTGACACGTGTTTTGAAACCTATTTTCGTACGACGTTTTTACATTTTTCTCTTTAAGTTTGAAGATCATTATTTAACCAGTTTTCAGAAATTGATTAAGAGCTACACGAATCTGTTATGCTTGGTTGTGAAATGACGATTTAATTTCGTCTTTGTCCGTGCACCCCCCCTTTTTTACGGAAAATTATTAGACAATATCGTGCGATGTTATGACAGCTGAGCAATAATATTTCAACTAAAATGTAAGAAATTATGACAAAATAGCATAACAAACATATTATTAGAAAGGTGAAATATATATTTATTTTGCAAAATCTCTCAAGACTTTTCTGATTTTTTTGATTTTTTTCCCCGACCGACCGACGCGACTTTTTCTTTGAGAATATCCGTAAACCAACAAATTAAAAAAACGTGGCCTAATATAAGAAAGATATCTGAAAAAAAATGTTGTGGGCTACAAACCTGTAGTCTCGTGATCTATATCAGTCGTTATCGCCATTTTACAAAATTTTCCTTTGATCTAACTGACTGATAGTTTCCTTTCTGGAGTGATTTGAAAAGTTATTGCTAGAATCTAAGGGCGCACCTGTTGTTGTCATTGGAACTTACAACGTCATCATGGGTAAAATTTTTGAATTTACTGTAATTCATTTATGAAATTTTGTTGATGTGATCTGATGCAGTGTCATTTCAGCAAAAACTAATTATAATTATTATTAATTAATAGTTTGTCTGATAAGGTTTTTGTCTAAACAGCATTACACATGCACATTTATCTACATGCTGTTGAAAGGCCATACCTTGAACTTTATGCAAGAAGTTACTACTTGTAAGTAGACTTATTGCGAAAAGATGTATACTTTTTTAAGAGATGCATCCAGATATATCTATTAAGCAGAGGTGACCTTTAAACATGTCCAGTCTTTTGGACACAATCATTACATATTTAGCTGGATTTTGATAGATTAATGCTGTACGAACATCACTGGTTTATTGATAACTTACTTTGAATTTTCCTATTTTAGATGCCTGTCCAAGTTAGAGTACCTTGGTGCTGGAGAAAATAATCTCACTTCTCTTCCTGCAGAAATAGGTAGGTAACATTCTGTTGGTGCTTGAATTGGTTAAAGTTAACTTCTGTCATAATGATTCATTTCTACAAAGTTTGATTTCCCCCAAATGTATCACAATAAAGAGAAAATACTTTCATATTTGTAAAACAATCAAAATAACTAATCTTAGTCTATCAAATAAGAAAAAGAATGTTCAGTATATTTATCAAGTGCAAAATTGAGAAGTTTTTGTCACAAGATAATCAATTACAATATTTTAAAACTTGTCAATTGCTGAATTCATTAGAAGAAAGATAGGACCTGGAAAATAAGTATTACTTAAAAATAAGCGATATGTTTGATAAAAAGCTAGTGATTATTAGTGAAGCAAACTTCTCAAATTATTTTTCCAACTTCCAAACTTCAATCAATTACCTGAAATGATTATTTTTAGCCTTATATTTATTATCTTTGATTTCTAGGGTCATTAGAGAACTTAGAATCACTGTACATTAATGACAACCCAGATCTTCACAGTTTACCATTCGAGTTGGTGTTATGTGGAAATCTACAGATAATGAGTATAGAGAATTGTCCATTAAGTCAGATTCCACCAGAAATAGTGGCAAAAGGTCCCTCACTGGTCATACAGGTAAGTCAGATTTCACCAGAAAAAGAGGCAAAAGGTCCCTCACTGGTCCTACAGGTAAGTCAGATTTCACCAGAAATAGTGGCAAAAGGTCCCTCACTGGTCATTTAGGTAAGTCAGATTTCACCAGAAATAGTGGCAAAAGGTCCCTCACTGGTCCTACAGGTAAGTCATATTTCACCAGAAATAGTGGCAAAAGGCCCCTCACCGGTCATTCAGGTCAGTCAGATTTCACCAGAAATAATGGCAAAAGGTCCCTCACTGGTCCTACAGGTAAGTCAGATTTCACCAGAAATAGTGACAAAAGGTCCCTCACTGGTCCTACAGGTAAGTTAGATTTCACCAGAAATAGTGGCAAAAGGTCCCTCACTGGTCATTCAGGTAAGTAAGATTTCACAAGTAAGGACTACATGTATTTCTGACAGTGTTCATCTGATTATGACCTCACTCTCATATATATATCAATGATAACCCTATCACATAATTATAGAATATTGTTGATCATCTCAACGAGATTGATTTTCTCACTTGAGATGGAGGCGAAAGTCAGAACAACAATTGAGTTGAGATGACCAATGATAATCAGTTTATTGCAATTTTACCTATGGCGATGTTGTTATTTTCATTGACAATGACACTTGTGCCTTTAGTTTCTAGCAATAGCTTGTCATATCACTCTACTGTGCTAAGCAAAGAAATAATCAGTCAGTAAGATCAAACAACAATTTAGTAAAATAGCGATGGATTATGTTCAGTTTATGTTATATCTGTTAAAAGAGCTTCAAGATAAATTCCATTACAATCAATGAAGCAGGTGAGACATTGTTGGTATTCTTGCTGTATTCTTACCACTTAAGGTTTTAAATAGTTGTAACTTTCTAGAAAAAAGAACAAAATATTTAAAAGTAATTACACAACTATCATTTCAGGTTGAGGTTTAATTTTCTAAACTGTCTTGAATACCTTAGGAAATTGCTAAAAAATTGCAGCAACTATTGCTCAGGAAAACAAATATAATTAAAAATTGATTTACTCTTCACAAATAACATGTATGCTTCCTCTTGTCATGTATATAAATCATTAATACTATAAATTAATTTATTTTCAATGATATGAATTTGAGGTTGAGGAAAAATTGTATTTAAATTGTTTATATTTGATTTTATTGTTTTGTCAAATTTTGCATTCAAGCCCATGCTATCCAAGGAAAACTAGCGAAATCACAGTGATGATAGTAATGACTGTTCTACATCATATAGCTTCCATCAGTTTCAACGACTGTTGTTAATTTATCAGAATTTTACCTTAATGAAATGAAATGGGGAAGCAATAATAATTTTTAGCCTGAAAAATAAATACTATGTATTGTCTGAAGAAAATGAACTATAAATGTTATTTTTAAATTTTAGTTTCTTGTGTACAATTTGGAGTTTAATAAGGCGTTCATTATCACTGAACTAGTATATATTTGTTAAAGGGCCAGCTGAAGGACGTCTCCAGGTGCAGGAATTTCTCGCTACATTGAAGACCTGTTGGTGACCTTCTGCTGTTGTCTTTTCTTGGTTCGTGTTGTTGTCTCTTTGACACATTCCCAATTTTCATTCTCAATTTTATAACTGAATGATCATTTTATATTGTGATAAATTTTAACAAATTGAAATGATATTAAAAACTAGCTCTTTATCTTTTTCAGTACTTGCGTATTCAGAGTCCATACAGCTGTCAGATGTAACGTCAGTGATCAACAAGGTCATGTGGTGCTCTGAGGGATACATCGTACATGTTTTGTTTTTATATATAAAAACTGTGATGAAAATAGGGACCATCTCAAAACTTGATGGTGCAAAATTATATAGTTTTCAAAGATATTTTGAAAAATAGAGGCTTGTGGTGTGTGGCTATACAATAATATTGTACTAAGTTTATGAATGGTAGTTTAGACCTGTTTTCTGGGTTTTAAATACATATGTTAATGACAGTATTATCTGTGTCAAGACCTTCGATTTTCAGTTATAATATGTATAGGGCTTGTTCTAATGAAATAGATGTTTTTGGAATTATTAAGGTTACAGCATGATACATTGTTTTTACGCACATTGTGTTAGACTGTAAGGTGACATATTTTTGCTTTCATCCACATCACTTGCATTGACTTGAACTCGGATGAAGTCTTTGAATTTTTACAAAAATTGAAAAAAAAAGGGTTAAAGCAAATCACCCCTGTGTCGACTTGTTCGTTTTTTGGGCACTCACTAAGTTTTATTACAGTTTGCCTTTCCTGCTTCCATTCTAGCAGTGATCCATGATGGCTGATGAGAGAGCTTATTGTCCATTTTGTTTTTAAAAGGATCAGATCTAGCGAAACATTTTAAAATGGAAAAATGCCATATAAAGCTGTTCATAAATATTGCTTTAATAGAGAATTTCAAAAATGGATGTGACAGTGATTTTTGTTTGCTATAATACAACTATATTGAAGAGAAGCTGGCTTATTAGAAATTTGATTTACATAGAACATAGCAAGAACAATGTGCTTAAATCTTAAAAGTTCTTTGATGAACAGAATCCCTTTATATATTTATAGATGAATATGTTGCCTGATTTAAAAGTTTGTTCATTTATTTTACTTATTTGGTGCTTTTTATCATGAAATGTTGCCATATTGTTGTTTATTTTGTTTTGTTGTTTTTACTTTTTTGCAATAATTACTCATGTCAACACATTTTTACTTTTCTTTCTATCACAATCATGGATAGAAGGAACATTTTGATATTGATTGTAAAGTGCTACCTACAATAAGGGGCATTGTGTTTTCCAGTCTGTGTATCTGTCGTCCATCTGTGTGTTTGTCTGGTTTTTTTTTTCATGTTAACATTTTTGATCAAGGTAATTTTTGCCATGCATTTTTGGTCGCGTCATCTTGAAACATAATAATATACATATGAAAGTGTTCATTATGATGAGGATTTTCCCAAATTTCGAGGTTCACCTAGCATGGAAATATAATGTGAGCTGAGCATGGCATCCTATGGGCTCTGCATCCTTGTGAATTAATGGTAGCAGTCAGTAATTTATAGGGCACGTAGTAAAATGTTCAAAAGCCATGTCACCTTGTTTTATTTTCTCCCTGGCCTGATGCAGCACAGTATTGTACTTAGTATTTTAAGTTTATTGACATACAAATGCAGTTTTAAACAATTTGCTTTATCATAGATTGCAATAAGTTTGTAATTTTTTTCAATGACCGGTAAAATTCGTAAAATTTTACCAACCTAAAAAACAAAGAAATAAAAAGTAGAGAAACAAATATTGGTAGAGAGAAGAATGTTTTGTTGTACTTAGTTATGTCATGAATGTCATCAAATTGTTGTCAAAATATCATCTGAAATTGATTGTTTTGAGATGGTCCCTAAAATCTTCCTTGCTGAACTCAGTATTGTACATGCATGTTGTGTCCTGTCTTTGTTAAGCTTCATTTTGTGATCGTAAACCGTGATGGTGTAAACATTAGAAGTGGATTATTTATTTCATTGTGGACTCCCCGAGAAGAACTACAACTGTGATGCTACTAATACAACATAATACACTTGAAGAGTGATATTGTACCATAGAATCGTAATAGAGATTCAAGACATTTGTACAATGCAAATAGATATAATTGTTTGTGATATTTATTTATGTTAGAGATGTGTCAAATGTACCTATCTTGTTTTAATTGACAGTTTTATATTGTATTAAAGTTACTGATGTTTTACAAGAATACAGAGCTCAACACTCTACATATATTTATCTTCTAAAGTTACAGATGTCCTTATAAGGTTCTTGTTTATTATAATAATAATATTATATGGGGTCTGCTTTATATTTAAATATACATAGTATAAGGTATTTATCTGGAAATATTGATAAATCTTTTTAAATATGAAAATTTTCACTTAATATGAGTTGATACAGTAATTATTTCCAATAATTATAAGAGGATTTATAATTCTGAAGAAAAAAAATGCAATGGAAAATTGTAGAATATGTTGCAATTGAAATTTATGTAAGAGTTTAGACAACAATTGGGGAACCCAGTTTTTTTTTTAGACATGCACATATTATTCAAATAGGACAGTCAAAAATGCAAGTCACTAGCAAAAACAAGCATTAATGATTTGACAATTTTCATTTTTGGCAGATATTAGGTACACTACATTTCTGGTGGAAAGTTGTCTCATTGGCAATCATACCACATCTTCTTAATTTCATCTTATGAAAAGTTGCATATCAATCTTCAAGAAATCCAAAACACTAAAAATGACAACACACCAGATAACTACCAACTCCTTAATAAATGAAACAAGAAAACTGACATGTGTATATCATATTTTGAAGACATTTCAATCTTTTAGAGGGACAATATGTATTTATTCCATAATCACTATTTTAAATACCCTATAATACTAATGAAATACTGTATATGTATATATCTAACTGTATTTATGCTTCATTCCTAAATCAGTGTGAAGAGTTCCTGTATAGATATATGTAAAACACAGTAACTTTTGTATAAACCAAGACTGGAGTGTTTATAGACTGAACATATTGTTTGGTCTTCATATCATTATATGATTATCATCAATATTAAATGAATGTTAAACAGTTACTCACTTGTTTGCGTTATTTATTATACAACTTAGTTTTCATAGTTTAAGATGGAATAACTCAGTAGGTGGTCTGATTTGTGCTTAAATGTTAAACATTTTAATATGATATTCTTTATTTATCGCACCTGAAATGAAAGTAAAGTTAGGCAGCATGGAGTTGAAGGTCAGGTCTTTTTCTTAGGTAAACATAAGGTATGTTGATTGGTTAAGAGGAGTAAATATCTGATTGATATATTGTTTGTGAATGGCCTTGATTTAATGCTCCAGTGGTTAATTTGATTTTTTGTTGAGGCTGTGACTTTTGTTGCACAAGCAAAACAGTGATCCTACATTCCATTGTTGGCGGCTTCCACAAAAATCACTGGTTAAAGTTTTTGAAATTTTAATTACATTTAAAAACTATCCTGTATTTCTACAAGATAGTTTCCAGAAGTGCATTTTTTATCTGTATTTAACTTATTTTATAATTGATTTACTATTTCTGCAAGTTAGCATTACCTGTGGTTAAATTTAAAAAAAACATTTACTAGGTTCATTAAGCATTCTGGATTTTTACAGAACATGAACAGAAGCTTCTTACCATCAAAGATAGTATCAAGGAAATTTTAGAAATAATTTTTCCCCATTTGTATTGAGCCTGTGACAACATCAAAAACAGGCGCAAACTGAGTTACATGGAACCATGACACAATTTTCATTATGAGGACTATTCTTCAATAACTGGTTTATAGGTTTACAATTTTGGTATATGGATTGGTCAGGAGAATATTTCAGACAGATATATTGTACTGACCTTAATCGTCATGTTGGTTTTAACCTAAAGTACTGTCCCTGGAACTATACTTCATAGCCCAACGAAACAAAATGCATCGGGTATAGTTTTTCTCTGGCCTGTAAAATGTTGCTGAATATAAGACATGTTCACAAGGATGTGTATGTGGTCCATTGAATTTTTTTTGAAAAGACATCTTTCTGAGAGATTCTACTTGGCCTTGACTTCATGTTCAATGTACAGTTGTTGGCATGACACGGGTTATGTTCTTCTCATAAATGTTATGATGGTATGATACTAAATCCCTAACGGGAAGGATTGTGCCTGATGTTCATATGATGAAATCATAATCTTTCAGTCAGATTAATTGAAGTCTGGAGCTGGCATGTCAGTTAACTGCTAGTAGTCTGTTGTTATTTATGTATTATTGTCATTTTGTTTATTTTCTTTGGTTACATCTTCTGACATCAGACTCGGACTTCTCTTGAACTGAATTTTAATGTGCGTATTGTTATGCGTTTACTTTTCTACATTAGTTAGAGATATAGGGGGAGGGTTGAGATTTCACAAACCTGTTTAACCCCGCCGCATTTTTGCGCCTGTCCCAAGTCAGGAGCCTCTGGCCTTTGTTAGTCTTGTATTATTTTAATTTTAGTTTCTTGTGTACAATTTGGAAATTAGTATGGCGTTCATTATCACTGAACTAGTATATGAGACAATATCTGAAAAAGTCGATTTTTTGGCAATAAGAAAAAAAAAAAAAAAATATCTTTAGACCCGGTATTTTAATAGCACGAATCGAAGAACACACATTGTGGATCTAGGAACTGTTGTCTGAAATTCAAACAATTGTTTAATAAGGAAGCAATGGCTTTTTTAAAAATGGTACCAAACAAATCCAGTTCTTTCCTGTTACCAAAGTGAATCAATTTTAAAAAGTTTCTAATGGGAATAAGAAATAAGTTTAAGACACTATTTGTGGTTTACTAGTATATCCTGCAATAGTTTATCAAATGGCAATTATTGATTTTAGCATTTGCAATACAAAAGGTTTAGAAATATACTTAAATATAGTCAGATCTTTCGGTAACATGAAAGAATCTTGAGCAACAGGACAACGGTAACAGGACAGAGTTGGTAACAGAAAGGATTTTTCTACTTTATTTTAAAGTTTAAGAAAAATACATCATTTTAGATTGGTCACAATTGGAAGATAACAGCAAACAATGTCATTTATCCTTTGAAACTGTATTTGCAAGATGAAAAATCTGCATAGGTAACGAAAAATTCTAAAATAAATTCCTTGCTGTTACTATCTACTATACTAGAATTGCAAAAAGTGGAAAACCCTATTTTTTTATTCAATATACTGTATATTATTTTGAAATTTATTGGATAAGGTGGTGATAACATAAATTAAATGAAATGGTTGGCATATAGTAGATAAACTCCTCGATTCTTTAGTGAAATTGTCTTTAGCATCCTTCCTGTTACTGATGATGGTTATGCTGTTACTTTTTATCAGGTAACATGACAGAACGTAACAGAAAGGAATTACGCGATAGTTTTTGTCCTTTTTATCACATTAAATGTAAGTGTATTTCCTGTGACATATAACATTTAAAAAGATGATATAAAACACACTTAATGTTGTAATGCAAACTTAAAATTATTCTCAGAAAGTGTAAGAAAAGGCTATAACAGGATAGAACACCATAAAGTATTTTTCTATAAATTCGTACCTTGGATGGGCTTGAATTTTCAAACCTGGCCGCTTTTCTATCTATTTCTTTGTACTAATGCATTCAGGAAATGATGCTCTTCAAAATACATAATGGGAAAATAACTCTTGGTCTTGTAAACGTTTCCACAGGTAAAAAAAACTAGTGGTAACAGGAGGGAAATCACCCCTGGGGACAATTTTTTTTTCTCTTAAAATTTGCAAAATTTTATTACATGCTCTAGTTATAATATAAAAAGACAAATAAGGGGCAAGTTTATTATATAATATATCATATATGTGAGAATCGGACGCCTGTTGAATTAATTTGGATATTATTTGAATGATTTAGTTTTAAAAAAAACACAGGGGACAACATGATTTTAGGGGGGGGGGTTGAACATTTAAATTACAATATTTTATTGGAAGAAATACAAGAATGAGTGTCTAATTGGCAGGGGTTGGTGCATTATATAATTTAGTTTATACTGAAACTTAAAATTTTCAAAAAATAATTTCTGGTGAAGTGGGGGACATGGAAAGTAGACTTTTTTCAGATATTGTCTCATATATTTGTTTAGGGGCCAGCTGAAGGACGCCTCCAGGTGCGGGAATTTCTCGCTACATTGAAGACCTGTTGGTGACCTTCTGCTGTTGTTTTTTTATTTGGTCGGGTCTCTTTGACACATTCCCAATTTCCATTCTCAATTTTATTATCAATATTGTTTTTGTGATCACACCAGTAACTAAGAAAAGGACTACTATGTTTGTTGCGTAGAATGATTGTGCATGCATGCCTGGCAAGGATTATCTAACCTTCACAAAATCATGTTTATACACCTGGAAAAAAGTATTGCAACACTTCCATTGAAAACAATGTAAAATGGCATGATTGTAGAATGTGTATAAATTGGGTTTTACCAAATACTTTTGATCCTTTTATGGTTTAAAATTGAACTTGTGTTATTAAGTTACATTCACATATTTCTGAATGATTTTTATGGAAAAAAATCTATTTGTTGCAGAACCAATGTTTTGGAAAAAAAGAAGTCCTGCAAAATTTGTATTAATGTGAAAACCGTGAAAAACTATTTCTGTGCATCTCTTATGTCATAACCATGTAGCATTAATATAAGATGAAAAGTTAGTTAATACCATACATTGTATTTTAAATCTTTAACAGATCAAAAGTATTAAGCAGAAGCCAGATTATACTTATTCCAAAATCATGTCATTTTGCATTGTTTTCAATGGAAGTGTTGCAATACTTTTTCTAGGTGTATAGTAAGAATTCATAACAACAATGTATTCAGTAAAGCATTCAAGGATATTGACTGCAGACAATCCAGAATTCTTAACATGTTTCACCTTTAATTAGATTTTAAACATCCAGCCATGTATCGAGTGATTTTGATTAATGGATCATTATAAGTAAACGTCCAATTTCAAATATTTCAGTTCTTTGACCTCATTCATTTTGTGTCACAAACCCTATGCTGTGCAAATATTCAATCGCAATCCAAATTTGGAACTGTCTAAAGCTTAAATGTCCCGTCCGTACTTGCTCAATTGTCCATGGTTCGACCTCTGCAGGAAAACCTCTTGTTTGTGGTTGTATAATGGTTCCTTGTTCGCTAACATGTAGAAGAGGATATCCACTAATCCGGCTATCCGTTATTAAACAATTTGTACAATACCTCAAATTTACTCTGACGAATTCTCTTATTCTGTTGAGCTTTATAAATTAAAGAAAATGGAAGAACTATACGGTTCACATAGTTTGTATTTTGACGGCCTCTGATCCGTTGTATCCGTATGGCATTTTAGTGGTTCACTTACCTACTCAACTTGGGTCAACATTCAGTTATCGAAATAAATAAGATTGACAGGAGTCACATGAACTTGCTCTTTTATCATGGTTCAAAGTTTAGTTTCCATTATCATATCACTTTCTCCGGGTAAGGTCTACTATATTTTACATGTAGTAAACATGAATGATGGAGATGTGGACTATTCGTAAGCACTGATATTTCGTTTATTAAGCACTGATATTTAGGAGATATAACTAAATTTCGAAAAGTGCAAGACAAAAATAATTTTGTCGTATTGCGGGAAATGTGTTTGTTATTCTGACACCAGTAGAGTAAATTATTTGTATGAAGCTTTATATTGCATACGGTAAATGGAAATGTATGTAGATATTCCTTATTGCCTTAAGAGTTCAGCGACTGCTTAAAATAGTTTGATACCATGTTTTCACTTATGAGCTCGACTAAGTGTATGATACCTTTTTGGAAATGTAGAATTATTGAGTTTGCAAATCGCCTAGACTAAGCATGCTTATTCTTAAATGGAATTTTTAATTTCTTCTTGAATAGTATACAGACAATTTTTATCTTTTACATTAACAATGCTAAACATTTTTCAAGTATCTTTAATTGAAACTGTGAACTGTGTACATAATGCTTAAAGTGTAAAAATATTGGTGTGGAAGAATATTCATATCCTATTGCGGGATGGAATTATTATTTGCCTATATTGGCAGAATTGTATTGAATACAGATACATGGTCTATCTTACTCTGATAACTTGTCATGTGGTGTCAGGACCGTTTCTAAAATACTTTAAGCATCAGGTCTTAGATATAGGAAGATGTGGTGTGAGTGCCAATGAGACAACTCTCCATCCAAATAACAATTTGAAAAGTAAACCATTATAGGTTAAAGTACGGCCTTCAATACGGAGCCTTGGCTCACACCGAACAACAAGCTATAAAGGGCCCCAAAATTACTAGTGTAAAACCATTCAAACGGGAAAACCAACGGTCTAATCTATATAAACAAAACGAGAAACGAGAAACACGTATATATTACATAAACAAACGACAACTACTGTACATCAGATTCCTGACTTAGGACAGCGGGATTAAACGTTTTAATGGACCCAAACCTTCTCCCTTTTTCTGAAACAATAGCATAACATCATAACATAGAAAAACATACAATAAAATATCAATTGGCAGACTTAACTCATCACAAAACGTATGATTACACAATGAACGAATAAATTTGATCTGCGATATCTGAATACAAATGCACAGTAAATTAATTTCATGTTTGGTGTAATATAATGGAATTATGTAAACCTATCTGTCTATAAAGGTTTATTTTCACCTTGACCTTATTTACAAAGTTCGTTGGGTCTTCCTGGTTAGGTCCGTTTTAGTTGTGTTTGTATGGTTGTGATGTTTGCTTTCAGTTTTGAATGTTGGGTCTTAATCGAAAAATGCCTTTACCAAGTCAGAAATATGACAGTTGTTTTTCGTTCGTTCCGTTCTGTGATATATTCAAAGGTTTGATTTTGCCAGACTTCACTTTTTTGCGTTTTCCTTTGAGTTTGATATTTTTGTTAATATTTTTTCTCAGATACTAGTACTTTAAGCAAAAGGTAAACTATCTAAACATAACTGTCATGCCGGGTTGATATCCCGTTGACCACAATTAATACATCATGGTCTTGATTATTTATTATGGGTACTGACGACGTTGTTTGTCATCTTAATAACGTCTTACAGTATTCTTTTATTTGTCATTATGAATATAGCTTTTAATGTTTAGTCTGTTTTTGGTGATATCCATTAGACGTGACTCTGTACTTATACATCTCGTCTTTGTGTTATTGTTGTATGATAATTTTTTGTATTCTTGCCTTTCATTTTTACTAATGTGCTTTGTCTATATGCCTTTTCTTTGGGATATATGTCGTGGCTCTGTCCTTATAATTTGTTATTGTACTTAGGTACATTTTTGCATCGTTGTCTTATTTTTGTTAATGTGCTTTTTCTATATGCCTTTTTGTCCTTTGTTTGTCTTTAACTGATGTAGCCCTATTTTTGACAGTTTAACCTATCATGTCTGTTTGTTTTATTCACACATCGTTGTCAATAAAATGGAATTTAATGCTACTACCATACACGTGAGAGGTTTAGCTAGCTAAAAAAACAGGTTTGGTCAACCATTTCTACATAAGAAAATGCCTGTACCAAGTAGGGAATATTACAGTCGTTGATGTGTTTCGAGCTTTTGAATTTGCCATTTGCATTGATTTTGGACTTTCCATTTTTAATTTTCCTTGGAGTTCAGTATAATGAATTTTTTCTAATGTAATGATTCAGCAATTAATACTCACAAATTCCATTTTAAGATCTACTGAACTCATTATTGATCATGCTGGTTATTGTATAATTGGAACAATACAAAGGTTGAAATGGGGAGTCATTGGTTCCAGACAAGGTATATAAAGTTCAATGAAACTATAAATTTATAAGTGTAACCAACTTTATTCTAGGTTACACACTTATTCTCATTTCGTTTTAAACATCACAAATTCTCCACTATATCATATTCTACAACACATATTCATACCTTAACATACTAGATTTAAATGACTTTAGTAACTTTCTAATAATGGTTATTTCCGAAATACAATAATTTTTTTTAGCGATTTCAAATATTACTTAAATTTATTCTATGATTGACAACATTAAACATTCCATTAGCATACATCCCGCGAACAGTTATGTAACTTGTTAACCCTTTAATTGATTTGATTTTCGGTGGAATGAAAAATGTAATAAATGTGTTTTTAGTTTCTTGCCACTGTATTATATCAGCACTACCAATAAAAGTTCCGGCAGAAACCTCGTAAAATGTGTCTTTATCTTCGGAAAACAAATCTTTCCATGATATCTGCACTGTACGATTATTAATAGAGACATGCAAAATTGCGGAAACTGCAAAAAAATAAACAATTATAAAGACATAAGGATATACACAAATTCACATCAATACATATATATTACCACGATTTTTATAACTTGAACTTGAACTCTATCAAGTCTGATTTCCCCACCGATTCATGGCTTATTTTTTTCTTAGACCGAAAATTAGGCTATAGGTTTCAGGTTATAGACCATCATACTTAAGTTTGAATAGAATATGATTTGACGATGTTAGCGGATTCTTCACAACTTTATAGTATAGTTATCCACATGCCTATTGCACATTTGCTCTTTATATACTATTGGTTTGCGGGCAATAATTCAATTAACGTTTGATCAAGTTGATCCACAATGTCATAACATACAGGTGAAGTTTGGTTTTAATGTGATTTGCTTAAAAAAAGTAGATTTTCTTGATATTTGGATGATTACCACTCTTTATTTTTTTTGTTATTGAATCAATATGTCATGAACTATGTAATGCAGACCAGATTCGATTTAGATGATAATGGGATTATCTGTCAAAAGTTATGTTCTTAATTATCTTTCAAAGGGGGATTACTTTTGGTTTTCGTATTATACCGTACTACATGACAAAGTATTGTAGCAAATGTCATGAACCATACATTTAACTCATATTGATAAAAGGTTTATTTGCATCAATCAAATGCAAGATTCTTTCAACATAATGGATTTAAACAATTACTAGTATAGTAATCTACTTACTTTTCACCTTAGGCTGCAATGACGAAATAGTAATAGCTGCTTTAACAGGGTCACTTCGGACATACATTTTATTAATGGCTTGAACCGCAACAGTGTAGTTACCGTCGTTCAGGTCAAGTCCAGCCAACACTAAGTATGTAGTGTCTTGTTTTTCAGCTGTTATTGACCGTGTGATTATAGAGTCTTCCTCATTGTCCATTTTAAATGAAACCTGAAATTAAATTTAAGTTGTTTTTGCGTTTATTTTTGAATTTAGAAATTTTTGTTTAAATTCGACTCACAAGACCCGTTAACAGTAATTTGATTGACCAAAAAAAATGATCAAACTGCTATTATCTGATATGCTATAGGTAACACCTAACCAAACATAAACAGGAACTTTGAGACTTGCTGATTTCGCCTTCATGGAATTAACGTTAACAATAAACAAGACGTTCTTAATACAAAAAACAACAAAACAAAAAAGTATATTAGACATACATTTTGTACTACATATTACATTTAAAATAATTGAATGATCATCAATATAAACTAACCAGATAAGAGTCCAGACCAACTATGTCTTTAAAACCTGACCATTTAATTCTCATTGTATGTTTATTCTTTTGAAATCCTTTATAAGCCATATATTCCGTATCTGACAGAGGGATGATATTCACTTGAGCACCAGCACTGACTGGAGGCAGGTTAGATACAGTAACACCATCAGTTGATAGAGATGACTGCAGCCCAGCCTTATTCTTACATCTAATGGTTACATATATCGTCCGCATAAACATGAGATCGTATGGAAACACTTTCGACAATAGTCGTAATTCAACAGGTATTTTCTGAAATGTTTGAAGTTCATTGCCGTATAACTGGTAGCCTGGAAAAGAGAGAAAGTTTACATTAAATTAAATATGAATTTCTTAATTTTAAATGTTGTCAAGTATCGTGTACATTATTCAAACACTCGTTCAATAATGATCACTTGATGAAGTGCTCAATGCACGTTGTTGTTTTCACTACCAAAGTGCAAGCGACAAACCCTTAATTGAAAACATAGATATCAAGCTAATAACATAAGTGTTTTGGTTGCACTGTAATTTATACCCCAACAATGTGTTAAACTTATGTTATTCTCTACACTGAGTTGTTTTCTGACAAGATGGACATTTATTTTCAAAAGATAGACGAAAGCACTGGTGTGATAACCTTGTGGTAAAGAACTTACCAACTGAAAATTCGCAGGATTCTAATCCAGATTCTAAATCGTCTACTTCCCAGTTGGCAGATATTTCAGATTCCGACTGTGCATCTATATCCTCACCTTAAAATTAGAAAAGAACATTTTTGATGTAAAGATACCAATTTAGAAATTATTTGTATTCTATAATTCATATAACAATTAATTAAACTAGGCGGAAAATATCGTATTGATTTTAAATACATGCACTGAATTAATTACTAGCCGTCGTATCCAATTATCAACATGTTGTTAATAAAATACACTTAAACAAAACCTTACTTTTGCGATTTTTTTCAATTTTAGCAATATTTTAAAAGCATGTAAATTTACCTATACCATCATTGACACATGTTATTTCTGGCGGAGTTTTATCTACAAGAAGACTTTCAGCGTGTATCTTTGTCATTAAACCATCAGCGTTCGTAGCTATAACGGTTACGTGAATCGTTGATGTATGAGGTAAAGATACATTATAATTATATGCAAAGTTGCTAAGACCAACACTTTGAAAACCTTGAACCTCTGTACTTCCTTCTGTATATCCTGAAATAAAAGATGACATTTTTAGCATACATTCGATTGTTTCTGCCCTAAGGTCTAGTTGTTGTCTCTCAGACACAATCCCTATTTTCGTTCTCAATTTCATGTACAATTCTTCTCATGTTTGAAAATGAAATACACGTTTCTTCCACTAATTCATATTTTCTCAACACTCAATGATACATGTCCATTATCATTTAACATAGCATTCTGTTTTGTCACGTGTTTGTAACTTAAATTTATCTACACCATACATAGATGAACTTAGCTGTATGTAACACATCCTTTTGGAATTTTGTTTTCAACACATTTCACCTGCGTGATTAATTTGGTTTTCCTACTACTGTTATATCAGCGCCATATATACGTTTACGTAGGCTAAGTTTTCAACACGCATACCAAATATGTACCAAGTTACTTTTGATTGATAACTTGAGAAGAAGATCATAATTGAACATAACTTTGGAACTGTTTGAAGATTTATACCGAATATGCTCAAACGTCTGATCGTGTTCATGATTCCTTGCAGAAAACTTATGGACTTTTTTTTTAATTCATATTGAAGTTGTACAAATTTGTCTTTATTTGCTATATCAAAAGATGTAAGTTGCATTTATTATAAACTTTAAGAACTGTTTCCAATTGTCAAATGTGTTTTATTTCTGTTTTACTAATAAAGACAAAGTATATAAACTTACCTATGGCCCACGTGTAATCAACAATGGGGCTTTCTGGGTCCACGAAATGCCAGGAGGCATGTACTGAAGACCATTGATGAATCGTAACAATATGGTTATATACATGTTTACCAGAGGTTTGATTGCTGTCCGTTTTTAGCATGTTCACCTTTTGAAATTTTACATCATCAAAATAAAGTCCTGTATTTCCAAATAAACTCCCTAAACTAATTGTCATGTTTTGTAAGACTGGTCTAAAATAAAATGTATGGTGATGCCAATGAATATCAAAAGTTTGTGCTGTATGTCTATCCTGCTTGGTATATACCAAAAAAACATGTCGCTCATTTCCAGTTTGAAGGAATCCTTCTTTATTTGCACCATCTATCCCTTCCCAATAAGGGTGTGCTGTAACAAATGTAATGCGATACAGGTGACCTTTCTCAAGACTTGGCACATTCTGAGATATCTCGCCATTCAGAAATACAAACGATCGTCCATCAAAGGCATTGTTTCTGTTTGATTTCAACACTATTACACAGGAATCAGACTTTTTCGTCCAATTTAGCAGTTGAACGTATTCAGCCATATTGCACAAGCTGCTATCATCCGTTATATTCTCCAAAAGAACAGTATTTCCTTCTGAAAGCTCAAAAGATGGATTTGAAGCAAGATTGCCGTCCAAATTTATCATTTTAACTGGAATAGGTTGAGTTATGTCAACGATTACACCATTTGATTTTACAGTTGCAGATTCATGTCCAACAATATCCACTGCATATATCAAACTCTGAATTTTCATTCCTAAAATAATTACCAATCACACAATAAAATAAATGGCATTACAAATCATTTGTGCGAGACTAGCCATAATATAAATATTTATAGCAGTATATGCGTATTGATATTGTTACATAAATGTAAATAATACTTATTGAACATACTGACAAACTTTTTAATACTTTTCAATAGAAATTCAGTTTAATAAATGATGTAACGATTTTTTTTATGAAAATAAGATAATTCTGTCAAAAACCAAAATAATGTTTATTTAAATTTTGTTTCGTTTTGGTTTCAATTTTAAAAATGTATTCTGCTTTTTAAACTGTGAATAATTACTCATCTCATATAGAGAAATTTCGAAATCAAATTACAAAAACATGTATCAGTGACTTTGTTGGTATTATACTTACGGAACAGAGAATTGAAACTATGTATCGTAGCAAATTTTTAACAATACATTCATTTAAATACTTGTACCTGACAAAAGAGAAGTTCCGTTTAATTTTCGAGATACAGATGTTTGGATACCAACATTTTCCCAGGCTCTGATGTTACATAAAGTTAGCTCTGAAACCGTCTGCACACACCACATATAATGAGTAATGACGGAATCTAGGTCAGAAAAACCATGCCAAGATGCGCTTACTACTTGAGGATCATCTTGATAATCACAATCATAAATACCTATTAAATGCACAAGATAGTTACTAGGTAAAACTAGACATTTTTATCTTATATATCACGAACAATACGTTGTCAAAAGACACAGACTTAAACAATATATATTTATGGCAAAAATCATTACTTGGATTGCCTATAAATTGAAATGTTAAAATCTTATACTTATTATGTATACCTACATAATACCTACACAATGAACACAAGAGGAGGTATTAGAAAATCACAAAATCGTATTTGTCTCCTTTGATTTTAACATATGAGCATTAACGTGCGATTGTTTTAATCTCTCATTTTATATTAGATTCAAAAACGTCTCAAAATTCTGCCAAATGTTCCAGTAAAGGATTTGTGTTATACAATTAATTAAACAGGAACATAACGATGATCATCTTAAATAAATATTTTGTACCAACATAAAATTACATTCTGTATCAAATATTTACATCTTGCATCTAACAATTGAATGGTTTTGTGCATTTTTCTATCAAGATAGGAAGAGACCTTCAATCGTTTAAAATTGCTATTTTACAAAAAAGACAAAAGAATGATAAACTGGTTTTAAACTTGTATTTTAAATACAATTCACATGAATCAGCAACAGCTCTTGTTTCAATAGGTGTTCAACTGTAATAGGAAGGTCCAAAGCTACATTTATGACAACAAATTAACAATAACTTTATACAAAAAACATAAATAGAACCCCCGTAAAATGTTATAAGACCGACACCTATCGTATATGAAAAATAAAATGAATACTCCTCAAGTCAAACCTGTTCCATCCTTTACACTTCCTGTGGATGGCGGTACAATGTCAACTGTTATCCCATCAGATGTTACTGTTGAATGTATTCCTGAAAAGCTGTAAGCTACAACATTACTGTAGAAAACAATGCCCGGTGTTAGAGGTATACGACTGACATTGTATGATGTGACTGTTCCAGGTAAATCTATGTTGGCTATATGCTCATCATAACCTAAATAAAAACATGTAAAATGTTAATAAATATCAAATATCCAAATAAAATTACGAAAACCAGATGTTTCACACATGTATCAAATAAACTCATCATAGATACCAGGACTAAAGTTAGTAAATACGCCAGACGCGCGTTTCGTACATCAACATATTATCAGAAAAGTTAATGTAAATACTCAAAGTTTGAATAGCATCTATGTGTTATGCCATCGAAAAGTAAATTGAAAAACATTTACGAAAGGAACGACTGAAGTTTAGTTCACAATAATTACATTTCAATATTTGTAAAATTTGATTTTAGTATTTACCGCCTGGAAATGTACTGAGATAAATGTTAAATCGTTCAATTATTTCATCTGCATCAATGAATATATTGCTCCACTTGATTGCAAAGGGAAATCCTGGTCTTATGAAATCAATATCCTTCTTCCAATGTCCAGGTCTTTGTTCACATACCTTAAAGTATAAACAATATTGTTTATTGTTAGTCCACATTTACATTTTAATTCACTTAACATCCGGGTTTTCATGCACAATTTCATACTGTATATATGATTCAGAGAACCATATTGAAAACACATATCCTGTTTTAGTGATATTGGAAATGAGACCCGTTAAGAATTAAGAACAGTAGTCAATTGAAATTCAAATCTCATAAATAAATAATGGAGACTAATCAACGAAAGAAGCAAAAACTCCAGTCAACTTTAAAAGGTACGAGAACGGGTGCGTGTACAGAGTTAATATCTTCTGCTTTGAATGCATCACCTGCCATTTTTTATACATATATTATGAATATGTCTCATACAAGTATACTGTCGTCTGAAAGTGTTTGTTTTATAATCCCGTTTCGGAAACTTTTTTAAAAAGGCAGCTACAATTACACGAATGAAAATAAAACTACAGATACTTATCAACTTACTGTAGATCCTTTTAATTTCGATATAGCTAATGGTCTCGACAAAATAGTCACTCCATTTGTTTTGAATACTGCATATGTATTATCACTATACCATGCTCGAACGTAAAATGAGTAGGCGACAAATTCCCTCAGTGGTTTTCTGCCTACATGTAGAATAGAAAAGAAAGTAAGATATTAAATGTTTCGTGTAGCTTTTAATTAAAAAAAACCTAGTTACAATGTTAAAGATAATTTAACCGCATTGATAACTGTGCAATGATGTTAAACTATTTATCGTAATTGCAGTTACGGTGATCCCAACCAGGCGGAGCCCAAAACAGGTAAAATAGTCTTTTTGTAATTTCTCCGTGTACACGCATTGTTTTAAAGAATTACTCAGCCGCTAGGTATTGTTGTATGTGTGTGTTCTTAATATCATATGTGACTCTGTTACCGAAATAATTGCAACTGTCAAATACGTGAAAATGTCCTTTGTTTTATTTTTATAGTTGATTTGTTGCCCTCGAATTTTGGGTGTGTTATCCGGATTTGTTTCCTCTCAATCGATTTATGACTTTTGTACACCGGTTTACTGCTGTTGCCTGTGAATAAAAGAGTCTTTCCATTCTTTTTTTCTAATGGCGAATGGGATTTTTTGCTTTAGGTTGTAATTTACCCTTCTTGAGTAGAAACGTACCATCTGCCCAAGCCTAAATCTTTATCAAATTTCAATTGATATGACACTATAGAGGTTTTTACCATTTGGAGATTTCACCAATTAACCAATCACTAGCAGACGTATATCAAATTCTCCTCCAACAGTGTTATGGGAAAGAATATCTCCATCATGAACTACCTTAATCTCAAATTTTCCAAAAAGAAACTTTGTTGTTTATCCAATAAGTCAATAATGAGAGTTTGAAATTAAAACTAGATGTGCCATTTTTAACTCTTTGACATGTACCACTAAGCGTGGGTTAAGAATGGATGGAACATACATTGCATGAGATGGTAATCTCCAAGTCTTTATCTGATTGGTGATCTAGCGATTTCGTTTATTTTCCCTTCACTGTTTGTCTGTTTTATATATAAATTAATGTAATATTTGAAATCTAAAGACAAATCATGTGTCTAGTAAAAGTACAAAAAAATAGCGTGTTTTACTCTGCCCTTAGTAATTTCAAACGGCATCACAACAAAGATATGAACAAATGTATAAACTTGCCTCTTTCAATACTCAGAAACGCCTGATTTGTTTGTCCAGCATGTCTCCAAATGACATCGTTATCATTGTCAAAAACACCTTCTGGTTCATCATTTGCAGATAGTCCTACACTCCATTCGTACCTGTGAAAACAATTTTATAAGTGGCTAACCTCTTAAATTATTATTTATACAACCTTTCGTTAATTTAAAAAAAGAGCAACACTTCAACTATGACCGACGAAAGTGCCATTTAGGTCAGGTTAAAATAAAATTTGTTTACATTTACAGTTTGAATGACGAGAAGATTTTTAAATATCGAATTCGTATTTTTAATTACGTTGACGCCTGGACTGATGCGGGTGTGTCTATTCTGTGAGAAACTTAGCATCATGTATTCGGGTTTAGTTTTCTGTAATTAGTAAATACTTCAGTTTCATTATGTATATCTCTTTTACATATTCATTTGTTAAAATTTACTGTTTGCAGTAGCATTAAGTGTTCTATATAATAAGGATGTTCTAATCCCGTGCATAAAAACAATGTCGTATTTGGCAAAACCTTTTCATCTTTTGATCTTCAGTGCTGTACAACTTTGTTCCTTTTTCACTTTCGATCTTTTATATCTGGGCGTTATGTATCCGGGTTTAGTTTTCTGTAATTAGTTAACACTTCAGTTTCTTTATGTATATCTCTTTCATATTCATTTGATAAAATTTACTGCTTGCAATAGCATGAATTGTTCTATATAATAAGAATGTTCTTATCCCGGGCATAACAACAATGTCGTATTTCGCGAAACCTTTTCAACTTTTGATCTTCAGTGCTGTACAACTTTGTACGTTTTTCACTTTCGATCTTTTATATCTGGGCGTCACTGGTGAGTCTTGTGTGGACAAGGCGCGTTTTTGGCGTATTGAATTTTTAACCTGATGCTTTTTGTTATCTATTAATCATGTTTTTCTTTGTCTAATATGTTCTCCTATTTATTTGTATTGTAGTCCTGTAATATTATGTTGTCATTTCAATGTTATATTTAACTTTGCCATTTAAGTGCGAGGTTTGGCATGCCACAAAACCAGGTTCAACCCACCACTTTTATTCCCCTTTAAAAGTGTTCTGTACCAAGTCAGGAAGATGGCCATTGTTATATTATTGTTCGTTTCTGTGTGTGTTTCATTTTAACGTTGAGTCGTTTGTGTTTTCTCTTATTTCTGTGATATTGAGATAAGACGTGGCACGGTACTTGTCTATCCCAAATTCATGTATTTGGTTTTCATGTTATATTTGTTATTCTCGTGGTGTTTTGTCTGATGCTTGGTCCGTTTCGGTGTTGTGTCATTGTTCTCCTCTTATATTTAATGCGTTTCCCTCGGTTTTGGTTTGTTACCCCGATTTTGTTTTTTGTCCATGGATTTATGAGTTTTGAACAGCGGTATACTACTGTTTCCTTTATTTGTGGCAAGTCTTTTTCGTAAACTTCTTTAGAACTTGTTTAATAACAATTTCCATCCTTGTTATGTATTTTCCATTCTATTTCTTAAATATCAAATTTTCTAAGTTTGAATTATACAAATATTAAGATTACTTTGTTCTATAAGTAATAGCGTTTTAGTATTTTCTACAGAAGATAATTGGCTTATACTTAGGTGCATGATAGATTTCGAAGAAATGACATTTCAAATACTAAATGTTCGATGTCATAGTAGCCTTCCCGAAAAACACATATTAAAATAAAATATATTGCAAGGATCTAGTTCATCAAATATGATTCTGTGTTGTTTCATGTTTGAACGACATATGTACCTATACAACGCGAATTTGTCTTTACTACTGAATGTTTCAATTTATGCTCCTGTGATTTTCATGTAACTTTTTTTAACCTGATTGTTTTCTTTTACAACAAATAACACGTACACTTGTCAAACAAAATCTTTTTATATTCCTATACTTATATTTGTTAAATCCTTTCCACTGCAATGTCAAGTTATGTCCGGATTCCAGGATGAAATGAACAAATGGAAACAGATTTATTGTTTTTCTAATTTTTATATCAGTTCATAGAGTAGGAAGTGTCTGAATCAATCAGAATAAAGAAAAATCCTTTATCAGCATGCTGTCATTTCATTTTAACAACTCCAGTTGTAACAAAGAAACTTTCATAAGAAACAACATGTTTGAGCTATAAGAGCTACTTACCATAGTGGAGGCAATCCTTGAACTTGAATTACTTGCCACTTTGCCATCAGTTCAAATACTGAAGGGGTGTACTGAATATCATACAGAGGAACATCGTGCAAATTAGTTACATCATAAACTCCAATAACATTGTTTGGATTATCTTAAATAGATATAAACAAATTAACGAAGCAAATACTAAAAACAAACCAGCAAAAATTATTAAAAAAAAAAAACCCGTTGTACAAATCTACAAAAATTTGGCGATTCGATATATCCGATGTTCTGCATAAATGCAAGTATTCTTTGATAGTTACCTTACCTCATTTATCATTTCGTTCATTATCTTTATTGCTTAATTAAAATCTTTGAGTCGAGCCTTTTTCAAGTGATATTTATCGTTGTTTATAATATTTCACCCTTACATCACTCTACCACATAGGGAGATAATGGTTTAAGCCGTGATATTATGTACACGTATGTTCAAATCCTAGATTATATTGTCAAGTGGTTGTCTTGATTGCTGACCACAAAAAGAGTTTTTTTCTCATAATTTTTAAAGCTAAAATCTTGTCTTTTGGTTTCTCGTTTCAATTGCTCCTCAATAAATTTCAATCTTTGTACACTTTGTAATCTGCTGTACGCTATCGGTTATGTTTATTGTACATTTAACAGTGAAGCGTAAAAATTAATTCTTAAGTAGTTATATATAGTTGTCTTATTGGAAATTTAACCGCATTATCTTAATTTTATTCGAACGTGTCATTGGTTCATCTGTAATTTCTGCGTCTTAGAAAAGTATGCTTATCCTTGTCCATGTATTACTATTCATCTGGATTGTTGTGGATTATATGTTTTCTAAACTTATGAAAGGAACATTTAAACAAAAAAATAAAACAACAAAAAAAACACACAAAAGCAAACAACGTTTAAAGAACGAGCAAGTTTATGCTTCATGGAATGAATATTGTTGACAACAGTTTAGTTGCTTTCATCCTTATCTTTCGTTCTTTCGATGGGAAGTATCACATTAGCAATAACTTACCAATACCCTGTAACTAGATTATAGATTAACTTCTTTAGTCAAAGTCAAAATCGATATGTTTCTTTGTATCAATAACTACTGTATGCAGATGAACATATATCTTATTATACATGCAATGACAAAAAATGTATTCATACCCTTTGAAACGTCATGACACTGTTTGTCTTCAAGTGCACAGCGGCCATCTTGTGTAGAACAGACACAATGGCCTAAACAAGTTTTAGCAGTGCATCGGCGAACTAACTCTAATAAACCACCGGGTACCAATCTGAACTGTGAGTGAATCATTGGACTAGACAATCCAACCTGTACAAGATAATGACCTTTTAATTCCCGGATTTTGCGAGGTTTGCGTATGTATTTTGTAAAAGTTTTATGGATCAACTTCTGGCACTGTTTTTTTATTTTTTTAAATATAGTATTGTGCATTTTCTTTGTCATTGATGTATAGTATTACCTTGGTATATCATTATTTTATTCTTTTTCTAAGACCCGCTTCTGCAATGAGTATATTGATGGTGTATTTATTCCGAAAAGAGCTTTTAATAACTGTAAATCAAGTTATTATAGCAGTCCAGCCGACTATAATGATTCGTCCTACTAAAATCATGTAAAGTATTTGAACGAAGATTGAGATTGTACAATTTATTCATCCTTATACGACATTCAAAATCAGTTTCTGTTAGATTCATCAAATTGGGCTGGCGCAAAATAATCGTCTTCACAGACTGTGCCCTAAACCAGTACACTACAGCTCACCTGAAGAATTAGTATTACAGCCTTAGAAAGGTGTCATTACATATTCAAAAACTATATTTTACAAAAGCAACTTAATTTCATCAAAACCAAAATAAAACTTGAATTATTTACTGATTAATAGTAGAAAGCAAAGTAGTGGTTACTTTCTTAAACCTTAGTTCATGTCAAAGAAGGAAACCGTTTACTATGTATACATACATGACTTGAAATTTAGGCCTTACGTGTGCTTGTAATACCTGAATCCAAAAATTCTTCGACATTCATACAGTGTTACTTACTTTTCTATGACTAAAATTAGAGCTTCACGTGTGTTATTTCATTAAAATGCCCCTCAGCATTAGACAAATAAAGTCAATAATAAATACAAGTTGGTAAGGTTGATAAAATTGCACCTATTTTATGACTGCAAATAAAACCTGCTTTGCAATAAGTTATTTTTCACATATCTGGCAGTCTTTAAGATTAACGTTCAAATTGAAAGACGAAAGTTCGCCCAGTTTATTATTTGAAAGATTAAATACTCTTACATTAACAAAGTAAACTATTACAAATAGTACGTTTTGTTTTACCAACACAGTTTATTTATGTGAAGAATTTTAATAACTAAGTGAAATCAGCTTACACGAATTGTGTTAAAACGCTGTGTCAATGTGTCAGTGACGGATGACTTAAAGGCTTTAATAAGGAGATTTGGTAGGTCATTCAAAACCATAAAATTGTCACAAATTGATTACAGAGCAGTTCTATTAGAAATAAAACATAAAAACTATACAGTTAACATATTAAGAATAATTACATTTTCGAGGATGAAATTTTCAAAAATCATGGTCAAAGGTTTAAAACAATCACCTCCAACAACCATAAAAAAAAAAGCATGATTATGACAAATAGGATTTCTTTGATATTAATCTTGTACAGAAGTAAACATTAATGCATTAAATCTACCTTTTAATCTTTGAAAGGCGGAATGTCAAATAAGGATTACACATTAGCAAATATGTCATGTTTAGAAAACGTTAAAACAAGACAAAATGTCCTGGAATTAATATCATAGATATAAAAAGACACTTTACGAATAATTTACAAACTTCATAGTATAAAAAGTCTGGAAAACTATTGTCGTGTGCATTACATGTAGTGTGATTTGTACTAATGTGTACAAATTTGTTACACATACCTTATTAACAGCCCAAACGCTGACATAAATATGTTCAAAAGCACTAAGGCTGACTGTTTCAATAGAAAATGTTTGAACAAAACCTTCATCCCCTTTGTCAATTCCAGATTCATTGTGAAGAAAAACTTCAGGAGACCCTCTAACCTGCAATATATAGTTCTATAATTAATAGGATATGGAGAAAACTACTTCTTTATACCGATAAACACATATATATTTATTGGAAGATATACAAGAACATCTTTACAACAGAGAATTTGTCAAATTTGCAAGGATGGAATTGAAGATGAGTTCCATTTCCTCATTGAATGTAAAGCGTTAGAACTTAATAGAAATGTACTCTTTTGTAACTTAAGTTATATAGTTCCATCTTTTGTTAATATGTCTGAACAAGATAAGTTAAGTTTCTTTTGAAAAGTAATGATATGGACAATAGTACTGTATGTGTAGCTGGAATAAGCGATATGTATGATTTGCACATTCATGTAAAGCAAAAATAATATTGCTAAGAACTTTTATAGTGTTAAAGCTTATTGTAATAGCTTGAATTAATAATATAGTATGACTAACATCTTCACGCAATGTGGATAAACAATATGTATCTCTTATCATTGAGAAAATATGTGTTTTTGTTTGTTTGTTTTTTTGTTTTATTTTTGTATTTGTATTTTGTAAATGTCAGCTGGTATCGATTTGCTTTGATTTCATATATTTTGGTTAGTTGGCCTTATATTTGTTACACAACTAAGGTATAAAACATAGAAAATAAATTATCAGTACAAACAACCTCTTGACATTTATTAATAATGTAGGAGCGTAAATGAATCTAATTAATTATAATAAAAGGATAATCAAAATATTTCTTGAAATGTATTGCTGGGATTGATAATTTTTAGATATGTCAGTATTGCCGCCATTGAATTAGTTTGCATATTATAACTCTGATTTATGACATCAAAACTCTACTTGTTATCTATGTTCTCCGTAATATCTACAAGAATAATTGATGAGTACGTGTATGTCATGACAATACATTAACATATGGAACAATTAAATTATTTATACCTTATTGATATCACTTTGCATATATTTACTGCCAACGTTCACCAAATATTTTTCTATACCAGTATGCAAGTCAGTGAAGCCCAACCAGGACAGCCACAATTTATACTCTGACCATATCATCCAGCCATTGATCATTCGACCAAGCTTTGAAACATGGTCCGTATTGATAGCAAACATACCTAAATTTACATACAGAAAATATGTACTCAGTCACAACAAACAATTCACTGGTACGCGATTGTGATTATTATCCAATATAGTCTGTACAGTCTGCATGGGATGCCAAGCTAACTTGTATCAGTCTATCAAGAAGTGCGTGATTTATACTTTTAATGATAGCCTTGGCAGGGCACTTATAGTTTTATTAAATAAGCTGTAAATAACATTTTTATCATAATATAGTGGTGAACGCTATTGCCGCAATAGTTCTGTGTACATTTCTTATCGTGATACTGTATTTGCAACTTGTGCTGTGTACATTTTTATTGTGATACAAGTGGTGAACATTAGCTGCATACATTTTTACCGTGATATCGTGTTGATTCTTATTACCGCAATTGTGATGTGTACATTATATTTTTAACTCATTATCGTCGTAATATTTTAAGACTTTAAAAATATTTCTTTTAGTCGTACATATTTTTAATGTAAATATAAAGATATCCGCAATCTCGGTGTGTAAATTAAATTGCTCATCCGATAAGTGGAGTGCTCCGATTTAACGGAGGTGAATACCTGTACAGAACAGAACAGATATGACTATTTATCGTACCCAGTGTTTGATGGAGGGGAAGGAAACTATAAATTATTTAATGAGAATTTTTGTAGATCCAAAAACACATTTATAACTTATATACATAGGCTTATTTTCTTTCTGTGGATAGCACCATTATTGAAATTCTCTATAAACAACCGAAAATTTAGAAAAAAGTAATGCATTAAAAGATATGAAAATGGAAAAATCCTGGATTTGATGGTTTTACGATTTATTTATAGATTTGTTTGACACCGTATTGAATCTTTCAAAGAGTATTTCAAGAAGGCAAATTCCGAAGTTATATGAAAATAAGGAGTTATCACCTGTTGATCAGCAGATGTTTAACTTAGTTATTTATAACAACACTGGCGACTTATTCCACTTCTGAATGTAGACTATAAAATAACTTCAACATGTACATCAAAAAGTTCTTGATCACCTGATAAGTGAAACTCAGGAGAATGAAAGAATGTTGTTTAAATGAGAACATGAATTATATTTTTAGTGATACTATTTCAAATTTGAATCATGATTCACACTGGTTTTATAAAGGTATACATATTGGTAAATGTACACGTCCTATATATAATCTATTAAAAAGGAAGACATTCCATGTTTGATTGTTTTATTATAGTTTGAGAAGATTTCGATTCTATAGTGTGGAACTGTATAAACTAGACTTAAACATTTCTTGGATTTGGTGACACAATAATTAAATGATTTACAACCTCCTTTCATAATATCAAAAAAATATGGTACCCGTCAGATTTTGTCTAAAATAGTGAGAACTATGGCAAGGGAATTCGTTATCTTCTCACATTTTTATCTCATATTTTGAACTGCTTAGGGCATCTTTGAAATATGACAACAACAATAGTTGTGAACATCAAAATTTTTGAGTGTATAATCAGTCAGTACGCATATGAATTTGGGCCTTAGAGATAGTGATTTGAATCAGAAATACCCGTTTTGAAATTCATGTTCCCTAATCAAATGAAAAAAAGCTCAAACAAATCAAACGAATCGATCACAATTGTTGTATTCCTGACTTGGTACAGACATTGTCTTACGTACAAAAGGTGGATTAAGTCTGGATTTATAGCTAGATACAAATGTAACCCTCTCACTTGTATTACAATAGCATACAATAATAAATGAAGGTATTTCATTACTACTTTTAGTGTAGAAAACAAGAGGACAAACGATAAATTTTGTGCAAACGCATTAAATCTTATGTAAATTTAAAAACATATCAAATGATTTCAGATACACCATAGCATGGCTAAAGTAAAGATTAATGATATGATCATAAATATTTTCTGAGATACGGCTTAACACGTGAAACCCTTCGTCTTTTTAATTTTTACAAAAAACTCAATAACTCTAAAATAAAATTATTAATCATCACCAAAAAGATCGTCAACAATGATGTTTAAAGTAATATAACTACATTAAGAAGTGTGAAAATTTTTAAACAATAATCAATAATCATAAATCGTTTTTAAGATACGGCGCAGCATGTGAAATGCCCCCCTTTTTTTTTTTACCAAAAAACTCAATAACTCTAGAATAAAAGTTTGAACCATCACCAAAAGGTAAACATATCTTTAGATTTATATAACTAAGAAGTGTGTCAAGTTTTAAGCAATAATAATAAACAATTTTTGAGACACGACGCGACATGTGAAAAAAAAACACCCGCCTGATTTAGTTACAAGTGTCTTAAAAAGTTTTAATCTTATTTTCATAAGAAACAACTATGTTAAGTTTCATAAAATTTGGATAAGTTGTCCTCAAGTTACAGTGCGACATGTGAACGCCAGACAGACAGACGGATCGACAAACAGACGGACGCCGGACATTTGTTTACCATATACGGGGGTATAAAAACTATAAGAACTTACTATGACACAGTACTGACGTCTGCACATTATATACATAATCTTATTACGCTGTAACTTCTATGTTTCTTAATCAAAAGAAAATGCTATTAACCTGGAGTAGGGGGTGAACTGTCAACTAAAATAGGGTCCGACTTGGATTCTGTGCACAGTTTTGCTCTGTTGCAGGCAATCAGGTGAACAGTGTATTTAACGCCATCATGAAGATCAAGTCTTGAAAACGTATATTCTCGTACTATACCATTCAACTGGAGAATAAGGATCCATCAGTTATTAGATGATATAAATTTTATAAATAATATAATAGATATAGGAAGATGTGGTGTGAGTGCCAGTGTGTTATCTATCATAAATTACATTTTCTCTTTGAAACTTCATGTTTACACTATTTGATGCATATATGCTATCTATACTGACATTTCACATGAACATGCTGATAAGGTTTATCAGTCCAGTTTAAATCTCACAAGTACACATCTGGATGATGTGATAAAATATTTGCAATGTCCAGCCTCAAATATGTATCCATACCTCAAATATATGTTACGTGGCGGCACAACACCTAAGGCTATGTCCTTTTGCAAAGTCTCAAACGTGTGTGTACATTTCTCATACATGTATGACGTGACGTCTTTATAGTTGGTGGAAATGATTTAGTACTTTTATGTTTTGAATAGTTGTCGAAAGTAGGCTTGCTTAAAGTTTCGTTTTGTTGTGTAAATAAACATATATCAATATGGTTATGATATACTAAAATTAACTACTTGGATGGAGATGATAACAAGTATTATTCTTAGTACGTATATTTGTAATATCTTTTTTGTGTTGTGTCTTAAGTTGTAGAACATTTTTTGTATTGATTATTTACAGTAAAGGGCGTTGAGCAAACACCAGTAAGTCAAGAAATCAACAGTGAACAATTAAACCCTGCACATATTTTCATGGGACCTACATTTATAATTTTTCTCTGGTGGACAACGAATGATGATATACATTTATTTATGCCTTTCTCGTCTTATATTCATGGTTTTGATATGTTTAACTTATTTAAAGTTAGGTATTCGATTCAGGTTTGAAAAATAGCAAATGTTTTTTCACGGTATAATCAGACAACTCATTATATTATTCGAGTTGCAATGGCACAAAAATAGACTAAAATATGCAAGTTGCACCACTTTGTTCCAAATTATACTTTATACACTTAAATGCGCTTTTTCGAAATGCTACTATTCCTCTAGTTAGAAAATAGATGATGTTTAACATGTTTAAATAAAACTATTCAACGTAATATAATTTTGAAAATATCTCAAATGATATTACAATTAAAGTAGTGTACCTGAATAGCTGAAGAACTGAAATTTCCACCGATATGACAACCAACTGAAATATATTGACGTTCAATAAATGAATCCTTATCTTGAACCTTCCATTTCACTTTAAAAGTACTTCTGAATACTATTGAATCCTTATAAAAAGATCCAAAATTCTGATCCAAAAACGGGTTTTCAAAGAATATCGGCGGTGTTACATCAACAATGAAGCCATTAGATGATGCTTCGGAATATAAACCTGTAATAAAACAATAATATTAACATAAACACAAATGTAAGAAGTGTTTACATCAGTGTCATCTTTTAAACTTATATCCTAATCAAAATAGTTTGATTTTTTAAAAGCTCTACTTTCAATCAACGATATATCATATTTAGATTATTTTCGACTTTAGCTATTGAATATTCTTTTAAAATCTGAATTAGAAAAACTGAAATTTAAATGAAAATGTAGAGGTTCAGTGTATCGAAGAATTCAAACTGTACCACAAACACATGTTTTTGTTTTGGCTCAGTGGTATATTTAAAGGGAAAATTACTTGCATGAGTACAGTCGTAAAAGCCAGGTTAGCTCATCAAAAGTCAATATTGTAAAGTATCATTTTTGAACATTCTAATAATTGGATAACTGTCATTTACAAGGACAATGTGATTACACATATTACTTTTTAACTTTCAATTACCTGCTTTATTATATACTCTCACTGTTACAAATATTCTCTTTTGCAGTGGAAGATATGGAGTAAGATTCACATGTACAATAGGGTTGGTAATTGGTATATCTGTCGATGGGACAATGTCACCGGAACCAGATTTTGTTCCAGCCCTCCATGATAAATAATCTATTCCAGACTGTGGATCAGTGAACCCATACCATTGGCAAGCAATATAATTCCTCAAATAAATAAATGAAAATAGAAGTAATAGGTCGTTTGTTAGCACTGTTATAATGGCATGGCTTTTTTTTAATATCTATTCAAAAGATGCAAAAATATATTATTTATGTTCTTCAACAATTGCTTATTGTCTCTTATTGTCCTGATAATCATTTAACATTTATTTTTAAACTTTTTTTTCTGTCAAAAACTAAAAACTATTTGTGTTCTGCCTGTAATAACTCAATTACAAAAAAATCCCAAAACCAAACAAAATACCACCTTAATGCTTGATAGTGCGTATCGTCTTTTCCAATCCCGTCTTGGACAATTCCTACAGTAGGAGGAGTATCATCAAGAATAACCCCGTCTGAAGTCACCGATGTGCATAAATCAGCAGTATTACAGGCAGTGACAGTTGTGAAATAATTTAATCCATTTGTCAAATGAATATTTTGCAGAGTAAATTCTGAAAAAAATACTTTTAAATTTCAAAAATTGATACAAATAATAAAAAAAACATAGTTACAGTATAAAACTTGATAATCACTTTTTAACTTACTTTTACTCTATATATTCTGTTTACACATTTGTATTACTTAAATTAATCTTTCCGTTGTATTTCTGAGGATAATTCTAGTTAATGCATTCTTGATGTCTTACATGTATATTAATAAATGATATACTATGCACATGTGGAAGCAATCACCCAAAACCACAAAACTAAACATGACACCTTTTCCTTTGGTTATATGTTCACTTTTTCTTTTTATGTTTATCCTTTAATGTGGTTTAATGAGTTTATTCATTATATATGATACGAGATCCTAACTTTGTACAAATATATCATAAAACTTTCGAACATTTAGAAATGCAATAAAAGTGCAAAATTGTCTATAGAACATTGAAACCCACATTTCTGTACGATGAATTATATTTACATTTCCCAAAGTACTATTTCATTTGATTGAAAATCAATCTACTATGTTTTTATTATGTTATATCATTATATATGGGTTCAACGTTCTCTTTACAGTCATTTAAATATGATTTACTAGCTGAATATTATATCAAGTAGATATTGTTCATTCAATCTGACTTCATAGGAAATATAGTAATAAACATAATAACCGTATATAACCCCAACAGCTATTTCATTTAAAACATTCTGACAATGAGGACATGTTCCAATGCTGATATAATACATTTTGATAAGAGAATGTGGATCATGGAAGCCCTCCCAGTAACTGTAAAGTGTCTTGGAATCAACTTGATAATCTATGTCTCTCATGGAGTCCGTTGCATTCTGGTGGTATCCATCATATACGTATCCCGCTATGGGTGCTGATTGGTCCACTCTATATGCCAATGATGACGCTGATATCATGAGATGGGCTCGATTTACTGCCTATTTGAAATGAGATTGACATGTGATACACATTTAATATTTTTTTTTTATTCCTAACATTATTTTATTTGTAAACTAAAAGGAATTTTTTTGCAAACTTCAACGCCAGTCAAAATGTTTGTTTGTTTTTTCACAATTGGCTGTCAATATAATGGATTTTATGTGAAAGTCATACCAGTAAGAGGTTTAGTTAGATATAAAACCAAGTTTGATCCACCATTTTTTACATAAGAATATGACCGTACCCTGTCAGAAATATGACAGTTGTTATCCATTCTTTTGATGAGTTTGAGCGTTTGATTTTGCCATTTGATTAAGGAATTTCCGTTTTGATTTTTCCTCGTAGTTCAGTATTTTTGCGATTTTAGTTTTTTCATCAGTATGTACTGTATTTATATATATATATTTATTAAAGGTATGACCCAAAGCGATGAAAAAAAGGTTGAATGAAAAGAAATAAAAGATAACAATTCTAAAAGCAATACGAATATGAAAACATACATTTACTCATATGAAAACATTGACAAAGAAATGAAATGGTCTAAGAGATACCTTAATTGTTATGAAGTAACTATGACCTTCGTGAATTTCAAAATCATTGTGTATAGCTGAGACTTCGCAGTCTTTGTTTGTTTTAGTAAATGTGATGATGTCATCATGACCTCTTTTCGATCCAACGCCCCACATATAGTAGTCGATTCCACTTTCTTTGTCTATAAACACATCTCTCCAACTGAGCATCAAAAACACACAACATTCAGTTCTATGATAAATGTCTAACAAAATTTCATAACTCTACTGTGAAAAAAGTGTTATTACAAAAATCGTTATCTTTCTTGAAAATTTTGCTTATTACTCATTCGTTTGAATATATATTTTTTTTATATTCTGAATCATCTGTACTATATATTAGAACTATATCTGTTATATTGCATACTTTCAACTGGTCCATAAAATCGACAAAGCTAGTGCGAATTAAAATTTGGCCTTTTATCAGAATAAGTGTAGATATTCGTACATGCACTAAGAATAAAATTGAAAATGGAAATGGGGAATGTGTCGAAGAAGCACATTTAGTAACTAAATTTTACAAGATGCACGTGGGCTTCTAACTTTTATACCAGTCCGTAGGTTGTGGGTGCTACAGCTCTTTACGCTCTAAGTCTCGATCTCGTTTGCTTCTGTTTTTGTATGATATCTTTAATTAAATGCTAAGTTATTATTTGAGTTTTCAACATATGCTACTGTCGCTTTAATTATATTCAGGTAACGATGACCTATACTTTAACCTATAATGGTTTAATTTTTAAATTGTTATTTGGATGGAGAGTTGTCTCATTGGCACTCACACCACATCTTCCTATATCTATTATAAATATTGTGAGCAGGTATTTTCAATCATTACAGTTTAAAATCAGATAAGTATTCTGAAAAAAATTCGAAAGATGTACACAAAGTTCTTCGGACAAATCATTACACATTTGATTTCTCTACACTATATACTAGTTTTCTTTATGGCCTGCTGAATGATTCGATGGATTGATATGGTAACACATAGTTGATTTTCAAAGGTTGATAAATATACACCACTACTGATCGACTTATTTTTATATTCATATTAAATTAAACTTATGAAAATCCTTCTTAAAGACAAAGAAATTCTTTAATTCCACTTTCAGAAATAAGGTTGATATCCCTTATATAAATTGATTAATCTACTGTAGTACATCTCGATACGATTAGGGAGACACATATCAAGGTACAAACAAAAAATGAGATAATGATTTTTCAGTAAGAAAACAGTAGAATAACAGAAAATGTCAACACGCAACTACTGACTATACGCAGATAACATCGGAGATGATGCATTGCCTTGAGGCATCGAAAAAGAAAGCTATATATTGTTTTCGTTTTGCTATTTATCTTTCCATTTTAGAATTTAAATTGTATGCTTGAACAATGTCTCAGCGTCATATGGCCTTTTGGGTATCGGTTTCACTAGCAATCATATCATATCTTATGTATGTATTGTATGCAATCAATATCAGCATCAATATTCAATGTATAAAACAACTTACATGCAAAATTATACTTTATGAGTTCAGTTCTCATTAAAAGCAAATATCATATGAACATACCATGCATTCAATGCAGTTAAGTTTTTGATATGTCTTTCTACTATATGTATTTGGTTTTTTGTTCTCTCCGGTGGTGTGTTGTCAATTATGACAGCAGCTGAAGTGGCTGTTGTGCTTTTGCCAGTAAAATCATAAGCTGAAATCAAATAGGAAAAACAAATATACCGACAGAGTTCTAAAAAAAAATCCAACACTGTTTTATTTTTTTATTATTTAAAAAATAATTCATGGGGGCTTGAATATATCGTTATTTTACCACGGGTTGGCCCTTTATGACAAATATTTTACCCTTAGCGATAGCGAGGGGTAAAATATCGGCATAAAGGGACAACCCGTGGTAAAATCTAGATATATTCAAGCCCCCCATGAATTATTTGGATTATAATAGGACAAATACGGCAATTGTTTTGGATCGAAGCGCTCTAGGTGGTGGCCATTATTTGCCGTTCCCATGAATTAACGCACTTTTAGATTGGCGTAAAAGAACGGAACAAACAGAATGAGTGACATGCTAAAACTATTCACAATTTTTTTTAGATAAATTTGGATGAATTTTAATGATAATTTACTTATATGTCTTCTATGTACATATAAAAAAAATGGGCTTATACCACATTTTAGCATCGTTTGTTTACGTTTCCTGTTGTGATGATTTTCGGTATCAAAAGCGTGTATTTTCCCGTAAAATGCTTAAATTCATCATTCTATGACGTCGGGTACTTCATTCATAAAAAAAAACATATGACGTGGTTGTGCGATCGGAACGGCCAATACAATATATCCATATTTTACCACGGGTGTGTACTCAAAGCGTTTGAAGGACGTCATGTTAGAATTTCATATAAACCATAATTTTAAAAACAAATATACTAGTATACATATACAGTTGCCTTATGCTTTCAGCTCTGAAACCGAATAGAAAACGTCACAGTTGATGTTTTTGTTGCGTGCTGTGCACTTGAAACGTTTTGTGTGATCCCTGCATGTTTCCACACAGTAGTCTATGATTACTTGTAGACTACGTCTCAATGACTGAAAGTGACAAACGTTTCAGTGTGATTTTATGTGTTGCAGGTTGAAATTATCTATATATCTGCTGGTTAAGCCTCAAATTCGCTCTTTCAAGTCTGTTGTTGTTTTGTCAATGAGGTGAATGAGATTATTTCAGCTGTTTACTTTTTGATAGTTTTCTAGCAGGGAGTAATGTGGTATGTATGTATACTGGGAATTATTTCCTGATTGCAGTTGACGTTTGAGTTTTAATCTATCTCACAACTGATGATGTATAATGATATATTTTATGTATAATGATATATTTTTGATGCAACGCGTTGTTTCTAAATTCACCTGGTCATGGGATGTTATTTATCAATCCCTACTGTCTGAATCGTTGTTGTTGGTACCGACAGGGGCATTGTTGACGTTGAATAGCAACTGGAAGTTGCCATACACAAGAGGATGGTTTGATTTAGATTGTCATCACACAACCTCAACACTATGAAAATTAACAATTAATTACTGATGTATTTCTTGATAAAGTTTTAAAACATTGTTCCACTACGAAAACAATACAAAACATTACACATATTATAATTTCAACAAATGATTTATACTAAACATATCGTTTTAACTAACGAGATTAATATTTCATGAAATATAACTGTCACTTAAAAATGAGCTGAGCAACTGATATTGAGAAAAGGATTGCAATACATAAAAAGAGAAAACTAACCTCTGACCGAAGCAAAGTATTCATGTCCATTCTGTAATCTTAGCTTATGTAGCGTATAGTGGTTTGCTATCCCAATGTTTGTGAATGGAACAACGTCTGATCCACCAATTGTAGAACCTGTAGTCAAGAAACATGAAAAGGAAAATTCAGTGAAACTAATTACGTAATATTTAATATAAATAAGTTGAAAAAAGTTACCTCAACCAAAAAAGATCAAATAACTAATTTTTCATCATTCAAGTTTTCATCACAATTGATTTTTTGTAGTTTAAGTGAACATTTTAGAAAGTCAGAAAACAGATTGCCTCTGACAGACATTTTTGTATCTTATTGAATTTCCTCAGCAGTCACTGTTTATATAATCGAAAGTAAATCGGACAAGTCGAAGAGGATGTTACATAAATAAATGCGGTAAAGTGAGGTAAAAATTAACGATTTCGGAAGAGAATAAAAATCCTAAAAAATGAATAGACGGACGTTGCTTGATAGCCATTGCTAAACGTAGACATTTTGATCAATTGAATTATTATTCTATATAGTTTAATACAATAAGATGTACATGTTTGAATAGTTCATTAAATAAAGGCAACAGTAGTATACCGTTGTTCAAAACTCATAAATCCATGGACTAAAAACAAAATCGGGGTAACAAACCAAAACCAAGGGAAACGCATTAAATATAAGAGGAGAACAACGACAAAACACCGAAACGGACCAAGCATCAGACAAAACACCACGAGAACAACAAATATAACATGAAAACCAAATACATGAATTTGGGATAGACAAGTACCGCGCCACGTCTTATCTAAAAAATAATAGAAAACACAAACGACTTAACGTTAAAATACAACACACACAGAAACGAACAATAATATAACAATGGCCATCTTCCTGACTTGGAACAGGACACTTTTAAAGGGGAATAAAAGTGGTGGGTTGAACCTGGTTTTGTGGCATGCCAAACCTAGCACTTTAATGGCAAAGTTAAATATAACATTGAAATGACAAAATAATATTCCAGGACTACAATACAAATAAATAGGAGAACATATTAGACAAAGAAAACATGATTAATAGATAACAAAAAGCATCAGGTATAAAATTCAATACGCCAAAAACGCGCCTTGTCCACTAAAGACTCACCAGTGACGCCCAGATATAAAAGATCGAAAGTGAAAAAAGTACAAAGTTGTACAGCACTGAAGATCAAAAGTGGAAAAGTTTTCGCCAAATACGGCATTGTTTTTATGCCCGGGATAAGAATATTCTTATTATATAGAACAATTCATGCTATTGCAAACAGTAAATTTAATCACACCACATCATTCAATTATCGTTTAGTAGCTCTTTACCTATTCCTAAATGATATTCCTTTATTCCAGATGTATGTCTGATTCCAACATTTTGCTCCACATCAAGAAAGGAATCCCAGTTTACATGAAGATCTGATGTCGATGTCTACAAGAAAAACAGTTTTCTTCTTTTTATCTAAAATATAGCAAAATTCTAAACGCAGAATACCGGATCTGTGGATAAAAGTATATATTTTTATACATTTCTTATACAAAACATTTCTGAATTTGTTGAACTGAATGAAAAAAAATATTTTGGCAAACTATCTGTGTTTATAATTTAGGAAGTATTTATGAAATAAAGACGAAAATTTTAAGCAAACTACAAACTTCCGATAAGACAGAACATCTCAATGACTTTTCCAGTAAAAGATGAACATCTGATTAGTTCTTTTCTAGACCTCTCTATATTAAAAAAAAAACTTGATCTGCTTAGGAGTTTTTACCTGATAATGATCTGCAGAGTCTATTCCAATATACACATTCCCCGGTATTGGTGGAGTTAAATCAATAGTTACACCATCACTACATGCTGACACGTCGTCTATTGTTTCAATCCATTTCTCATGTGTAATAACTGTTATTGGTGCATGTATACAAATCATATATCTCTCTCCATGTTTTAATTCTTTTCCTTCTCCGAACAGTACATTTACATATTCTTTTTCTTAGACAAAAAAAGAAAATGAATGTGCATGAAAAATAAAAAAATAAATATCTTAAGGTTTAGCTAACGTGAATCTAGGTTAAGGCCACACCATGCTGTGTTGGTACTTTAACATTGTTGTTTGACCATGTTCTGATAGTAACGTATTGATTTTGTGTATGAAAAAAAAAGATGAAGTAGGAATGCAAATAAGGAAGTTATCCAATAGAGTTAGTACAATGGGCATATAAGTAATGGTACATATAGGTCAACGTGTGCCATTTATCAATGAGAAACCCGTATTGTTTACAATACATGTCCCCGACGTAAAACATATAAAATAGTTGAAAAAGAGAAAACTAGCGGCCAAATTCACGATCGAACAGTTTACGAAAGACAAACATTATCGGGGTTTTATTGGTTGTTATGTCGGATATGCTGTTTGATATTTTTTTACGATTGATGTCATTCTTTTTTATGTACTATCATATGAATAAAAGCAACAGTAGTATATTACTGTTCAATTTTCATAACTCGAATAATCAAACACAAACCCATGTAACAAACTAAATCCAAAGGTAACATAAACATAAAACATCTCAATTCTAAAACATTTGACCAGCCAATCTTGATAAGATTTATGTAATTATCGTCAACACAGATCAAATATCAATTTATCATTTTGGGGATACCATACAAATCTTTTAGACCGAAGCTCTCTGATAACTGAATTGAATACACAAAAAGATATGCACAATTAAAAGCTAATTAGCACAATCATGCTCACCTGTTTTGCCACATTTAATAGCACGAGGAGTTGAACATGGGTCAGATAACTTTTGTGATTCCTCCCTGTAGTACATGGTTATATCTAAATTTATCATTTCAAGAACTGCCCATGTGTAAGATCTATGACGTAGAGTAGGCCAGGCAGCAGATAATATATTTCTGTAAGATGTGTAATCGATATCAGATTCTTTCCAAACAGCATTTTGTTCTAAGAATATATCCCGTCCATATCCTTCTCGAACATGGCCATCTAAAATGTGTAAACAATAAAACAATTTATATAAAAAGATATCATGATTAATTCCAGGGCTTTCAAGAAAGGCTACTTACTTATTTTCTTTTTCAGAATCTAATTATTGGTGATGTTTTTAAAAGTATACACCAAAACTTTGTGATCAGTTAAAAACGTTCCATTGAAATTTTACCAATGGCGAAACGTTAATTTCATTTTGGTGTACGAACATTGAGATTATAAATAGTCCCTTACATTTTGAAAAGGTCAATTTACAAATTTAGTATAGTAAATTACCGACTATATAATGCAAAACTTCTTTAAAACTAAGTAAAAGCATGCACAAGACTCGATTTATTGAAAATACTTATCACACCAGGGAAAAAGGATAAAAAGGACACTTTGAAATCGTAAATAGTAGAGATTTCATGGGATTTAAATTGTGTTCTTTATTTTCTTCAATTTCATAGTTAATTAAAATACTTTATATTTCTTTGTTACAAATTGATATAGGAAGATGAGGTATGAGTGCCAATGAGACAACTCTCCATCCAGATAACAACTTAGAAAAGTAAACCATTATAGGTCAATGTACGGCCTTCAACACGGAGCCTTGGCTCACATCGAACAATCTATAAAGAGCCTAAAAATACTAGACGTGTAAAACCATTCAAACAGGAAAACTAACGGTCTCATCTGTATTATAAAAACCCAGAAACGAGCAACACGTATAAATTACATTACTACTGTACATCAGATTCCTGGCTTATGACAGGTGCAAACATTTGCAGCGGGATTAAACGTTCTAATGGTACGAAACTTGCTCTCTTTTTCTGAAACATGAGTACAACATCACAACATACAAAAACACACGACAAATATCAAATGGAGGGCTTAACTCAATCAAAAAACGTAAACTAACACACTATGAACAAATACTGTTTGTTTTTATAGTGATTAAGAATTTAACACAATGCTGTCCCCCTATTTGTACCTATTTTTACATATTATGTCTGTTTGTTTTGTTCACACATCGTTGTCAATATAATGGTATTGATGAGACTGTCATACAAGTGAAAGGTTTAGCTAGCTTTAAAACCAGGTTTAATCCACCATTTTTCGCATGAAAAATTCCTGAACCAAGTCAGGAATATGACAGTTTGTATCCATTCGTTTGATGTGTTTGAGGTTTTGATTTTGCCATATGAATAGGGACTTTCTTTTTTGAATATTCCTCGTAGTTCGGTATTTTTGTGATTATACTTTTTTGAATCATTTGGAATGAGGAGATATACATATTTTGCTTGAAAAGATCAGGAGCCTTGATCTTTAATTTTGAAATGCTAACTTGAGTATAACTTCATCATAATAAGTGATGTATAGTTATATTTGATTCATATATATATATACTTGCATGCATAATTTTAACCAAATCTTGTTTTATATTCATGACGAAGACGTTTTTGGACTGAAACCAAACAAGTGATTTATTTGTTTCTTATGAATGGAAACTATGCTAAACTATATATCTGTGGTTGTTTTCCTGTTACTTTGTTTGAAAAACTGTATAGTCTTTCATGACTGAATTCACTTTTTGTATGCTATCGTGTCATTCATCCCTTGCCAATCAGAGGACAAGTGCTAGATAACATAAGTCGGAGAACTACATTTTAAATACCTATCATATTAATTTAATAAAAAGCAGATCTAGACTGCTATCTGATATTTCTAATAGTTGCATGTGTGCTTGTTAAATGTATGAAACTTTTTTGTTATTGAATTAATGAAAGCACTGATTGTTGCCATCTGTCTCTAAAGCAGCAAACTACATGCATGATACTTCTCTTTTTCATTGCTCTTAAATTTTTTATTACAAAAAATAATGTGTGGTAAAATTATTTACCCCCACTTCTTTCCGGTTTTCCAATAGCATCAACAACAATATTTGGGATGATAAAGGAATCGCTGTCCGTCACATGGCAGTTCTTTATATCTGATGACACTACAGACCACATTCCAGCTTTGTTGTATCCTCTCACATGTATTTTCCTACATTTTGAATAATCTATGCTTCCATTTAGGGGTAATTGAAAACTCACCTTAAAAAAGTTCAAAGTTTATATACTAAATGGTAGTATGAATTGAACAGATGTTTACTGAAAAAAGTAAACTGAAAAAATTACCTGTCGAACAAAACATTCCTTTCTAACAACATTTCAAATCTAAAGCATAGAGTAAATACCAAGATTTCAAATTTCATTACTCAAAAACAAGAGTTGACGGTTTCCTGATTTATCTGTTTATTGTCTACTGTATTAATTATCCTTATCAATTTCATATTTACGAAATAATTACTTACATGAGTGAAATTTGAAAAAGACAAAACATCTATATGCGTCCATTGTGTATGAACGCTAAGAACATTCCCTATTGCCCATTCATATTGATTAACCATACTCAAGGCTTCTTCCTTGTCTTCAACGTCAGGATCATACATTCGCTCGAATGATATCAAAATCTAGAATAATAGTATAGTCTGGTTAACAGAAACCTATATATTAATACGAATCATAAAGCACGTGTAAGACAAATGCAAAGAAACGACACCAATCGGGATAAATGTTCAATCTGGAGACATACAGATTGTGGAAATGTTAGAAACTCTGGACATAAGTGTAAAAGCACCACAGAAAAACAGACTGTAAAATAAGTTGAAAGTAGATTGATTCGTTAAATTAGCACGAAACACAAAAATCAACCAGACCAAAGACTTAAAGAACTAACATAAGAGAGCTAAAATAGTAAATATAAAAAAGAGAATGTTGTATGATTGCCAATGAGGCAACTCTCCACAGGAGACCAAATGACACATGAGTTAACCACTGTAGATCACCGTACAACCTTGAACAATGAGCAAACCCCATACCGCATAGTCAGCTATAAAAGGGCCCGAAATGACAAATGTAAAACAATTCAAACGAGAAAACTAACGGCCTACAAAAATGAAGGAAGAAACAAATATGTAACACATTATCAAACGACAACCACTTAATTACAGGCTCCTAACTTGGGACAAACACATACATCCAGAATACATACCGAATGTGGCGGGGTTAAACATGTTAGCGGGATCACAACCATCCCCATAACCTAGGGCAGTGGTGTAACAGTGCAACATAAGAATTAAGTATGAAAATTAGTCGAAAAAGGCTTAACTCATCAGATGGACACAAATAGAAATATATATATAAAAAAAAATGTTAGATATAAACTGTCTAGCAATCAATATAAAGTAATCTAATTTCAAATTCCATGTTTGTACCGAAACTGATAATATATATAACATGTCTTGGTCATGTCGGTGTTGGTGTATACATACCCAAAATATCACGAACGTTGAACCTTTGAGAAACGCAACATTCATTTAGTACAAATTTACTGCTTTCAAAAGAATGGCAAAAGAAACGAGAGGGATATTCAAAGTAAGTTTTAAATAAATGACAACGCTATGGTTAAAAGAGAAAATGAATAACAATCGAACAATAGTACATAAAAAAAATAGAATACATAAAGACTAAGCAACACGAACCCGAACATAAAACTGGTGCTGCAAAGGAATAACAGATGCTGCTCCAAATGTGGCACCCATGGTATTGCTCATGTATGTATAAACCCGGTAATAAGTCTAATTTGGTAGGTCCCATTGGTGAAAAGATTAATAATAGCTACGATAACAGGAGCATATTCACTATCATTGGTGAAACAAATATTCCAAGTAATTTTCATGACGAATTTATAAGAGTTTTTACATTAAATCAAGTTGACTTTCCCATTGGAAGATGATAATTTTTGGTAAATCTAAAAGGTGCAATACAATTCCACATAAAGTACAAAATTCCTTATTTTATTATTATATACTATAATTACAAGCATTGTCAACTTTGATAATCTTAATTTGCGAATGTCTTTCCTATGCTAGAATAAATTCTTTTTAACGCAAATTATTTCTAATGATTAAATTCCATTATAATACTTTAAAAAATGATTCCACGTTTGTAAACAAATATGTCTTTTAGTATTTTTACATCCGTACTTGAACTTTGAGAAAAGAGCTATCAAGAAAATTGGTAAGACCACACTTATAAAGTGACCTGCTTTAAAACAATTATTGAATAATCTCATGTGAAATTAAGATATTATCAAGAAACTAAAGTTCTGGACTCCCTCAGGCAAAGCTGACCTCTGCTGAATATGGTAATTCATTTAAGGTTCTAATAGGTATTATAGAATTGTTTCCATAGTTTTCAGGTTATAAATATTTAAAGAGAATCGTTGACCACGTACATAATTGAAAAGGTATTATTTTCATATTGTTACCTGGTCAGAATCGCCTGATACATTTTCATGGATGACTTCTATCCCACCAATTTTTGGATTGCTATGAAGCACTATAAAGCCATCACTTTTCACTGGTGGAAACCAATAGTTTTCTGCACAAAATCGTAGACTCGTGCGATAGAATCGTCCTGATTGAAGGTTTAGATTTCCAATGGTAGAGGAACCATGTTTTCCAACATACGTGTAGTTCCAAAATAACTTCCAAAATTCTGTAATAAAGAAAGAGGTAGCTGGAATGATTGATTGAACCTATTTGTCCCGACTTTGGTTTATTTTGTGATTAACTTGTAGTTGATTCAATAAAAGGACAACGTTGCTTTATTAGACTAAAGAAATGCTTGCAGCAATCTTAACTTGTTAACAGAAGAAAACCCAAAATACAGTTATTGTAACTTAGATGAAATGGTTTAAGCAATAGAATGATGTACGTTTCTCAAATTATTTTTTTTGGGTATGTTTGATGTATTCCTACGGGCTCAAATTACGAAATATCATTGATTTGAAATAATCATGAATAAATAGATTGTACATGCAAAGTAATTTCCTTTCCTTGGTTTTTATATTTGCATTTAAATAAGAACTACATGTTAATATTAAGAGCCAATGTGACAAATGTTCTATCGTTGGTGTTCACGTTTTCAAATTAATGTTTTATACCACTGTTACGGAACGTATATTTTCAAGTCGTTTAAATTTAAATTCATGTAATCTGTGTAAAAATTGTTACGTTAACTTATAGTTTTAATATTTTGTCATAATAAATTAATTGAATCCTTTTCTAATTTTTTTTTATATATCTCAATATAATTATGTTTGGAAGTTATGATGAATATGAAGAAAGTTCATTTCTAATGGAACATCATAAATAGTTAACCAGTGAGCTCATTAATTAAAATAAATGCACGTAAAATTATAAGTCATTTCAGTTAAAATATTCTCAAATGATAGTTTTTCCACATTATGGTTAGATCTTTAAATATCGTCTGTACATGTAACAGTTCTTAGATTAAATTTGTTTTCATTTCTTAAATACATAAATACATATATTTTGTTATTGTGATTTTAACTCATAGTACGGTTTATTGTTGTTTCTGAATATATTGAAGGTGTGTTGTTGGCATGATATATTAACTTGATAAACATGGTCTAATAATTGTTTTGAAGAATGTTTTGATAAAGCTTAGGTTATAACAATATCGAGTACCCGATAATGTCGATACGTTGTTTTTAAATTATTTCGCTAGATAAGTTTGTGCTTATCCAATTAATTCTTTTTTTCATCTAATGGTGTATGTTTGTGACTAATGCTTAAGATGTATATGTATAGACACTCACCACCAATATGAGCTCTTTCTTCCACTGCAATAAAACTCTCTCGTGTATAGTCAACATATTGATTAGGCACAGTCCAGTACGCAGAAACAGACGACGTGGAAGATTGACAGTCTATATCTACTGCACATGTTGGTCGCGTATCCTAATTAATATGTAATAGCATTAAGCAATATGAAAAATAAAATAAATACAGACCAGTAATTGATATGTAAAATAAATCAGGTCATTGTTATTTTGCATTTTAGTAGTTGTGTTATATATCGATATGTCAATGTCTTATATAACTTACTTTAATGTATAGGGTTTGCTTATTGTTGAAAACTGTACGAAGATCTGAAGTTGCTTACCTTTACGCTATTTGGTATCCAAAGAGTAGTTTTGTCGGCAAATATGAAAGTGTACTTAAAGGCTGTTGTGTCAGTTTTTCTTATATAATATTTTCTAGTTAAGGAAAATCTATGACCGATATCATTTTATTTAAATTTATCATCACGTTCAGATATGATAAGGTTTACTGTTGAGATTTCATAAACATGTTTAACCCCGCCGAATTTTTGCGCCTGTCTCAAGTCAGGAGCCTCTAGTCTTTGTTAGTCTTGTATTATTTTAATTTTAGTTTCTTGTGTACAAATTGGAAAAACTGAACTAGTATATATTTGTTTAGGGGTCAGCTGAAGGACGCCTCTGGGTGCGGGAATTTCTCATTACATTGAAGACATGTTGGTGACCTTCTGCTGTTGTATTTTTTCTAAGGTAGGGTTGTTGTCTCTTTGATACATTCCCCATTTCCATCCTCGATTTTAATTTTTACTTAAGTTTAGGGCTAACAATTAAGGCTGAATGATTTATTAGAATATGTTTTATTCATGTATACATTTATATGCCACATGTAGCAGTTGTATGATCCAAAAAACTGCCAAGGAAAACCATTTAAGGGAATGGGTATAACATAACAGTTCTTTATCACTAGTCGATGCTAAATTCTATGATATTGGGATCTCTACAAACAACCTGAATTAATTCGCACAAACATGGTCTGACTTCTTAAAACGACGTAACCGATTTGAGTTTGCCTTTGCCGTATACATTTTTCAGGAATACACTTTTATATGCTTTCTTGGAATTTCTGCAATCCAAATACACAAAACAATCAAATTTAATAAAATTAAGGTGGTACCCAACAACTTTACTTTAGTTTTCATAAAATTTTGACAAAATATTTACTATAACCCTTCGACAAAAATATAAAAAAATCCACAATTTGATCCAACCAATTTATCAGAAAAATTACACTGGTTATAAAGCAGTTTGGTAAACACTAGTTTTGATCATTGAGAAGCATAATATCAACAACACAACGTCATTAAACGTTTAGCTGAGTTATCTCCCTGTAGTGTTAGGTACCACCTTACGTAAGTATGGGGTGTAAACAACATGGATTGTTTACAATTTTAAAAGAAAACCTTTAGGTAAACAAGTCTGTTTTCAATACCCAGTTGTGATAAATTTACATGTTTTATGTCATTTTTATACATGAGGTCAGTGTAAGTGTTATAAAGAATATCAAACTTGAAGATTAAACATTCAAATTGAATTTAGAAGATATTAGTCCTTAAACCATGATGTTAGAAAAATTAGCATACAATGTGGTTATCGTATATTTTTTTTATGCTTTTTTACAAAACAGAAATACAATCTGCACATTCCTTTAAAACATCAAATAATTTGAATACTTTTCTCTTTTTAATCAAATTCATTGAATTAATTCTGTATTTGCAAATCTAGTTAAGCTAATGAAATTATAAAACATATTTATTTCGTTTGAATGAAAATTCTTTAAAATGAATTGCATTATTCTATCAATGTATCAAAAGAAGATCATTCTGATTCTTTAATATGGAATTTAACGGAACTTACCAACTGGTGATGATTGGATAATAACTTCTGACCACCTGCAAAAAAAATTTGCTCGTTCAAAAAAATAAAAATTATTAAAACATCATTACACATTCATATAGTTCTGAGTGCATATATCAATAACAAAGCTTTTTTTTTTACATTTTACCAGTTGAATATAACACTTCCCTACGTTTAATGAAAATTAAGACATACAAAAAGATATTATTACAAATTTCAAAAATAATATAACTAAATCATTATCAAAAATCCATTTCCTGTACATACCTGTACAGTTTGTACCATCGAAAACTGAAATTCCAGACAGAGGTTTTGTAATATCTAAAACAGTTACACCATCAGATGATACTGAAACTGTTCCAGTTGTTGCTTCTGCTTTAACCGTGACGAAATATTTCTACAAAATATATATCAATTTCAACTTTAGCAAGGAAAATTTGATATAATGTTTGAAAGAGTATACATGTAGTCATAATTGAGATCTATTCAGAAATGCAACATATTTTAAATATTATTACTCGAAATACTTGTTGAATATTCTTTATCAAAAAACAAAAATCCACAAAGGAAAGTTTCAGGTAATTTCTATGTATGGTGATTCATTGCTATAGCTCAAATCAATTCAAATTTCACTTTATTAATAAAGATTCTAATATATCATATCGGATTTTACTGTAAAAAGAATATAGATTAATAGCAAAATTATGCTAAAAAGCAGTGAATTGAAGATATGCAAGTACCTGGAATGCTTTTAAATTCAATCCTTTGAACACATAGTAGTTAGTTGAAGAGTTCCTTATTACAACAGTGTTGTTATCAAATTTCTCTTTTTCAGTTCCAATGCATATGTGAAATATGATATCTAAATGAGTATGTGTAAAACCCGACCATACAACACCGATTTCTCTTCTGTTAGAGGTAAAATCCACATCTCTTATGTCCTGGAATAAAAAAAAAAACAACATTATATTAAACATATAATGTTATATTTAGAAATTTACTACTTCAATTAATAGGAACAGTTTTTGCGATGACAAACATAGTTAATTCAAACAATGGAACTGCAAACAAAAAAACAAACACATAGATGCTCGATCTGCAAATTGCGTTATCAAACTTATTTTCCACTTTTAGCGAGATAAGCTACCCTAGTACCCTAGATCCCCTGCTTCTGTGACATCATTGACACACTACCTGAACTTTGGCAAGCGCCATCGACCACTCCACCGAAAATTCAATCTTAAGCTGGTCATGTAATGTTCTTCCTCGTCGGCTTATTTAGTGTTGTAACATAGTAATGTATAATGAAAAGTACATTTCGTCTGCCGCAAATAATAATAATGAAAATAACCTTGCGGCACTTTATATCTTAATTTAATTATATACTTAGCCATCTGACTACTTCATGACATACAATCTACACAAGATAACACGTTGTTATACAGGCCTCACTCCATACTATAAATATACTTACTCTCAAATTTGACAAAAGAAAATACAAGATCTTTGATTTTCTCTTACTGATTTGACATCGCGGCAACATAACCTACACTTTTCACAATATATGTCAACTATTTCATTATATAAACCCACTGTAAAAAGGTAAATAGCGGACCTTTCAATAGGATATATATAAAAATTAAACTTGCTTTCAAGGATCTTCAGTTTGAGCACACTGAATGGAGAAAATATGATTATTGAACCTAAAAGGCTTTTACAGGACGTCCAGCAATTAGAAATATTACGTAATCAAAATGTCATTATCAGCACTAGCCAATCTGTGGATTGTGCCATCCAAAGATGCTGTTTCTACATATCAATAGGAACTAACTGTAGAAACCGTATTAGTTTTAGGACTTCGGTAAAGTTTTATTTGTAAGACTAGTAACGCTTCCAATGCAGTTATATTAATGTTATAACTTTTATTGGCATATTAACAGTTTCATTTCTTTCCCCAAGTTATGATTATAATTGGTCGTTGTGACCTATTCTGTTAGTCAAATTGTCTACATTTTACAAAAGTCTATCGAAATTTTTAAAATAAGAGCGACAATAGATACCTAACAGACACTCAAAATCATTAGATGAAACTTCATTTAGATGATTTGCATTCTACAAATCAAATCTATTTCAAACTAGGATTAAAAATGAAATACCAAATGGCAACTTATGTGTTTGGTTGCGAGAACATATTGAAAAAGGAGACGAACAAGTCACATATGTCCTTAAATTTTGGTTCAACACACATTAGGCGATACCTTTTTTGTAATCATTGGCACCTATCTTTTAGGAATTAATACTAGTAAGAGATACCAAATTTAAACGTTTAAATTATTTTGAAAAATTGCATCAAAATTTTGTAAGAAACATATTGGAAGTAAACATTCTTATAATTTATATATACATTTGTAAAAAAACATTACATAAGTATATCACAAAACATTCTTGCGGTTCCTATAGACGCTTAGAGGATTTATCATTTTCCAGCGTTGATTGGACGTTCTTCAAAAATACACATTGATGCAAGATGTCTAATTTGCAATTCTACAACATCTTTTTATTTGTATATTGAATTTTATTTACTTTAATACATATTCAAAAAGAGATAATGCTACAATTTCAGAGAAGATGACAATAACAACGGCTGAACCACAAACAAAATTGAATATTTAGATCTTGGAAACCTGTATTTGTATACAATTTTGTTTGTAATTCAGTAAGCACTAAAATTACTACATGCGGGTTCGTGACAAAATAAAAGTACCCTCGCCTTATTTAAACCTGACTTTTAAGTATTGGTAATGTAATAAATTCATGCTGATTATAATGAGCACAGTTTTCTTTGTCTTCAAAATCTTTCTTTTTAAAAATGTCTAGGTTTTCTGACTACAGACATATACCTAGGCTTTATTTGTATATAATTGTTCTTTTATTTTTCATTTTCTTTACATTTTGAGGTTGAGCAAACCAAGTGAGTGTATGGTTGTATGTTTTATTGCATTCTACATCTTATTTTCGTGGAATGTTAATTCGTCACGGCCAAGCTTTGAAACTGGGAAGTCATGTGCTCATATTATATCTGTACCGGTACAGTGTGTCCTCATTTACACCATACCATACGGTGGTGCTCCTAGCAACAACAAAAAATGAAGACTCATAACAAACATACAATTGGAATTGTGCTATATACTATTAGTATAGGTATCAGACTCGATCCGGATCTTGTTAATTATTGGAAGTATTAATTATGCTGAAAACAAAAGGACCTACAATGGTGTAATCCTTAATCACCACCATATTATTAATATTCAAAATTGAATCCTTCTGAAAATTCGGCTAAACAATTGGACCTCATTTACTTAATAGTATTGATGACGATTGATACCTTTATTCCATGGAAATTTATGTTTTCAGGAAGTACATCAAAAACCACTCCTTTAGATGGAAGCTGTATGTTATATCTGAAAGGTGATGCTACTGTTGTTGATGACAAGCCTGCGACATTCGTAACTCTTAATGTGATATAATAATCATGATTAGTATGTAAAGGCCACTGCAGGTCTGATATCAGAACAGCTGAGCAAGTTGGAGGATGGGTAACAGAACATGGTCCAACACTGCTAATACTTGTAAAAGTTTGAACATCTTGTTTGGAAGAAGTATGACCTGAAAGAGATTTTTTGTACAAGTTAAATTATATAGGCCTAAGAAAAATGAAATTACTGTAAGTCACCTAATTTTCAATTCTACAACCATAAAGACGGATTGTGTCCTAAACAAATAAAAACGGATTACCTATCTAAGTTAAGGAAAAAAAACTTTGAGGCCAATAAACGACAAAAGAGATGACCAAAAATTATTAGTATACATCCATTTATTTGCCTACAGCGTCAAATCCTATGACGATTTTAACTTTTGGTAATTTTCATTACTCTCTTAAAGCAATCTTAAAAATGGGAATTTGTTTTTAAGGGAGCTCGTTCCTCAGTTTAAAAGTAATTAACTTTTCAAAACACTAGTTTATATTGATAGGGTACTCATAAAGGAATCCAAAAAGCAAAAAAAAATATATAGGTCACCGTGCTTGTTTTCAAGATATTAGCCATTGAAATTTTGGCGGGAAAATATTCTCTCTTGACTTTTCATAGCTTTATCATTGACAAGCTTAAGTTCTCAAAAACTATTAAAAATAATCAAAATTTTATAAGACTTTTACAGATGACTTATCATTATACATGTAAAAGATTTACATAAAGAAAAATGGGGGTCACCGGGCAAATTTTTTCAAGGCATTCAAATGGATAAAAAAATGAAAATCTAACAAAAAATACAAACCATGACAAACCAGCTTCCTAAATATCTTGATTACTTTGAATAATTCAATTTTTCCAATTCATATAAAAAAAAAGCATTCTGCCCGAAATATATTTTTCCAGATGCACCTTTTTCATTTATTTTGTAGGATTTACAACACTGTAATCTTTTTATTTTTTTAATACATATAAATAGGTTTTTTAATTGATATCTCAATGAGTTTGTCTTAATTGGAATATCTTAAAAGCCAATTATGTTGGTACTTAATGTGTTTAATTTGTAGTATAATATGCAATATCCAAGAAAGACAATAACTAATTCAATTATATGTGTATTTTTAAACGATAAATAAAGCTTGTTTTCATACCTGGTCATAGACAACAACATCAATTAGATGCATACATATATAACTAGAGGCTCTAAAGAGCCTGTGTCGCTCTCCTTGGTCTATTCAACAAATGACACAAATAGATTCATGACAAAATTGTGTTTTGGAGATGTGTTTGTAGATCTTACTTTACTGAACATTCTTGCTGCTTACAATTATCTCTATCAATAATAATCGGTCCTGTAGTTTCAGTGGAAAATGTTAGTAAAAATTTACAAATCTTATTAAAATTGTTAAAAAATTGACTTTAAACGGCAGTAATTCCTTATGGGGTTAATTAATCATTTTGGTCATGTTGACTTATTTTAAGGTCTTACTTTGCTGTAAGTTATTGCTGTCAAATTACTAATTCAGGGGCAGCAGCCAAACAACCAGTTGTTCAATTCATCTAAATTTTGAACTGATAAGCAATTTCACCCTCTGTCAGATTTGCTCTAAATGCTTTGGTTTTTGAGTTATAAGCCAACAAACTGCATTTTACCCCCATGACAGCAATCTTGGTTGATTTGCTGGGTCACCGGACACATTTTTTAAACTGAACACCCCAATGATGATTTTGGCCAAGTTTGGTTCAATTTGGCCCAGTAGTTTCAGAGAAGAATTTTGTTATAGATAACTAAGATTTACCGAAAATAGTTTAAAATTGACTATAAAGGTCAATAACTCATTTTTGTCATGTTGACTTAATTGTTAATCTTACTTTGCTGAACATTTTTGCTGTTTACAGTTTATCTCTATCAAAAATAATATTCAAGATAATAACCAAAAGCAGCAAAATTTCGTTCAAGTTACAAATTCAGGGGCAGCAACCACACAACGGGTTGTTTAATTCATCTGAAAATTTCAGGGTAGATAGATCTTGACCTGATAAACAATTTTATCTGTGTCAGGTATTCTTTAAATGCTTTGGTTTTTGAGTTATAAGCCAAAAACTGAATTTTACCCCTATGTGTGCTATTTTTGGCCATGGCGGCCTTCTTGGTTGGTTGGCCGGGTCACTGGACACAATTTTTAAACTAGACACACTAAGAATAATTTTGGTCATGTTTGGTTAAATTTGGCCCAGTAGTTTCAGAGGAGAAGATTTTTGTAAAAGTTAACGACGACGGACGACGCCGGACGCCGGACACCAAGTGATGAGAAAAGCTCATTTGGCCCTTTGGGCCAGGTAAGCTAATAACATGATAGTTACCAACTGCATATTCGTAGTACAATGGAAACGGGTCATCCTCGTCAAATACAGTATTATCTCGCCACGAAATAAGTAAATAGTCATTTACATTGTGTACGTTTATCACATTATTTATAAACTTTGGCGGAGTTTTATCGACAATGAATGGTCCAATACTCTAAAAAGAAAGACAAAGAAAAACAATGTCAAAACAAGATATGAACAATATCGTATTGCAGAATAATTGCTTAAATAGAAAAACGAATTAACTAGTAAGTAAAAGTATGTCAAAACAGTAATAACTTGAAACTGGCAGTGACATTCCAAATGTTGGATAGTTCATGCTTTCTACTATCAAAACACTGCCTGGTTTAAATTCAAAATGTCTGTTATGTGTTTATATAGAATATACATACATTGACCACGTATTAATTGACTTAGATCGATTCAAATAAAAAGTCCCACCTGATATCCATCAATGCCAGATCGACTTGTAGTTTTGACAATAATATAAAACTCTTCACCCTCTGCAAGATAGCTATGTCGAATTCTGAAATGGCTTTGATGTTTTGATGAATGGAAACTGTTAATATCAGGAGCCATACTGCCTGGAGTTGAAGATATTCCAATTGCGTAATCATGTATTAGACTTTCTGCAACACCACTCTCCCATTTTACCTGAAACTAGTAAATACACTTATAAACAAATTTTCCTTTCAAGCTTTTACGTTCTGTCAAGTTTTAGAATAAGGGAATTTACACGAACGATAGTTTTTGACTATTTTATTAATTGTGACTGTTTATTTCCGCATTATGTAAATGTAGCGGAATTTGATAAGACTGTAATTAAAGTGAGAGGGTTAGCGCTATAGAACCAGGTTTAATCCACCATTTTCTACATTTGAAAATGCCCATACCAAGTCAGGAATATGACAGTTCTTGTCCATTCGTTTTTGATGCGTTTTGTTATTTGATTTTGCCATGTGATTATGGACTTTCCAAATTGATTTTCCTCTGATTTCAGTATTTTTGTGATTTAACTTTTTATCTTCCAACTCACTAGTATGGGATGCTCAATTATTAGACATGACACATTGAAGAGTTTAAACATATATAATACTTCATACAAGTGGAGTACAAAATGTGGATCCTGCCAGTGCACATGCCTTCATCGCCGTTCTTTTTTGTTTGGTTTGTGTTGTTGAATTCAGTTATCTTAGCCTACTAATTCATCTGAAAATTATGTTGTTTTACTGAAGTTAATTTGTGTATTCTTGTTTTTAATTTTTGCCAATATGCTTGGTCTATATGCCATTTTGTTCTTCTTTGTTACATATTTTATTTAGTGATTCAGACTATAACACAACGATGACTGCTGTATTTTTTTGCGTTTTTACCTATGATGTTTATTTGTTTTGTTCACGAATCGGTGTGAATTTAATAGAATTTGATGAAACTGTCATATATGTGAGAGGTTTATCTAGCTATAAAACCAGGTTGAATCCATCATTTTTTACATAAGAAAATGCCTGTACTACGTCAGGAATATGACAGTTGTTATCCATTCGTTTGATTTGTATGAGCATTTGATTTTGCCATTTGATAAGGGCCTTTCCGTTTTGAATTGTCCTCGGAGTTTAGTATTTCTGGGATTTTCTTTTTATATATGCCATCGTGTTATTGTCGGATTCACGCCGATGTATACATTTGAATTATCCCTTCTGTATTTTCTCCTAAATAGTAAAATTAGAAGTTGAATTTTGTTTCCTTTTTTCCAATTTTGAATGATTTACAGTATCGTATTACAACCGACATAAAATGTGGCTTAAGGTTATATACAATGGTAGTATAAAAAAAATTAAATTAAATATCGTCAGTCCCAGGATGATATGAAAAACATGTTATTAATACTAACTGATTGATGTGTCGGTAAAACTCCTATGATTCCACTTTTTGATTTGGTATTCAGAAATTCGGATTCAATCTTATCAACTGGACGACCTTCGGGGAATGCCATTAAATCTCCACTGTTTTGAGACATCTCCGTTGAATTACTGTAAAATACATATAAAACACACAATGCAATAAATGTTTAAAATCATTATATAAATAGACACAATTTTCATCAAGAGACGTGTTGTGACCTGCAAATTCATTAATGACTAAATTCGACACAAATCAACATATTATGCTGCTAATATTGATTTAGTACTTGCAATTTGTAATAGACTTTGAGATTTAATCCAAACATTATCAATTTACGGAAAAGATATAAATGTGAAATACTTATATTTAATTATTTGTTTTAACAGTATTTAAACACCCATAAACACATATATTTGTAAAGTTTTATACGCCCTGAAGTAACACTGGTAAAACGTATTATGAAACCTATTTGATGATAAACTGGTTCAAAGTTACAATGTGATGATTCGCGATAAGATGATCATAAATAAGTCATTACCGGACTGCCATGCATAAAGAGGTGGCAATTATTAATCTGCATGACATTAAGCCAGTAGAGTTTTACTTACTTGTTAAATCCTGACATATCTGTAATTCTATGTCGTATCAAATTACTATCTAGTAACCACAATGTGTCATTCTGAATTTGTAAAACCTGATTTCTGGCCTTGATATCTTCGAATACAAAGTCTTTGATGAACGGAATAGTTGTCGTGACTGTAACTCCATCAGAGCACACCAACTTTGAACTTTCGCTAGCTCTATTAACAGCTGTGACTGAGATGAAGTAAATACCCTCCGAAGTTGCATTGTAGGTAGCAAAAGTGTTGTAAGTAATCTGTTTCTAAAACATAAGTATGTCATGGGACTCATCGGAAAGTCTTATAATATTATAGAAGTATTGATTAAAATATTTTCAACAAAAAGCAAAATATGCTAATACGAATTCAAAATACTGATTTAGATAAAAAAAAATCGTTATCAAAGGATTATAATTAATTATATTGTAATGTAATGTTTTGGTTTCAGTCATACTTTCTATTTTGTATATCTTGTCTTGCTATTAATGATTTCTATTTATAGTTTTAAGACGAAACAAAAGATCAAAATGAGGAAACAATATTCGTTAAATGGCAGCAGCTCCTATAAAACTGATCAATGCATTGTTTGACTCGTGATGAAGTTTTGATGATTGTGGTTCGCTGATTGTTTTTACTAACTAATTTTTCTCTCGATTTACTATACTTTCAAACATAAAAGCTCATCGAAGGAAATGCTAAAAAAATAAAAGCTATTGTCAGTTCTGTTTGTTATTCTTATAGGATTTTGTCTAATGCTCTGCCGTTTCTGTGTGTGTTACATTTTAATGTTGTGTCGTTGTTCTCCTACAAAACTCAATGCATTGTTTGACTCGTGATGAGGCTTTGGTGATTGTGGTTCGCTGATGGTTTTTACTAACTAATTTTTCTCTCGATTTACTATACTTTCAAACATAAAAGCTGGACATGTTGAATTTCATCAAAAACCTTCATATTAGAGCAACTTCTCTTTTGAGGGACAATCTATATTTTTAAAGTTATATGGGCGTTTTTGGTAGATCTCGTACTGGTGATAATGTGTGCTGTTGACAGTTTCTGTTTATATTTGATAGTTTCAAAGCTCATTGAAGAAAATGCTAAAGAAATAAAAGCTATTGTCAGTTCTGTTTGTTATTCTCATAGATTTGTCTAATGCTAAGTCCGTTTCTGTGTGTGTTACATTTTTATGTTGTGTCGTTCTCCTGTTATATTTAAAGCGTTTCCCTCAGTTTAAGTTTGTTACCCCGAATTTTTTTTGACCATGGATTACTGAGTTTTTAACAGCGGTATCTTACTGTTGCTTTTATTTGGTACCAGGGACTAAACAGCAAATAAAATCATTCCACGTCAAACAGTATGCTAAAAGATCTGAAACCAATAAACTACCAGTCTTCCAATGCCATTAATGCCCAGAAGGATTAAATTAAGGATGAACATGGGGAATATGTCAAAAAGACAACATCCCGACCAAGAGCAGATATCAGGAGAAGATATATAATAGGCCCCTTTCCCAGATTTTCATGATACAAAATGTATGATCAGATATTAGACAATAAATAACTACAAGTTTATTAATGTTTTTTTTTCTAAGTAATGACACTCATGCTGGTCGATGGACAGAAACTAAAATAAGAAAATTTTATCTGGCTGCCTTTTAGAATAAATTATGCCAAGTTTTATTTTCCACACTATGAAGTCTAAATAAAAATTAGATTGGTTAATAAATCAAACATATAAATGAAGGACAATAATTCGGGGTTTTACTATCTCTTTTATCTTACTTCATTGTAATACGAAATACCTCTTTGCTTATTGCCATCTCATTTTTACTGAAACAATGGTCGCTGAAGATATACTGATAAAAGTCAACCCCACTCTCTTTGTCAAAAAATCCTTCCCAATGAGCATCAATATTCAGATCTTGTTGAAAGTCTACTTCAGAGTCTCCTTTAAGACCATCATGAACGTATCCTTCATGAGGAGGTGACAAGTCCAGAGATATCTTGAATCAATAAATAACATGAAGAAGACAATTAATGTTAATGAAAACTCGATTATTATCAGCAGCATTTGTGTTTCATTTGTTTTTATTACGATTCAATACTTAAATTTTATAAATCTAATAGCTTGAAATCTAGTTTACGGTAAGTCTGGTTGAAGAATTGATGATAAAATATGAAAAAAAATATAGAATCATATCAAAAATGTTGATACAACAGTCAAAGTGTTATGATCGGTATAAGTGGGAGTTTCGGTTAGTCATAAAACCAGGTTAAACCCAACATTATTTTTTTAAAGGACTATGGCAGTTGTTATACATAGTTCTTTTTTTATGTATGTTGGGGTTTGTTTTTATTTCACCTCAGTGTTCCTGTTGTTCATTCGTTTTGCTCTTTTAGCTGATATGTTTCCCTCGGTTTAAATTGTAACCCGAGTTTATTTTCTTTCAAATAATTAATGATTTTTGAAAACTAGTATACAAAAGTTACCTCTATTTATCATTAAAAAACCCAAACAACTATGTCAACAAAAGGAAACCAAGATGTTATGGTATCTTCTTGCTATTCCTACATTTTGTATTTTACTAATTTTGGATATTTCTATAAGGTTTAATGTAGACCTGTGTTTGTGTCGATATATTTAAAGAAGGCAAACAACTTACTTGAATTGTCTTCTTCGTCTTCAATAAGGCTTTATTTGTAACTGTCACTTCAATGAAGTAATCGGAATCATGCAACCCAATCTCCTTCCCAGGTGTTATTCCTGAATCCTTAACAATAATTGGTCTAATTTGAAAATGTTTGTGAAAGCAACCATGAAACATTGTACAGTAACAGGATGGGCCTTTTGGTGATGAACCATACTTATTGATACAATCCTCCAATGTCTGTAACATACAACGGAATAGAGTAAACAAAACCCCACAAACTATCTTTTTTACAACATTTTAGAACGACAAAATATATTTTGTATATCGTACGTTAATGCATTTTAATTGGTTCTCAGGATGTACTACGACTTTTTAAAAACCATAAAATTACAATATAAATCATAATATATCTTGAATTGGGAAGGCAAAAGCGACATTTAATTTGGAAATATTTTAATTATAAGCTAATGTCTTTCAAATTACAAACTGATAAACAGTCAATCGAATATAGTTATCAGAAGTACCAGGTTTATAACTCAATACGTCAGACGCTTATTTCGTCTACAAAAGACCCACCAGTCAGGCTCAAATCATAATAGGTATAAAGCTAAATAAGTACAAAGTGGAAGAGCAAAATTTCGACGAGTGCATTCAGTAATATGATATGGAATAGAACTTTTTGTGGCATACCTACCTCAGCCTCACCTTGTGTCGTAGGTGCTGCTTTACCATGTTCTTCTATCCCAGTAAGATTATTATAAAGCCTCCATTCCACTTGGTCCAATCCACTGGCATAATCAAATGCCTCCCATTCTATGCTATTGACCGGGGAAAAATAAATTATGGCAACTATAGGTTTCCGATATTCATCTAACTTGAATAACGATTAGAATACAGGGTAACGAAATGTTTTTTTTTAGTTGTGAAAATATTAAAGGTTATATTTAAAAGAGTAAATACATATATTCTTACACTGCAACAATTGTATTACGATATTTCTCCACTCGAGACAGTTAAAATATAGTATGTAAAGCGCGAGGCTTGTCGTGCTCTTTAAATAATAAAATTTAACTGTCAAGAGTGGAGAAATATCATAATACACGAGTTATAGTGTCAGAATCTGTTTCTCTAATGCTTTTTATCGTTCTTTTCAAAGATTTTCCGAAACTTGAGTTCTTTATATGCGATGTCATCAGGCACTGTCGCCTTTTTTTCATTACGTCACAATAGAAAAATTCAGAAGAAAACAAAACAATTAGACGTCATAATCAAATTTCGACTCATCATTTGCCGAGAACAGATTTTTCACTAGTGAGGAGAAATATTTTTCTAACACCGCTCAGGATATGTATAAATAGTACAAAAATTAGAGAAATGACGTTTCAAATTCTAAGAAGCATAATTGTCTTGGTAATTAACAAAAATAAACGCATAAAATACATTTGCTTTTACTCACACTGTCAACATTGCTCTATTGCAATTATAAATTATCCATATTACTTAAATTTTTATTAAGCAAGGTAGTTCATAAATTATACACAACATTAAATCAATATTTGTGATTTTGAAAGAAATAAAAATGACAATGAACCTTTGTATCCTTTCATATTTCCTCATAGTTTCTTTCAAATGAATTATGATATAATTGTAAACTTTATGTAGTATTACTATTTTGAAGCGTACTTAAAAGTGACAATACTCACGTCATTTTAGAGAAATCTTCCATACTGTGTACTGATATATTTACTCTGTCTCCCTTAGTTAACCACAAGTTTTGTATTACTGGAGAACTAACATCTTTATAAACTGATATAATATCATCCTTATAATTATCTAAAATGTCAAGGGCTCTAACGGTGATATCAAGTCTATATCCATCTTCCCAAGTTATATTCAAATATTCAGCTTGACTTATAACACTTGCTGTTTGTGTGAAACTTTGGTTTGCTTTTAGATATGGTCCATATACTTCATATTTAATTTCAAATCTTACAATTCCTGCAAAGGAAGAAAAATTATTTTGTTATATTATCATTGGAAAAAAGTAAAATCACAAAAATACTGAACTCCGAGAAATACTCAAAACGGAAGTCCCAAATCAAATGGCAAATTCAAAAGCTCAAACACTTCCAACGAATGGATAGCTGTCATATTTCTTACTTGGTACAGACATTTTCGTATGTAGAAAATGATGGATCAAACAATAAAATATCAACTGTTGTTGTTTCTTATTCAAAATAACCTGATCGATATTTTTACTAATCGGGCAACCACAGACATTTGATTCACACTATTTATGGAATATTTTGATATAAAAGTGTGCGGTACATGTTTAATCGTGTTATGGAATACGATACATGTTTAATGGTCTAACAGTATACGTTGTCTGATATAATGGTTTTCGGAATATATGTAATATTATATGGTGTTAAAGTGTTCAATTGATATAGGCATATCTAAAACAAATATTTTGAAGGTGACTGCATACTCTTTGTTTCGCATTTATTCTGTTACAAACTCAACGTAAAACAACAGAAAACTAAGAAAACTGTGCTTCTTAACTGAAACTCATTAAGTTATCTCACTGCAACATTTTTTTTATCGGTGTTTCAACCAATAACAAGATTACATAGGAAGCCATACTTTTTTTCAATTCATTTTGAAACCACAAATATACATTTTTGTTATTATCTGCCAAACTATGTAATAATGGAATATATTTTATTATTGAGGCGTTTGCCTAAACCGTAACACGTTTATGCCACAATAAGGTTCGTTTGATCTGGATTATTGTCAAAGGAAAATGCAAATATTTCTTATTTGTTATTATTTTTTGTGTAATTGTTTTCCAACAACTTATGGTTATTTAGTGATAAACAATACAATTAATGATTGAAACTAACTTACATGACAACCATCCAGTTACATACCATGTATATTGTCAATAGGAGAGACCTTTCGAGATCCATATAAATCATCGTATTCCTCTTGAACGCCTACATAAGCTGCCACTCCGTACAACCAGCCGTGCTTTTCGTGTCTTTCATTTATAAAACGATCTGGCCATATCACAGATAATTCTACATCATCAACTGACACCCATGTATAGTTTGTTTTCGCAGAAGCCTCATTTACTTTTATTCTCTTAGTATGTTTGATGTCAACAACAGATATATCGTCATAGAAAACTAGACATCTTGCTGACTGATGGTTTCCTGCTTTGTCAATCGATGTCAGAATCACGGAATACATACCCGGATTCGGTAGTTTTAAAATTTGCTAAAATGAAATAAATAAAAATTCTGTATGGCAATATCCCAACAACACAATAACCATGAAATATTATTTAGAGGTCAACATACGATTTAAATAAAAGGGAACACCTTAGGTTTATACAGGCATGAGTTTGTCTGGCTATGCAGTGAATAATCACTTCTTAGTCAAGATGTATACAGATACATTTGATAAACATAACATAATAACTATTGCATGGTAATTGCATGTTAATATTATTTTAGTGTCATAGAGAAGAAAAGGCAGAGAACGTATCTGTATATACCCCGGACTGTTTCCCGACTAAACAATAGGTACTCTCGATTAATTGTTTCTTAATTTCGGTATGGGTTAGCTTATTAAAATACCGTTAGTAAGTTTAACCACACTGTTCAAAAAGATGCTAATAAACTGAAACGCCTGGCAACGGCAGTAAAAGACGATGAAAAGAAAAAAATAGTCCTTCAACCAATTAAGGGCATACGATACAGTTTTGATCCTGTATTTACAAGTTCGTGAAAATTTGAATATAGGCTATTTTTTACCTGATTAAATCAAATATGTAATAAAAAATATACCTTCATGTGCTACTTTTTGAGTAAAATGAGGTCGAAATTTTGTATATTTGCTAAAAATTCAGATTTGTGGCCGTAATTTCTTTTTCGAAAGAAAGACATAACTTTTTTATTATAATAGATAACCACAAATTGTTTTTTGATAAATAATCGGTTACTTCTCTGTTTTATAAGTATCCTAATAATTATGCATTATTTATTCAGAAATAACTCATATTTATCAAATGTTCACGAATAGAGGAAAATACGTAAATTTTTTGCTGCATGTTTATCAAAATTAAAAAAAAATCCTCTATTTACAGTTTTATAAAATTTGGGTCACATAATCTCCCTGCAAAATGAAACAAACTGCTGTTTTGAAAAATAGGGGTCCATGAACTGGTTTTCAAATTAAATCAGTTTGAATGATAAAAATCAGTCGAAAAATGCACCTTTTCCAGATATGTCACAGTTTGACGTCGCGAAAATAACATTTTACGTTAGCAACGTCATTACCTCCCCTGTAACTGTATCGTATGCCCTTAAATGAGCAAAACGAACCCAATATATAACTCGGTGTGAACGGAAAGAGAAGGGAGAGATATCAAAGGGATATGCAAACTCATTCTCAAGTATAAAACAAACTGATAATGACATGGCAAAAACGACGAAAAGACAACAAACAACAGTTCACAAGTCACAACATATAAAACTGCAGTTTTGAGTCATCGTAAGGCGTTTATAAATTTGCTGTTTTGAAAAAGAAAAACATTATAATGGATAGGACCTTATATTACAGACATTGAGCTTAATCCTGTGAATGTGCTTTTAATTTTTTCATTTGATAAGGGGCTTTGCGATTTGAAATTGAGTTCGGTATTTTTAATATTTTACTTTTTGCAATGCACTCAGTAGGTGCATTTTTTTTTTACATTCAATAACAATTTTCAGAGTTATTACAAAAGAAAAAATTCACTGGAATATAACCTAACAAAAAACATTCATATGAAAAAAGTTTTCGTCTATGTAAATGGATAGTCAATGTCATGAATATGAATAGAAAGAAATAGTATCATACCTCGGAGGTATGAACTGATATTTTCTCATTTAGATGGACAGCTGGTCCGTTTATATGATTCAAATGTCTACCAGTAGACACAAGCTCGTACAGTTCAAGTTCAAAATGATCAATGCCGGAAAGATCATCTTTCCATCTTCCCCATCCAACTTTTATATCGGGCTAAAAAGTAATAAATATATGCAAACAATTGAGTTATGTTCCTAATCACGATTAAAACTATGTTTAATTCTTATTATTGACCGGTTGTGATCAACATTTTCGACGCTCCAATGTGGGATCAGTTGTTGTATTTCTGAGTACTATCAATGTGAAAGTATGTTCTTAAATAGAATTATTTATAGTCAAATATGATTTTGAACAAATCACATTTAGCGTTAAATTCTTGTAAATCCAGTCGTGTTTTCATTAAGCATAAAAGAGTGCAAACTTATTAGTAATGCAGTTAGACAATACAACAGTTTAAAAGGGGAAAAACAAGAAAAAAATAAAACAACGGTCCACAAAACACCACACACAAACTTAAACGTTGTAAAAAAAATTAAATTGATAATCATATTATAAATGCTGTAGTATATTCATAATTTTATAAATAATGTCGTTAAACTGAAGCTTGAGAGCGAAAAGTTTCGAAGTATATTAATTTTTACATACGTTGACGTCTTGATACTATTTACAATAATTTATGTGTAAAAGATATTTTCGAAATCGTTTCCCATGCAGTTAAGTTTAAACACTCAAAATTAACGATATTCAGTTAGCATGTTTTAAATACGTTCTATTAATGTTAGGATTAGTTAAAATATGATAATGTTTGATAAAGTGATTCCTTTTATCATAAGCTTATTCGACATATAATGCTTCATCAAGGCAAGTCGTGAATAAAAACCCCGAATAATTGCGTGGAAAAGAGAGGCGAAAGATACCAAAAGGGACATTCACTTCGTAAAATTCAAAATTAAACTGACAACGCCATGACTAAATCAAAAGAGAACCAAACAAACAACAGTACATAAAACACAACGTAGAAAACTAAAGATTCGGCAACGTAAACCCTATTTAAAAAGAGGCTGATCTCATGTGATCCGGAAGGGTAAGCAGATCCTATTCCACATTTGACACCGTCCTGTTGTTTATCATGTTATGTTAGTACAAACTGTTATTATTTGTGAAGTTCAGAACCAATATTGTTCTAGCACATACATATCTAGCGCACATATTAAAAACATACCAAATATATATAGATTTTTTTCTCAATCGCTTCAACTAATCAAGATACTTTGTAAAGTTCTTTCCTTTTGCAAATTTACAATCACTGTTCAATTATTTGTATAAGAATTATCTTAATTATTCAAGTACATCTTTTAAAACTGATTAACTACGCATGCATCAGTAATGATATGTATGATAAGTCGTATAAAAAAAAATGGATAGTTTTTATTAAAATTAATAATAATGTAAAAAAACAGACAAATGCACAAATACAATTAAATTGTGCATTTCATAACAGTTAACCACTACTTAATAGAGGAGTGCCCTCTCCAAACCTGTTTAGATACGTCCTTGCAATCAACTGGTGGTTGGTAACACTCTGTTTTACTCCCATTCATACATTCTTGGTATGGTTTTATGTAATCCCATCGGAAGATTAAGCTACTCTGAACTGTTTTGCCTTTGAGTTTGACCTCGATGTCTCTGTTACCATGTTCTCTATCGCTATATATTAGGAAACCTCCATTTTCAGCAGTACAAGTTATTTTTAACCTATATGATAAATTAAAATAAATACATATTCCAGTCAAATAATCGCCCAAAAAATGCACAGTACTGTGAAATTGACAGCTTGGATTTATATCAGATGTTACCGTAATCGATCTATGATGAGGGGAATTTGTAAAACCGAACGTTGCCCCTTTTGTTGAAATTTTTTTACATCTGAAAGGTTAGGCTCTATGGAAATCCCCCCTCCCCCCAAAAAAAACCAAACCCGATTGCTATACTAGGCGTATCATTACAGATTTCCAAAATGAAGTTAAATCTTGACGTTCGTAACATTTTGTATCCTTTTTTTGTATCGGCTAGTTTTTGACATATAAAAACTGTCACTGATTTGTGTACTACTAGTGCTTCCACTATGTTTTGAATATTGCATGTTAAGATTTCAAATGGTGTAGGTATTACGAAGGGGAATTACCGAGCCATTGTCACCTCCATGTTTCTAATTGACTGAATATGGAAAGTATCTGCAATGGACTTCACCACTTTTACTTAGTATAAGATAAGAAGATATGGTATGATTGCCAATGACACAACTCTCCACACACCAGAGACCAAATGACATATATGTTATTATTTTCTAATTTATCCGAAACAACTGATTCGGAGCCTCTTTCCTTCTAGTATACATTTTGTAATGTCAAGCATTCACAGCTATTTTGACAGAAGTTCAATTAAAGTGACAGTCAGTTCATGTCAAAACCATACCTTATCATGACTTGTCCAGAAAATTCAACATAATTTTAAGTAATATTAAAGTGCACTGATTACGAAATTTAAGAAGACCATTATCAGTACTTCTAATCTGAGTAACAAGACAAGTATGCCCTTCTATTTCAACTTCGCATAACTGTTTTATCATTCAAGTGAGAAACAGTCTGCAAGGGTTCTACAGTGACCCATAGTGCATAGGCATTCATTTGAGTTACCCAAATATTTGTTATTAACAATGTGACAGCTATGTATGTACAGTGTATATATATCAAAGTCGTGTACTACTTTCTATTTGACCAAATTGGTGGTTCTTTACCATAACAAGATATGTGGTGTAATTAAGGCAACGATGTAAAAGTAAGGCGCACAGAAGATTACCGGTTATTTTGAGATGCAGGTCACTCAATGATCATGAAATTCAAATCACGGCATTTTAGGCTTATACATTTAAAATTTGTTTTGAATATTAAGAATAAATACCCCGCTGTTCAATTTGAAAACAAAACCTACATAATGGTACGGGGACACAGTTATTGTCCTTTGATTTTTGAATATAATGAAATTGTGAAATGTTAATTAATAGTAACAGTTGAGTATATTAAACTGCAGAGTCCCTAGTGTGAACAGTGTATAACTTTTTTAAAAGTCATATGAAACGAGTGACTGGTGAACAAAATGTTTATCCAATTCTTGAACCAAAGTATTAACTTAGTCTTCTGTGCACGATTTTATCACTTTTTACGCAAATATATCGTAGAGTCGTAATTTTTTTCTCTCTCTTTGTCTGTTATGATTTAACAAATATGGCAGCTCATTGAATGCCGTGTTTTGATTCCCATGTTTACCGATTGTCACCGTAAAGTAAACAATCAACAAAAAAGCATGGATATTGAGAACATGTTTAACATGTACAATAAGATAATAGTTTATTTCAGTGACAGATTTATGCGTATTGCGAACACCGGTTTCCTTTGCATACGGCAGATATGTCGGCAAATTGCTTCCTGGAAGCAAGCAATTAAAAAAAGTAAACTACTTCTTAAAGTGGACAAATTAAAGAATTTTCTTCATAAAAAAATATTATGTACATAACTTTTGTAATAAAAACCATGCATTTTGTCATAAAAAAACATGTGCATCATTTGTTTTAATTTGAGGTTTCATATGACTTTAATACACCCTCCAAATTTATTTATTTATATTGAATGCATAAAATTACAACATGTATAAGTAAGATAATTTAATAACTTTTAAAAACATTTGGGCCATTATTTGTTATGTAACATAGGGATTTTGTCTAGTTTTAAAAGATAAAACGATAGAAGGTATGAGGCTGTCAAACTGAATTACAGACTCCTTTCACATACACTTATCCATATGATGTGTTAAATACAGTATATTTTTCTATAATTTTGATATACATTGGAAGGTGTATGAACACAATTTTCAAATTATACACTGTCCAAACTAGGGACTTTATAGTAAAATATACGTAACTGATGCGATTAAACAACATTTTACAATGTCTTGATCATATACAGTGGATTTAATAAATAGTCTATGTCATATCTTATCAGTTACTGAACAGGTTATTTTTCATTTGCGTTATTGTCTGAAAGAAATGCAATACGAAATATCTGTGTTCTTGTGTTGATTGTGTTTGTGTAAAATTCGAAACAATGTTTTAAAAACTACAAAATTGAATGATTATAAATATATCATGATAAGTTTTTTCTTTTTTTAAATCATTCTTTTTACAGTTATGGAAATTGATTTCTTATACTTTATTGGAAGAAACTGGAAGCTGTATTGTTGTATCAAATGAGTTATGAATCGTCGGTGGAGTTTCCTTTTAAATAATAAGATTTGGATAAGGCTATTGATAAAAGCCATTTTTTGTCAGGAAATTTAGCAATTTTAATTGATTATACCAGTTTAATGTATCTTACATATCTGCATGTTGAAAAACCCAAGCCTGTATGTCGAACTTTTTACCACAATTTGTAATATGAAATATTGGATAGGAATAGCCGTTACGGCAATTTAACATCCGATTATTCCTAGATACTCCTGCAAAAGAAACAAAATTTAATTAAATGAATATAATTTGAGCATGAAATTTGTTATATACCTACCAACACATGAGAGATTTATAGTAGTTAAGAGTGTATATGTTAGCGACAATAAGTGAAATAAGGCATTAAGCTTAAATCCTAGGCAATAAGCTAACGACTAGGCAGTAAGTCTATTGCCTAAATAATGTTAGGCATTAGTCTAAAATCCTAGGATTTATGCTTAAATCCTGAAAATTGTGTGCAGGCATTAAGCTTAATGCCTAAAATAAAAATGCAAGACATTTATTCATTTAAATAAAAATACATTTGTTTCATAATAACATTATAAGAACTGAATTTTAAAATCTCGTCTACCGGAAATAAAATCACTTTTAAAATATATTATTTAGATATACAAAAAAACCCTTATTAATTTATACTTGAGAAAATATGAAAACTAGATAGAAATTTGTGTGAAAATAATTTGTTATCACAAGTTGTAGAACTGTTAACAAAGAAAGTTTACTTATCCAATTAGAAGAAAAGAAAAATGGTGTAAGCAAAAGATCATATCTAAATTGTGTCTACTTTTGATCACAAAAAAAGTATGAGGTAAGAATATGCACCACTGAGGAGCCAAACATTTCTAGAATTAAATTTGTTTCTTAACCGGATTTTGGGGTTTATATGACTGTAGACAATAATTGGTGAAGAAAAATCTTTAATATGATCTCTTATGGTGGTGCACTTCTTTTTTTTTTGCTATGGCCCTTTGAAAGTACCAAATTCAGATTATTTTCAAATTTTTATCAAGTTTGACATATTTTTGGGCTATTATCGTAAAAAATCACTATCCAACAATATTTTTTTCGTCGTTTTAATGAAGATGATGTGAATTTTGTGAATTTGAAAAAAATTAACTTAAGAATTTTGATAATAAAATTTAAAAACTTATAACTTAAAAACGTCTTATTATAAATACATTATTTTTTACTGAATGAAGTTTGATTATAACATTTTTTTTTAATTATTGATATTTACCACTAGTATTACATGTTTTGGAAATAATTCCAGAACGAGATTTTAACGAGAGTGAAACGTCAGAAAAATACAACCTTAAGTCTGTTTTTTAATTACTAAAATTAATAAATAAAATTGAAAAACTGTCAAACGTATGTATAGTTATACTTATAATATTAGGAGTAAAATTAAGAAACCGCTTTATATGAAGAATAAGTCATTAGATATAAAACATAAATTCCAGAGTTCACTTATTGCCTAAAACTTTGTTCGGCAATAGGCTGAATAATCATCATCAGATTTCAGGTAATAAGCTTAATGCCTGAAAATTTCAGGCAACAACTTAATGCCTAGGCGTTAGCTTATTGCCTAGGATTTAAGCTTAATTCCTAATTTCACTTATTGCCGCTAACATATACAAATATCAAAATGGAGTGTAAATTCCTTATATTTCATTTAACAAGGGTTCATGTCTGTTGACATAACAAAGTGAAACATGTGAAAATGGTCAAAAATTTGAAACAAATATTCAATTTCATCCTGTATAACTTCGTTCATTTGAAAAAAAATCCCCTGAAGCAAAAACAACTAGTAACGCCGACTGATAGAAGGGCCAGTGATAACGGTCAACCAAAACATGTTCGTCGATTGGACATACTTGACTTATCACAAAGTAACGAATCAAACGGCAAAGAGACAATGAAATAGAGAATAATACATGGCAAAATCCGTATCATATGTCGTATCATCCCGAGACATCAATATCAGCTCAAGGGCCTTTAGGCCCGAGGGATGACATTGGTCGAGGGTGATACGGCATGTGATACGGATTTTGCCATGTATTATACGCTTTATCATATATTTCAACAGAAGAGAATTATATTATATGAACTGCTTTCTGATCCATAGCACTGGGTTACCTTCAGTTCTATTTTTATCTTGTTTCAAAGGCCTTAAAAGAACTGATCAATTACTTATCCGAAGCACCTGGGTTACCCGGCTTACAATTTGCGTGCTGTTGTTTTTCACAATATTTTGTTTATTATTGTATTTATTTGTGTGTTTTGTATTTTTTATAGTTGCATTTAGTGTGCCAAAAATATGATAACTTGACGTTCGTGACGTCACATACAATATGAAAACTTGACGTTCGTGACGTCACATACCAAACAATGACGTCATAAAAAAAATGAACTATTTTGATGAAAATGTTTCCTAAGCAAAAAAACTAACTAAAACTGACTAAACGTAAAAAAAAAAGAAAAAAAGTAGGGGTGTGATAAAGGGTATGCGATAAAGGGTAGGGGTGTGATAAAGGGTATGGCCATGTATTATACGCTTTATCATATGTTTCAACAGAAAAGTATTATATGAAATGTATTCTGATCCATAGCACTGGATTACCTTCAGTTCTTCATTTGTCTTGTTTCAAAGGCCTTAAAGGAACTGCTCAATTACTAATCCGAAGCAGAGGTGTGATTAAGGGTAAGGGTATGATAAAGGATAGGCGATTAAGGCTAGGGGTGCGATAAAGGGTATGCAATAAAGGGTGCGCACAAAAGTTGCGCGATATGGATTAAACAGCAGGCTATTTATCAAACATGCAAAACTACTGTATTTACTACTTAACATATGATAAATATAGTTATCAGTCAGGGGCATTACTTAAACAAGTAACAATTAAAATTACCTATACAAGTAATGTTGAAAACGAGGCTAATTTAAACATAACTTATATAAGTTATTTTTCTGAATATTATTTTTATAGGTGTCCAAGAGTACAGATTTTACTAGCTTTAAATAATTTTCACAGTTATCTGGTTATTTTTCCCTTGATATATAAAAACTAATTCTTCTGAAACACTAATTAACTTTCCGACGCACTTATCTTTCATACCGACGCTTCTGGGTCAAAGATTGGTTTCTTGGGACTATTAAATTATCATTTTCCTCTAAAATCTTGAAGGTAGACTGATATACATAGATAGATACTTGTGAATTAATTAAGACCTGAAGTTATTTATAATGTGTAACCTAAATCAATTAAATATGTGCCTTAGATAAGTGTTATTGCTATTTTTTTCAAAAATGTTTAAAATAACTTATTCAGGTAATATTTTTGTCATTATTTTTAAAGTAACCCTTTATCTCTTTACTCCTCTCAAATCTGATAAATTCTTTATTTTATGATATAAAATGTTGTTTAAAATCATGAAAACTACATTTAGTGTAAGTTTCGATTGAAAATTAAAATAACTCTATTAAGTAATTTTATTATTTTTAAAATAAAAAATTACTTATATAAGTAATTTAAAAAAATAACTTGTTTAAGTAACGCCCCTGACTGGTTATCGTGATTGATATTTTCCTTTAGAACGATAAAAATAGTTGGTTTCTGAAGTTTTTCCCAAGCAAATTTGCTTAAGAATCAAAACAAAATTTACAGATTTAAAGTTAAAAACACGAAGCAGTAAAATATAACGATGATAATGATCAAAATACTGTGTGCTATGGAATATGTATCAAACATTTAATTTAATGAAAAATAAAAACTAGATTACAGCAAACAGTAAAATTATATTTCTCTAATTATTTTCCAAAAATGTTTTTGTAGTTTTTATCGATTTTACAAGTGAGATTAATACTGATTAAACAGATTGTTTTATCAATACATATAAAGGTAACAGAGGGGTAACGATCCCAAATATTATAACTAATATAAGAATTAAGATATATTGGGGACGAATGATACAATTAGTCCGCTTGATCTGTACAGGTAATGTGACCATTTGATAACCTTTTTTTTGCTTTTTTTCTATTTAATGTTTACTTATTTAGTGTTATATCTTGTCTCTCTTTTTAAGATATATACCAGCTTTAATAAGCGTTTCTTATGACAACTAAGTTTCAATTCTATTCTTGTCCTATGAACAATATGACCACACCAAAATTATTTATTTTGTTAAACATATGTCTGTTTTCCATTTTTACTGTTTACCTCACAACACAATTATTTTCATTTACTTGTGTACATTATTCTTTTTGGCGGCATTCTGTTCAAGATAACGGTTGACACTTGTGTTCATATATGTCTTTTAATTGAGTAAGGCCGTTTCAATTGATATTTTACAATGTGTCGTTCTTTGTTGTGATGTTACACTATTGTTTTAGGTAAGGGCGAAGGTTTGTACCTATTAAAGCATTCAAACTGGCTCCATTTGTTTAAATCTGTCTTAAGTCAGGAAACTGATGTATAGCGTTTGTTGATGTGGTTCATAAGTGTTTCTCGTTTCTTATAACGATTAGATCGTTGGTTTTCCCTTCTGAATCTATAAATATACAAACGCTACTAGAAATTCCACAATTTTCCTCCAGTGACAAAATTGAAAAAGTTCCCTTTCCCTCAATAGCTTCAATATTGTTTTAACTATTCTAAGCATTGTTGGTATCGACGAAGTCGAGGTACAGTTCGATTTTGATAATTTAGCCAAAATAATAATGGGAAAGATTTCAACAGTTTGGCTGCAAACAGTCATGAGATCAGCATATTAGTTGAATTTTCGTAAAGTTTACTTGTATGAACTGAAATGTTATAGTTTTGTAATCTGTAATATGAATGTGGGGAAATTGTATATTTTAAACATGGTAATTTTAAGAAAAAAAATGTTCTACAAGAAATAAACTTTACAGAAATGTGATCTGTCATGCAAATATGTGCAAAAAGAGGTTGAATGACTGATGTTACCAAAGGGACAATATTTCGTGATGACGTTTGCGATAGATTGCAAATGTAATTCTATGTCTCATTCTATCTTCTTATCCTTTACTTAAAAGTATTCACGTCAGTTCATAAACATCACAACTCAAATAACAAACATTTAGTGTATTTCAGGCGTTTGACAGCTTGCTGTCCATAATTGTTTATATGCCTTGCTGGAATTGTTTATATGAGGAACACTGAACGATTATTATATAATTCAGTCATGGTCTGCATGCTACTTTTAGTATTTTGGAAGCGGTTCGGACGCATGCTATTTACTATTAGGTGTGGTTTTTAACGGTTTAAGCCACAACATTCCGTCTAAAAATCCAACCACACTTGTTTGTGATACATGATAAATAATATTTACCTTGACTTCTGTGTTCAATCACGAGAAGAGCCTTAACAATGTCATACTTAAAATATGTTACAAAATGTTTTTCTCGAGTAGGGTCTGGTGTAGGTGGCTTTTCGAAGATATGGTAGTTCAGACTAAATTCTAGCTCTAAAAATTTCCATTTGTTGTTGTTTGACCATTTGACTGGTTGATTGTATGGATCATTTGGATCATCTGGTGTTGTAAGGATCTTATTTGAGTCATCTGATAGCTTAGCCTCTGCGTGCATAATCTTTATAGACTCTGTGACTGAAATTAAAGTTGACTAAAATAGTAAATCTAGAAGCTTTGTTTCGTTGATAATTCCTGATCAACGATAAACTATTCATTTTTCTATTAGAATCGTGTATCAAATACATTGTTTTAATTCTATTCTCTGAATAGTCACGTAGATGGATTATATCAAATCAATATGCGTATTCAACGGACATGTGATGTCAAAACATCATTTGCTAAATGCGTACTGGACATGAACTATACTACATTGGCCCTAATGCTCCTTGTTCATTTTTTCAATTAAACCAAGAGTTCCAAATGGTGAAGTTGAAATCATCCCTTCGTAAATTTTACGGACGCCATCACGAGTTGGTTGACCGTTATGGAATAACCGTTTCACAAATGATATCGGATATGTTCCTTACGTCGTAAATACAATCCCCTCCCCTTTCATGAATGTGACCTACATAATTAGACTATTTACCGGATTTGTTATCACATAAGCAACACGACGGGTGCCAAATGTGGAGCAGGATCTGCTTACCCTTCCGGAGCACCTGAGATCACCCCTAGATTTTGGTGGGGTTCGTGTTGTTTATTTTCTAGTTGTCTATGTTGTGTCAAGTGTACTATTGTTTGTCTGTTTGTCTTTTTCATTTTTAATCATGGCGTTGTCAGTTTGTTTTATATTTATGAGTTTGACTACCCCTTTGGTATCTTTCGTTCCTCTTTTACAGAACCGCATCAAAACAACAAAACAACAACGTCATCTACTTTGGGTATTTTATAAAACGAAGGTTAGAAATGAAAAAGTGCGATTTGTTTGTACAAGTATGAAGTCAGATGGAACATTCAGCGAGCGAACCCTCTTTTTTGTTTTGTAATGTTTTTGGCAACAACAAATTTATCCTACTTTCCATTGTACAATCCAAAAAAATAATATTCTGTAAAAAGTTGTATCTGATCTTTTCAACAAATATGTTTAGACAGTTTAACACGTCATTTATCGTTCCCGATGAAGGTAATTCCTGAAAAGCGTTTGGACGTATCATGACAATTTATCACACGTTTTTTTTTTTAATTTTAAAATAATCATTTTTGATATTGCAACATTGTTTTAAGTTTGTTTGGTGTGTTAAGCTTGATAATTTTACGTGGATTATACATAGTGTGTATTTGCTATTTTTCGTTTTAGTAATTAGGTGTTAAAATTCATTCATTTTGGCTTTCGAGCTTGTTTTTATCTGTGCGTCACTAATGGGTCTTGTCCAGACGAAACGCGGGTCTGGCGTATTAAATTATTAGCCTGGTACCTTTTAATAGCTATTATTTGTGTGGGTTTGATGCTGTATATTTTCCCATTTATTTGTATTGTAGCCCTGTCATTTAATGTTGTCATTTTAATGTTATATTCAACATTGCCATAAAAGCAAAAGGTTTGGCTAGCCACAAACCAGGTTCAACACACCATCTTTTCTTAAAATGTCCTGTAGCAAGTCAGGAAAATGGTCAAAATGGTCATTATTCCCATTTGAATGGTTTTACACAAGTAATTTTGCTTGTTGTTCGGTGTGAGCCAAGGCTCCGTGTTGAAGGCCGTACATTGACCTATAATGGTTTACCTTTTTTTTAATTGTTATCTGGATGGAGAGTTGTCTCTTTGGCACTCACACCACATTTTTCTTTATCTATTGGTATATTATAGTTTGTTTCTGTGTGTATTACATTGTTGTGTTGTGTTTCTGTTTTGTCGTTGTTCTCCTCTTATATTTGTTGTATTCCCCTCGGTTTTGGTATCCCAGATTTGTTTTTCTCTCAATCAATTTACAAATTATGAACAAGTAAAAACTACGATATACTACTGTTGCCTTTATTTATGAACTCGTCACAGCATTAATCTAAAATTACTTTCAAAATAATGACGATTTCGACTAGACAATTGTAAAAATTATTGTGGATCTTGTTCCGTGATGGAATTTATTTCAATATTACCATTGAAAACAGATAATACAGAAATACGTAACTTTTGGTCGCGTTGATCGATTTATGTGGCGAACAGGTTGTGAAGTCCCTTGCTGTCGTTTATTCATGGGAAATGTCCGTTGTTATTCCGCGGTTTAGATGTTGTAATGTACTACTATATAATACCATGGTGTTGTATATGTCTCAGCCAGATATGAGGCCTTTTTAAAGGGGGATATTTTTCGATATTTAAATAAAATAATTCACAATAGATTGCAGTGTAAAGACAATAAAAGTTCATAGATTTTGCATATCAACGATATAAGGAATCGGCCCGAAACGTAGAAAAAGCTCGGCAGAGCCTCAAATTTCCCGTTTCTAAGCCTCATCCTTATATCCTTGATATGTCAAATCACCTGACTATTATTGTCTATTCAATTCATTCAACACATTGAAAAATACTAAGAATCAGCAAACAGTAAATGCGTATCTGTCCAGAAAAGTGCTCACACGTTACAACGCTTTAAGAATTAAGATACAATTTATCAATTCTTACTTTCAACACACTGACTTCCCGAAAAACCTTTTGTACATTTGCATTTTGATGCCAGTTGTCCATCACATGACCCAGGATAGCATCTAGTACTGTCAGATCTCCATGAACAAGCCTCTGAAATTATTGCGGACATAGAAGACAATTTAAAAAAAAATATGTTTGAAAAAGACATTTATTTACAATACTAATACAGTTAACTCGCCAAATGTAGATATAAGAATATGTGGTATTACATGTAGTGCCAATGAGACAACTCTCCACCCAATTCACAATTTGTAGAAGAAAACTATTGAAGGCCAACAGTGTAAGCTTTAAAGGTATTTACATTTAAACAAAATTGAACCCCTTCTTTTATCTATAAGTATAATATATATACTAACTATTACATTTCCTGTTATCAGACGATAAAGTATATGCTTCCCAATGTTCCATAGGCTTTAACGATCCTTCACAGTATACACAGTGGTTGTCATGGTATCCACTGCATCGCCTATGGTTGCAGTGGTCAATCGTTGGACAAACTTTAATAAAAGTAGAATAATATAAAATGTTGCAAAATATTACATGCTCTGAATTAACCATAACCATAGAACAATTTCAGTATAGCTTGTTCAATATGCTCAATAGGTTAAAAGAACCTTAGGCAGTTTGATTAGATTAGGTTTCCATTAGTTTACGTTCAAATTGTTTAATTTTTTTGAATGTGTATTGATAGAAGTACGCCAATGCATATGTACAGTTACTTAAATGACCTTCAAACAGTGCACTCGACGAGAACATATTATTTTTTTTATCAATGAACATAAAGATACGAAATGTAAAAATTGCCACTCCTTATTTTTTCACAAAATGTTCAATACAAAGAGTTGATAATTAATTTTTAATAGCATATTCCCGAGAAAAAGAGTAAATGTACATTCTGCCTTTTTATACTACCGTCGCGTTGTGTATTTAAAAGAAGAACTTGATTAAAAAAAAACAGATGGGATTGTGGTATCCACAATTATAAGATATTCGTGTTAAGCATGTACACCTCTGTAAGACTGTAACAAAATAATTAGCGAAGAGAAAATCATATGGTGGTACACTTCTTCGCTACGGCCCTTTGAAAATGCCCAATTTTGATGATTTTCCCATTTTTCATCGATCTTTACCTATTTTACTAACAAAAACTACAGGTAGGTGTTAATATAAGAAAGTTTTATCATATTTTGACGTTTTTTTTGTAAAAAAATTTACCATGCTGTCAATTTTGTATTTTTGTAATTTTTTTCAATTTTAAGAACAAAATGCATATTATTTCAACTTTTTTTTTATAAATGATTGAAAAAATAGATGTCTAAGAAATTACAAAGACCAAAATTATATCATGTATATGGGATGTACATGATTCTAGTAAAATCAATTTTTGTATCCCTCACCCATTTTCTCAAAATTTTGGCTAAAAATACCGACTTGATTGGTCGTAAAATTTGAAAACTGGATTATTAAAAAAACATCCATTGTACATACACAATTTTTTCACAGATTCGTGTTTGATTATAATATTTTTAAAGTTTTGGAAATGATTCAAGAACGAGATTTCAACGAGACTGAACGAGACTGAAAAGTCAAAAGAATACATCCTTAATTTTTAAAAATAATATTCCACAACGGTCAACAAATTTGTAAATAAGTTCTATAAAAATTTCAAAGAAATGTCATCAACTTTTGCTTTAGTTAATAAGCTTCAATGAAACCAAAAGCACGCAATCAAGGAATTTGTTATATTCAACAAAAGCGATGAATCAGTTTTAGATCAAGCTTTGTTTGAAAATATTTTTTATAAAAATACAAGAGTAAATAACTGAAATTTCTTTCTAATGTATACATTTAATTCATATAACTCCTAGATAGATATTTTTACAGTATTACAGACGCTCGGCGTGGAATTACCTTACATGTGGAAAAATTGATCATACTAGTTTGGATAAAGGTTATGTGGAGCATTTTGCAGAACCAGCAATATAACGCTGTTTGTAATGACACATTTCAGTATCCATTTAAAAGTAAAGGAATGTCCCGTTTTCCATCTTTAGTCAAAATTCAACAGCAACATAAAACATATATATGAAGATTTAGGATTTGCTCTTATGTAAGGGGAGACCGTGTATAATCCATATAAGATTAGTAGGCGGGGCTTATTTCCGTATAACCCCGATACAAATGTATCCGGATGTTGACGCGTTCGAAGCGATAATTACGGGGCGCCGAATGGGACTCTTGTGGTTTTGTACAAAATTCAATTCTGTCATAACAAAATCATTTTTGTCTTACAAAACTATGTGTTTTGTGAGAACTTCAATTTTGTGATGACAAAATTCATTTGTGTAGACAAAATTCATTTTTGTCATGACAAAATTCATTTTTGTAGACAAAATTCATATTTGTCATGACAAAAGTCAATTTTGTCTTAAAGGTATGCAAATATAAACATATTTGTTTGCATACAAAATTGACTTTTGTTACCTGATATGGAAATTAAATCACAAAAGTCAATTGTGTACGGTAAGATTCAATTTTGTGAGACAAAATTGACTTTTGTGAAACAAAATTAACTTTTGTGAGACAAAATTGACTTTTGTGAGACAAAATTGACTTTTGTGAGACAAAATTGACTTTTGTGAGACAAAATTCAATTTTGTCATTTTTGTTGAGACAAAATTCAATTTTGTCATTTTTGTTGAGACAAAATTCAATTTTGTTAATTTTGTTGAGACAAAAGTCAATTTTGTAAATTTTGTTGAGACAAAAGTCAATTTTGTTAATTTTGTTGAGACAAAATTCAATTTTGTCAATTTTGTTGAGACAAAAGTCAATTTTGTCAATTTTGTTGAGACAAAAGTCAATTTTGTGTAACAAAAGTCAATTTTGTGTAACAAAAGTCGATTTTGTATGCAAATTAGTTCACAGAAACCAAACTAAACTAATTTATATACAAAATTGACTTTTGTCGCTCAATTTTCAAATTAGGTAACAAAAGTCAAGTCTGTGTAACAAAAATGAATTTTGTCATGACAAAAGTGACTTTTGTCCGCTGATAGATAATTTTGTATGACAAAATTTCAAATTTGTAGTATGATACAAATTTTGTTAAACTGAACTCATTTTTGTTGAAAAAAAGTCACTTTTGTCCGTACAAAATTCAATTTTGAGTACAAAACCACAAGAGTCCCATTCGGCGCCCCGTAATAATCGGGACAACATTTTGGATGACAACAATTTCGAATGCCTCTCTCGATCTTATTTGTGTATATATAAATATGTCAATGTGCTTGTTAGTTTATTTATTCAATTATACGATTGTTGTAAGTATTAGATATTGCATAGACCGTCCTAAAAAACTGCTAGATGCAAAACGCACGGGCATGGTGCAAATTCATACGTTTTATGCGATAAATAATGCTGAATATCTTTTCGTGCATACACCTTTGCGTATTAATACATTAAGCATTTAATTTAATATAAAACTATACGTTGGATTACAATGTACTACGTGCCTTCAAATGTTCCCTAGAACTTATAATAAACACAATATCATACTTAATAATTTTTGTCTAACTGTATTGTTCGTTCCTCCAAATGTGTCGAGTTCGTGGTGAGTTTTTAATTAATCACTGTACAGTTCGTTGACAAAAACCGTCACAAAGCACTTTCTTATTAAGGTATTCGAGATGGCATCGGCGACCCTTTTCCTATATTGTATTGTAATTTTTTATTTGTTAACTTAATCAAAGTTGTTGAACATAAAACAAAAGTCATTTAAAGCCAAAATTGCATTTTTAAACCAGCGTACATCCGACAAAAATTTCAACGTTATTCCAGATGAAATAGACTGTTAACAAATATATTTTAGAGCAAATAAAGTTTCAAAAAGTATAGTAGCACAGCCAATACAACTTTGATGACTCGTACTTTTCACAATTAGAGGCTCTTCTAAATGCCGATGTTGTTCCAAATTCGCCCCAAAAAAGCAGCCATATCAGCTCGTTGAACCTAGTTTGCCAAATGCCTTAGATGGCAGTCCAACTGTTTTACTGTTTTTTTTCTTTCTTGTTTTTTGGGGTGTTTTTTTACATATAAAATTTGTAGATGTGGTGTGATGGCAGGTAAGACAACTTTCCATCAAAGTTAAAAATGGAGTGTGTGTATGAAGCAATTGTTATAGTCCAACGTACAACATTCAACAATGAGGAAAACCGTATTGTCGGCTATAAAAGGCCCCGATATAAAAAAAAATATATGAAAAATTTAAAAAACGGGAAAACTAACAGTGATATATTTATAACTTATGAATTATTCATTTACAGAAAAAAATATGATAGATCTATACAACCAATGTACTACAGGCGCCTGACGTTGGACAGACACAAAAATAATGCGGGATTTAACCCGTGAGCCCTCAACCCTCTCCTTAACCTGGGACACTGGTGTAACAGCACAACATGATACAAAAAAAAACCCGTACAGTTGCAATTGACTCAACCCAAAATGTCGGTACAAGGCACAAAAAACATATTCATAAAATATCGACAAAAGAGTAATTTTAGTAGCTTATATTTAACTCACAGACAATTACAACTAAGAGGTAAATCATGGTATTCAACACTACAGAATCTGTCAGTATATTGTAAAGACGTAATAAAACACATGAACTTATGCAATGTCAAATATAAGTAAACAGTATCGAGAGAATGTACGATCTTACGAGGTCTTATAAGTGTGCATATATTTCTAAAAATGTTAGGTGATGTTCTGATTTTATAGGTACAGCAAAAACTTTCTACATTGTAGCCATTTTTTTTTAATCTATGAAAGAATTTGGTAAAGGCCTAGGATGAGTGAGTAATTTACTAGTAGATATGGTCACTTTGGTCTTTTCCCGACCAGTAGTAAAACCTGGTTGAAGTTGGTCACCCCTTTAAGTCTGTGGGACGTAAAAGTACGCAGTCATGTCTGGTCCGAATGGGAATATAAGATCCAATGTCTCGTGTAAAAAGTGCACCACACTCACTACAGTGTATGATTGAACAGTATGCCTTGAGAGATTAACTGTATAAGTTACATCTTTATTGTATACACATATTATTATTTAGCCTTAATGTACAACTCTATTGTAATCCATGACCCCTTGAACCCGCCTTTAAGATTCAGGCCAAACGCCTATAATTCATTGATTGTTTTTGATTGCTGTCTATATCAAAAAGACGATGTGGTATTGAGACAACTCTTCACAAAAGATCACACGACACAAAAATTAACAATTATTAATGGTCACGGTATGGCCTTCAATAATGAGAAAAGTCCATATCACATAGTCAGCTTTAAAACACATCGATATGACAAATGTAAAACAATTCAAACGAGAAAAAATGCGGTCTAATTTGTGCACAAAATGGTAGACAAAAATATATAATCACTGTATTACATGTTCCTGACTTCGGACATGCACATACAGAATATGGCGGGATTAAACATGTTAGCGAATAATCTGTCAACATATATTTGTTCCATCTAACAGAAGTTCCAATGAAAACTTTGTTATAAACATTGTAATAATAACTATTCCTGTTGGAAAAAATATTCAAAACCATTTATTTTTCCTTTTGGAACTTATATTATAAAGGAACTTCCATTCCATGATACCCCCTAACCTGGGACAGTGCTGTAACCATACATTGAATGTCGTATGGTAAACACTTTCAAAAATGCTATCAAATTATAAATCGGACTTGTTTATCTGCTTACGCTCAGCCTATGATATTTGCATCTGTCGAGTAATTATATTGTCCTACCAATTTACACTTTCGTCACCTGCTTTCGTATACATAAGGATTTTTTTTAAATGTACAACATACATGTAACTCCGAGAGTGTTTTGACCGTACAACGGATATTATGGGTTGCTGCCTGTATGTTTTAGTGGTAATTTTTTTTTAAACATGTATATTGGTTAAAATCTTATCAAATCATTATTTAATACATGCAAAATTCTTTCACAAACGCAATATTGTCGCAACGAAGCGTACAGTGTAAAAAAGTGTAATGACAACAAAGCGGTACACAACATGAAAATAAAGCCACTTGAAAACGTGTATTTGTTTGTTTCTAGATACAACATAAACCTACGATCTTTATAAGTTTGTTAATTTAAACTATGAAATTTTCAAAAATGTATGTTTGAAAAACTATGTGGCACGAGATTCATTATGTTTTGAATATTTGAAAATACAAAGCACGTTTTATCATTGATATCGTCGTTTGTGTATAGAAATGTCAGATATTTGAAAAACCTTTTAGTAAGTAATGAGTATTATGGCAAAGAATATATTTGCTCAAATTATCCGAAGAATATATACTGGATTTTCTTTAAAAGTACCAATTCTTTATGTCTGAACTCAGTGGAACATGGTGTGTTCGATTCGAACGCGTCAAAGTCCGGATTCATCTGTATCGGGGTTATACAGGGTGTAGTAGTGGTGTTACGTCCACTTTTACAAACAACACGATGTTGAGGGAAAATCTTAAACGATTGAACAGACTATAAAATTAACAAACGGTTAAATTAAATTCATAAAACACATGTAAAGCAGTTGTTATTATTGGCATTTGTTTTTGTGTAGACCAAATGGATTTAGGTTCTTAATAATAACGGTATTAAAGAATTGATCATTTGTATATGCCACTAGTTTAATACAAAATGTTAAGATAGTCGATAACATAAATTCGTACCATAGTGTGCTAGTAACCTAAAACGATATATATTTGGAAGGTAAATTCCATATCGGGATTTGAGCTTTGCTTTCACCCAATATGGAGTTTTCTAACCCCATATATATATATCGTATTAGGTCACTAGCTTACTATGTAACCAATAATCATAACATAAACTTATCTTACAAAACAGGAATATGTATCATATCTGAGTAGTTTAAATCCAAAAAATTGTAATATGACGCCATACTTTTGACATATTTTTTTTTTTATATAAACATATAACCTTAAATTTTAGAGTGTGATAATCTGCTTTAATAAGCTAAACGTTCTAACAAAAAACTGTTATAGATTATAGTTTTTCTTAAATTTCACGACGGGCAACTAAATCAGATTTTACATTTTCAGATCTAACATATTCAGCTGTCAAGTGTTACTTATGTTTGTTTCAATATGGACAAAGTCAATGTGTTAATAAAGTGAAAGAATTGATTATTTTCGGGGTGATATTGAATAGTTATCAAAGATATCAGGCTAATCATCTAATACGCCATACGCGCGTTTCGTCTACATAGACCCATCAGTGACGATCCGATCAAAAAAAGTTAGAAAACCAAACAATTTGAAAGTTGAGGAGCATTGATAAACCCAAATTCCAAAAAAGTTGTGCACAATACGGCTATGGTAATCTATGCCTGGGATGAGAAAATCGTTATTATTTCGAATAAGTCATACATTTTCAAACAGATAAATCATAAATTAAATACATATAATTGATTTTCATGTCAATACCGAAGTGTTGACTACTGGGCTGGTGATTTTGATGGTTTTCAAAAGATCATAATCATATATACAAATGTGAAAATCAGACGTTTTTTGTCTGTATTAATCTATCATCCACTTTATACATGTAGACTAAAACTTCACTGAAACGTACGGACATTATTTTTTGGAATATATTGTGCTGGAAATTCGTTGTGCCAACATTATTATTAAAGTAAAACATACTTGTACAATAGCCACCATTGGCGAAAAATCCATCTTTGCAAGATTCACATGTTCCTGGTGAAGTACATTTTCCATCGCCGCTATTCCGTGTATAATCACCTCTGTAGGTAATTTTATCATAGGATTCTCTTACATTGCATGCATCATTTTGAATTGTCCGACCGCCACATATAGCTGCAAGTTAAGAAGATATATAGGTATGTTGCAGTATTTTAAACAGTTGTTTCTTTTGATAAATGGAGGTAAATGTAATATTTCTTTTTCAAATTGTCCATGTTATAACAAAACACATTACTATTCCATTTAGGACCTCCTAAAAAGATAAGTTGAAATAGAAATCCCAAATTAAAAAGGCAGTCACGATTCAAATTGTAATCAAGAATTGTATAATTCTTTATCCCCAAAGATAATTCGTTAACACGTATTTAAATAAGGATAATGAATCTACAGAATTTGAATTTACATGATAACGCATTAAATTGGTTGTCATAGATTATTATACATGTTTTGCATTAATTGCCACAAATTTGATGCACCAATAATTAATGATACCAGTTATAATCCGTGATCAAGAATTACAAATATATGTCATAACCATTCCGAAGAATCTTGACACGATTTTTATGAGTGTCAATGTATCTGTTTTTCTTAGTGATATAAACATTTGAGTAATAAATAAAATATCATTATTATAAAAAAAGACTTTCATAATGAATCAAAATTTTAAAATCTAAATCAGATTATAAACTAGATGTATCGAAACGACACGAATGACTCCGTCTCAAAAAGTTGAAAAATCTGCAATTTCAACAACACATGTGGACATAACCATGATTGCAGTCTCGAATATCAGCTCAAAATATGAAGGCGTATAGAAAAAAGTCCGTATAATTGTGATTTTCAACAATGTCGGTAAAAATCAGCAGAGCGGAACATAACTCAAACTTGATCTGTAACTCATCGTGGTTAACTGACATACCAAAAATCAGCCCAAAATGTAATGGCGTTTAGAAAAAAAGTCCGCATAACTGTGATTTTCATCAATCTATCAAAGTCAAAAGCCTGTAATTTCAGCAAAAAATTACGGAGCGGAAAAAACTTAAACTTGATCTGTAACTCATCAGTGTTAAGTCACATTCCAAAAATCAATCGAATATCTGAAGGCGTTAAGAAAAAAGTCAGTATAGCTGTGATTTTCAACAATTTATCATAATCCAAAGGCCGTAATTCCGCCGGACCGGAACGAAACTTGTAACAAATCATGGTTAACTCGTATACAAAAAATCAGTCCAATATCTGAAGGCGTTTAGAAAAAAAGTCCATATAACAGTGTTTTCAACAGTTTATCAAAGTCCAGGGCTCGTAATTTCGGCTAAATTAGCGGAGCAGATGGAAACTTTATCTTGATCAGTAACGCATCATGATTAACTCACAAACCACAAATCAGTCCAACATGTGACAGCATTTAGAAAACAGTTCGTATGACTTTTCAACAATTTATTAAGTCCAAATAAACTCATCATAGATACCCAGAACTAAATTTTGTATATACGCCAGACACGAGTTTCGTCTACAAAAGACTCATCAGTGATGCTTGAAACCAAAAAAGATAAAAAGGCCAAATAAAGTACAAAGTACAGGGGTATTGAGGACCAAAATTCCTCCAAAATCCCGTTATTTCGGCCAAAATTAGCGGAGCAGAACAGAACTTAAACTTGATCTGTAAAGCATCATGGTTAACTCACATACCATATCTGAAGACGTTTAGAAAAAAAGGTCCGTATTAATGTGATTTCAAAAATTTATCTACATCTAAATATAAAAAAGAAGATGTGGTATGATTGCCAATGAGACAACTATCCACAATAGACCAAAATGACACAGACATTAGCAACTATAGGTCACCGTATGGCCTTCAACAATGAGCAAAGCCCATATCGTAAATAGTCAGCTATAAAAGGCTCCGATATAACAATGTAAAACAATTCAAGCGAGAAAACTAATGGCCTTATTTGTATAGAAAAATGATTAAAAAACTGAATAACAACTATAGGTCACCGTACGGCCTTCAACAATGAGCAAATTCCATACCGCATAGTCAGCTATAAAAGGCCCCGATATGACAATGTAAAACAATTTAGCACATACTTGCAACTTTTCATCCAATCAAATTGCTTGAATTTGTATTCTAACTTTCATAGTACATACTTTTTCGTGTACTAAGTAACTACGCATGAATGACCACAAGGGTAAGATTTCGTTGTATCGTAATCAAGATATTGAAATACAAATTGCTACTGGCTATTTTGAAAAAAATGTTGTGTTCCAAATTAAACTAAATAGTGTGCAATTAATTTTCAAATTAATTTTTAAACATCTTACTATTTAATCTTTGGATCAAAAAATGTTTTTGACAATTAAAAGTTTCTTTTAATTAAATAGAGAGCAACAAATATACATTGTAGTTCATTATAACTTGATTAGAGTACAATGCCATTTAAAATTGTAATCATTTATATTATCTTCCATGTATAAATTACTTTGTACACAAAAATAGAGTGAACCATGAACCCTTGTAAAGGGAAATAAAAGCAATTTAATATATCTCGTCATGAATGGATTGATTATTGGTTGTTTAATGTCCAGTGACAGATATTTCATGCATGTAAACTATTCACTAGACTACCTATAGGTACATACCAGGGGCAGATCCATTCATTTTTAAAGGGGTTCCAACCCAAAATAAAGTGAGAGGGGTTCAACTGTATGTTCTTATTCAAAGCATTGATAATCCCCCAAATAAGCCTTTCCCCCACCCTCTTTTGAGATCTGCCACTGCAAACTATCTATATGTTTTGAAATTAATCCTGAATAGTAAAACACAGCTTTATACAAATATACCAATAAGCACACTTACACCAGCAACTACAATCTTTCATTCTGAAGTCAATATCTTACAATGGTGATAGTGAGTAGATTTACAAAACTATGTAAATGAGCTACAGCTTGTCAGCCAAAACATACCAATAGACTAACTACAGAATTACTCAAGATGTAAATACGTGCTAAATTGTATATTGTGTAGAAAGGTATACACTATGAAAATAAGAGCTTGGGGCACAGCCACGCGCTCTTATTTTCATAGTATATACCTTTCTATTCAATAACCGAGACTCAAACGAGAAAACTAACGGCCTTAATTCTATAATAAAGAATGAATAATAAAAAGTCCATAATTTCTGCCAAAATTAGCGGAGAGGAACATTAAACTTGAACTGTAACTCATCATGGTTAATTAACATACCAAACATCAGCCCAATATCTGAAGGCGTTTAGAAAAAAAAAGTCTGTTTAATTGTTTGTTGCTGAATGACGGAATGATGGACAAGGGTAAAACTATAAGGCTCCGACAACTTTGTTGCGGGGCCATAGAAAAACAACTACCATAACATATACTAGTAGATTACTTATTGCCCATATTCTATTGTAATAAACTTGTAGAAAATGTTACCCAACCAGAGGTCTTGAATATTGGTATGAGTTACCACTACCCTTCAAACCGTTTAAGAAAAATTTATAAAAAAAACATAATTCAAGTGGTAAAAATTAAATCAAATCTTTATAAGATCTTCTAAAAATCGAAATAACAGTAAGAAATGATAAATGTGTAGAAATATAAATTTGCCTTGTGTATATTTAGAGATATTTTTATATCAGTTCTTGATGAGATAGAACCAAAAAAAAGAATTAAGGATTAAAAACGACACAGAACTCTGGACAACATCAGACTTTTTTTTTACTACTGCAAATTTGCTGCAAACATTTAAGTTCTGTGAGGGTTGTTTAAGAAAAGATTCTTTGTGTAGTGCCATATTTTTGACACGTTCGAAGATAACAAGGGCATACCAATGGCAATGAGCTATGTGTGTAAATACATTATTAATGAATTTTGTGTAAAAAGATTATCTTTTCCACAAGGTAACGGTTAAAACATGAGCCTAAAACCTAGTGAAGTCAGCAAAAGTTCAAAAATGAATCGCATATATGATTACCGCGTCAATATGAAAACCGTCATGTATTTACCTTTTCGCATAAATTAAACTCTTTTTTTTTTTTTTTATCTATATGATAACCAGACCAAATCGAAAAATTAGCTATGTGTGTGGCTCTGATATTTATTTGATTGTATTAGCTACTCCGGTGGACAATGGTTGAATGGGGATGCAGTTGAGTATTTTATGGATTTTTTTTGGACCGATTTAATGCAGAAAAGGATATTCGTTCGTGCGTTTTCTGTAAACTGATGAAATATTCCTCCCAATAATCCACCACTTGTTAAAGTGTTGTTTTGTTTCGACAAATAAGCGCCTGGAATATAGTGAAAATAGTTATAAACCTGAGAAACATTACGTGGGCCGGTAAAGTAAGATATTTTTTCGTGTTTTCCTCCGATTCTTCAGAAGCAATGTTTACTTAGTTTGGGGAAAACGATTTTTGCCTCTTGAAGTTGAACATTTTTTTTTGCGGTGTATCCGGCTTTTTTTGGCTGTCCCAATCGAGTTATTTTGACTTTCTTTCAGGGACACAACTACCTTACGTGGGCCGGTAAAGTAAGATATTTTACGTGTTTTCCTCCGATTCTTCACAAGCAATGTTTACTTAGTTTGGGGAAAACGATTTTTAAACTTAAAATTAAAGGCCTCTTGAAGACCCAGCTGATACAGTGTGTTTTATACTTGGATAGAACTGCCCGTGTTTGATTGCTCGCTCTATTGTACATTTCGATCAAATCTCCTTAATAGACTTAATTTTTTCCATCGGTATACCTCTGGTTTATCTTGTTGTTTATACTAACAACTAGAGCTATTAAAATAGTGCATGAATTTAACTATTTTTTTCTACTCATTTTTTTTTATTTCTTATTTGTGTGTGCCCGCAATAGGAGGCAACTGCGTACATATAGTTGACGGCCCTGCATGACTTAATGAATCAACATTTAGCAAGATTGTTTATATTGAATGTCAAGATACATATAAATAGAAACATAGCATCGATATACATAAAAATAAAAACAAGGCTCCGAATAAAATAATATCTGAAATATTATTTTATCACATTAAAACAGGAGAACTCTACACTATATGTTATGTTCTATTCTTTATTTTTTTTTACAAACGTAATTTCATAGTTGTAAGAGCAAAAATAGGGGGGGGGATTACGTTTTTTTTTTTTAGTTGTTAGTGGAAAGAAGAAATAGGATTTCAATTATGAACACGAATTAAACATTCTAAAATGGCGTCCTTCAAACGCTTTGAGTACACACCCGTGGTAAAATATGAATATATTTCATGGGCTGTTCCCATTGTACCCCCACGTCATATGTTTTTTTATGAATGAGCGACTCGACGTCATAGAACAATGACGTCAGAATATAAGTAATTTACGGGAAAATAAATGCTTGTGAAACAGAAAATCATCACAACAAAGAAACGTAAACAAACGATGCTAAAATAGGATATAAGCGTTTTTTTAAACATATAAAACATATAATTAAATAATCATGTTTAAATTCATCCAAAACTATCTAAATACGTTATTGTTAATAGTGTAAGCATGTCACTAATTCTGTTTGCTCCGTTCTTTTACGCCAATCTAATAGTGCGTTTATTTATGGGAACGGCAAATATTTGCCTCCACCTAGAGCGCTTCGATCCAAAAGAATTGCCGTATTTGTCCTATTGGAATCGAAATAATTCATGGGGGCTTGAATATATCTAGATTTTACCACGGGTTGTCCCTTTATGCCGATATTTTACCCCTCGCTATCGCTCGGGGTAAAATATTTGTCATAAAGGGCCAACCCGTGGTAAAATCACGATATATTCAAGCCCCCATGAATTATTTCTTAAATCTAATACTTACGCCACCGGCATACAAAAAACTAATACTTACGCCACCGGCATACAAATATGAAATGATCACTACACATTTCATCATTCCAGCCACTTTTACTGCTATCACTGCTATCACTGGCTATTACACAGTCTTCATTGCCAGCATCATTTGGTTCACCTACAATCAAAGTCATAATAAAATCATCTTTTATTTCCTTGAAATATGTTAAGAATATTATTCTGCTTTCATGTTTCATTTTATCACTGTCATTCTTAGTTTTATTTTGAATTAAAGTTATACGAAACATCAAACTAATAAAAACAACCTAATGCATATGTTTTTTTTTTTTATTATAACTAAATGAATAGTTTTCATAATAAAACTTATGTACATATTTTTTTTCGGAATTAAACTCTTTAATTTGTCCACATTTAGAAGAAGTTACTTTTTATTCGTTGCTTGCTTACAGGAAGCAATTCGCCGACATATTTTTCCGAATGCAAAGTGACCCTTCTCGTAAAAATCCGTGTACAACCATGCAGATAATTTTTCTTTTAATGACAGATCTATGCGTATTGCGATGACCGGATTTTTCCGAGAAGGGTCACTTTGCATTCGGAAAAATATGTCGGCGAATTGCTTCCTGAACACGTGCTCAATATTCATGCTTCTTTGTTGACTATTTACTATAAGGTGACAATTGGTAAAGGTTAAAAACACGACAATTAAATAGCTGCCATTTTTTCACCTCATAACAGACAAAGAAAAAAAGAAGCGAAAATAATAAAATCGTGCGCAGACCAGACTAAGTAAGTGATATGTACATGCATTGGTTCAAGAATTGGATAAACATTATTTTTTACCAGTCACTCGTTTCATATGACTTTTAAGATAAAAATATACTATCAATCCGCGATTATTTTTTGTTTAAAAAGTTGAATTATGCTTTACACTTCTTTTATTCCATAAAACATAATGAGGCCATTTTATACACATACCAAGCCTACCAATGCAAATAACGATGGAAATACATTCATGGCATCCTTATATCTGTTGTATACAGACACATTACAGACATTCTTGTTAATGCATTGAAAAACGACATTTTGAGAGTAAATTCATTTCTATGTGTTCGGGTTTTTTTCGAGAGCAGTCGGGGGCTTTTTCGAATGCGTCCGTGTTTTATCGAGTGATTATACAAACTTCCTTTACCTTTAAATTTTTAAAAACCAAAAAAAGAAAGATTTAAAAATGTATACTTTTTAAGGCACGAAACCAATGCATTCATCAGTTTGATAATGGGGCTGACTTATTTCTTATTACATAGACCTTTTATGATTATTCTCTGCTGTCCAGTAGGTTTCTTACTGCGTTTTTGAGAAACAACTGCTACGTTTTCAAAGAATAAACTTCATTTTCTTATGGTTGTCGCTTATTATCTATACCTTGCATACATATACAAATTTCGTATCACACTGCACAGATTGTGATACGAAAAATTGATATGGAAATGTGAGTTTATTTGATTTTTTATCCAGAATCATAAGATGATATTACGGCATCGCATTGGCTATTAGTTATGCCGTTGACAAATAGGTTTAACAACTTGTGAGAATGTTATACAGTTTGATATCAGCTCTCGTTATTTCTGTCAAATAGAATAAACTCGCCGTATTATACTAAAATCAAATTACTTACGTTGATATAAAACGATATCCGTTCTCACTTGCACTGAAACCTATAAATCATTTATCAATGTACTATCTAAGCTTTAGAGAAAACTAAAGGGAGGTTACCTTAATCTATGTAAACAAGTCAATGAAAACTTCTAAAAACACTTTAAAAATATTGTCTGGTTAATCACCCCCTTTTAGCTCATCTGGCCCAAAAGGGTCAAGTCAGATATTTTCCAATCACCTGGCGTTCGTCGCTAAACGTCTTCGTCGTCCGTTAACTTTTTACAAAAATAATTTCCTCAGAATCTACTCGACCAAGTTCATTTATATAAATTAGTCGACTTATGGCAGGAATCAGAAGACGTTAAGATGGAGTTATCCGTTTGAATGGAGGCTGCGCACAAAGTAGTAATTCTTTGGCGTATAACGATCAACAATGATGTGAACAATCAAATAAAGATTAATTTTGAAATATCTGACATTGTAAATAAAATTAAGAAAGGAAATGGGGAATATGTCAAAGAGACAACAACTCGACCATAGAAAAAAACAACCGCAGAAGGTCACCAACAGGTCTTCAATGTAGCGAGAAATTCAAGCACCCGGAGGCGTCCTTCAGCTGGCCCCTAAACAAATATATACTAGTTCAGTGATAATGAACGCCATACTAATTTCCAAATTGTACACTAGAAACTAAAATTAAAATAATACAAGACTAGCAAAGGCCAGAGGCTCCTGACTTGGGACAGGCGCAAAAATGCGGCGGGGTTTAACATGTATGAGATCTCAATCCTCCCCCTTTACCTCTAGCCAATGTAGAAAAGTAAACGCACATTAAAATTCAGTTTAAGAGAAGTCCGAGTCTGATGTCAGAAGATGTAACCAAGGAAAATAAACAAAATGACAATAATACATAAATAACAACAGACTACTAGCAGTTAACTGGCATGCCAGCTCCAGACTTCAATTAATCTTACTGAAAGATTATGATTCCATTATATGAACATCAGACACAATGCTTCCCGTTAGGGGTTTGGTATCATACCATCATAACATATATGAAAAGAACGTAACCCGTGTCATGCCAACAACTGGTTTTTGAATAGGTCCGATGCAAAGACCCTTTAAGTGAATCAATATTAACGCCAAAATGTGCAATCTTTAATGATCTGACAACAGTATCGTAACTATATCCCTTCTTAATAAGTCTATTCAAAGATTTTGTTAGTTTCTGCGGTGAATACTGACACCTTTGTGCTTTATAAAGAATATTTCCATAAAAATTGGATGTGAAATACCTGAACGTATAAGAAGTCTGCATGTTGAGGTATATTCACGAATGATGTCCTTATACCGATGATAAAATTTAGTAAATGTTTTGACTAGTTTGTGATATCGAAAACCCTGGTGTAATAATTTTTCAGTAATTATACATAAATTTCTCTCGTTAAAATCTAAAACATTGTTACATACGTGAGCGAATAGTACAAGTTGAGATATATACCGTAAGATGGTGCCAAGGGACGGACGGACACGGATATACCATAACACGTCCTGTAAAAACAAGTCTGGATTCACCACGAAAAAATATTATTAGCTGTGACAACAAAATAACCATGTTTGTGGTCGTGTGGTCTAGCGGGACGGCTGCAGTGCAGGCGATTTGGTGTCACAATATCACAGTAGCATGGGTTCGAATCCTGGCGAGGAAAGAACAAAAAAATTGCGAAAGCAAATTTACAGATCTTACATTGTTGGGTTGATGTTTAGATTTAAAAATAAAGAAATAAAGGGAATTGAAATAGATGAAACTGAATATTTGATCTTTCAATATGATGGTGACACGTCAATTATTCTTGACGGCACACCAGAGTCTCTTGATGCATCTCTCCGCCTATTACATGAATATCCTCGTATGAACTTAGACAAGACAAAGGTGGTGTGAATAGGGAAGAAAACAAGAGGCTCTCAAGAGCCTGAATCGCTCACCTTAATTTTTTGGTTAAATATCTCATCAATAATTATTTTGGCTTTTAAATATATTTAAATTTTCTTTGAATCGTCCTATTTTCTTCAAAAGCAAAAAAAAATAAATCATTTTCTCCTATGTTCTATTTTAGCCATAGGTGCTATGTTTTTTGACATACAAGGAAATAAAATATAAAATTTATACTAGATACTCTGAAACTCATTTAGCCTAAGTTTGGCTGAAATTGATGCAGCAGTTTCAAAGGAGAAGATTTTTTAAAAGTAAGTCAACATGATGAACAAATTGTGAAAAAAGTCTTTAAAGGGCAATATCTCCTTAAGTGGTCAATTGACAATTTTGGTCAAATTGACTTATTTGTACATCTTACTTTGCTAAATATTTTTGCTTTTTACAGTTTATCTGTATTATAATTATATTCAAGATAGATAATAACCAAAATTAGCAAAATTTCTTTAAAATCATCAATTCAGGGGCATTATACCTAAAAAAAACAGTTACCCAATTCGACTGAAAATTTCAGGACAGGTAGACCTTGACCTAATAAATACTTTAACTTCTTGTCTTATTTGCTCTAAATGCTGGAGGTTTTGAGATATAAGCCAAAAACTGCATTTTACCCTGTGTTCTATTTTTAGCCATGACGGCTATGTTTTTTGACGAAATAGAAAATAAAACACAAATTTTATTCTATACACCCTACTAATCATTCATTTGAAGTTTGGTTGAATTTGGTTGTGTAGTTTAAGAGGAGAAGATTTTTTAAAGTTAGCAAATATGATGAACAAATTGTGAAAAATTGTCATTAAAGGACAATAACCCCTTAAGGGGTCAATTGACAATTTTGGTCATATTAACTTATTTGCTGATCATTTTTGCTGTTTACAGTTTATCTTTATCTATAATAATATTCAAGATAATGACCAAAAACTGCTAAATGTCCTTAAAATTACCAATTTAGTGGCAGCAACCCAACAATGGGTTGTTTGATTCATCTGAAAATTTCAGGGCGGATAGATCTTAACCTAATGAACATTTTTACCCCCATTACAGATTTGCTCTAAATGCTTTCGTTTTTGAGATATAAGCCAAAACTGCATTTGACCCCTATGTTCTTTTTTTAGCAATGGCGACCATGTTTGTAGATAGATCAAAACTTCGGATACAATTTATAAACTAGATACCCTCAGAAACATTCAGCTAAAGTTTGGAAGTATTTGGCCTAGTAGTTTCAGAGGAGAAGATTCTTAAAATAGTTTATGACGACAGACGATGGACGACGGACGACGACGGACGCCAAGTGATGGCATAAGCTCACCTGGACCTTCGGGCCAGGTGAGCTAAAAAGTCAAGACACCATGTGTGTAGAGTGGGGATTGGCATGGGGTTCATGTAGATTTACACTATTTTCGGTCAATTTGCAAGAAATGGAATCTTTGAACTATTATCCTAATATAATCAATATTTGGTCTAGACAAACACTTACTCCAGTGGAAAAGATAACAATTATCAAGACACTAATTATTTCAAAATTAAATCACCTGTTTTTTAGCATTACAAACACCATGCAATACTACTCTTGTTGGTTAATGATCTGGCAGATAATGATGGTAAATTTATGTCTTTATAGCAATGCTAAAAATAATTATTACTTTCTAGTTTATAATGGAGTAATATCAGCAATAAAATCATATCAAAATTATCTTAAAGATGACATCTCTTTAGAAAATCTTTATAAAGTTCATGAACCAATTCTACTAAATAATAAAGAACATTTTTTTTGTCAAAAAAGGGTCAAAAGGTATGTTTAATGTTTTCTTAGAAAAAAGTAGTACAAGGGTTAGTCTCTGATGCATGATTTTTTACTATTAATTGGTTTTGGCTTTTAACTAGCTGTCAGTAACTGCGAGTACTCTCAAATCGTATTTTCTTGTTAATTCGACCTGTTGATACTGTTTATAATGCTTTTTTGTTATTTTTTTATTTATATGGATCTTGTCTGTACACCAGCTTTGATTATTTGTAATATCTTCAATTTTTCACTTATTCTTACAACATTTGTATAAACTTCAAGATTATAAAAAAACGGGTTTTTTTTCTAAAGTGAACATTGATTGGTTAAATATTTCTCAGTGTGTTTGAATTTGTTTGTTAGCTTTTTGGTCATGAATGTTTGTCTCTAATATTTAATTTACTGTGCATTTGTATTCAGATATCGCAGATCAAATTTATTCGTTCATTGTGTAATCATACGTTTTTTTATTGAGTTAAGTCTGCCAATTGATATTTTGTTGTATGTTTTTCTATGTTGTGATGTTATGCTATTGTTTCAGAAAAAGGGAGAAGGGTTGGATCCATTAAAACGTTTAATCCCGCTGCAAATGTTTGCACCTGTCCTAAGTCAGGATTCTGATGTACAGTAGTTGTCGTTTGTTTATGTAATATATACGTGTTTCTCGTTTCTCGTTTTGTTTATATAGATTAGACCGTTGGTTTTCCCGTTTGAATGGTTTTACACTAGTAATTTTGGGGCCCTTTATAGCTTGTTGTTCGGTGTGAGACAAGGCTCCGTGTTGAAGGCCGTACTTTAACCTATAATGGTTTACTTTTTAAATTGTTATTTGGATGGAGAGTTGTCTCATTGGTACTGACACCACATCTTCCTATATCTAGTTGTGAAGATAAATGGTCTCTAAGTTTAACAAAATATTTGATTGGAAAAAAGTGCATAATATGTCTTTCAACACCACAAAAAGCTATAAACTTTGGTTCCAATACAGAATAGTGCACATAATCATAGGCACAAAGGAATGTTTATTTAAAATTAAGATAAAACAATCAGATAAAAGTATTTGCTGTAGTGAAGCTATTGAAGATATTGAGCACATATTTTGGACATTCCATAAAATTTTAGATTTATGGATTGAACTTGGTGATTGGGTATATAGCCAAACACAAATATTAATTCCATTTGATATAGATAATTTTTTATGGGAATTTAGGTATAAAAGGGAATCATTTGATTAAAAAACTTAATAATACACCTTACAAAATTCTATTTTTACAGACCATAGCTCTGTGAAAATAAGGTAAATTTAATGCTCTTCAACTTTGTACTTGTTTTGGTTTATAAATATTTTTGATTTGAGCGTCACTGATGAGTCTTATGTAGACGAAACGCGCGTCTGGCGTACTAAATTATAATCCTGGTATCTTTGATATCTATTTACACCACTGGGTCGATGCCACTGCTGGTGGACGTTTCGTCCCCGAGAGTATCACCGGCCCAGTAGTCAACACTTCGGTGTTGACATGAATATCAATAATGTCGTCATTTTTATAAATTTCCTGTATACAAAACTTTGAACTTTATGAAAAACTAAGGATTTTCTTATCCCAGGCATATATTACCTTAGCCGTGTTTGGCACACCTTTTTGGAATTTTTGAGAATCAAAAAGAATCTCTGGCACTAGAAAAGAATATATTGATTTAACAGAAACCCTTTTTCCTTTCGCCAATATATATGCTGGGACCCCAAGCAACCAATTTTGTAAGAATAATTTTTATACAAAAAATCTTTTATGTACATTTCTTTACCTTACCCACATTACCACCTTTGTACATATATGTATGTTGGAGGTTTTGTCTATGTTTTAAACAACATTTATGTTCCTCTAAGTTATTGACTGTACGCACATATTTGCATAAATAGATCCTGTAAGCTGTTATATGAATGCTGTAAGTAAAACCTATTTATTATTTTTTTTTCATTTTTGCTTTTTACAAAATTCAAAATTTCTAAGCTTTTTAATCATTTATTATTTTTTTCTTATCTATTCAGATTTATGGATAATTCTATATTTATAATGTATTATATGGATATCCTATAATTTATAAATGTATATATTACAGTTAAATAAAGTAACAAGTACATTGTACTAACCAAATTGATTATATACTACTAACGGTTTACGAGGCCGGGATAAGGTAACGGTATTTGATGTATGCGCTAACAAATGTGAAAACTATCAATAAAGTATGATTGACTTACTTACTTGACTTAATTCTCTTCGCTCCTTGTGGAAAAAGAGGGACGGAAGATATCAAAGGGACAGTCAAACAGTGGAACATAGGGCTGCTACAGTCGCTTTCCATCTTACTCTATTTTGGGCTATCCTTTTTGCTTCGGTCCAGGTATATCCAATTTCCCCCAGTTCTGTGTGCCTTGATCTTCTCCAGCTGTGAAATGGTCTTCCCGGTTTCCGATGTCCTTGGGGATTCCATTCTAATGCCTGTCTAGTGATGGTACCCACAGGTTTCCTCAAAGTATGCCCAATTTATTGCCAAGTTCTCCTCTTTAGCTGTTAAGTTGCTGGTTTCAGGTTGGTTATTTCCCATAAGCATTTGTTACTAATGGTTTTTGGCCACCAAAATTTACAAATTTGGCGCAAGCATTTGTTGATAAAAACCTGGATTTGATGTTGTACCCCTGCTGTAAGTCTCCAGGTCTCTGCACCATTAAGAAGGACTGATTTAACATTTGTATTAAAAATACGATTTGGTGTTTTCTGTAATGCTGTTGATTTCCAAACTGGCTTCAGGAAAGCAAATGCTTGTCGAGCTTTACTTATTCTTGTCCTGATGTCTGCATCTGTCCCACCAGTTCTATCCATGATGCTTCTTAAAAAAATAAACTGATCTACCTTCAATATCTTCCCCTTCAATTGACACTGTTCTTCCTTTTCTGGTCATTACTTTCATAATTTTTGTCTTCTTGATGTTGATTTTAAGCCCTAGTTTTTTACCTGTTTCATGGAGTTAGGTGGTTTTGTCTCTCATGTCTTTCAAACGGTGAGATAACAGAGCCAGATCATCTGCAAAATCTTGGTCTTTTAACCTTCGTGCGAAGTTCCACTGTATACCTCTTGGTGTAGTGTCTAGTGCTTGCTTTGCTACCCAGTCTATAGCTATCAAGAATAGTGAAGGAGAGAGTATGCAGCCTTGTTTCACACCAGTATTCACATGGAAAGGGTTGGTGAATGATGATTCATGTATCATATGTACTGTGAAATCCTCATACAACACCTTGATCATGTTCACAATTTTTGTTGGTATGCCATTATGCCTTAGCAGTTGCCACAGCCCTTCTCTGTTGACGCTATCGAATGCCCTTTCAAAATCGACAAAGTTGATGTAGAGGGATGATTACGATTCTACTGATTGTTCAATGATGGTACGTAGTGTTGATATTTGGTCAGTGCAGTTTCTGCTTGTTCATCTCTCAGTACCTGATCAATTGCATCTTTAATTCGGCTGAGTATAATTCTGCACAGTATTTTACTAGCTACTAATAGAAGTGTTATGCCTCTCCAATTCTCACATAGCCCTAAATCAACTTTCTTTGGCAGCTTCACTAACAAACCCTTTAACCATTATGTTGGTATCTTTTCTTCCTGCCAGATCTTATTCGGGAGTTTGTATCACCCATGACTATTTTGATGTCTCTTTTGGGGATGTTGTCCCAAACATGCTGTAGTTGTTCATAAAAATATTTTTTTACATCATCTTCGGCATCATTGGTTGGTGCATAACACTGTATGATAGTTATGTTTTGGCATTTAGCTTTTAGTCTCACCCACATTATTCTCTCATTTACTGGTTCGCATTCCATCAGGCTCTTCTTTGATGTATTTGAAAGCATTATTGCTACTCCTTTGGTGTGTTAATCATTTTCATTTGGGTTTCCCGAGTATAGAATCTCCTCACCTGTTACCAGTGTCAAAACTCCACTTTGGTTCCATCTTGCCTCACTTATGCCACGTATGTTTATATCATAATTTCTCATCACCTTTGATATCCGAGCACATTTTCCACATTCATACATTGTGCGTACATTCCATTACGCAACTTTGGTGACTTTTTAGGCGAAAACAGTGGTATTGGTTTATAAGACATCATTCTCTGCATCGCATGGTGGTCAGTTGCATTAAAAACAACTTCTGCTCCAACCCTAGAAGGGAAAGCATGTATATCGACTGTATTAGTTTCTGTATCGGCCTTTTTACAGGGCAATGTGATTAGCCTGACGCCAAACCCCCTTACCAGGAGGGCCAGGAATTTATTAATCAAGGTTGCCTTCCTCTAGATAAGCTGCTTACCAAAGCTTATGACTTCCATCTAACCATTGGTTTTATATCAAGTTGTCCTTCTATTAGATGAATGCTTGAACAGAGCTATGGTCTTCATCTGACCAACTATTTACCCATAGCTGGGGCAAGGTTGATCAGTGCTAGGGCATATCCACAGGCCGGTGGGCCTACACACTGCATCTCTGGGACCCTTGCTGCTCCGAGATCCTCTACAATAATGCCTAGGATACTAGACCCTAGTTACCGTCTGCTGTCGCGAGGAGGCATTGTAGAAGTCTTGAATAGTGAAAAGGCATGGACTAGCAGAAAGACTTACTCACTCGTCTTTTTTTTTCACCTGCAAGCAGGCTATCCAGCGGTGATAAAAAGCCTAAAGTATTATTAAATATATAGGAAACAAAAAACAAAACAAACCCGAACGATTTCACAGTTGCTCTCGAAAAAGCCTGGACAATAAGTAATCAAGACAAAAAAATGGACCAAATCATTCGAAGAACCACGATCTTAGCCGGACACTAAACCTTCCGTGAATTAAGTAGCCGCCATATTTTCACACCATAACATACAGAGAGAAAAAAATGAAGATTATACGTTTGCGTAAACATTGATAAAAATCGTACACAGAAACGCTAGACTCAAGCACTAAGGAACGAAATCAAAAGTTCAATGTAGGATAAAAAAAAACTTAATTCACATAGTTTTCTCACTGACCTCCCCCCTCTTAACTTAATTTGAGAAAATGTATTTATCTATATGGATATAAGTAAAATCTATTTTGGATTAACAAAACCTGCAGCAATGTTAACCCTCACCCCAAATCTATTTGATTTAAGTTTTTTTTTAAATTCTACATCGATCTTTTGATGTCGTCCCTAAGTTTCTGATATTTATAAAGTACATGCATTGTGTATATTACCTGGCCACCATTTTGTATCAGAACTGTAGACGCTTGACCCATCAGTCCATTCCCAATTACTACTTTCCGAATATCGATGTGCACCAGTCCATATATAACCATTGTCAATTCTTTAAATTAAAATAGAAAAATATGTACTTATTAATAAAAAAAAGGAATGCATTTCATTTTCAGCATGAAAATGTAAATGTTATATTTAATTATTTGTTATAACAGTAACTTCAAATATGTTGTTGACAGCTTTTAATTAACATACTTATGTGTTCTAATGACGGTTTGAAAAGTCATCTAAACGTTAGCTTTATTACTGCTGCTGTAATAAATCTAGTTTTGATGAATGTGTTTGAGAATTCTATGTTTACTGTTACACAATCGTCTGTTGTTTGCTTAAAGGAATTCGCTTCCCTGTTTCAAAGTTATTAACTTTTCAAAACACTAGTTTATATAGATAGGGGATAAATAAAGAAGTCCAAAGAGCAAAAAATATATATAGACCGTGTTGGTTTTCGATATATAAGCCATTGAAATTTATTCGGGAAAAATATTCTCTCTTGACTTTTCATAGCTTTATCATTGACAAGTTAAAGTTCTCAAAAACTGTTAAAAAGTAATTTAAATTTTATAAGACTTTTACAAATGGCTTATCATTTTAAATGTATATGTAAAAGATTTACAAAAAGAAAAATGGGGAGACCGGGCAATTTTTTTCAAGGCATTCAAATTGATAAAACCAGAGGATTCCGAAAATCTGACAAAAAATCTCAAACATGACAAGCCAACTTCCTTAAGGCCATTTCAGGAAAAACGCTTTATTCATGTCAGTTAAGCCATCAAAAACCTTCTCCAAATTGTCAAGCGATAAAAAAAAACTTTACCGACACTTACTGAAAAGATAAAAAGGTTAAAAATAAAGATATTAGGTTAGGTTGATTTTTCATCAATTTCTTGTCAATCTGTAAACATTTTTTTAAATACTAGTATGGCATGCAATAGATAACTGATTATGCTTGTCTCGTTCATTACTCGCACCAATGTGATTTAGAAAGACATAAGGATGACTTTTCTTCCGAAGGTAAATGTGGCAAGCTTAGTAAAATTTTTGTCAGTTCATCAATACGTAACGTACAATGTATATTTCAGTATATGAGTGTTCTTCTTTGTCACTATAAACCTATAACAGTTTTATTTTATTATTTCCTAAGACTTAATTGTTCTTTCGAGTACTACTTTATTTAATATAAAGTGTATCGAATACTGTAGTATGTAATTTCACATGTTTCATGAAAAATAGAATAATTACAAAAAAAAAACTGTAACAGTTTTTTTTCTAATTCTTTACGAATCAATATAACTTTATTAAGCAAAAGGTATTATAAAATATGTAAGGTTAAGATTGTCTGGTACCGATTGTGATATTCTGGATTGTATTACCCAACAGAGACATATACCAACCGATTGGCATTGAAGTTTCAGCCAGAAGGCATCCCAAGTTACAAAATGAAACGGTTACACGCCATTATTCCGACAGCCCATTTGTCCGACAGCCCATTGATTCGACAACCCATTAGTCCGACAACCCAATAGTCCGACAACCCATTGCTCCGACAACCAAATACTCCGACAACCCATAAGTCCGAAACTTATCAAGTCAAGTATCAGGGTATCAGGGTAAAATAAAATGTGTTTGTCTGTATTATTACGTTTAGATATGTAATAACATATTTTAGGAAATAACTCCGTACATATCAAGCTAAGTTTTTACAGGAAGTTTTTGAGTTATGAATCTGAAAAAGCATCGCACAGTATAACTGACTTATTCAAACTTTGAAACCAAATTTCGGAAATTATTGTTTCGTAGTTCCTGAGAAAAATGTGACGAAAATTTTCAAATTGGCTATTATGTAATGAGTGATGAATTTGAATACGCATCACACGATATAGCCGACTTCAATAAACCTTGCAAAAATCCTTGTAATGTAGTTCCTGAAAATGATGCAAATAGATAAAATCACACTAGTACCATACTAAAGACCTCCAAATAAAACAGACAACAAGTACTAAAAATTCAACCCAAAAGAATTCTACCGTTTAAATAGCAAACAATAACACCCTGATAATCAATGAAGAACTTAACTTTCCAGGCAACAATTGGGAGAAGTAAGCAATACATGATTGACATATACTCCTAGATTTTGAGAAAGTTTTCCACAAGGTTCCTCTTTCAAAAACCCTGTACCTACTTCAATTTTATTGGCAAAATTTGCAGCATAAATATATGCATCACTTAATTCCTATCAAACAGGTAGTAATGGAATCAGCTATGTATACTCTATCGTATCCAGAATGAGTTGATGAACATTAACAAGATAACATCAATGGTGGCGACAGACGAAATCGTGTTCGAGCAACTATAAAACGGAATACATCAACTGTCAAGGTTACCTAAGCCGGTTCTGTTTCAGATTTCCTCTCCAGGTTACCTACTACATCTTGATACAGTTCTTGATATTGTAAATAATTTGATCCGTAACCCATCTTTTTGTTTTAAATTTTTTAGTATATAATCTAATTTGTCTAAAGGAACTAGGGTTGAATGGCACCATGCCTAGTCCCGCAAAGATAAAAAAAAACCAGCATCTTTAATTCCTAAAACTGCACATACATGCATAACTTTATAAATTGAAAGGCCACGTGACAAGATGTAACAGGCGTAATCTAAAATCTTATAGTGCAAAATAGGTATATTTAATTTGGAAATCGTTGCATGCAAGGACTATGTTTACCACCGCAAAAATGTGTGTCTTAAGAGCTTGTTATAAGATTCTGTATGTAAATTTACTTGATTTTTCTCAATTGTTTTATTACTACGCAGCAAAAGTTGGTAATTTTAATTTTTTTAATATTTTAATGCAGTTATCTTTATAAATAATAAAACATAAGTCTCAATGTAGGAATGCATATTATGATATACAGTTCTAATAACACATTCATTGGGGGATTAATTTTCGATTGCTTTTGCGTCATGCCATCGATTTGCCATTTTTACAGGGACTCATGTGTTTTGCCTTCGCCTAGTATCCCGCCTAATTTGCATATATTCAAATTAGTTTTGGAAGGATAACCGATCTATAAAAACTTTAGATTCGCGGACATTGTATAGTGCAAAATAAAATTCCTTATCACTTCTTTTAAATTCATTTTTTCAATGGATACTCAGAAAATTTATTTATATTAAATACAAATTAATAATATGAAAATGATTTGTCATTAGAAATATTAATATATTAGTCAAACAATCTTTAATATCAATGCCGTACCGAAAAACTGTTGTTGCGGATAAATACCACGAATGCACATTCATCAAGAGCGAGATTAAAAAAACACTAGAGGCGATCAATACACGAAATTATACACAGAAAGGTAAATATATTTCAATTGTTTGATTTTAAGTAACTTGTTTAAAACCGTTTGTAGCATATATTTGTCTATCATATTAACGTAACAAAACAAGTAATATTTTATCCGGCACAATATGCAAATACTTTTTTGTTAGCGTCCCGGCCTGCCGCCATGTTGAAAGTACCAGTTGATTGAGTTGGAGAAACGAGAACATGCAAGGCCTTTAAAGATAAGGTTACTTTTTTGTAATGCTTTCGCAAATTTTTTGTTCTTCCCTCGCCGAGATTCGAACCCATGCGACTGAGATATCGTGACACCAAATCGCCTGCAGTGTAGCCGACCCGCAAGACCACCCGACCACATCGGCTTCACAAAAATAAAGCTTTCGGTGGCCGTGTGCTACCTTTCCTCGTCAGTTTTAATCTAGCGGCGTACTACAGTACATGATATATAAGGCATGGAGATGTTATTGTTACAGATCAGCTTAATTATCTATTGCGACATTATTTTTTTATTAGATCAGAACATTTTTTGGAGTTAAATTTCTTTTCTTCTTAAATAACAAGATCACAGCAATTTTTTTCCCTGAATCATACTTTCTCTAATTTATGGCTGCATATAGGTAATCCCCAATTTCAAGTATGTAGTATATAAGGCATGGAGATGTTATTGTTACAGATCAGCTAAATTATCTATAGTAAAGGATCCTACAAGTTAATGTTAGATACAGTCACATAAATTAATTATATTTATAAGTACGTCTGAGTCAGTGACAACTCTATAACAAATTTATCCATCGGATCACCAGCAATGATGGTGATACTTGGCTGTGTAAATTATGTATATACAACTCATCTAAACATCAACCTACCAATGTTAGATCTGTAATTTTGCTTTCGCGAATTTTTTGTTCTTCCCTCGCCGGGATTCAAACCCATTCTTCTGAGATATCGTGACACCAAATTACCTTCTCTGTAGCCGTCCCGCTAGAACACACGACCACCTTGGCTTCACAAAAAATAAAGCTTTCGGTGGCCGTTTGTTACCTTACCTCGTCAGTTTTAATCAAGCGGCGTACTACAGTACTGAGTACAGGATATAAGGCATGGAGATGTTATTGTTACAGATCAGCTAAATTATCTATAGTGAAGGATCCTACAAATCAATGTAAGATACAGTCACAGAAAATTATTATACTTATAAGTACGTCTGAGTCAGTGACAACTCTACAACAAATTTATCCATCGGATCACCAGAAATGATGGTGATACATGGCTGTGTGCATTTTGTATATACAATTCGTCTAAAAATCAACCCAACAATGTTAAATCTGTAAATTTGCTTTCAAGCAATTTTCATTGTTCTTCCCTCGCCGGGATAGGAACCCATGCTACTGAGATATCGTGACACCAAATCGCCTGCACTGTGGCCGTCCCGCTAGACCACACGACCACCTGGTCCCAGGAAATATATGGGTGTTCTGTATATGTCTGCACGAGATATTTTAAAAGTTTTCCGGAACCTCAGATTAAAAGTTAAACTGTAAAGGTTTAGTGTATTACTTTTTAAGTTATCAAAATGTTGAATGTTCGAAATGTTTAAATTTGTGGAATTTCAAATCTCAAGAATCTTTCTGTGAGTTTGGATGAATAATTCCTCGTTTTAATTTGTACCAGAAGCACAAGTCCCTCATTCATGTCATTAGTTAAGAGGGATTTCAATGTCCACGATTAAAATCACATAAATGAAGCGCCTTGAAAAAGGGCGTGTCTTCCGCTACCTCCTCCCCCCGAAAAATCTGCATCGTCAATTTTAAATCCTTTTAAGCTGAATATTCACGTTAGTTTTACAGAGGATCCCATGGGACTACAATCTAAGTAGACATCTGAATCACCCAAAATCAACTTAGATTTTCATGAATAATTTGATACTTAAATTTTAACACATTTTTTTAATTTTGTTCTTGACAATTTTTTGTTCATTTAAAAATATAGGAATAACAGAGTTGGTGTATGTGGATTCGATTCTCGCCTTAGAGGCATTCATTTATTTTGGCTGGTGCAAAGAGGGCAGTTTAGCTTAGTGGCCCCACACTGACTCTGTTGTTCATATGTCACTTAAAAAACAGGCGGCCTCGTTGGTTCATTCTCAATTTTTCAACTTTTTAAAATTATAGGCAGTACAGGTAAAAAAAAATTGAATAGATGAGATCAAAGGTAATTAAGAACAAAGGGTTTTTCAATTAGAGTTTGGGTTTTTATGTAGTAATATTTATCATATCATGTTAAAATGTGCAACTCACATGTATTTAATGTAACTAGAACACACCCGTGATATCGAGGGTCCATGACTGAATTAAAGTATATACAGAGTAACTATGCGCAAGCCTTATTTTAGTATTAGTATTGTCATCTGATAAAGTCATGGCGATTATAAGATACACAGTTTCTCTGCTTTCAAATCTTTCTGTTTGAACCCGTCGAACTGGAACTTATCAATTATTGACAATTTTAATTATTTGAAAAACAAAAGGTCCTGGAATGGAGTATTTTTTTTTATCAACAGCATTGTCCTATATTAGTTATAAATAAAGTTGAATTTTTTTATTTCCTGTTTTACTTCATGCCCGCTAACTAATTAAAAACTGTACCTATACGCCTTATTTTTAGTCCAGAATTTTAGTATTCGTATTGTTATCTTAGAAAGTCTTACTGATTAAAATACTACAATAGGTAAAATTTTACAATTTAGTAGTGTCAACCCTGTGACTATGAACCGTGTATATAGCATATTAATACTGGATACACCGTTTGGTGGTGCGCCTATCAGATGCGGAACGTACAGATAAGGAGGTAAAAGGTAACAGGTGAATATACTATTGGTATCGGTATCGGACTCGACTCGGAACTTTTTAATTATTGGCAATATTAATTACGTGGAAAACAAAAGGGCCTGGAGTGGTGTAATTTTTAATGTACACCTTTGTACTATATAAGTTATATATGGAGTTGAATTTTACGTGATGACGGCTGACAAATTGGACCTCGTAATTTTAGTATTATAGATGTTAATCATTTGAAATTATTTTAAAGTTTTTTAACCGTTAATTAAAATGCGAATTGGATAGAAAAATATCACATTTAGTTAATTAAGTAGCAGTTGCAATTTTATTCATGAAGAGATTTGTCAATGAGATGGCGCTTTTTTTTTTGGTGTAATAGATCCTCTTTGTTCACTGTTTTTCTGTTCTTCAAATGGAACAAAAAAAAGTTGAATACGCCTACGTTTCACTAAACAAAGACTATACAGAACAAAATTCACTCAACATATATACACATATTTATATATAAACATAGATTGCCTAACAATGTAATTTTAACACACTATTTAGTATGTAAATATAAGAATGTTTAAAATATTTACAAAATGATGAAAATAAACGCAATATTTCGCTAGACAAACTAGCTTTATCAAGCGTGCATCTATCCAGGTAAAATCGGATGTTGATGATAAGAAACTTTTGCAGCTCAATGTATATGTTGAACTTAGCTGCCTTGAAAATAAGAAAAAAAAATTATAAGAAATTTTGCAGCTCAATGTCTATGTTGAATTTGGATTGAGCTGCCTTACAAATGAAAAAAAAAAAATTGCAGCTCCATGTATATGTTGCTCTTGTATTTAGCTGCCTTAAAAATACATAATTGGATGTTGAAATTAGCAACGTCCATTGGCCGATATTGCGGGATAAAAAGGACGATGCTTTGTTTTTGAATTATTCAAACTATTTTGAACTATTATATATAAACATATATACATAAATATAAACGAGTCTAAATTGAAAACTACGTTCAAACCTATGATTGCGTTGGATAAAAACCGCAATTTTTATACGTGTGCAAATGGAACGCCATGACTGTCTTCTGATGTTGATTACTTTATATGTTCGGTGCTTTATGCATTATGTTCAGTAGTATGTATATTATGTTCAGTAGATATCCTATTATGCTCAGTAGTTAATACATTATGTTTAGTAGTTTTTACATTATATTCGGTGCTTTGGTTATTATGTTCAGTAGTTTCATTATTATATGCAGTGTTATTTTAATTATGTTCGGTACTTCTGACCTTATTCAGTACATTTTTCATTATGTTCAGTACTTTTGACATTATATTCAGTAGGTTCAATATTATTTGCAGTACATTATGGTATACCTTCAGTAGTCCCGGTTTCTTTATATTCAGTAGATTATTCATTATGTTCAGTAAAAGCATCGGTATTATATTCGGTTCGTTAAACTTTATGTTCAGTGGTTTTATCATTATGATGATGTAGTAAAAGTCGGGAAGTCAATAACGGAAATTGTCGGAAAAAACGAACGCGGATATTTTTGACGGACGTTTTATTCATGATCACCTTTACGTGATTGAATGAAAAAAGGAAGAAATGGAAGCAGTATTAAATCGGTGTAGTTTACGTCCTCAAGTTGACATTCTTCACCAGGAAAAAATAACTCCTGACTTAATTGGTAAGTTGTCGCGTCAAGATTTTGCATATTTAGGTATGAACGATTGAAGAAAAATAAGGGAATTAAGAATAGCTTGTGTTCAATTCAGCAGCAATATTTTGACTAAGAATAATAGCAAGTTTTTCATTCCCAAAGAAGCTTTGGAATTCCTGCCTGAAATCGATTTAACTGTTATAGATATTAGTGAGATGTTAAGTGTATCGGAGAGTACAATTTATAGAAATATGAAAATGTATGATTTGAGTAAACTCGAATTTTCTAAAATTTCTGACGAGGATTTAGTTGATGTTGTTGCAAAACAGGTAGTGAAATTTCCTTGCTGTGGAGTGAGTCTTCTAAAGCAGATATTAGCCCAACAAAATATTAAGATTTGTACCATAGATACGTTCCAAAACCCCAGTCCTAAATTGAATATTTTTAAACACTAGTATATTTCTGGACCACTTCCCAGCTTGACGATGTGGATATGATAATTACAGACATTTATAATAGATATGAAAATCACGATATCTGATCCGATCAACATTGATTTAGCCGAAGTTGTTGACATTATTAATATTAAAATCAAATAAAGAGCTGGTGTATACAGATATTACTAGCTAGTCATAGTATGCTTAAAATATGTTCTGAAAGAAGCAAGATCGCTTCATTAATCAAAAACTGATTGACTTATGTGATTGTTGGCCTATCAATGCATTCGAATGGGGAGATGTAGTTGGAACCCCCGTCTCCTTTTTTGACCTGGGTAAGGACCCCCTTTTTAAAATGGCTGGATCCGCCCCTGATCCTTTTTTGATAATTCAACCATTTCAATGGAAGCAAATTCAAGGTATGGACGAAAGACCATTAAAATGTGTTTCACATTTGTTTTTTCTTTCTTTTAATTACCTTATAAAATTGAGAATGGAAATGGGGAATGTGTCAAAGAGACGATAAATACTTATAGTATATTTACTTTTCAAATGTAGGATTCATAAGATTTCAAAAATTTCCCTGTGGAACAAACCCCTCCCCTTTTTGTGCTCTCAATTTCTAACCCTCGTATTAAGCTTTTCCAATCTAATTAAATTAAAAAAAAGCTTTTTAACCGATCTATTCATGTACCGGATCGTCAAATTTATCTATTTAATAAGAAAATCTCTACCGTCAAAGCCATTATAAACATATTTTTTTGTAGGAGTCCAGAGCTTCTTTGGGAATAAAAAGTACTTTTAGTCAAATTAAGTCAAGAGTTATTTTTTCCTGGTGAAAAATGCCAACTAAGGAACGTTAACTACACCGATTTAATACTGCTTCCATTTCTTCCTTTTTTCATTCAATCACGTAAAGGTGTTCATGAATAAAACGTTCGTCCAAAATATCCGCGTTCGTTTTTTTTCGACAATTTCCGTTATTGACTTCCCGACTTTTACTTCATCATCATAATGATAAAACCACTGAACATAAAGTTGAACGAACCGAATATAATACCGATGCTTTTACTGAACATAATGAATAATCTACTGAATATAAAGAAACCGAGACTACTGAAGGTATTACATAATGTACTGCTAATAATATTGAATCTACTGAATATAATGTCGAAACTACTGAACATAATGAACTAGAGGCTCTGAAGAGCAAGTATCGCTCACCTGATTCTACTTGGGTTTTTAAAATCATATAAAAATATATAAATTTTGGCTTTATTCCATTCAGTGGCTCTCTAAAAGAAGTCATTTGTATGCATTTCCCATAGGGTCCTATGTTAAACTAAGTTCCCTGATGGCGGCCATCTTGGATGATTGATCGGCTACAAAGTAACAACACTTGGTCAGCACCTCATAAGGAACATTCATGCCATGTTTGGTTTTATTCCATTCAGTGGTTCTCTTAAATAAGTCATTTGTATGCATTTCCCATAGGGTCCTATGTAAAACTGAGTCCCCCGCTGGCGGCCATCTTGGATAATGGATCAGCTACAAAGTAACAACACTTGGTCAGCACCTCATAAGGAACATTCATGTCATGTTTGGTTTTATTCCATTCAGTGGTTCTCTAAAAGAAGTCATTTGTATGCATTTCCCATAGGGTCCTATATTAATATAAGTCTCCTTCCGGCGGCCATCTTGGATAATGGATCGGCTACAAAGTAACAACACTTGGTCAGCAACACATTAGGAACATTCATGCCATGTTTGATTTTATTGCATCCAGTGGTTCTCTAAAAGAAGTCATTTGAATGCATTTCCCTTAGGGTCCTATGTTAAACTAAGTCCCCCGCTGGCGGCCATCTTGGATGATGGATCGGCTACAAAGTAACAACACTTGGTCAGCACCTCATAAGGAACATTCATGCCATGTTTGGTTTTATTGCATTCAGTGGTTCTCTAAAAGAAGTCATGTGTATGCATTTCCCAAAGGGTCCTATGTCAAACTAAGTCCCCCGCTGGCGGCCATCTTGGATGATTGATCGGCTAAAAAGTAACAACACTTGGTCAGCACCTCATAAGGAACATTCATGCCATGTTTGATTTCATTCCATTCAGAGGTTCTCTAAAAGAAGTCATTTGTATGCATATCCTATAGGGTCCTATGTTCAACTAAGTCCCCCGCTGGCGGCCATCTTGGATGATGGATCGGCTACACAGTAACAACACTTGGTCAGTACCTCATAAGGAACATTCATGCCATGTTTGGTTTCATTACATTCAGCGGTTCTCTAGAAGAAGTTCAAAATGTAAAAAGTTAACGACGACGGACGACGACGGACGACGGACGCCAAGTGGTGAGAATGCTCACTTGGCCCTTCGGGCCAGGTGAGCTAAAAGTGTACTGAAAATAAGGTCAGAAGTACCGAACATAATTTAAATACCACTGCATATAATAATGAAACTACTGAACATAATAACCAAAGCACCGAATATAATGTAAAACTACTAAACATAATGTATTAACTACTGAACATAATAGGATATCTACTGAACATAATATACATACTACTGAACACAATGCATAAAGCACCGAACATATAAAGTAATCAACATCAGAAGACAGTCATGGCGTTCCATACTAAACAGATAAAAATTAACTTGTGGTCACGATGTTATGCCACAAACATACGGTGTCAATATTTTTTTTAGTACACCAGATTCGGATTTCGACAATAAATGTCTCTTCAGTGATGTTGGGGATCGAACGGTATTTGGAAGGCCGTATAAAAAGTATCCTCAATTTTAGATTACATTTATATATATAAATTTTAGTTTACATTTATATAACTTTTTTATTTTGTTCTTATTTTGTGGAAAGTTTCTAAAAACTATGAATTTTTTTTTGTTAAAAAAAGAAGCAAATTCTATTACATGTCATGAAGCAGAAGTAGTAAACAATCCACATTATTCAAATGCCAAAAAAAAAAAACACAACAAAAAAAAAACATTGTTTGAAAATGAGCTAAATAGTAATCAAAGTACTGAAGTACTAAACATCGGATGACCTCACGTTTTGTTAGAATATTGATAAATGAGAGGTTTTTATATAATACCTGCCAGACAGATATGTCCACCTTACAATATAGTACATATAATATAATTTTCTATCATATCTGAGATACTGACTTAGGAAACTAAACTTTGTGAATTATCAACGACCACGTGGAAAATGATTAGATTGGCATTATGGCCATATAGTTTCACACATACACAAATCGTTAGCGTATTACTAATAATAGAGAATCAACATAACAAACAATTCTTTGAGTAGTCACTCACTGGACTATGAAAAAGAGGTTCAAGACAATCATATTAAAACAGATAAATTGTAACATTGGGGCAAAATATACAAGATTAACAGCAAACTCATAAATCGAAAATAAACTTACTATGCCATGACTAAAACTGTAAAAGACATAGAGACAAATAATAGTTAACTAGAAACAACATAGCAAACTAAAGACTGAGCAACACGAACCCCACCAAAACTTCTGGGTGACCTCATGTGCTCCAGATGGGTAAGCTGATCCTGCTCTACAAATAGCATTTATAAACAATGTTTGTACATGTAGTATCCTGGCCTTCTATTTTCTGAAACATATAGGATTATTTTTACTTTGTTCTGGATTTACTTTGGATACCACTGATTTTAGCAATGAGAACATTTTGCACCGTACATATAGAACACGATTACCATATGAATGTCGGTCCTTAGTAAGAAGCAGAGCTTGTAATTGTTTGGTGTATAGCTTGATTTTCAGTTTTTACATTGATGTGACCATTAGTTTTCTTGTTTAAATTATTTAACATTTGTCATTTCATGGCCATTTCTAACTGATACATGTATAGTTTTTTTTCTGATAGTAAAACTGTTGTATGGTAAGCTTTATTTGTTTTTCATCATTTTGTCTAGAGCTGGTGTCTGATTACCGATCATACCTCCCTTTTCGTTTCATTTTTATGAATAATGACAACAGTTAGGTTTTAATTTTCATTTATGTATGTACATGTCACAATATAAAACAGAATTTGTATACTCTCATTCTATCATTAATATTGGTCATCGTTGGCATATATAATTTATCTTTAAATTTATCTATTGTACCATTGTTTTGTTGTGTATAATTTTCGAAAAGAAAAATATAATGGCAAGACCTGCACCAGGCGGTGACTTCCTATTTATCAAACTTTTTAAATTAGGTATTCTCATTTAGCCAACTTGTTAACTATTAGGTTGTTTGTTAAGCAATGATTATGTGTCTTTCTAAAATTTGACAGTAAATATGGTCCTGCATGTTTTTATATTATCTAAAAAATATACATAAAATAGGCGATAGTAAACGCAACAGTAGTATACCGCTGTTCAAAACTCATAAATCCATGGACAATAAACATAATCGAGGTAACAAACTAAAACCGTGGGAAATTCATTAAATATAAGAGGAGAACACCGACACAAAAAGAAAATTTAACACACACAGAAACGGACCAAGCAGCAGACAAAATCCCCCGAGAATAACAAATATAACATCAAAACCAAATACAAATACACGTCTTATCGCAATGTGAATTATAAAACAAACGACGCAACCTTAAAATGTAACACACAGAAACGAACAATAATATAACAATGGCCATATTCCTGAATTGGTATACTAAGTAGGACATTTTTAAAGGAAAAAATGGAAGGTTGAACCTGGTTTTGTGGCATGCCAAACCTCGCACTTTAATGGCAATGTTAAATATAACATTGAAATGACAACATAATATTACAGGATTACAATACAAATAAATAGGAGAACGTATTAGACAAAGAAACACATGATTAATAGATAACAAAAAGCATCAGGTTTTAAATTCAATACGCCAAAAACTCGCCTCGTCCACACAAGACTCACTAGTGACTCCCAGATATAAAAGATCGAAAGTGAAAAAAAGTACAAAGATGTACAGCACTGAAAATCAAAAGTTTAAAAAGTTTGTGTCAAATACGGCTATGTTTTTATTCTTGGGATAAGAACATCTTTATTATTTAGAACAATTAATGCTATTGCAAACGGTAAATTTTATCAAATGAATATAAAAGATATATATAATGAAACTGAAGTATTAACTAATTACAGAAAACAAAACCCGAATACATAATGCAAAGACCAACACAGAATAGACACACTCGACTCAGTCAAGGCCTCAACGCAATAAATCATAAAAATGACGTCACATAGTATCTCATTAAAGCTGGTGATTTGTGCATCTTCTGTCTGGTACTATTATATAGTGCGTAGAACAATACTTCTTCAACTTGGTGAGGAGGTACTTAAGGAAGTTCTGATGCTGATGAAGTAATGGGTCGTTCGTTCTTATATTCTTCGGTCAAGTCTGTACTTTTTGCCATATGCGCTGGTAAAAGTGGAATAAACAGCCTTTGATAGTAGAAGTAGGACATTCATACTTCCCCCATAAAATGTTAATATAAAAATATTACCGATGTGTAGGTTTCTTCTGTATAAATGAAATATAACAAGTTTACTATGTGGTCATTTGTTATGATTTATAGCGTTGATGCCTATACTGAGTCGAGTGTGTCTATTCTGTGTTGGTCTTTGCATTGTGTATTCGGGTTTTGTTTTCTGTAATTAGTTAATACGTCAGTTTCATTATATATATATTTTATTACTAAGGACCGACACATTCACATAGGTAATCGTGTTCTATATGTACGGTGCAAAATGTTCTCATTGCTAAAATCAGTGGTATCCAAAGTAGATCCGGAACAGTTTAAAAAAAAATCCTATATGTTTCAGAAAATAGAAGACCAGGATACTACATGTACAAACATTGTTTATAAATGCTATTTGTAGAGCAGGATCTGCTTACCCATCCAGAGCACATGAGGTCACCCAGAAGTTTTGGTGGGGTTCGTGTTGCTCAGTCTTTAGTTTTCTATGTTGTCTCTAGTTTACTATTATTTGTCTCTATGTCTTTTTCAGTTTTAGTCATGGCATTGTAAGTTTATTTTCGATTTATGAGTTTGCTGTTAATCTTGTATTTTTTGCCCCAATGTTACAATTTATCTGTTTTAATATGATTGTCTGGAACCTCTTTTTCATAGTCCAGTGAGTGACTACTCAAAGAATTGTTTGCTATGTTGATTCTCTATTATTAGTAATACGCTAACGATTTGTGTATGTGAGAAACTATATGGTCATAATGCCAATCTAATCATTTGACCACGTGGACGTTGATAATTTACAAAGTTAAGTTTCTTAGCTCAAGTCAGTATCTCAGATATGATAGAAAATTATATCATATGTACTATATTGTAAGGTGAGCATATCTGTCTGTCAGGTATTATATAAAAACCTCTCATTTATCAATAATCTAACATAACTTGAGGTCATACGAAGTTCAGTACTTCAGTACTTTGATTACTAATTAGCTCGTTTTCAAACAATGTTTGTTTTTTGTTGTGTTTTTTTGTATTTGAATAATGTGGATTGTTTTCTACTTCTGCTTTATTACATGTTTTAGAATTTGCTTCTATTTTTTTATCCAAAAAAAAACCCCTCATAGTTTATAGAAACTTTCCACAAAATAAGAATAAAATAAAAAATAGTTACTTATAGTTTACACAAGGTCACTAGAGTATAGCTCGTTCAAGAAGTGCTTTCTTCGTTATCATGCCTAAATACCATTATTCCATTCAGTTTTTCATTTTCTTTTGCAGTTTACAGTTTAAGAGGAGAAGCGATAACTAAAAAAAGTAAAATACTGAACCATCTTTTGTTCTTTAACCTCACTTTCCATTTCGAAGAGCAAAAGTTCAAATAAATAAGACACTACATGTACATGTAGGTCTCTACAAAATATTGTTTATATCAACGTGTAGCTAAATGAAATTTTTCAGAGTATATGCTGCTAGATGATGCTACAAAAAAAGTAAAGTAACATAAATACCAAAGTTCAAAAGACAATCAATGTCACCTGACTATAATATATGTTTGTTAATCTCAATTATAAATCCGCGTATTATCTTGATTTAAAGACTATCAAACGCCCCCATCCGCTTCAACCCGGCCCGATCAAAGCTATCTTCAGATTTTCTCAGCTGGGATGTCATTGCTACTGTCTTAAGTGTTAAAATAAGGCAAGATGGATAAAAAAGACACACATACATATATAAATATATATATATATATAAATTAATTGAATTTCACCTGTAGTAATAATAGTAAGATATCAAATTAGAACTATCATTAATTTTGTATTATAATACAGATCATAAATAATATTTGTTTAATATTTATATAATACTCAAAAACTTAAAACTATGATAAAAACAGAAAAAAACCAAGAATGTGTCCCCAGTACACGGATGCCACACTCGCACTATCATTTTTTTTAATGTTTAGTTGACCGTAAAATTCGTATAAAAACTCTAATTTGGCATTAAATTTAGATAGATCATAACATGTGTACTAAGTTTCAAGTTGATTTGACTTCAACTTTGCCAAAAACTACCTTGAGCAAAACTTTAACCAGAAGCGGTACTGACGTTCGAACGGACGGGCGGACGCACAGACCAGAAAACATACAGTCCCTATACTATCGTAGGTGGGGCATAAAATGTAACTACGTTTTAAATGTATTTTAAATATTCGTAAATAATGACAATTTTATAAATACAGTCAATTGGTAAAAATTATTAATATTATTTTTTGAAAGTTAAGGAAAACGTGCCACAGTTTCATACTTTACGGAGTTTATAGTCCCCGAGGGTATCATCAGCTCAGTAGTCAGTGCTTCGGTACTGACATGATTTAACAAACTTTACTAAAATTGTCTGTTTATAAATTTTGAAATTATTATGAAACTAAGGTTTCAACTCCCTCAGGCAAAGTTGGCTTTAGAAGAATTTGGCTATATATTTTTGGTATTTTTGACATATAGCTCTTCAACGATTTTCGGTACTTTTACATCTTCGGATTTCAAATGTTTGGCTTTGAGCGTTCCTGATGAAGGTAAATCCAGAAAAGCGCTTCGGACGCAATAAATTATAAAAGTGTTGTTTTCCATTTTTTACATCACTGGGCTGATACCTTTGCTGGTGGACTATCAGTCCCCGAGGGTATCATCAGCTCAGTAGTCAGTGCTTCGGTATACTGACATGATTTAACAAACTTTACTATAATTGTCTGTTTATAAATTTTGAAATTATTATGAAACTAAGGTTTCAACTCCCTCAGGCAAAGTTGGCTTTAGACGAATTTGGCTATTTATTTTTGGTATTTTTGACATATAGCTCTTCAACGATTTTCAGTACTTATACATCTTCGGATTTCAAATGTTTGGCTTTGAGCGTTCCTTATGAAGGTAAATCCAGAAAAGCGCTTCGGACGCAATAAATTATAAAACGTGTTGTTTTCCATGTTTTACATCACTGGGTCGATACCTCTGCTGGTGGACTATCAGTCCCCGAGGGTATCATCAGCTCAGTAGTCAGTGCTTCGGTACTGACATGATTTAACAAACTTTACTAAAATTGTCTGTTTATAAATTTTGAAATTATTATGAAACTAAGGTTTCAACTCCCTCAGGCAAAGTTGGCTTTAGACGAATTTGGCTATATATTTTTGGTATTTTTGACATATAGCTCTTCAACGATTTTCGGTACTTATACATCTTCGGATTTCAAATGTTTGGCTTTGAGCGTTCCTGATGAAGGTAAATCCAGAAAAGTGCTTCGGACGCAATAAATTATAAAACGTGTTGTTTTCCATTTTTTACAGAAAAATCTTGACTTACATATATAGCTCAACATGCAGACTTCGTATACGTTTAGGTATTTCACGTCCATTCTCTTACAGGAAATATTCTTTATAAAGCACAAAGGTGTCAGTATTCATCTCAGAAACTAACAAAACCTTTGAATAGACTATTATAAGAAGGGATATAGTTACGATACTGTTGTCAGGTCATTAAAGATTGCATATTTTGGCGTTAAAGTTTGATACACTTATAGGGTCTTTGCATCGGAAATAAACACATTTAATCAAAAACCAGTTGTTGGCATGACAGGAGTTAATGTTTTTGTCATATATGTTATGATGGTATGATACTAAACCCCTAACGGGAAGGATTGTGCCCATATAACTTCCAGTCAGTTTAATTGAGTCTGGAGCTGGCATGTTAGTTAACTGCTAGTAGTCTGTTGTTATTTATGTATTATTGTCATTTTGTTTATTTTCTTTGGTTACATCTTTTGACATCAGACTCGGACTTCTCTTGAACTGAATTTTAATGTGCGTATTGTTATGCGTTTACTTTTCTACATTGGCTAGAGGTATAGGGAGAAGGTTGAGATCTCACAAACATGTTTAACCCCGCCGCATTTTTGCGCCAGTCCCAAGTCAGGAGCCTCTGGCCTTTGTTAGTCTTGTATTATTTTAATTTTAGTTTCTTGTGTACAATTTGGAAATAAGTATGGCGTTCATTATCACTGAACTAGTATATATTTGTTTAGGGGCCAGCTGAAGGACGCCTCCGGGTGCGGGAATTTCTCACTACATTGAAGACCTGTTGGTGACCTTCTGCTGTTGTTTTTTTTCTTTGGTCGGGTTGTTGTCTCTTTGACACATACCCCATTTTCATTCTCAATTTTATTCTATAAAATTAAAAACATATTTACGATTGTAGCGAGACTAAAAACTTTACGTTACATCCAATTTAATGATGAACAAGCAATCCACCCCCCCCCCCCCAAAAAAAAAACGAATCCGCCACCTAGCTGCATGTTATAAAAAAGTTGATTGATTAAACACTTTGTACAGACATCGTTGTTTAAAAATAAGAAAAAAATTAACGTCACCTTTAAACGCCACATTTCGGCTATTTCTGGTCGCCCAGTTTTTATTGGTAGAGGTAGCCGGAGTGCCCGGAGAAAACCTCACAATAACCTTTGATAGGAAAATTGACAGTCCAAATCAACTAATATTGGAGTAAAAAAAAACCGAACGGGCGAAGTTCGCCCTTAACCCTCAGTGTTGACGGTCTATAGCTAGGGATTACAGTAGAAGAACTACTTAGACTTTTGGAAAACGAGGTCCCTGATGAAAAAAGAAAGGTTTCTGGGACATATATTGTTTTATTTTTTGCAATGTAAATTTTAAATCAGTGTTTTAAAGTCAAAACAGATAATCACGATTTTTTTTGTAGTTTCTACCAAAAAGAAATCATGTATTTAAGAATATTCCGATAAATGAAATCTGATTTGAATAAGTTTTAGACTCAATGAAATTCATTTTTCGAAATTGGCATATGCATTCCTATGAAGGGACTCTTTGTGTATCGAATTTATTGAAGATAGGAAATTAAAGAGAACCGTTGTTTCTGTTTATTGATCATTTTAAACTTATGTACTAACATCTTCCTCGGTTCTCTTTCTCTAAACATATCTTTAAGGAAAGAAAAGCAATTAACCTTTATGCAATAACACCGATTTGAAAGTACAATATGTCAAAGTATTATTAAATCGTCACTGATTGCAAAAAAAAATAAATATGAATAAATTTAACAAAAACGATAGAAAAAAACCAATTAAATCGCAAATAATGTAACAATTTAAAAGGAGGAAGCCTAAATAAAAAAATTTAAAACGTACCAACCTCTTACTACTTACAGGCTCATTTCCCCCTTTCTTTACTCTGCAAGAAAATTCCTAGGAGCCGTGGATTGCGGAATATCGTTTGTATATTTCTAAAACGTTCACGTAAATTGATGGCGTCATGTGTACATATTTATATATTTTTACATTCAATGTAAATTGTTGTTCTATATATTATTGAAAGATGAGACTAAAATAAAATATTGAATTGAATTGAATTGTGTCAAAACAGTAATTGGCCAATCTGATCAGTATATTGAATTTAATCTGTACGGCTTGTGTGACCCCTTAATCAGGGTGACCCAAGCCGTGCAGATTAAATCCTATATACCGATTTGCTTGGTCAATAACTATAACTAAACATACATATACGATTAAAAGATTTTCAAATCCAATTATAAATCATTTATATATGAATTAGATAAAAAAATACCTTCTTATTAAACTTGATGCACAATACCAAATGTCATAAGTCGGTCTCCAAAGTTCTCCACCCAGATAGCTACAGTAACTTCTTGCAACGGACCAATCTGTTTTATATTGACTCTTAAATCGCCAACCGTTACAATCTTCTGTGTAAGCAAAAGTAGCTGTAATATAACGTACAAATATTAAATTCTAATCAGTACATGTACACTGTACCACTGAAGGTTTAGTGTCCGATTTGGTTTTCAGTTTTCAATCAAATAACTCTTATTATTTCATATCGGTTGAGAATAAGATTCTCTTATTGGATACAAAAGGGGTCATATGACATTCATTATTCTTCAGTAATAAATTCCATCGGCCATTAACAGAACAAAACGGACCAGAAAACCGGTCGTTAACGAACTTTTACATACTAATGATCGGTGGGGTGTGGTTTCCGTCTGATAATGACCGTTGGGACGTGGTTTCCGTCTGATAATGAGCGTTTGGGCGTGGTTTCTCTGTTAATGACCGGTGCGGCGTGATTTCTCTGTTTAGAGAGATGTACCTTTTATAAAACATGTTCCTATTTTTCCGACGTAGTCGGTATAGTTTCGGTTTGTGCCCTGTGAACTTAAGGACGCTTAACTATGTCAACAGAACACGCATGCTCGAAAATCCTTTCTGTGATTGGACAAAATGCTGTCATGGTGGGTGATTTGGTTGTGTTTACATAAACGTCTCGAAAATTATATCGTGATGGAAAGCAAGTGAAAAACTATAAATACTTGAACTTGATCTTACAAAGATTTATATTTTTATTAAAATAATTGTTTCTCCAAATGCTCTTTGCATTCATGACAGCTATTTATTCGGGACAGTTATATAATTTTAATGTAAACTTTGTTGTACATCACTTTTAGAACGCACCTACGCATGTTAGATTTCCGCGGGGTTTTGGTGAGTGTAAACAGAAAGATATTAATTATACTACCAATAGTTTCTAGCTTTGTTAACCATGAATTAAGTTTAATGTAAACAGTAGTAAATGTATATTTGTTTCTTAAGCTTGTTATTTGCACTGGATTTTTTGGCAAATAACATTTTTAGGTGTCATCACAATATTCTTATATATTATTGAGGTCCTGCATCATTAAGTCATTGTGCTTCTGAAGGTCATTGAAATGATAGTTTTAAACATAAACTGAAATTTAAATACGTCGGATATCTTTTTTTTAAAGATAGTTCTTGTTAATATTATATTTAAGTTGTTGAATTGTTTATTATATGTTTTTGTTAATTATAAAATTAAAGAGAACTCGATTAAGTATTTAAGTATTCGAAAAATTATTCAGGAATAACCTTTATGTTTTGATTTATATTATTGATATACATCAACACATCATATTTTTCCAGATTCGTTTTTCGAATTGCTTTATTTAGGTGTTGAGAACCTTTGGTGACCCCACATACTCAGTGTCTTTAACAAGTACATAGTGAGCAGTGATTGTTACCGACAAACGTTCACCTAATTTGTCCCAGTCAATGGGATAATTTAGGTCGTCAATCAAAGGCCAGGACCACACTGTTTTGAATATGATTCTATATACTGAAAAGTGCACTAAAATGAATGGCAGTATTACTACGACTGTTACTCTTTGCAATAGAAATCTTACAACTACTCGAGTTCGCTTTAGGCATTTTGAGTTTATGAGAATTTTCCAAAACATGGTTTCTCATTGAAATAAACATAATAGTTCTTGAAAAAACTGGTCATTATCGTAATACATGGACTGCCCGTAGGACGGTGGTATTGACTGCGACAGCGATAATGACCTCGCCTTTGGCTCAGTCATTATTACTATCTTAGTCAATACCACTGTCATGTGGGCAGTCCATGTATCACGATAATGACAAGTTGTTCAAGAACTATTATATAATTTTAAAAGTACATATCAGTTTTTTTATTCACAATTGGCCATCTTATATTTTTTGATAAATGTTTAAAAAAAAATATTATCGTTTTTTTAGTAGCTTTTCTGTGTCGGGATTCATTAAAGTTCTTTGCGCACTGTATAAGGCATACGTAGTAACCAGAGGTGCTTTGGTTAGGTATTCAACTTTTCTTCGATTACAATTGCATTATTTATAACATTAAATCACAATAAATATTAAAATTGAACTTACTTTGTATGCAAAGAACTCCAAATGCCAATACAATCATAGTCTTCTGGAATTATGAAAGGAAAGAATAGTTATACTCTCAGCTTTTAAAAGTACTTTATTAAGAAAAATTGAAAATTCATACACTCCTAATAAATGTACGAGAGAATAAGAAGAGGATGTATAATTCAGTCAACAATCAATGATGTGATAAGTAGTATACCATAAAATTGAGAATGAAAATGGGAAATGTGTCAAAGAGAAAACAACCCGACCAAAGAGCCGACAATAGCAGACGGCTACAAATGGGTCTTGAACGCAGCGAGGAAAATGCCGCACCAGGAAATGGGCACCAACTGGTCCCTAATAAAAATATTTATGATTTCAATGAAAATGGACGCCATAATAAACTCCAAAACATACATATGAACCAAAATTTAAAAACATACAAGAAGTACAAAGGCTAGAGGAATTAAACTTAAAAAATTCAGACTTCACTTTTTACTTCGTCAATTGAAACATATACTGTACACTGGGGTAAAGCTGATGACCGTAACTACATTTACGGTAAAAAAAAAAAATACGTCAGTATCTGTACTGTCTGTTAAAGTGTTTCTTTCTCATATTCTTTACAAAGCATACATTGGTACGATGTAGATCTATAAAAGATTCACACGGAAATCACAAATTACTATCGAGAAATGTGTACGAAACAGGAAATTGGATGAAATCTGTAGGAGATATGTGGAGCACTGGCTCATCACATGTAAAACGATAGGTTACTCAGGTATCTTATTGTAAAGATTGTTGCCAATCTTTAATTTAAATACAATATCTTTGGTTTCTGGATATTAAATAATGACTAAACAACTTTTAAAAGTATAAGAGATTATTATTATCAATAATAATAAATACAGGCAAATGAAATACAATAGATTAAAACGTTTGAATGAGTTTTTTTGTGTATGCAAAATTACCTCTTGGAATCTTTGAAGATCTGTTTAAATTCGTTTCGTTATAAGAAAGATCCGGTTTTTATAGACCTAAGCACGCCTTATCCTTGCGTGTAATAATATAGTCCGTTGCCGGTCAAGGTTAAATGTGTTTATAAAAGTTATCGAGAATGCAAACATAGAATTATACTGAAGGAATGGACAATTTCATCCGACTTTACGCCAAATTACGAATATAAAGCAGGTAAAATGCAGTTACTAATGAAATGTAGTATTAATAACAACTGGAAAACAATTGATGTTTCCCGAATGCCACATGTTGGCGGAATTTCGTAACGCAAAATAGGAAACTGTCAATTTTGCCGGGAACAATATTTTCGGCTAATCAAAACTATGAAACTACAATTAACGTTCATAACACTGCCCTCCGTCAAATTAAATTTCGTCTCGAAATTACAAAAAATATTAAAAGTGATATTTTCTCAAATTAAAATAAAGCGATTTTTACAAGCACCTGCCGTGGAGCTTATGAATACATGTATACAAGTAAATTGCAAATTTTATATATGCATATAAATATTTCCGGTCATGTCTCGATTAATTGGATATCAGGATATCACGACACGTATTATTGGTTATGTTAACAATTATATCAATGAAAATAAACACAATTTATATACAAATAAATGTCAAGTATGAAGAAAGTTAAAAATGTTCACATCTTCTTTTTGGCATCACAACCACACTTCGTATCCTTTTGTTAGGTTCCTGGTAACTCCTCTTTCTATCCTTTCTTCTTTCTTCCTTCTCGCTCGTCTGGTTGACCTTATTTTTCTGGTTTTGTACATGTAGTTCTGCTTTAGTTTGGTTAAGTTCAGATTTTAAATTCTTTTTGGTTTCTTCCATCTTATTTAAATAATTTTCAAAATGATTTCTTTCTTAAACTAAAGTGTCTGTTAGATTTAAAATCTCTTCTTTAAGAGTAAAAATAGTTTTATCTTCTTCTGTACATGTCATTTCAACAATCACCACTTCCTCTGAATATTCAGGTACAGGTTCAATATTCTCTTCTAAAGGTATGTTACTGGGTTGAACAGAAGTATATTCTATTGGTATGAGTTGACCATTGGGACTTATGTCCAACTCAAATTTCTTATCGGACTCTATACAATAAGCTTTATCGGATAAAATTGTATGACAGGAATTAACAGCACTAATATGCTTAGGGAAAGAGCTTAAATGTTTCTCCCATTTAAATTTGTTGATGGCTCTAAATTTACATAAAACACAAAAATATGGTACATCATTCTCTGGTAAATGTCTTTTTAGAAAATGATCCACAGCATTTTTCCTTTTTCCTTTAAATTTACAAAGGGAACACTGTAGGAAAACCATTTTACTGAAAATACATAAAATTAACAAAATTTTTATAAATCTTAAGCTATATTTCTATTATCATATCAACTTATAGTACATGTACATGTACAAGCTGATTAGTATTTTATGAAACTCTTGTCAATCAGAAGTACAGGACTTAAGTCTGTCAAAATGAACTATTTCAATTTTATTCTTATAAGATATTTCATATACCACAGGACTTAACACTTTTGTAACCTTATATGGACCAACCCAAGGTGACTTAAATTTTTTGTTAATGTTTTTATCAAATTTATAGACAAGGGACCCAACTTTATATTGACTGTGGAAAATCCTAGTATCGTGATCACGCTTCTGTCGTGCTGCGTATGATTTCAAGTGATTGCGTGCAATACTGTAAACTTCCATCATCTTAGCTCGTAATCTGGTGATATACTGATCCTCGTTGTCGTAATCTTTTTCCTTTGGAAAAGGAAATAAAATGGAACTGGAAATGTTGATTTCCCTTCCCAGCATCATGAAATTAGGTGTGTGTCCAGTTGCAGGATATGGACTACTTCTATAGGCTGATAAAAGAAGATTTATATACAAATCCCAATTATTAGCATTAGAATTTATGAAACTTTTTATCATTCCAGCTAATGTTCTATTAAATCTTTCTATCATTCCATTTGATGATGGATGATAGGCTGTGGTCCTAGTCTTGGAACATTTCTAGTAGTTTACATACTTCTGCAAACAACTGGCTCTCAAAATTCCTTCCCTGGTCAGTATGGATCTCCAGTGGTGCTCCAAATCTGGCTATAAATTCCTGAACCAATTTCTCTGCTATAATTTCAGCATTTTGACGAGGAATTGGGTAGACTTCCATCCATCTAGTAAAATAGTCGCCTTGTCACACTATATCTCTGTTGGGTTTGGTCTAACTTTTTAGAGGCATAAGCTATGACTTTTTCTTTTCCATCTTGTATCTGCTGAAGGACACCACCTATACCAATGTTTGAAGCATCTGTGTCCAAAATGAATTTTCCATCTGGCTTTGGATATGCAAGTATAGGGGCTGTACATAGTGCTGTCCGAAGTAGGTCAAAACTCTTTTGTACTGCATCTGTCCATTCAAAAATTGTATCTTTCCTAGTCAAATGACTCAATGGGGCTGCAATATTACTGAATCCTCTGATAAATTGTCTATAATAATTACAGAGTCACAGAAATTGTTGTATTTCTTTGGTGTTGCTAGGTGTTTTCCAATTTTGAACTCTTTCTATTATCTGTGGGTTAGGTTTTACTCCATGCTTACCAACTATATGCCCTAAATACAAAATTTCATCCTTAATCAAATCACATTTGGATGGTTTTAACTTTAGTCCTGCTTTCTTAAATCTATTCAGAACTTCCCCTAGGTGTTGAAAATGTTCATCTATATCAGAACTAAAGATAATGATGTCGTCTAGATAAATCAATAAGGTTTGCCATTGTAATCCACGGAAAATGAGTTCCATGCACCGTTGGAATGTAGCTGGCGCATTACATAATCCAAATGGCATCTTGGTATACTCGAACAACCCATATTTGGTGATGAATGCTGTTTTTTGGAATATCATTTTCTTCAACCTGCAGCTGCCAGTAACCACTCTGTAAATCGAAACAGGAGAATACGGAAGCTGAGTGAAGACAATCGATGCACATATCTATTCTCGGAATCGGGTAGGCGCATTTAATTGTTAGATCGTTCAAAAATCTGTAATCAAGACACCACCCAACAGTTTGATCTTCCTTCCGTACCAGGACAACATTTGATGCCCAAGGTGATGTGGAAGGTCTGATGACTCCGTTATCCAACTGGTCTTTTAAATTTTTCATCTCTTCACCTTCAAATCTAATGGGAGTACGTCGTAATGGCTGTCTTATTGGTGCTGCTCCAGCAGTATCAATGTTATGCTTTACAAGGGCACATGTACCTAATTCTGTTCTATTCGAAGCAAATGCGTCCTTATTTGTCAGCAATAGATCTCTTAATTTCTGACGATTAATTTCATCTGTAAGATTCTTTGAGCTCCTTTCATACAGATCCTGCAAAAAGTCTGGCATCATTTGAATATCGACCTTATTCATCTGGTTACCATCATTTTCTGCACCACTGATCTTCCGTATATCTGAGCTTTCAGTCCATGACTCTGGAATTTTAACTGCTTCCTTATTTCCTTGATCTGTCAAAAAATCTTGAAGAGTTACACTGTGTTTACTATGTATACTGCAACTTTTGGTTGATGTACCACATCTATTAATCTTCTTTTCTTCAAGGTCAATGACTTCTGATATATCTTGAACAGGATGAAGCTCCCCTAGCAGATAATTTTTTCTCAATTTGACAGGGTGTTCATCAAGGTTGATTAATCTAACAGGTAATTTACAACTGTGAGCATCGACTAATGTCCTTGCTACCATAATTTTTCTACTATCTTCAACAACTGGTTCAAGTATAGAATACCGGCTGGACAATCCTTCTATGTCATAACCCTCTCCAGCAATAATTATCTCAGAATTGGCTGGTATGGTAATTGCTTCTTTTATCCTAACTCTGGCTATACCATCTATTTGTCTTGTGGTTTGGCATTCTATCCATTCACCATTTAATTGGAGTCCCCTCTTGCAGTTGATAGTTATGTCCTTTTCATCAATCAGGTCACATCCTAACAATACATTATCTCCAATTGGGGCTACATACATGGGCCATGTGAAAATCTCATTTCCTAGTTTCATCTCTATCTGTGCTATTCCCCTTGTTGTCATATGCTTCCCAGCCTCTGCAACCACTAAATTCCTTGTTGCCTTCTTCAGTTCTGGTCGCATGTCTTTTGGAATTTTAGAATACAGTTCCTCACTCAAAACTGTCACCTCCGCTCCAGTGTCAATAACTGCCTTGGTTTCAACCTTGTTAATGACCAAAGGAACAGTAATGGTAGCTGCCCTCACCCGATCAATGACGATATTTTTCCCTATTGCCTGACTCGGTTCAGCACTACCAATTACATCACTAGGTGTACTCTTCTGTAATTCATCAAATCCCTCAAACAACAAATTCAAGCTCAGATCATGAGTCAATGCATCAAATTCATCTCCACATGGTCCATTCCTGGTAGTTATATCCTTAACTTCAATAATTTTATCAATGGCTGCCACCAGTGTAAAGATTGTTGCCAATCTTTAATTTAAAAACAATATCTTTGGTTTTTGGATATTAAATAATGACTAAACAACTTTTAAAAGTATAAGAGATTATTATTATCAATAATAATAAATACAGGTAAATGAAATACAATAGATTAAAACGTTTGAATGAGTTTTTTGTGTATGCAAAATTACCTCTTGGAATCTTTGAAGATCTGTTTAAATTCGTTTCGTTATAAGAAAGATCCGGTTTTTATAGACCTAAGCTCGCCTTATCCTTGCGTGTAATAATATAGTCCGTTGCCGGTCAAGGTTAAATGTGTTTATAAAAGTTATCGAGAATGTAAACATAGAATTATACTGAAGGAATGGACAATTTCATCCGACTTTACGCCAAATTACGAATATAAAGCAGGTAAAATGCAGTTACTAATGAAATGTAGTATTAATAACAACTGGAAAACAATTGATGTTTCCCGAATGCCACATGTTGGCGGAATTTCGTAACGCAAAATAGGAAACTGTCAATTTTGCCGGGAACAATATTTTCGGCTAAACAAAACTATGAAACTACAATTAACGTTCATAACACTTATTAATAACATGCACTTATTCTTCAATTTATCTATTCATCGGCATGTTGATCACAGACACAGCCTATACTTACAGTGTCCTCACTTTGCAACCTTACAGGCTAATCTCGAAGAAACGATTTGCACACTTAACATATATCTAAAAAGAAACAAATGTGTAAACAAATGATTGGTCATCCGAGAAAAGGACTGCCAAGATAGTTGTTTTGGTCAGGACTGCCTGAGAACTCAGATACTAATTTTGTGACTAATAAATAATGGATTTAATTCATTATTACATACATTTATAATACGTAACATGTTGCCAAGGCACACATTACCATTTCGGAGGTGAAAAGGGATGACGATGGGAAATTTGCCGCAAAACTAACATGACTGTATTCGCATGGAATTAAAGCTGTCAAATATTTTACAAAGGACGCTTCTGTGAAGAAGTGATTCAAGAATTCACCTAACTCCTATCCGGATAAGTACAAACATTTTATAACTTTTCAAACCGAAGTTGTCTGGGGCCTTGTTCAAACAATTAATTGGGCATATAACTTTCATAGTGTCATGTTTAAACCATCGTAAGAATATCAAACAAAGCATTTTCAATAAGGGACGACATCAAAAGTTCAATGTAGGATAAACAAACTTAATTCACATAGTTTTTGCACTGATCCCCCCCTCCTAACTTAATTTGGGAAAAAACGATTTACCTAGAGGGATATATGTAAAATCGATTTTAAATTAACAAGACTTGCAGCATTGCTACCCCACCCCCAAACTATTTGATTTTTTTTTTTTTATCCTACATCGATCTTTTGATGTCGTCCCTAACTTGAATTTGTCTTCTTGAAATTGCGTCTGAAACTATCAAATCTTAAACTTGATGTCCACCTCCCAAACTCAAGAATTAAGAACATATCTGGATAAAACACGTGCAACTATCATAAACAATATAAAAGAAGTAGAGATAACTATAGCAAATGACAGCAGAAATAATATAAACACTTTTAATACACACAAAAAAGTATCAAAGAAAAAGAAATCACCCAAATAATAACATTAAAACTTACATTGGTCATCTCTAGATCGAAGCAAACTCATGACAAATGTATTCATTAGCAAATACCACCACTCGTAATGTAGATTTCTAAAAAAATCTGCAAATGAGAAACGGAAAATAATGTATGAACAATGTATCAAACGCTTTACGGAGCTTCCTTAGAAAAGATGTTCAAATAATTTAACAAGGCCGAAAATGTAAGTCCACTTCGTTTTCAACTACTAGTATTATCTCCCGATAAATGAAGAGTTTTACACATTTGTTTGTATTTTGGTTTTTGGAGAATACTATAGTAGATAGCGATAATCAACTGGACTTCCTAATAGATTTAAAGTATAAAAAAATTGGAAGCAAGTAGTCATATTTCTTTATAGTCATTATAATATGCACCGAAGTATAGTCACTAAAGGGAGCATTCATAGAGTGTTTAGGTTATTCGCTTAGGTCTCAAGAGAAACATTTTCTCATATTCCCCTAGCAATTGCATACAGCAAATAAAGATATGCATATTAAAAACTTACTATCTCTTTCAAATTATCCATAAATTCAGAGAATACACATTTTGCAAAATACACATTTTGAATGATATCAAAACTTTTGTTGCATAAATGTTATTTGTGGAAACGTCAGGTATAATCAAGTCGAGTTATGTTTCGACATTTATTCCCTTCATATTAGTAATTACCGTTTTCCTAAACTTGTTGTTAAACAGATAAACCAGATGCTCTAAAGAGCCTGTGTCGCTCACCTTGGTATATGTGCATATCAAACAAAGGACACAGGTGAATTCATGACACAATTGTGTTTTGGTGATGGTGATGTGTTTGTAAGTCTATGTTACTGAAATTGTTGCTGCTTATAATTATCTCTATCTATAATGAACTTGTCAAGTAATTATAGTGGAAAATATTTTGTAAAAATTTATAAAATTTATGAAAATTGTTAAAATATTTGGTTTCAGAGATATAAGCCAAAATCTACATTTTACCCCTATGTTCTATTTTTAGCAATGGCGGCCATCTTTGTTTGGTTGGTCGGGTCACCGGACATATATTTTAAACTAAATACCCCAATGATGATTGTGGCCAAATTGTTGGTTTAATTTGGCCTAGTAGTTTCAGAGGAGAAGTTTTTTTTTTAAATTAACGACGACGGACGACGACGACGACGGACAACGGACGCTAAGTTATAAGAAAAGCTCACTTGGCCCTTTAGGTCAGGTGAGCTGAAAATGATTGTCTAAAATTATGGTGATAAGGTTAAGACTTAAAATACATGAATGGGTTCATTAATTCCAAAAGTTTGTCTTACCTGCTATCCATGATTAGTTTTGGATACAGTATTCAAGCCAGGAAATCATTACCCAATTCATGTAAGTAACTTTTGATATTCTTGGTCAAGGTTAAGTGTAATAATATACTTTATTTACAACATTCCATTTGATATGGTAGATTACGTAACTAAAAGTTTTATATTTTGATATCACGATAAGGCGTTCTTTAATTATCTGCATTTCTGCAGCTGATTTATAAGTGCTGATTTAAATGATTAAGCAGTAACCTGGATATATGCCAAACTATGTTTTCGGTTTTTCAATTTTCTGAAATCATGATCCTAAGAAAATGATGTCAAACTGATGAAGGTGGCACGTTTTCAATTTTAAACCTTTTATATCATATTAGATTTTTTACATAAATATAGTTTAAATAATTTTAAATAAATTGCTATAATCCTTTTGGATTTTTTAAATTTTTACTTTTTATTTTCCGTGCAAACTGTTTTCGAATTAAAATTTATAATTAACCGTCATAGCATTTGGTTCAAGTTGAACGAAACGTGTTGTGCAAAAAAAAGAGGGACGAAAGATACCAAAGGAACAGTCAAACTCATAAATCTAAAACAAACTGACAACGCTATGTCTAAAAATGAAAAAGACGAACAGAAAAACAATAGTACACATGACACAACATAGAAAACTAAAGAATAAACAACACGAACCCCACCAAAAACTAGGGGTGATCTCAAGCTCCGGAAGGGTAAGCAGATCCTGCTCCACATGCGGCACCCGTCGTGTTGCTTATGTGATTACAAATCCGGTAAATAGTCTAGTTTGGTGGGTCAAATTCATGAAAGGGAAGGGGATTGTAGTAACGACGTGAGGAACATATCCGATATCATTTGTGAAACAGTTATTCCATAACGGTCAACCAACTCGTGATGGCGTCCGTAAAATTTACGAAGGGATGATTTCAACTTAACCATTTGGAACTCTTGGTTTAATAGCTTATTTGTGAGCAGTAACCCTCTATTAAGAAAATCATGACAGGAAATGCAAGCACGGGAATATCGTATCAATTGGGAGATATATACCCCGTATGCAGGTGCTGCTGGAATGTGGCTACTTAGAAATGGAAAGTTCACAAACGGAAAGCTGAAATCATCTCTTTTGTCGTAAAGTTTTGTCTTCAACCGACCCTCATTGTCAATTTCTAGATGTAAGTCAAGATATGAATCCTTATTTTTATTCTTTAACTTTCGGTTGAATATCTGTTATCCATGCGCACGCTAACTTATCAAAAGCAATATCCTTAAAAAGTTCGTCGCGTTTTGGCTATTTTACACTGACACCTGCAATCACTAAACAATCAATTAATCAAAGTTCAAAAGTATATAATCATAATAAATATATGGCATATACATGTGTGTTTATTACATCATCACACACATTTGTAAAGGGGAATTAGCTACGAGATATGATTTGAAATGATAATTCGCTTTTAGCAGCCAGTGTGGTTTATTTTGGTCAAAATCCACACCGATGATGAACTACTCACTTGCAAATGAATAATTTGACCTCATTGAATCCGTATTCACGTGACCTTTAATTCAACCGCCTAGCTAGAGATGGATTATGAAAACGAGTTCATGGACCCCTATTTTCCAAAACAGCAATTTGTTTCATTTTGCAGGGAGATTAGTTGACCCAAATTTTATAAAACTGTAGATAGAGATTTTTTTTTATTTTGATAAACATGCAGCAAAAAATGACGTATTTTCCTCAATTCATGAACATTAAATTTTGATAAATATGAGTAATTTTTGAATAAAGAATGCATAATTATTTAGAATACTTATAAAATACAGAAATTATCGATTATTTAACAAAAAACAATTTGTGTTTATCTTTTATAACAAAAAAATTATGTGTTTCTTTCGAAAAAGAAATTACGGCCACAAATCTGAGTTTTGAGCAAATATACAAAATTTCTACCACATTTTACTAAAAAAGAAGCACATGAAGGTATATTTTTTATTACATATATGATTAAATCAGGTGAAAAATAGCCTATATGCAAATTTTCACAAACTTGTAAATACAGGATCAAAACTGTATCGTATGCCCTTAAAAGGAGAAACATGACAACATTGAAAATGAGACAAAGGTAAATCATTTGATTGACTGATTCTATCCACAAACACTCGTTCTCATGCAGGCGAAAACGATAATTATACGTATTTTTTTTTACCTTTAACATGAAATCAAATAGACATAGAAAAATACAATCGCACGAGGTCGCTATCTATTTATATTAATTTTTATGTTTATGTTTATATCGTTTTATGTGACCCTCGTCAAGTTTCTCGAGAGATAATTAGATTGCGTCTAAAATTCCAAGGGATTCAGATATATAGTATATAATATGTGCATTGCTAACTGTTAATTTCAAAATATTTGTAATTTGGATATTTGTTTTAATATGTTATAAATCAAATATGAGAATTTAAATCAAATCGATGAACTTGATTTTGACAGTTAGTGGCCTTTTAATTCGTAAGCTCGTCTAAACGTTTACGTTGCTGTATCATGTCTTTTTCTGGTAGAATTAAAAGTGATAACGGTAAAGTTTTCTTTTTGCATAACGTTTTCAAGAGAACCCATGAAATGCATTATACAAATATAACTATGTTTTCAGTAAGGCCAGGATTTTCTCTGACTGTTAACGACGTATTTACACTCAATTCATTTGATGTTGCATGTGTACTGATTGACATTTTAGTCTTAGATTCATGATTTTTTTTCTTCAGTTGTTGATATTGGATTTAGACAGCTGTCAGTAACTGGGAGTACGGTCAGATTTGTACTTAGTGTCTTTTGCTGTTGTGTGGATGTATAAATACGCTGTCTAGTCAGGTCCGTGTTTTTCGTTCTTTTTTCTCTGTTTGGTGTGGATCTGACGAGTTAAGCTTTTTTCAACTGATGTTTATAGTTTGTCTCATGTTGTGCTGTTGCACCACTTCCCAATGTAAGAGGGAGAATTGGACGCTCGAAAACATGTTTGACCCCGTCATTTTTGAATGATGAAAGTGCGAGAGACAATAACCCGACAAAGAGCAGAAAAAGCCCAAGGCCACAAACGGGTCTTCAAGACACCGATACAACCCCACCCGGAGGCGGGATTCAGCTAGCCCATAAACAATAATGTAAACTAGTTCAGCGAAAATGTGCATGTCTCAAGTCAGTAGCATGCATACAAAATATATTAAGTGGTTGTCGTTTGTTGTAGTGTATCATATTTGTTTTTCGATCATTGTTTTGTAAATAAATCAGGCCGTTAGTTTTCTCGTATGGATTATTTTACATATGTCATTTCGATGCCTTTTGTAGCTGACTATGCGGTATGGGGGACCCATAGTAATTAAGTTCTAAGTCATTTGGTCTCTGGTGGAGAGCTGTCTCCATAGACAATCATACAATTCTTATTATTTTTATTTAATTTCGTCACAATCATTATTTTAAAGTAAAAGCGTATTCCATCATATCAATTTATCTCTCACAAAAAAGCATTGTAGAAGAAGCTATTCTTAACACTCAGTATTTTAAAACTGATTGACAGTATTTATGTTAGAGAAGGACCGACGGTATTTAACATGAGAATGTGCAAATTATGTGTCGAAAAATTACCAAAGTGCAAATAAAAGTTCATAAAATTAATAGAAATCTACGAAACCAATGCATGGTAACCCACGAAAAACGACATTGAGAAAAACAAGGCTAATCAGATTAAACAAGTTGTTGAACTGCGAAATGATAATCAGACTCTGCTTCACATACTGCTTTCGCCGTTCCTTTCGGGGATACATTGCTAAACTGGTTGAATGTAAACTGATATATGCACTGTGTGCGAACAAAACAGTGAAACACTATGAATTTGTAATATGCAGTAACTGATTTCAAACTTTAAGGCATATTTTATAATTTTAATAGTAAAATGCTGATGCTTTATTGTCAATATATAAACATGTGAACTATGCAAAACATCCAAAATTAACGAAACACGACCGAAGGTGCAGGGCCAGATAACTAACCTGCACGGAGATGACAAATACCAATGTTTGTAAAATTCCATACAAAATACCATTGACTTACTAACAGCTTAATTCTTTCCCTATAAACTTACCTAATGAGACATTAACTTGTAAACTATGCAAAAATCAATGAACCATGATGATAAGGTCATATGATTGCCATGGAAATGAGACTTGCAAATTCTTTTACTGTTTCGTTGTTTCCGCTGGCGGTTATTTTTTTTCATATATGCGTGAAAATTAGAATTGTGGCGATTTAAATTCATTATTGGCAAGGATTTCAACGGGGGGAAATTACAACGGTTCGACTTCGACTTTGTCTCTGTTCGTTTTTTTTTTTTTAGGTTTCTCAGACATTTCCCTTGATCAGACAATACTGGGATTTCATCATACGCGTTACAACTATGAAAAAAAGTCAACAACCAATTGATTGCGAATGCTACATGTATCCACAACAATGGACTAATTAATAAAACACAGAGTATTGATTGTAGGATTTAACGAAATTGGGAGGTCAAATGGCGTCACATGTCACCTTAAAAATTGTTTAAAAACTTTAACAGAAATAATTATTTTGAAGTGGATACTTGAAAATAGCTTTAACGACGTACGTATTTTATATCAAGTATAAGTTTGCATCCCAACTTTTTTCTATTGACGATGTCCGGAAAAGGAAATTGTTGTTATGAAAAAAAAAAGTTCAAAAGTAAGAAACATATCTGACAAACAAGTTATAACTTAATATTTCTACATTGTTAACAGATAAATACTGATCTTATAACAAATAAGTTGAGCGTATACTATGGAATAGAGTCAGAGTCAGTAGACCCTGACTGAGGGAGTGACGCAAGATGATCAACTTGGAAATGAGAGGTGCCAATGTTAGTACTGCATACCAAGTCCCGTTGACCTACCATAAGTGGTTCCATAGACTGACCAACAATCAATATACACTGACTGAGGTGGAGTGGTCAAGTAGTTTTCAAGGAAATGACATGTGTCAATATGCCAATACATTTGCTTTCCAAATAACACTGAATTACTTTAAGTGATTCCATATAAAACTGACCTTAAATCAAACTTAAAATATTGATGACGGTACCGACGCTAACGCCACCCCCTCCCACTGGAACATCACGCTAGTAAGTCTCGCTCTTTCCACTTCGTCGTAGCGCGTAGCGAGAAAAAAACGTATTGAAATCATAGTGACTAAATTTTGATTATTCTAAAACCATTTAATATGACAGTGATGAAGTGTGAAAAAAGTTTTAATGTTTTATACCATATCATAGTGAGGACGTGACAAAACCCTCGAAAATGTGTCGAAGTAATCCAGCAGAAAGTTTTGCATCATTCAACCTACGTATACTTTAATCACATGGCAAGTTCATTCTTATCTTTTTCCATTTTTTATTTATAGATATCAAGTACAGTTGTACGCATAGGATGTGAAGCGTTTTAGTAATATAGTATAAATAACAGCATTTATTACAGAAAGAACATATTGGATTGTATACAAATTTTTGCATTAGTTTGGAGATTATTAAAATTGTCAAGATTATTTAAATTACAGTTATTCATGATGTGAACATTCATTAAGATACGAAATAAATATAAACTATGTGAGAGTACTGTGTGACAATATGGAGACGATTATGTATGTGTACATTTTAATCAATTCTTTGCTTGTTCTGACAGCATTCAGTAAATATGTTAATTTCAAATTTGGAAGTGAATATGAATATAAATTTCATTTGGATTCCAGTTTAAATGATCTTGGTCGATTCCGTGTAAATGCAAAGGTAAAATCAATTACATGTATGTCTAAGTTAATTTGCACTTGTTAACATATCCATTCTTCCTGGCATTAAATAAACCAGAGAATGACGCTTTTTCAATTTGTCTATGTTGCATATATAACTTTAAACTAACAGTCGTTTAGACAGACAAGTAAAAGACGACTAATCTATCAAACTTCGTTTGTTTTTGCGAACAAAATATGGCATTCTAATTTATATAAATTTCCTGTAATTTTTTTTAGGTGGGCTACACGAATATTGATAACACTAACGAGTTCCAGGAAATTTTGCTAAGAATATATACCTTCACAGTGACAGCAAATTCAGGTATCTATAAGATTACCATAAGATGTTACTAATTAAGCTATATTGACTTGTATGATAGTACAAAAAGGCTCTAAAGTCTATATGTTTTCAGTATACATAATACATTAATTTTTGTTTTTCCTCATATCATAAAACGAAACAACAAAATACAAGATTACAAACTTCTCATAAACCATAGCAATCCACATCTACTGTACATGTATTGCAAGGAAACACGCGCGTATCATTACAAGTGCTCTCAATCTCTATATCGTGATACAAGCCACATAATGTCGTCAGTTTATATATATTTTTTAATACAATGACTACAAAATGTTCAATCATGACAAAGGTGGCTTGGTGTCTTCCTGCATTTTGGATTTTGTAGAAGCAGATAACGTTGGTCTAGATATTTGATGACATGTGCAAAGGAGTAGGTCCGATAAGGACCTATTTTGGCCTCAAATTTCTGGTTTATCTGATGAAGATTTTGACCACATTTTAAACACTTAAGTGTCTATTTTATTTGATTCAATTAGTTCATGTGAAAGATTTTTACTGATTTAGTCATTAATAACGACCCGATTCAAGCTCAAATATGAAAAATCTACCAAATATGCCGAAAAATGTCACTTTTCAGATGGTTTTTGTCAAAAATGAAAGTGTTCATCCTCAATCTTTATATATGTTATGTGTTATCATCAAATACAACTTACATTTCAATATTTAGGGTGAACACGAATGCGCCCACTTTCGTTTTACACAGAAACCGCCCAAAATTTAGCTAAAATGCTAGAATTGTGAAGATTTCAGTAATTTAGCATGACTTAATGGTACTACTATCCGATATATATATATATATATATGTGTGCATTGTATTGTCAAAAACAGCCCATATTTATCTAGCAAAAGCATTCTTCTGTCCAATAGATAACTAAAAGTTTACATTTTAACAGTTTTGTAAAACCGCTATATTTTGGGGCCAAAAAGGGGTCTTATTGGACCTACTTCTTTAGAGAGTAGTATCTATTTTATGTAAAAGAATTTTGATTTAAATATAGAAATTGTGTGTTTTGTCACAATTACAGCTGATATTTTTCATAAACACCTTATTTGTGTTTAATAAGATTTTTTTCAACTTTGCCAAATAAGAGGAGATAAAAAAATAGACAAGTTCGGTGACCCCATTTTTCTTTTTTCTTGTCTGATAGCAAGTTATTAGAGCTATCTTCTCACATGCTATCTTAATGTTCTATCAAGTACATGTTGTTTTCTTTTTATAACACAAAATTTGATTTTCTATGCATAATCTATACAAAATCTGACAATTTTGCACAACCTGTAGCCTGAAAAAAAATCCGGTGACCAATACTTTATAGTATTTTCTGTAAAAAAGCATAATAAAAACTGCATTTTGACAAATTAACATTCGTTTTTATAAATTTTGAATTGAGACGACCCTGCCACCTTAACCTTGTTATAAACAATGCAAAATTAACTAGATTTGTATTAAACAATGGATGAAGTTCACAACAATTAGTCTTTTTTAGTTTGAATTGTACGTATGTTTGCCTTGACTTACATTTGAATTTACGAAAGCTAGTCATTACTTCATTTTAAAGTTATACATTTGGGACCTGTAACAAGAAACCTCTCTAGTCCTTGTAAAACAATAACAATCAAAACCAAGGAGTAAACAAAGACATTTACATCAACAGTTATAAATAATAAATAAGAAGCAACACGAACTCCACTAAAAAGCGGGAGTGAAATCAGGAGCTCTAACAACAAAACTATCACCTGCCGCCCCCTACCCCTGTGAAGCTAAATGGTTGCTCCCTTATGGTCCATATTGTTTTCTGCTGAGAATGATTTTATTGGAGATTTATATTTATGGCTAACATTCATTAACTTGTGCCATATTCATATCCGTTTTTTTTTTTCTTTGCGTATTTTACAAAATTTAAAACAATAAGACATTTTGCTTAATTTCAAAACTCTGATTCTGTTGATTACTGGAGCGGCGTACTAGTCTACAGAACATAATATATAAGGCACACGAAGATGTTATTGTTACAGATCAGCTAAATTATCTATAGTAAAGGATCGTACAAATTAATGTAAGATACAGTCACAGAAAATAATTATATTTATAAGTACGTCTGATTCAGTGACAACTCTACAACAGATGTATCCATCGGATCACCATCAATGATGATTATACATGGCTGTGTACATAATGTTTATACAACTACTTTTAACATCAACCCAACAATGTTAGATCTGTAAATTTGCTCTGGCAAATTTTTGGTTCTTCCCTCGCCGGGATTCGAACCCATGCTACTGTGATATCGTGACACCAAATCGCCTGCACTGCAGCCGTCCCGCTAGACCACATGACCACCCGGGCTCTACACAAATAGAGCTTTCGCTGGCCATGTGTTACCTGTCCTCGTCAGTTTTAATCCTGCGGCGTACTACAGTACATGATATATAAGGCACGAAGATGTTATTGTTACAGATCAGCTAAATTGTCTATAGTAAAGGATCGTACAAATTAATGTAAGATACAGTCACAGAAAATAATTATATTTATAAGTACGTCTGAGTCAGTGACAACTCTACAACAGATGTATCCATCGGATCACCATCAATGATGATGATACATGGCTGTGTACATAATGTATATACAACTCGTCTAAACATCAACCCAACAACGTTAGATCTGTAAATTTGCTCTCGCAAATTTTTGGTTTTTCCCTCGCCGGGATTCGAACCCATGCTACTGTGATATCATGACACCAAATCGCCTGCACTACAGCCGTCCCGCTAGACCACACGACCAAGTGGGCTCTACAAAATAGAGCTTTCGCTGGCCATGTGTTACCTTTCCTCGTCAGTTTTAATATAGCAGCGTTCTACAGTACATGATATATAAGGCACGAAGATGTAAATTTTTTAACAATAATGTCAAGAGTGTACCTGGGACTTTCCCAGAGTGTACTAAGAACATTTTTTAGATAGTTACCAAAACATTTGTTTTCTTGAAACGGAAAATTACGGACTTTCCATCCTGTCCCGTTAACGTTTTCTCTTTGTGGTTTAGTCATATTAAAAAAAATCTCTCGTGCGTTTTGATGGAGCTTGCTTTTTTCTTAAATAGTCTACAAATTATTGACCTTGATAAAGTTGACAACGTGGGCAATTTGAGAGTAACAATGATGGCTCAGTGCAAAGACTACGAAAACGTTATTGTATACATTCAACATACTCATTCCCCTCACCAGTTAATTCTTTGCGGGTGGGGCCGGGGGGGGGGGGGGGGAGTAGTTCAGTATTTAATTATAAAAATATTTTTTGATATGATTCCAAAAAGACGTTTGTTTTCTGTTCAAGCAGACGACATAACAATTTATTCTGAATCCAGATTTCCCCCATGCATACCTTCTAGTGTTAAATTTGGTTGACAGCCATGGAGCGTTTTGCATGAAAAAAAAATGTGACTCTAACAACAAAACTATCACCTGCCGCCCCCATCCCTGTGAATCTAAATGGTTGCTCTCTTATGGTCCATATTGTTTTCTGCTGAGAATGATTTTATTGGAGATTAATATTTATGGCTTACATTCATTAACTTGTACCATATTCTAACCGGGTTTTTTTCTTTGCGTATTTTACAAAATTTAAAACAATAAGACATTTGCTTAATTTCAAAACTCTGATTCTGTTAATTACTGTTTTACAATACATAACTTTATTTAATTAATTCTTTGTTGGTTTTCATGAAGAGGTTGATAATTTGGAGTGTTTACATCAATATTTGAATAAAAGTTGCAGTTACTTTTTTTTTATTGCAAACAATGGTTTCTGTTTGTTGAATTATATATTATATAAATATAAATAAACTGACGTGGAAAGGTAACACATGGCCAGAGAAAGCTTCATTTTTGTGAAGCTCAGGTGGTCGTGTGGTCTAGCGGGACGGCTGCAGTGCAAGCAATTTGATGTCACGATATCTCAGTAGCATGGGTTCGAATCCCGGCGAATGAAGAACAAAACATTTGCGAAAGCACAGATCTAACATTGTTGGGTAACTATAGATAATTTAGCTGATCTGTAACAATAACATCGTCGTGCCTTATATATCATGGACTGTAGTATGACGCTAGATTAAAACTGACGAGGAAAGGTAACACACGGCCAGCGAAAGCTCTATTTTTGTAGAGCCCAGGTGGTCGTATGGTCTAGCGGGACGGCTGCAGTGCAGGCGATTTGGTGTCACGATATCACGATATCACAGTTGCATGGGTTAGAATCCCGGCGAGGGAAGAACTGTCACTGCATTTGGCTAACAGGTCGAACAACTGATGTTCTTTAACCCTGCTGACTGCCATTGGCGATTGCCAAATAAAATTGACCACAAGATGCAACAAAATGGATATAAATAAATTTAATACTAAACAGAAAAAAAATGTAACTTGTGGCCACGATGTTATGCCACAAACATACGGTGTCAATATTGTTTTAGTACACCAGATCTGGATTTCGACAATATTCAGGATTATCATTCAGTTTTCAGCCGCGTGAAAAATGCACAGCCATTGTGTAAGGGGAGATAAAAATCATTTCAGAAACATCTTTTTCATATACAAAGTAAGTGTCAATATTAAATTGTTCATGTACCTGAAAAATATCTTGATTGTTTTCTTTGTTTTCTTTAAGAAGGATGTGCTCTGGGTACTTTGTTCTTGATTTGTCTGCGAAATTCTCTACTCGCCCAATGCCCGTAGAATTCACATTTATAAAAGACGTCTGAAGGTTTTGCTGGGCTCTGCTGGCCTTGAGCTCCGCCGGCAGATGCCCCTGCACGAAAGGGCTGGAGTTACCATTACCGCTAGAATTTCCACTACTATGCGCCTGTTGATACGACGAACCAGCCGCTTCTGCTGTCTTTTTCTACCATACTTTTGTTTATCCGTCTTCTATTGAGTTTCTTGATTGTCCTGCCGTCCGCGGTCTTAATGCGTTTATCATCTTCCGAATCACTCGCTAGCTCGTCAGATAAGTATTCACTGACCGACTGCCAACCTCCTTAGGACTTATCCTCGCTCCTTATATGCTTATTTGTTCGTTCAGCAGCTTTTTTGAATCTTCTAAGTACGAAATGGCTTTATTCAGGCAATTCTTCTCGATACAAGATATAGCAGAATCTAAATATTGTCCAGCACATATACATAAAGGTCAAACAGGACCTTGTTACCTTGAATTTAAAGTTGTTTTCTGACTTTTGTTTTACCTTTTTCGCTAAACTATGGGTCAAATCGTTTAATTTCTTCTCGAGCCCGGCGATTTTGTTGTTCATGTAGGTCTTCATTAGTGACAAAAGATCAGCATTTTACACTTCTTCTCCCACCGTATCTTCAACTGTATCTTCATCCATATCTTCATTAGGATTCATTTTTACGGATGGCTTCGCCGATTATTTTGACGAAATTGAACCAAAATGTCTGCTATTAGCGATTTTAAGTATACTCTTCATTCCGTTTTAAAAAGTTGCAATAAAGAATTATTTCTTATGCTCATTTAATGGTTATAATTCATTGTAATCCGAAGAAAAATGTCAGTCTATGAATATTTTTCATCTGTTGTGTATCTGCTATTGTCATATAGTAGAAACCAATAAACCTGAATTTTAAATACTTTTTTTTTTATGATTTTCAGAACATCATCATGGTTTGGCAGAGTTTTCAAAATGGTACGTTATACTTACCTAATATGTTGATGAAAGTCCCCGTCAAAATGTGACATGATATCATTCATAATTTATGTACATTTATTGAGTGGCACCGTTGATCAAGGGTGCATTTCTTTCTAACACAAACGATCTAAACGACAACGAAACATTTGATTGTATTTCAGTTAAATGTTTTCGGCTCTTTCATCTGGACTCTTTGACGTTGTCACGTATTCCAAATTATCATTTCAAATTCTATAACAAACTATACAACAGACATTGGGGTAGTTTGAATTTCAAGAGCCTTAAATATGCATGATCATGGCAGTAACACTAATAACAATATTTATATGTAACTGTATAAATCTATATTTCTAAAATTATACGTCGCATTAAAGAGAAAAAAAATCCTTCTAATGGCAACAAATAATAAAAGATAATCAAAATCACCAGAGAAACCGAATCACGTGTTTTACGTGTAATACGATATCCATGCACTCAGTTATAAATTGCAAAATATTATTGGCTCAAGTGGAAAGATATCTAATACATATCACACTCGATTTTATACACCAAATCTCTCCTGTTGATGATTTTTACAGCTTTATTACTGTTCCATATGTTCTTCGCGGTGAGACATAAATAGTGCTATCATATGTGTCGCTGTCTCGTTGACTTTTATCCTTCATCTTATTTTATTCAATTAATTTGTTTTTGTCATTTTATATATTGAGGTTTTCATTCGAAATTACTCGAAGAGGAGAAATATTGAAAGTCTACCATCCACCTGATGACAGCGAAGTTCTGGCCATTAAGAAAGGATTTGCAGCAATATTTTCTTCAAAACTTCACAGCAAGGAAGAGGTACATATACATGTTTTTCATGCAACAACACATGAATGTATGCAATTCTACACTCAAAATTTCAAATGTCATTCATTTCTAATTTTCGAGTTTCTCATAAATTAAGTTATAAAAAGCAAATCTATGAATTGAAAATAAGTTAATACAGCTAAACACTATTGATGGTCTATAGGGAAAACACGGGGAATAAGGGTAAAAGATAGTGAAAAATTGGTGCATGAAAATGTAAACAGGTGAACTACAGTAGAAATAAACTGTTAACACAGAGATAAATCTCGCCTTTTTGTAAACATGTAAATTATGCAAATCATTCAAAGTCAATGGACAAAGAATTATGCGGCAAGACCAAATAACCTCCATGGAAATACTAAATGGCTATTTATGCAAATGCTTCTAAAACTACATACCAAATACCATTGATTATCATAAGTAGTTATCTGAACACTAACCTAAACAGTGCAAACATTTCATATCCAATGAACCCATATATAGTTGTTCGGGCCGAATAATCTCTATGAAAAAGAGTACGTGCAAATGAAAATTTTGACATTAGTGGTTCCTCTGTAACTGATACAATCACACACTTTAACATGTAAACATTGCTAAACATTTAAAGTCGATAGACCACGAGGTGGCGGAGTAAAATAATCTACATGGAAATAAGATGTACCAATGCTTATGCATCTGCACACTAACTATCATTAACCTCACACAAGTCTTCCCCCTAAACTGACATAATCGCTAACTAATACATGTTTTAAGTAAGTAAAGTTTTAAAGTCAATAGAGCATGACTGAGGGAACAGGGCCAACTTATCTCCATTGAAATGAGATGTGCTGGTCCTAATACAACTGCGTACCAAATAACATTGACCTACCACTCGTTGTTTCCTATAAACGAACATAATCACAAACTAAAACATAATAATTGTTGCCCCCGCCGCCGCCGCTGCGTTCGGAAACAGCATACCTTAGTCTCGCTTTTTGACGTCAACAACACGAAACAACAACTTTTTTCCCGTTTTCTATATTTTAACGCCAACCAATAACGATGAAAATTTTTTTAATCGTTTGAATGCTCAGCAAAAGGCTTTTATCTAAAAAGTAAGTTAATTCTGGAAATTCTACTCAACAGTGTATTACGAAGACTTTTAAAATTTATCTTGCGAATTCCATCTAACTTACACTGCTTATCAATGTGTCTGTATCAGAGATTACGCAATACAAACTCTTCATATATCAATATTGTCTGCCAACTTCACTGAAGTGTTATAAATTAAGACAGATAAGGTAATTGTCAAGGTTTTCATTAGGAGTATATAGTAGACATACATATGTATTGCTAGGTAAATGACATTCCATTAAAATTTCAATAATATTTTTTTTTAACTTAGTCATATAACCTTATTTGTATTTGGCAAAACTTTTAGGAATTGTGGTCCGCAATGTTCTTCAACTTCGTACTTTATTTGGCCTTTTTAACTTTTTTGGATTCGAGCGTCACTGATGGGTCTTTTGTAGACGAAACGCGCGTCTGTTGTATCTACATAATTTAGTCATGGGTCTTCAACACAGCGGGAAATCTCGCAACCGAAGTCGGGCTTCAGCTTGCCCTTTAACAAAATTTGTACTCATACAATGGCAATGGACGTCACACCAAACTCTAAAACATATAAATGAATTAAAATTAAAAAAAACCCAAACATACAAGACTAACGAAGACCAGAAGCTCCGGACTTGGAATGACTTTGGACAGGCGCAAAAATGCGGCGTGGTTGAACATGCTTTGTGAGATCTCAACTCTCCCACTTTACCTCTAGAATAAACAAACACACAGCAATACGCACTATAAAACTCAGTTTAAAACAAGTCTGATTTCAATGCAAGAAAGCTAACAAAAGAAACTAAGAAAAATGAAAATTATACATAAATTAACAAGGAACTTTAGCCGTGAAACAGTATCGCAACTATATCCCTCCTGAAGAAGTATGTTAAAAGGTTTGGTTAGCTTTTTTTTTAGTTAATGTAGACCTTTTTGTGCTTTGTATAGAATAATATTATAAAAGATTAGATGTAAAATACATGAAGATATAACTTGTCTGCATGTTGATTTACATGTACGAATGATGTCCTTGTACTGATTATAAAATTTATCAAATGTTTTGTCCAGTTTGTGATATCGAAACCCCTGGTGCAATATTTTTTTGTTTATAGAGATATTACTTTCGTAAAAATCAAATACGTTGTTACAAACACGAGCCAATCGAACAATTTGAGATATATAAACCCCATAAAATGGTGACAATGGAACGCCACCATATATAAAAGGATAATTGACAATAGTAAATGAAAAATTATCTCTTTTATCATAAATTTTATCACCAAGCTTCCCGTCAAAGATCTAGGAAAGGGCAGTGTTCATTGCTAGTATTAGCTTTATTTATAGTCAGTTCAGTATGATACATCTCTTCAGTGTACATACTGAAGTCGTCATTATTGAGAGCCAATATATCATCAATATCTAAAAGTGTTATCATTTTTTTGTAACAGATGCTGTTTCGATGGTTCTTTGTTGATTTTAGTCATAAATTGTTACTCATAAGAATACAGAAACAGGTCTGCAATAATTGATGCATAGTTTGACCTCATGGAACTTACGATAACCTGACGATATACGGAATCTCCATAGCGAACAAACATGTCAACTAGTAAAAATTCAATGGCGGTTATCGTCTTAAAGCAGGTCCAAATGACATACTTTCGTTTTTTGAAATACAGAATACATGTCGTCATTTGTATTCTCCAATGTTGTCGAAGTACTATTGCAAGTTTCTCGCAGTTGCTCATGTCGTAAATCTGTAGAACAATCATTTTACGTAACGAACGCAGATTTTATTCAACAGTGTCCGATTTAATAACCAAATCAAAATTTAACTGACATACTCTTACAAACGAACGCAATAGTATATGCATACACACTCAGAATTGGCTATGTTAGTGCTTGCATTTACTGACTATTATCTACTTTTTGTCGAAATGTGTCCTGTTCCTAGTACGTCTATTTTCGAAATAAGTATTTCGCTGTTTACCACTTCTTATATTTCGTTCCAAGATCTACAAGTACGTCAATTATTAATAAACAGAAACACCGGTTTAATATTTTCAATAATAGATATTTGCGATAAAAGTAAGCTTTAATTCTAGAGTGTCATTCGGTTTATCGAGTACTGAATCGATTGTATAGAATAACATAGGAAAAAAGTCCGCTGATGTCAGAAGTATGAATTAATGATTTATGAAAAAAAAAGTTTTGACATAAATTGTGATTCTTATTGTATTAAATGAACTTATCATAGATACCAGGACTAAATTTAGTATATACGCCAGACGCGCGTTTCGTCTACAAAAGACTCATCAGTGACGCTCGAATCCGAAAAAGTTAAAAAGGCCAAATAAAGTACGAAGTTGAAGAGCATTGAGGACCAAAATTCCTAAAATGCAGTCAATATAAGTTCTTTATACACGTGATAAAATTAAAAAGGTTTGTGTATGTCCCTTTATCAATGCAAATGGATGTTTAAAACAAAAATAATGGTTCATTAAATTGGTTGTCAAAATCATGTCGCCGATTTGACACAAATTCTCATATTAGATTTATAACATACTAAAACCGTAAAACGTATATCCAAATTATGAAGTCTAAAATGAACAATTCACAAGGCATGAGCTCGATTATATGTACCATCGTTTCGGGTGTATTTTAGTCCAGAAGCCATCTAATTACTATTGAGTTGACCTCCGAAGACTGTCGACGGTCATCATAAGCGATATAAACATCATAAAGATATAAAAAAGAAAGCAAACTATTGCAATTGGAATTTTTTAGGTATGTTTAATTTCATATTATGGGCTAAACCTTTATATTTTTATCATCGTTTTTACCTAACAGTATAAGAATGAGTTTTTTTTGTGTTGATCGAATCAGTCAATCAAATGATTTACGGAACCTTTCTTTCACTTTCAATGTTGACATTCTTTTCCTTTTAATAACTGGACACGCATAATTAATGCGTAATTCATCTTTAGCTAAGGAGTTAAATTGAAGATCATATATTAAATGCTGATTCAATTATGTCAAAATAATCAATTGCAAGTGAATAGTTCATGATCGATGTTTCTTAGTTTATTTGAACAAAATTGAACTATACTGGCTGCTTAAAATTGAAAAGCGAATTATAATTTCATTATTTTTTCACTTTCATTAATGATTGAACAAAAGAAAATCACTTTTTATATATATATATATATCTCGTAGCTAGTGCCCTTTAATGAGCAACGTTTTCAAAACTAGTCCGTTTTTTGGTCCGTTGAGAGTTGAAGTTGAAATTACTTCATATTGAAAAGGAAACGGGGTGACTGGATACCCTTTGTTTCTGTTTTCCATCTTTAATAATGCACACAAATATCTCAACTGGCAGCAAATTGTGGAAACGGTAACTACTGTATCGCAAGTAAAAAGAATAAGAGCAAAAATAAAGAGCAAGCGGACTTACATAAAAAGTCAGAAGAAGAATAGAACTCAGAACATAAAAGATTTATGAACAGATCGGAAGGAGGAACAGTTAATCTTAGTTGCACTCTGGATTATAATATAATCGTATATTAAGAATTCTTAGACCAACAGCAATTAAAATGATAAAAGTGGAGGGATAGAGTCGTCGGATTTACCGATTGAAATGAAAAAAGATAGTGATTCACATTATAAATACATTATACTAGGTTTTCACTTTTAGATTAAAGGCAAATATTTGGATGTAAAAAGATGGAAATATTCCACAGAAGAAGTTGGAAATGAAGGTATGTACTGTTTTCTTCTCATGTCTCAGCTAAGGAAGAATATGTCATGCAAATATTTGACTCCCCTCTTTAATAGAGCTCTTAAGTCGTATTGCAATCATGCAGTTGAAGTCAGTCGTTGATGTAAAACTTTACAATAATATCATCCTTCGGACCCATAGAACCAATTTCAAAACTACAACTGAGTGATCATTAGAGTACCAGTGTAGTTTATTTTCCACAAAGCTTTAATACAGTAACAAGACAAAAGGAATATAATTTACTTTAAGCTCACATAACTACAATTAAACTTCAAAAATCTTTATGAGTTAAACCAGTCGAATCAAATATTACAGAGCCGTTTCTTATTACGAAGAGTTGTAATCTTGGTGCAAAAATGTGTCACCAAGAGATTAAGGTATAAAACGCCTTTATCAATGACTGAAAAACGAAAAAAAACTTTTTGAGAAATAATCAACCAATTTCAACCATATGTAACAGACAGTTTCTTTTGAATGAATTTACTGACAAGATAGCTGTGTCTAAAACATCCGTTGTTGCAAAGGTTCAATTTAGTTAGTATATCAAAATATGGTGGGGTTTTCGTCAGTACTCACACGTTTTATCTAAATATCAGTGGAAGAAAAAACGAAGAAAAATCAGTTCAAATATATAATTTCATTCATTTATAATTGAGACAATCAAAGTACATTTTCATGTTGAGCAACTAAATGATACTGTTTCAACGAATATATTAATGAAATGCACATTTTTACACAATTAATACACAAAATGATTTTTGAAAGATATAAATTAATCATCCTATCCCCTCTGCGTTCGTCTGTCTGTTTATGTGCCTTGTAGATAAAATACCCCATCAGCATCTGCATGGACATCGATAACACTTGACGTTACCCGATCCTGAGGATGTGAATAAAATATTAAGTATATCCATACCTGTCCAACATGGTCAAGGGGAGATTATCAAATATACATTGGTTTGTTGCAGTTGTATGTATGAGCAAGAACTTGTTAGACGTATGCATCATATCATGATTAATACGAATTTCAATATCTTAAAGGTCCACATAGCGCAATATACACAGCAAGAGAAACTCCAGTTGGAATTGAGTTTACGAAGCAACGAAAAGGACATGTTATACCTAATGCGAAAGGAACATTAACAAAGGTAAAAAAAAACACAGCAAAGGTTTTTACTCTTATGAATAATATTGCTTTTCAATTGAATATATACTATATACCATTGAAATGTTGAAAAGTAAAGCTCATTCCCTGTACCTGCTGAAAAGCAGAATGCTGGTAATGGATATTAATCCCCTCTTATTCTATATGCCGTATTCAATTCTAGAGATAAATATACATCATTCTTTTTAGCTTTTAGCATTACCTTTCCTGATTTTAGCTCTTCAGGCCCAACTGCCATCAATTGGATGTTTTATTTTTTCACTTTGCAAAAAAGGCGTCTATCGACGACCTCTGCATAATCTCGGAAAAGATCGAATGTCAGGCAATGACACGCATTTTGTAAAATAGTATTTTATAAAACACGTAAAAGTATTGCAAGATCTTACCTGAATAAACCCCAAAAAATTAACTACTTAATATAAAACACGAAAGAGCTATGAGTATTGTTCATTAGCTATTTTATCAAAAATTGGTAATAGATACAAAAACTGTTTTCTAATGTAATATAAATACATCAATTTTGAAAAAAAAAACCAACCATACTGAGCATCACTCTTTTCGTCAAACCGTATTCACTCCTATCACGCCTGAAAACTCTACTTACCTTTGAATATTAAAAGTCGGATATCATGCTTCACAAAAATCGATATTTCCTAATGTTTTCAAGTGAATTTCACGTACAAAAAAATATATCATGCATGCAAGTTTCACCTGTAAATAGAGGTCGGTCATTTACAAACGTATGAACCGTATCGTATACGTTGACGTATCTGCATCTGCAGATATATAAAAAAAAGTATGTGATCCCGAGCTTATTTATAAGACCGTACTTCATTTAAAAAAAATGGAATCTCTTCGAAACAATCAAATATGCACTAATGACTTTCAATATTTGTGATAGTGTGGTGTTTTGTTAAGAAAAAATAAGGGTTTCTATCAACTACTTTTACATGCCTTAAAAGGGAGCCAATGTAGGGCAGGTACACGAATATAATACACAATCCTTTAATAATCTAGTTAAAAAATATTTCAAGACCTTATATGAATAAACGCACAAAAAAAATCAAATGTACTACTTATATACATGTAATTAAGGAACTTTGAGTATTGTTCATTTACGATTTTATCATTAAAGTTAATAGAAAGTACTGAGTATCACGCTACTTGTCAATCAACAATTAACGATTTCAATTTTGTCAATGCTACGTGAGCACAAGTTCATACACAAACAAACGAGTTTACCGTATTAACTCCTATCATGCCTGTAAAGTGTTCCAACTATCCGGAATATCTTTAAAAGTAGGGTTACATATTCCACAAAAAACTCGATATTTCCTTATTGTTTTTATTTAGTTTAGAAAATCAGTCGCCAATTTGCACTATTCAAGGTACAGAATATCAAAGCTCGGGATCATAACTTTTTTTTTTTTTTGGTATATCTGCAGATGCGGATACGTCAACGTATATGATACGGTTGATACGTCTTTAAATGACCGACCCCTAATAGAGCATTTGCATTAATCAAGTATTTGTTGGCGTATCCGTATCGACGTATCGTATAAGACGTATATGAGGAAAGCATAAATTAAGGCTAGCTGGTCCCGATGAAAATATTTTATAATGCCTTAAAATTTTATTGAGATCGGGGTAAAATCATTATTGTAAGAAAATCTACCCGATACGTTTACGTCGATCCGTGCACGTATCCTGATACGTGAATAATGCAAATGCTCTAATAGTATGAAATCAGTTCATGTGAACGTAACGTACTTATAGCTTATTTAACCTAAAAAGGGATATATTTCAGAAAAAATCAATGCATGGACATTTTTCGGGAAAAAACAAATATTTGTACAGCTAAACGGGAGAAAACCAGATAAGCCATGAAATTTACTCTGTTTCTAAGACCCCAAAAATATGAATTATAATAACTTTTCGAATTGTGAATATTTTGCACATCGAACAAAAAATATAGATCTTCTTGGGAAGTTGATGAGTTATTACAACACTAGATTTCACACTGTCCTAATCATGAAAAAGATGACTGTCTTTTCTTTATAGTAAGAAATTATGTTTAATTTGTCTTTGAAAATACGTTTTTCAATAATTTTATACACATTACAAAGCAATATCTACCACCTACATGTACATTTGTACACATCGTAAGTGCACTTGTTTCATATTCTTCTTCCAATGCTGTAAACGATAGTCATCAAAGGTACCAGGATTATAATTTAGTACGCCAGACGTGCATTTCGTCTACATAAGACTCATCAGTGACACTCATGTCAAAATATTTATCAAGCCAAACAAGAACTGTCAAGTATACATTTAAATCATGTGAAATTGAAGTAAACACATTCAAGACGTTTTCCAAAAAGAAGTCAAATGCAATTAAATACTGTCATAAGAAATAAATCAGTTGCCCATTTTCATTATTAAAACTATGTACAATAAGAAAGATTGAGATCGCATACTGTTTTAGTAAAGCTACAGATTCGTATAGTTCAACGTAAATGATACGGTTGATTCGTCTTTAAATTAATTCATATATTATTTTTACTATCAAAATGTAGTATTTTTTTTCTTTCAGGTTTTACATTTTCACAAGGAACTCGGAATAATCCATAAAGTAATGATAGAAGAGAATTTTACCTCACCTAAAGCACCTGACAGGTTAACTAATCGATTTTTTTAGTGAAATTTTTTGTATTTATATTAGGGTTTAGCCATTGGTAATATTTCATCTTAAATTTTCTTAAAAATGAAGGGAACACATCAAAAGATTTTAAACGTGAGTGCTTTAGGCAATGCATGGAGATGAAATAACATCAATAAAATTGAGAATGGAAATGGGGAATGTGTCAAAGAGACTTTGACAACAACCCAACAATAGAGCAGACAACAGCCGAATGCAACCAATGGATCTTCAATGCAGCTTGAAACCCCCGCACCCGGAGGAGTCCTTCAGTTAGCCCCTAAACAAACGTGTTACTAGTTCAGTGATAATGGACGTCATACTAAACTCCGAATTATACACAAGAAACTAAAATTAAAAAAACATTTAAGACTTACAAAGGCCAGACCTCAATTAAACTGATTGAAAGATAATGTATTCATTATATGAGTATCAAGCACAATCCTTCCCGTTAGGGGTTAAGTATTATACCATCATAAAATATATGAGAAGAACATAACCCGTGTCATGTCAACAACTTGTTTTAGAATAAATATGTTTAATTCCGATTTAAAGACCCTATACGTGAATCAATATTAAAGCCAACAGCCAACATATGCAATCTTTCATGACCTGACAACAGTATCGTAACTATATCCCTTCTTAATAAGTCTGTTTAAAGGTTTTGTTAGCTTTTGAGGCGAATACTGAATATTTTTTGCTTTGTAAATAATATTACCATAACAGATTAGATGTGAAATACTGAACGTAAAATGTTTAAATGTTGACTTATATTTACGAATGATGTCCTTGTACCAATTTATTAAATTTTTGGACTAGTTTGTGATAACGAAAAACAATATGAAAAAGGGAACGTTACCATCTAAAAATGGATAATTAACGGTAGGAAATGAAAAATCATTTATTTTATCATAATTTGGTGTATTAAGCTTTCCGTAAATGATACAGATATCAAGATCAAGGAAAGGGCAGTGGTCACTGTTAGTATGAGCTTTATTTAAAGTTAATTCAACAGGATAAATTACTTTAGTATACATCAAAGTCGTCATTATTGAGAGCCAATATATTATCCAAATATCTAAAACTATTTTTAATTTTTGTATCAAATGTTGTTTCTATGGGTCTTTGCTAATTTTAGTCATACATTGCAACTTCTAATAATTCAAAAACAGGTCCGCAATAAGTGGATAAAAGTAAGTCCCCATTGGAATTCGGATAACTTGACGATGTACCCAGTCTCCAAATCAAACAAAATTGTTACCTAATAAAAATAATTCTGACAAGGGGGACCTCAATTTTTTTTATTATTATCAAGAAGCCTTTGAAAGTACAATGCTTTTGCTACATAAATATTGGCTGTTTTTTGGTGATGCAATGCATATATATCGGGTACTAGCATCATTCAGCATTTTATTAAATTTCAGACGGTTTCCGTCTTATAAATGGAAGTGGCCGCATTTGTGGTCATTCTTGATATTGAAAAGTAAGTTGTATTTGATGATAATACATAACATGTACAAAGGTTGAGGATGAACATGAATGCAGCCACTTTTATTTTTAACAAAAACCATTTGAAAAGTGACATTTTTTGTCATATTTGATAGATTATACATATTCAAGCTAAAGACGGAGCTTTTTTAATCAGTAAATCAGATAAAATCTTTCACATAAACTAATTGAATCAACGGAAATAGACACTTAAGTGTTTAAAAAATGTCTGAAATCATTTGTCAGATGAACTTGAAATTTGAGTCCTAAATCGGCCCTTCCACTTGCATTTTTTTGTCTATCTGATGAGTTAAGCCTTTTTCAACTGATTTTTATAGTTCGTTCTTATGTTGTACTGTTATACCACTGTCCCAGGTTAGAGGGAGGGTTGGGATCCCGCTAACATGTTTAACCCCGCCTCATTATTTATGTATGTGCCTGTGTCAAGTCAAGAGCCTGTAATTTATTGGTTGTCGTTTGTTTATGTGTTACATATTTGTTTTTCGTTAATGTTTTACAAAAATAATGCTGTAAGTTTTCTCGTTTGAATTGTTTTACATTGTTTTATTGGGACCTTTTATAGCTGACTATGCGGTATGGGATTTGCTCATTATTGAAGGCCGTACGGTGACCAATAGTTGTTAATGTTTGTGTCATTTGGGTCTTTTGTGGATAATTGTCTCATTGGCAATCATACCAAATCTTCTTTTTTATACTTACGGGACCTACTCCTTTGCGGAAGCAAGACATAGCTCTTTGAAGTTCGGTCGTTGGTTATATTTGTTTCTATATATCAATAACTTTATAATTTTTCTGTAATCCGTATTTTACTGACAGCTTCTTATATATATATCGAGTAAGATTATCTAAAAAAGAAAGGTTTTATTTATCTTTTTTTCGCATTTTACTGATAAATAGACTAAGTGTAGTAGTCAACATAACATTTTATCATTGGAATCATCAATTGGTTGACCAGACATAGAGTACCTTGAAACCCTAAAAAAAATTTCGTTGGATCATATTGGATCTTCAAATTTGAAGGCAGGATTCGACTCATCAGACCATAGATGAGATTCATCAATAGAAAAAAGTATATTACTAGTACTTTGCTTCTGTTTAATATATCTTTATTAAATAATAACTATAAATCGTAATTTTTTACCATATTTTATGTTTCTGTGAATACACTTATTTTATGGTATACTTTGTTCCTTATTTCAGTTTTGATCCACATAAGAATATGAGGAACGTAAAAGCTGACAATGATTTTGACAGAATGTGTAAGTTCAGTGTCGAAAAATTTGAAACGATTCGCTTTTATTGTTATTGTTCATAAGTTAGTAGCAGGACTAGATTGTTTTTATTTCGATTGTGTTTTCGGTGTCATCATCGCTTATGTATGCGTTGTCAACAATGTGTTAGTAGGTATTAGGTCAGTAGATGCGGAACCATAAATGGTAGGTCATTGATGATTTTGAGGTTGATTCATCATTGACACTTCAAATTGCAATGAATATCATATTGCTTGGCACCCTCAGTCATTGTCTATTGACTTTGAAACTTTTGCATACTTTACAATGTACATGTTAAAAATGGTGATTATGTATTTAAAGGAAAACACTTACCATTAAACAATGGTAGTTCGTATGCAGTTGCATAAGCATTTGCATTTCTCTTTTTTTGTTTGTTTTAAATTCGATTACTTTGAACTTCAACTTCAGTCATGGTTCATTATTATTTAATGTCTTGCATACATTTGCATGTTCTAAAAGAGGGACGCAAGATACCAGATGGACAGTCAAACTCATAGATTGAAAATAAACTGGCAATACCATGGCTGAAACTAAAATGACAAACAGACAAATAATAGTACAGAAGACACAGCATCGAAAACTTAAAACTAAGCCACAGGAACCTCCCCCCTAAAACTGAGAGTGGTCTCGGGTGCTCCGGAAGGGAAATCAGATACTGTTTCCCTTTTATAGCCGACTATATAGTAACGATATGGATTTTCCTAATTGTTGGAGGCCGTACGGTTGCTTATAATTGCTTAATCCACTTTTTAAAAACTTTGGTTCACAGTTGTCTCATTGACAATTACACCTCATCTCTTTATTTTGTATAGTATAAGAAAGAGTAGTTCAAAGACCACATCAGCAATGATTTTATGAAATTGATTTTCAAATATGGCAGTAATTAACCTTTGTAAGACTATTCGGGACGATTGGGGCGTCGGACCAGTCGTCAGTTGGTCTAATGAGATGTCGGACCAATGAGGTGTCGGATTAATGGGATGTCGGAATATCGGGGTGACCCCTTCTAAAGTATTGCCATTTTAATTTTACGTTTGTAGTAAACTATCAAAATTGCAAACAAGCAACTTTATTTTCGTGTTGATATTTAATGTTAATTCAGTGATTGTAGAAAATGTTTTCCCATAAAATGTATGGAATGGAATTGTAGTTGAACTGTCTGCCTACAATGGCAAATGCCATAATTATACTTCCTGTCTTAGTATCTGTCTGTAAATATGTTCTACTGTCAAAGTCAATTAGGTTTCTTATATATTTTAAGGTAGGTACATGTTACCCGAAATAGATTTTTCTTATACTTTGCCAAAATGAAGAATTTGCTATACTCTTTTCAAAAATATAATAAAAAGGATGGGTCACTGATGAGTCTTATGTAGACGAAACGCGCGTCTGGTGTACTAAATTATAATCTTAGTACCTTTGATAACTATCACAGCGCTCTTTTTACCCTATTAGTAGTTTAATATTCCATATATTTGCTTAGGATGATCATAAAAAATACATTGCATAAAAAAAAAAATTATGAGATAGAATTTTGAAATATATTTTGAGAAGATAGAATTTATAAAATGTTTAAGAAAATAAAAAGAAAAAAATGTGTCACAGAACTTGTTTTCTTACTTCAGTAAAAATAAAAATATCCTATCAGTCCAGTATAAATGTGTCTCGCCTTAAATGGCTTAGTTGAAACAGTTGATTCCAAAACACAAATGTTTGGTATTTGTTTTAATGTTTTGAATAATGCAATCAATGGCCAATCTTACCAATAAAATTTCACATCTGTGTACATATTTGCAGATTTGAACAAATAAATAAACTGGTTGTGTAATGCAATAATACAGTTCAAGATGACGGTATACCATGAATGTACCTTAAATAACATGTCTTCTTTATTCATAGTTCATTGATGAACATTTACTATTCTGGTTAGGTCCATTTCTCGGATAAGGTATGCAACGGGTCAAATATCTTTGGTGTATAAATTTATGAACTGAGGAAACATAGCCATCGATACCAACATGTAATAACTTAACATGCTTAATGCATAATTCATTTGAAATATTTTTAAATTTTCTTTTTAAGCACTTCCTGAAATGAGTGCATTCGGTAAGGGAGAATTGGTTTTTGTGACCAGACATGAAGTGAAGGAGTTGTATGTCAAACCAAAGAATGTCTCTGCAGGAAATATTCATGTTGATCAGGTAGGGTTATTTGCTTTTTAGTATTAAAGAGGTAACGTATGATGTAATGAATAAATCCATGTCAGGTATTGTCCTCCGCAACAAACAGATGTGAGGAACATAGACCATATGAACATAGACCATGAAGAAAATAGAACATATGTTAACTTTTTTTACTTAAATAAGGCCGTTAGTTTTCTCGCTTGAATTGTTTTACATTGTCTTATCGGGGACTTTTATAGCTGACTATATGCGGTATGGGCTTTGCTCATTGTTGAAGGCCATACGGTGACCTATAATAGTTAATGTTTTTGTCATTTTGGTCTTTTGTGGATTGTGTCTCATTGGCAATCATACCACATCTTCTTTTTTATATAGAAATACTCGATGTTTGTCTAAAACGATCAACTATTTTTATAGGATTAATGCCAATTGGAAGTAAAAAGTAAAACGCATATCAAACATTACATTGTATGTACTCACAACCCAAAACTTCATTTAAGATTATTTTTTTTTATTAAAGGTTAAGGTTTATCACTGAATACAATTAAAATGGAAATGGGGAATGTGTCAAAGAGACAACAACCAGACTATAGAACACACAACAGCAGAAGGTCACCAATAGGTCTTCAGTGCAGCTGGATATAATCGGACTCGGAGGCGCCCTTCAGCTGGCCCAAAACAAATAAATATATATACTAGTTTAGTGATAATGTACGCCATTCTAAACTCAAAATTATACACAAGAAGTACACGATGACTCATTTTTAACCGGATTTTTGTGACAAAAATGTCGGTTATTGATTTGGGGATGCTCGGCGGCCGGGCGGTCGGTCGGTCGGGCGGGGGGCAATCAAATATTGTCCGTGCATTAACTCATGAACCGTTCAACCAAAGCTTTTAAAATTTTAATCTGTTGTTACTGACAACTAAATGAAGGTCAAGTTCAATAATGGCGATTTTGACTTTTACCGTTCAGGAGTTATGGTTCTTGAAAGATTGAAAAATGGCGTTTCCAGTCGTGTCCGTGCATTTACGCATGAACTGTTCTCCCAAAGCTTCCCAAATTTTAATATGTTGTTACTGGTGACAAAATTGAGGTCAACTTTAATAATGACGATTTTGACTTTTACCGTTCAGGAGTTATGGTTCTTGAAAGATTGAAAAATGGTGTTTCCAGTCATGTCCGCGCATTTTATCATGAACCATTCAACCAAAGCTTTTCAAATTCTAATATGTTGTTACTGATGACTAAATGGAGGTCAAGTTCAATAATGACGATTTTGACTTTTAACGTTCAGGAGTTATGGTTCTTGAAAGATTGAAAAATGGTGTTTCCAGTCGTGTCCGTGCATTTTCTCATGAACCGTTCAACCAAAGCTTTTAGAATTTTAATATGTTGTTACTGTCAACTAAATGAAGGTCAAGTTCAATAATGGTGATTTTGACTTTTACCGTTCAGGAGTTATGGTTCTTGAAAGATTGAAAATTTGCGTTTCCAGTCGTGTCCGTGCATTTACGCATGAACTGTTCTCCCAAAGCTTCCCAAATTTTAATATGTTATTACTGGTGACAAAATTGAGGTCAACTTTAATAATGACGATTTTGACTTTCACCGTTCAGGAGTTATGGTTCTTGAAAGATTGAAAAATGGTGTTTCCAGTCATGTCCGCGCATTTTCTCATGAACCATTCAACCAAAGCTTTTCAAATTCTAATATGTTGTTACTGATGACTAAATGGAGGTCAAGTTCAATAATGACGATTTTGACTTTTAACGTTCAGGAGTTATGGTTCTTGAAAGATTGAAAAATGGTGTTTCCAGTCGTGTCCGTGCATTTTCTCATGAACCATTCATCCAAAGCTTTTCAAATTTTAATATGTTGTTACTGATGACACAATAGAGGTCAAGTTCAATAATGACGATTTTGACTTTTACCGTTCAGGAGTTATGGTTCTTGAAAAATGGAAAAATGGTGTTTCCATTCATGTTGTTGCATTTACTCACGAACCATTCAATTAAAGCTTTTCAAACTTTAATATGTTGATACTGATGACAAAATAGAGGTCACATTTGATTTTGACGATTTTCACTTTCATCAATCATCAGTAATGGTTCTTGTGATATTGCTAGGACACAAATAAATGTTAATAAATCCGGTTTGCTGTCGTTGTGACAGCCTCTTGTTACAAGTGTTGTGACCCATATAAATGTAATTTATTTTGTAAGCACCAGCAAGCCAACACATCACCTCATATCGTAATTAAATCTATATCGAAGGTTTATTATATCAGCAGTGCTTGAAGAAATAAAATCGGTGCTGATCATGCTTTTAACCGAAAACTTAGCTTAAATTGTAATAAATATTGAAAATTAAATTGAAAGCACTCTCAAGCCTACATTTTTTTTTTTTTTTTTTTATTGAATATGTATGAAAGATGTTTTTTTTAAAAAGGCCTTAGACTAATTCGAGAATTAAGGAGATCAACTATTTTTTGCATGATCTTGTTATGCGCCTTAAAAATATAAATCATATGAAAAATTGCATTGTTTGCAACCTATTGTTTACATTAATTGTGGGATACTTGTGTATAGTTTAAAAGAATAAAACATGTTTATTTGATTATAATAGCCTGCTTTATGAGAGGGGGTGGCAGCTGGCTATAGTAAGTAAAGTAAGTAAGTAAATTGTTTATTATAGTGACATGTGTAAGTCAGCATAAATATATAAATTTGTACAAAATATAGTTACATATATAATACACCCGGCCCAATGGACCAATAAGTCACCTTTTACTTTTAGTTCAATGATAAATGTTCTAATATCACGTGTCAATTGCCAATTTAAATTTAAATACAGATAATTATAGATTAAGAATTAACGATTGTAAAAGTTCATATAATGATAAATTCATCTAAAGTTTGTAAAAAAGTTTAAGAATGTTAACTAGAGTAAACTGTTTGTTTTCTACGGAAAAGTGACGCTGCTAAGTATTTAGCTATTTTCCTTGGATGGTTCACCATTAGAAATGTTAATTTTCCCTGGTCATCTAGTTGCGTATAGTCAGGCACCATTAATATCTCGCTAAAAACAGTTTGTCTGATATCATTATAAAATGTGCAGTTTATAAGAAAATGTAGCTCACTTTCAACATTTTGAGAGTTACAAAAACGACATAGTCTGTTTTCTACTGGTTCCCCAATATATCTACCAGTCTCAATTCTGATCGGTAATATCCCGCATCTAAACTGGGCTAGCACAGATCGCTCGTGTTTCGTAAAATTTAGTTTTACATAGTGCTCTAGTTCGAAGTTTGTTTTAAAGTTTAAGTAAGATCGTAGCTTTGGCTTATTTATCAGGGACTCTCTCCATATATCACTGTAATGAGTTCGTACAATTTGTTCAAAAGATTTTAAATCCACCATTGTTCTACTTTCATAATAATGTAACATATTAAGTTCCGTGAAAATATCTTTAGTGTCACTACACCAATTGTTTGTGCAACGATCATAATCCATATTGAACACCACTTTCGTTAATCGGTCGTCTTCAAACGATAATAGCCTATTCCAGTAGCGAATAATGTTTACCCAATGCCGAAACTGACTTGGTATCCATCCAGTATCCCCGTACAGTGCTAGAATTGGTGCAAATCTGTGAACGCCTAAGTAATATCGAATTGCTCTGTTCTGTACGTTGTCTATTGATTGGAACTTCCTATTTCCCCATATTCCAGATGCGTAGTCGAGGATTGGAGTAACACACGAATTAAAAAGTTTTTCATAAGACTGAAAACCAAAATCCTTTAAACTATGGATTTTCGAGATAATTTTACCTAAGGCTCTTCCTGCACCTTTAGCCAAAGTCTCTGCATGTAAATTAAAGTTACCTTTACAGTTAAAAGTTACACCTAAGTATTTATAATCGTCCACTGTTTTTAACGCATTATTGCCGATTGAAAAGTTAAATTCACTCTGCTTTTTACGTCCTTTACGAAAGTGCACGCACTTAGATTTGTCCGTGTTGATCAGAACCCTCCAACGTTTACACCAGCTATGAATCACATTTAACATTTGTTGAAGTTCATCCTCACTTTTTGCGAGCATAACAATATCATCAGCGTAAAGTAGAAGTGAAATTTGTCTTCCATTAATATCAAATCCTAAATTCAAATCATTTACTTCTTTAACCAAATCGTTGATGAAGATAGAGAAAAGTGTCGGAGAAACGTTATCCCCTTGTTTTACGCCGGATTTACAGTCAAACCAATTCGTCAGCTTATTGTTGATACGCACACAGGAGCTTGTATGCTGATAAATGCTTTTAATTGAATTGTAAATTTTGCCGTCTATATTATTTAAGCGCAACTTATACAACATCATGTCTCTATCAACGAAATCAAAGCACTTTTTTAAGTCAATGAATGCCGCAAAGACGTTGTGATTGTTTCTCACAATACTGTTTAAGGTAAAAATATGATCTTCACAAGACCTATTTTTCCTGAACCCATTCTGTTCATCTGCAAGAATATTTTCAGTCTCTAGAAAACTTGATAATCTCTTGTTAACAAATGCGCTATAGAGTTTGCTTACACATGATAATAGACTGACTCCTCTGTAATTCATCGGAATACGTGCATCTGACGACGGATCCTTTAATATAGGACAAATTATGGATTTTCTCCAGGCGGACGGAATTAAACTCGAGTCAAAAATCAGTTGAAAAAGATTGTGTATTATTTCAATAACTACAGGAAATTTTAAAACATCGTATGGTATTTCGTCATATCCACTTGCAGATCGTAGTTTCGCTTGCATTACTATAGAATTTATTTCATTTCTTGATATGTTCTCATTTAAAAGATTATTCGGCATATACAAAGGGTCCTCCATATTTTCCTCTAATAGGTTTTTGTGTACTTTAGCTTGAGTATAGTGTTCTGAATCAAATTCATCACTCGACAAACCATTGTATAAATTTTCAAAATCACAACGCCATCTTTCCAAAACTTTTTGTTCAGATCTAGTTATAGTACCATCATCATCAACGACTTCCTGTGGTATACATTTGTTACTTCTAGGTCCTAATTTACGTATTTTTTCCCAAAAGTCAGTTGGATTTTTGCTCGTCATTGTCTCTATTTCTACCGCTACTGTTCTTCTATAGGTACGTTCTGCCCGTCTTAGATTTTTGTCGAAACATTTTCTAGCTTGCATGTAGTTATTGCGCAAAGTTGTTTTAATATTTCTCCTCCCAGAATACTTGACGAAATCTTTTTCACATGTACGCATCTTATTACAAAGTTCAGTCAGAGTTTCGTTCCAGTACGGCTTTTTTGTTCGAAAACGCTTCTTAGAGTTATATTTACAATATTGTGGGATTTTATCGGTCATTTCTGCGATTATCTCGGTGCATAAATTTTCATAAATCACGTCAATGTTTTCCTGAGTTTCTCGCGAGTGTTCGATGTCAGTGATAATATTCATCAAGGCATTTCTCCGTATCTCACTACTCATAAAGTCTAACGGTATTTGGTTAATTTTAAATCGTGCTCTTTTCATCTCATTATCTGTCGAAACCGCCTGTTCAAAATGCGTGACCGTAAACTCTGTAATTAATAATGAATGGTCGGGTAGTCTTGATTTCCCACCTAATAATCCAAACAAAGAATTGTTATTAACGATAGATTCCGCCGTAAGCACTTCAAACTTTTTACATTTATCAAACACGTCATGAGGAACACAAATATTGTCAACCACGGATTTGCCTCTCGTTGAAATAGAAGTGAAATTATCACAACCCTGAAATCTTCCATTTAATACACAAAATTTCGATTCATTGAGGAAGTCTATAAATTCGTGACCGTGCTGATTAATGCTTTTATCGATTGTATTTCTCATTGGAACACAGTCTATATCGTTCAGTGTATCTGGTAATGATCCAATTCTCGAATTAAAATCCCCTGTAAGCAATATTGCATCACATTCGTCATTTAAATATATCTGTGCTAGTAAGTGAGCAAAAAAACTCGGAGCATCACGGCCTCTAGATGAATTTTCAGGAGGAAGATAACATGTAAATACTAAAAAGTTGGAATCATTCGTTCTATTTTCAAATTTTAATCCTAAAATACCATCGAATGATCTATCAATAACTGAGGCGTTATAATGTTCAAGAATCCATGTTTTAACTAAAATTCCTATCCCGCCAGATGGTTTCGGTGCATTTTTGTGTATATCAACTCTGTTAAAACCAAACCAAGAAAATCCAGGTACATTAATTACATCATCTTTAGCTAAATGCGTTTCGCAAACACAAATTATATCACAGTTAATCGATTTGAAGATACCTTTTCTTAATTCACAATTGTCTCTCGTCCATCCACATATGTTAATTGTTCCTAATTTTATTGATTCGTACGACCGGGTTAAATCCTATTCACCATTCTCATTACGAACTTGCTGCTGATCTTGAACTCTCTGAATCCGAGGTTTGATACGACCACTAGCATCCACACGTAATGAACCGCCTTCGGGTAGCTTGCGAAGCACTGCTCGGGCATTCATTTCTATTAAACGTTCAATGCGTGATTTGCTACTTCTAATATAAACGTTTTTGTACTGTTCAATATCCTTTAAATTACGTTTGTTTCTAAGAACCAGACTTTTTTCACCAGGGTCCCTAAAGCTTATTCTAATAATTCCGGGGCGGTTTTCTATTTTAGACGGAAAGCGATTTACATGTGTTATGTTCATACTTGAATATACATCTTCCCCTAGGGCTTTCATTAAATCGTTAACTTTCAGCAGTAAATCTTCCTCTTCAGTTTGCGGTATACCACTAACCGTTACCGATAACTCTGGACTATTGTCTTGTGTATGTTTACCGTTAGCTGTACCGTTAGCGTTTACGTTGAAATCACTTCGGTGTTGATCGAGGTCGTCAATGCGTATCTGCATAGATTGAATAGATGTCAACACTTGATCCGTACGTTTTGCTTCTAGTGCTATATCGACTGATAACTCATCACGTAATGCTCGTATTTTAGTGTCAACACTGGTCATCAAGTCCGTTCTAAGTTTATCTAGTTTTGACTCAAACATTTTTTTCATTTCATCTTGACTGTTTTTCAATCCCTTTACGGCATTTATAAGAGTGTCTAATTTTTCCGAATCGCTTTTTGGTGACGCCATCTCGCCAGGTTGCTTTTTTAAAATTTGAGAATATGAGAGTGGTGACTGTGACTGAGATTCAACAAAAACGCTAGTGTCTAGTTTAGATTCATCTGAGTCATATAATACAGTGTTAGTTTGACTTAATATTTCACTTACTGAGATACTGCCACTTTGTTCATAGTCTTTATCTTCTGACGGGTCTACTTTGTATTGTTTGTTCGCATAACCATTCGATTCACTACCACTACTGTTCCCTTTCTTTCTTTTATTCCGAGATTCTTGCATCATATAAACATATCGCAAAGGAAAACATAATCCATAGAAATAATCAACCTTTTAGACAATAAACCGGGTTTAATCACAATTTTCTGAATATTTTCCCTCACGGAAAAAAAATATCAGCCATCTTTCACATGTCACGTGATATATGGTGGCTATATATATCATTGTTGTCTCTCTGTGTGTCCAACAGATATTTCCATCACATTTTCCGGGAACAGAATGACTTCATATTTGATCATCAGCTTATCAAGTACTTAACCTATCTTTAAATCTCATAAATCGATTCAGAAAGATACAAATCAAGGTTACAAACAAAAACAGGAGTATCGCAGGAACGCCACACGTAAATTTATTCAGAAAGAAACAACTCAAGGTAAAAAATACAAGCATTGGGAGTTGTATGAACCTAAAAGAAGAAAGACAATTCTTTCCTGGATATGACATAAAAGCCTGAAAATAATGATATGATATATTCAATATGGTTTCAGTTTGAGAGAAACAAAAAAGGGAACGTGAACGTGACTGAAATCTTAAAAGACATCCGGAGTAATATCACATGTATTAGACATCAGCCTCTACAAGGTAAAAACTAACGTATTTATCTGCCTCCACAAATTAACATCAGGAAAACAAATCCACAAAATATCCTTTAACCTTTTATAATTGAACTCTATTTGGGTTTTTATCAGAATATGTATATAGAACATTTGCTACGGAGGTGTAAAGTATACTCCAATGAGACTGATAACCAACAGGACAAATTTATTCAAATGTCCATCTGCACTTCATTTAGATATTCAATCTTTATGCAAATTGTTAAACTAATTATAATTGAAAGGGATCAAAACATTTTTTACAACCTAGTTTAATCTTTTTTTACGTTTTTAAGTGATTACTTGTGTTTTTGTGTTTTGAAAAATAATGGAACTATTTTTTTTCCTAAGGATCACCGCTTGTAAATGAATGTTTCTTTAGAATTGTCAGTATGTTGAAGCTATTATCAGATGAGGAAATAAAAAAGATTGCATTTGATTACTTTCAACATCTTCAAAATAAGTATGTATATTTACCTTAGATATGAATGAAAGCAATAATTTATAATGATTGATAGAATCTGGTTAATACTTATATGTGTTTGTGGTTTGAACAGTAAAGGTGTCGTTTTTTACTGCATAAGATGTGCAATTCGATTGATAATGTATCAATAAGAGTGCTAGATGCCACGGTAATTAATAGTCTACTGCAAACGTTGAAAAAGTACCCAAATTTAAGCCAGACTTTGACAAGCAACCAGAAACCTACGTACTGCTAAACATTATGAAATTGCATTATCGTACGGCATATCTTGTAAGTAATCTGGGTAATTAGAGAAAGTTATATTGATTTTGCTTCTAAAAATTGTTGAATACAAGTCAACATTTCGTTCGAACAAATACATAAGCAATCCATTGGTCGAATAGATGGCATGAAATTTAAATGACCATGCGATTTTCCCAGAATTGGAATGCTTTGACACTCAAAATTAAACTATAAAAGCTAAACTAATTGCCCATTTCAGTCTGACAATGGGAGCTCAACTGTAACCTGATGTAATTCAAATCTTTTATTTCACATTTAGATTGGCAATGTAAGACAACAGTTCAATCCTTCCATAACAACTACAAGAAAACGTTCCATGACCTTTAAATTATTTTTTTGACCTTGATATCTTGAGAACTGTAAATTAATCTAACTAACACAAAATATCAAAAAATATTAAAAATTATGCCAATGATATTGAAATCCACAATGCAAAGAATAAAAGAAACCACTGCCAAGAACCATGAGATTTAATATCAACCACCAAAAAACGTGTTTTTTTTTTATTGAACATTGCATTGTAAACAATCTCACACCTTTTTATAAAATTTATGTCAGAGGCCATTATCAATAAGGTCTTGTATCAATAAGGTGTTAAAAAAATTAGACAACAAACTATCTTACAGGATTGAGTCACCTTTGAAATAGAAATATATAAAATATGACATTGTTAATCACTCATGAGGCATTTCTTGTGAGAAATGTTTAAAAAAGTATTTTTTTTTCTATTTATTGGCCTTGGAAGTTAAAATATGTTCATTGCGGGGGTGGGGGGTGGTTGGTGTCATTAGTTAATGGAAACCATAGATTGTTATAGTTTTCATAAATGTTATTGAATATTTCAGTAATGAGGAGAATTTTGAAATCAAAGCAATAATGCTAGATGCCTTCGAAGCATTAAACACAAACACCAGTCAACAGTTGATTGTCAAATTAGTTCTTTTAGCACCAAAACCAGAATACAAATTGTTTCAGCGATTTTTCATCCACGTGGCAGGAATGGAAATGCCCCCACATCAGGTATTAAGTTTACAAATAATACTAATATCAAAGGAAGCTTATAATAACATTAACTAATTTGTCTTATTAGCTCAGCACTGAATTTTCAAAATATCCAAAACATTTTAAACACCTAGCACTACTTTCAGTGTAAAGCAGGATTTCAATGTATACATATATATATATATGCATGTAGTTTTGTAATAAGCTGTCAACTGTGAGTTGAGCGAGTTTAGTTTATACTTCATTTCATTACAGCGCTAAAGCCGAAAAAAAGTTCTATGCTGTAATGTAAGCATTGAATAAATATTTGGAATCACATATTTGCGAGATGAATACTTCCAGTGCATATGAGTTATATTCTTGTTGATTTACTTTTGAAAAAGTTACAATCATTGGACTTTAGAAAACTTAAGAAAACTTCTCTGGTATCGATGTGCCAATACTAGTAAACAAGATTTGACCTGAAACGTCATTTTAATCTGAACAATTCTTAAAAGACTGAGCATAACATGGAAACTTCATGTTATTTTTATGCCCAACCTAGGTTTAAGTTTTTTTTGGAGAGGTAGCTTTTGATGAAGTTGAGGTCCAATAAACTTAAAACTTAGTAGTACACATATTCCTTACGATATGATCTTTTTAGTTTTTATGCCAAATTAGTTTTGACCCCTATTTCACGGTCAACTGAACATAGAAAATGATAGTGCGAGTGGGACATCCGTGTACTTTTAAACGTTCTTGTTTCAATTTTTATACTTAGAGACTGCGGTAAATTCAGTACTATTCATGCCATTCGCTTGCAATTTTGTATTGTTCCGTCTATGTTAATAGACTGTTTAGTAGTTGTTCAGATCAACAATTTGCTAAATAAACTGAAATGCTACTCAACAATACTGAATTGAATGCAAGCAAAAGTCTGAACAGAACAGAATTGATGGCAAGCGAATTTTCTGAAAAGTACTAAAATGATTGTCAGAGAATCGTCTACACAGCACTGAATTGATTGCAAGCGAGTCGTCTGAACAGTACTAGATTTACAGCAGTCAATAAATCTAAAAAGACTGAACATGACTAAATTATTTTTTTTCACTAATTTCTCATATTGTCGAGATCTAAATGACAGTTTAAGACAAAAGTTCGCTTACTAGTGCAACATCTTGTATTTCCATGCCCCAATTTTAGCAAGAAGGTGTAATATATATACTGGTTTATCCTTGTCCTTATATCGATATACATTACTTTCGCAATTAAGTCAACAACTACAAATCTTCAATTGTGACCCAATTCTAAATTGCATTGCATATTACATGTATAAACTGTTTAAGGTAGTTCAGTGGTATACCGCCATCTTGAATTGTGCAATTACAGTAAATAATAGGTCTAGTTCTTTATATATCGAAAATGTTTTAACAAATACTAAATATTTGTGATTTTAGATTTAATTTTTCGAATAAAGCAATTTTAGGAGAGAAAACTCTTTTAGTACAAAATTTAAACTGGACATATAGAGATTTGTTTTTACTTTTAGCAAGAACAAAAGTTTGGTGACACAATTTTTTCTTTTTCTTTTTTTTTAAAAAATATTATAAAACCCATATTCTCAAATTTTATTTCAAAATTATATCATTTAGATTTTTTTTTTATGCACAAAAAAGTGTTTTTTCATGAACAATCTTAGCAAACTTTAGTATAGTATTAATAAATGGGTAATTTTATAATGGACTGGTTATATATCCAAGGTCTGTAATAACGGCCCAAGGATTGCTGTAATGGCCCGAGGCAACGCCGAGGGCCATTACAGTAATCCGCGGGCCGTTATTACGGACCGAGGATATATAACCAGTCCATTATTAAATTACCCATTTATTAATACTTTTATTAACCAGTTCTGAGGCAATAAAAATGGAATTGTATATTTTCTTAATTATTTACTGATAACAAAATTTTTCAACAAGGACAACAAATACAGATTGAATTAGGAACTTGTCTGATAATTATTAAGACTCTTGAGAGCTGGAAAAGTCATCCCGTTTCCTCTTCCCAGAAAATATGTTTTGATTTATGACTCCACCATTAATAACAGCGCCAGTTAGAATACTGAATGGATTACTGCAGTCTTTTCTATTGGCAATCATGTTACTTTTACTATTGTTAACAATGCTAGAAGCCTGAGATGGTTTTTCAAACATAGATAGCTCTGAATCATTTTCCTTGTCATAATGAATATCAAGAGTTTTTTCTTGAGAGGAAACAATGTGAATATCATATTCAGGACAGTCACTGGTATCCTTATCTGAATTCTCAGGTGCCGTTTCATTCTGATTGCTGGAACATGGAGGAATGACAACATTTGATATGATATTTGATGCCTGGTCTTGTTGTTTCATAGACGGAAAATTATAGTGTGTGAGTGTCGAGATTCCTTTCCATCCGCCTAGCTGGGCAACTTCAGTAGGTGGGCGCTCTGAATGTAACAAACTGGTTGCAAAAGTTTTACGGGTTGAATGATTGACTTTACGGCCATATAACTGTGCGGCCTCGGCCATAGTTTTCTTCTTTATTGTTTTTCAGGTGTCTCTCAATATTATTCTGGAATCCTGTAAGCGTGTCTGGTTCATACTCCTGTCCCTCTTTGTTCCTTACACCTTTAAATAGAAACATAAAAAAGTGAACATTAACCCCATTCAGCCTGTATCCTCACTCTGTATGTACAAAATTTACATGAAATACAAAAAATATACATGTATCATACAAAAATCAATTGATATCAACAAGAAAACACAGATGTCTCACACGGTAAATTGTGCTATGAAATTGTTAACTTGTATTGAATTTTCATTTTAATTTTCTTATTTTGAATGAGTGTACAAAATTCAATGAAGATCTGACTAGCTGTTTGCAAGGATTCAGCCTACATACAAGCGTAACTTCAGCTGAAATTCAAAAGTTAGTATAGGACGGACAGACTGATATTACAAAATATAAACAAGATGTCCTGAATGATATTGGACAGACTAAAAAATTCAGTATACATGTTCCTATCCGTAAGCCGTCACGAAGCTGGCTAAAGCATGTACAAATCTATTTTATCAAAAATCATTACCATAGTAACATATTTTTAGGAGTCTTTAAGTTGAAGTAAAAAACTTTTAAACTAACCTAAGTAAAACCGGGCTAAAATAGCATCTAGTTCCTTAAACGGAATCATCTGCAGCTCTCTAAACTCTCCTACTTGCTGTGCCCAGGTGTAGAAAGTTTTAACATCTGATCTTGTTTTGTAGTCCGTGTTTTTATTTACATTTTTCCTGAGAAATTCGTCTGTGTCCTCATTGGAAACTGATCTAAATCTACTGCTTCCTGTGTCACGCTGCTCGTGTGTTTCCGTCGGATCACCTTCGTCATTGTTGTTGTTGTCATTGTTCAAGCGGTTTACTTCGATTTCATGTAGCTCGACATTGTCATGGGATTGTTCCCCTTGCAGGACGGAGGTAAGAGCGTCGAACGTCTCCTTCTCTGCAAGCATTTCGTACCTCATTATGTCATGAGACAAAACATCAAGCATGTCTTCGCCATTCTTGGCGTATCTGTCCGATATTTTTGCAGGAACAAGGCCTGCCATACTGTACTGTCGTCTGCGTCTATAGAGTTCCGGTTCTAAATATAGCACGCAAAATGTTGCTAAAAGAAGTTACGCAGTCCTGGACTTGTAGGTAATTCCACAGAAAAGTTGCACAGATCTTTTCAAAACATAAAATTGAAATCGAAGCGGACACTGATGTCAGCCATTTTTTTTTGGTTTTTCAACATTATTGCACGTGCTCATAAAGGACTGGCAACAAATCAATAATGGACCGGATATGAGTCATAATGGACCGGGTAAAAGTCATAATGGACCGGGGTGACTATTTTGGGTAAAATAATGTATTGACACCTATTATAATGATAGGACAGTTAAGCTTATAATTATACTAACTGGTTAATAATAACTGTTAATGAATTGTACCTTGAAAAATAGCGTGGTGACCCATATTTTTTACCATTTAAAAAAAAGGAAGAGTAAAATCTTCATTTTGGCAAATAATAAAATAAATCTGTTTTTTTTCTATTAAACTACCTTTAGATTTTTTTGGCTTCCTGCGCATGCTTTAAATAAAACTAAGATGCTTTTCTATAAAATTTGTATACATATTTTTGAAACGGTGTTAGAACATTATAGTACATCCTTTTTTTGTAATAAGTTGTATACATTTTTTCTAGATTCTAATAAAAAGTAAAAGAAAAAAAAACCGAACACGAGAGAAAACCATGATAACGGCAAACAAGTCAAACACATCAAATGAATCGCAAACAACTAATATATTTCTGACATTGACGTTGACTTTCTTTAAATCATATTAGTGTACTATGTTGCAATACCTTGAAACAAAACGTTATATGAGCTATATTTATCACTTGGTGTCGATAACATTCTCTAATCTCACCCAGCTAATATGAACCATCTTTGCTACACTGTCGTCCTGACGGTATCTAGTTTTTAAATTGGTCATGAATGATTGTCTTAACTTATGCATACACAGTTGACACAGATCATAGATATCAAATCATGTAATTGGCTGCCATCTTTATTACATACTATAGGAATACCGTAGGAATATCCGACTTTTTTTTTAGTTGATGAAATATTTGTTTTTCGCAATGCATTTAAAGCATATTTTCAGCACTGTATTGGAAAAATCCTATGCGAATCAAGTATGCAAAAAGAACAATCAATGGAGGAAAGGGTTAAAAAAGATGTCCGTGATCTTGACTTGAGTTTCATTTTTAATAGTAGTCGGAAATTATCAATCATTTTTTTATAAGACCTATAGTGCTTCAACAAACAATTTAACCTAGTTTTTGTCTTGCCTGTGAAGCATGTCAGCGACTATGAGACATAGAAATATGAATCCGGTGACGATGTTAACTAATTGTTTTAAGCTTTAAGTCTCAGAAGGTAGAAGACCTTGATGCTTCTTACCTTGCAAATGAGTAATATGATAATTTGGTAAATGGGATCCTTGATAGGGCTTCGTGTCCTATACCTATGTCGCAAACTATACCTGGTCACGACCTCATTTCATGTTTCAGTGATCAATGTTAAAGTTACATGATTCGTTTCTCAAATACTAAATGCGTATGTCAACTATATGTGGTGTATGGAATGATTGTAGGGTGTACATGTCTGTCTGAAAGATTTCATCTGACATTGACCTCATTGGCTTGGTTCATTGGTCAACGTAAAGGTTATTTTACAGATATGTTACGCAATATATGATGCATGGAATGATATTTAGGTGTGTTTTTCTTTGACAAGTATTATATTTTGCACTTTTCGGACTATGGAAATATTCTGTTTAGATTGCATGGTCTTATATTTTCACTGATTTATGTTGGCTATTATCTTGAGCATTATATAATACTAATATCTGAAGAGAAAATTTACACAGCAAAAAAAGATCACCAAATCAAGAATTGCAAATAAATGAGGGCCGAGAAGTACCTAAGGGACATTTAACCTTGTCGATAACAAACTGACAATGTCATACCAATAAAACGAAAGTCGACCAAAAACAAACGACCAATTACAAACTACAATGTACAAAACATAACAAAGAAAACTAAAGACCAAGCAATGCAAACACGGTCTGATGTGCTCCTTAGGCGCTTTAACATAACTGCAGGTCCTAGGTGAAGTAAATGCAAATAGTTACATTATCTTCATTTGAACTCTAAGGAGATAGTTGTCTGAATGTCAATTTTTTTGTAAAGGCCGTCGGTAATTCTGTTATTTATTTGGAGTCGTACCTTGTCAACTACGGCAGGGATTCAGTTCATGTTCTTTGTATATTGATGACAAAATGAGGTGAGGTTCGATTTACATGATTTTTCACTATTATCGTTCAGAATATATGGTCCTTGATTGATCGGAAAATGGCACTTTATGTAGTATCCAAGCAATAACTTTCAACTGCTGCACCTAAAAAAATTGTATATGGTGTTACTGATAATAAACATAAAGGTCAAAGTCGATATTGGCAGTTTTCACTTTTCAGGAATTCATTGTTTTTACAATGACTGATGAATGTATTAACACACCGTTTGCTGTCATTCCATTTTAACTTGAACCCCTTATTTGTGAAATATTTCAGAACACTGAGCTGTCCCAGTGTAAGAATTGATCCTAATTAAGATAAAACAAAGAAACTCAGAAGAATTGGTGTAATGCATTTATACTTTTTCAGAATGTTATAAAAGTGTTAGAAGATATAGCTTTTCACAATGGAACATTTACCAACGTATCATTTGACAAACACATTTACAATTCTGCCATCTTGACTCTTGGATCTGTTGTACACAAGTTATCCAAAAAAGGACAGACAAAAATATCTTTAGAAATCTCCAGCAAAATCAATGGAATGCTTGGTTTGCATGGTATGTACAATTTAACATCTTTAACATTATATCGGAGTTTTTTTATTTTTCTTAGGTCACTTGGATTTGAGAAACTACATTTTCCCTCATGATAATGCTTTAATTGGTTCGTAGAAATCCTTCTTTATGCTATTTGTTAATAAAAAATCTCATTTAAACAAATGTATTTTGAAGTTTACATTCTCAATCATATGTAAAAAACATAGATGTTACCCAATAATTGTAGACTTTTCCTATTTTACATATTATCAAAGTTCACGTCGGTAGACCAGTATGCTTTACATTTTAGTTTGAATAGACTCTTAGGTACTCTTTATTACAGATCCTTGGGAATATAGGCAAACACGATCTTTACAAACAGAAGAGGAACAAATAGAATATGACCATCGCCGTGTCATACTGCTCGAAGCTCTTGGAAATGCAAGGATGGATCACTCGTATGACTACATTATATCTCATATCAATTCTACTAACTCTCCATGGATAAAAAGGTCAGGAATTCATGCGCTTAGGAAATATGAACATGAATATGTAAGTAATAAAACAAACGATAGAGATTGGTTCTATGAAATGTTTTATTTCAAAACTAGCAATAACTAAGGTATTTTTCTACGATACTCAATGCTTAAAGATATATGAATATTATAGAATTTATCGTATTCTTGAAAGCTTTAAGACAGTTTTATGGGAATATGCTGGGAATGCAAATTTCTACCTACTTTTCATCTCCTTCAAAATTTTTAGTGGGTCAGATTTCTTTCAACTTCTCTAAAAATTGACCCCTCGGAAACTACCAGGCGAGTTTCCACCATACTTGACATCGCTATCTAGTTTCAAAATTGTGTAATATTAAAGGTATTTTTCAATAGTTGAGCATATGGTTAAAAATCATGAAAGATATAGAAAAGCTGTAAAACATAAAATCGTATGATTGATATTATCAGCTGTCAACTTATAACAAATATTGCCCCAATTTTAATAAATTTTACAAATGTTTGGTGTTTTTTCCAATTATCTTAAAATTATAATAGAAAAAGAAACTCCTCAACAAACAAACGGTCATCAAACCATTTCTTCATTTGATCCTAAAATTACTGAAATTGTTAATAAATTCATTTAAAATATCATTGACCTTGTTAGTTGTATTACATGTTGAAATCTTTAGATATCTCAACATTATCAAAGTCATACGAGATACCGCTTTTACGGATGTACTTGTTATTGATATTGAAAAAAACCTGGAATTTGAAATTGATACTTTACGTCAAAAGAGCGTAGGTTTAGAAACAAAAAACGCTAAAAATAAAGAGAAGAATTCAAGAATCTGCTTAAATGACCTTTTATGAGTTATTGTAGTTTTAAATCAAAAGAAAAATGGACAGAAAAAAAGACAAACTAATTTACACTGTATCGTGGGAAAAAACAAAGAGGTCGAACACCTGACAAATATGTTTAAATCTCACCATAGTGTATTCTTGAATAGTTTCAACCATTGGTATTCCTGTTTACAATAGTTATCAAAGGTACCAGGATCATAAATTTAGTACGCCAGACGCGCGTTTCGTCTACATAAGTACAAAATATACCTATTGCGGGGCCTCGTTTGTGAGCAATTCCGTACAGCTCAACGTGTTTGTACTTTAAGTTATTATAAAAGAAAATATTAATATGATGAACTTTTAATGCATACAGAAATGTGCATGTCCTCCTGGAATAACGACAAACTGCAAAATACAATGTATGACTTTAAACTTACAAGAATTTCACGAAGTGCGAACTGTTTTTTTCTTTAGTTCCTATTGTTAAGAATGTGTGCAATTATGCATAGATACGGATTTTTTCAACTGTTCATGATATTGTCGTGAGAAGATGTCGCTGGCAACAGTGAATATTGTAATGAATCTTTCTTTGATTTTAGTATTTATCAATCTATTAACAATTATTATTCTAAATATAAATAAACTGTGATTTACATTCATTGATGGAACAAATATAATTCTAATCGTATAGCTTCGTCTGTTAAACAAAAAAAATATTGTTATTTTTATAACGATCTGTTTATGTGATTTAGGAGATAAGTTTGTTTTATCTATTGTAGTCTAAAAGGGACATGACATTTTATAAAACTCATTAGGTTACGATTAGCATATTTTTTCTAGATAAAAGATGTTAAAAATGGCTCCAGTCTCATACACAACTCTGTTTGATTTTTTTGAGTTTTGGTCCCATAAATAAAGTGCTCAATCTTTTTAAAGCTAGTAATTGTCAGGTTAAAGTTTATTTAAACATATATTATCGTGTTTTTTTTTATGTTGTGATGTTATGATATTGTGTCAGAAAAAGGGAGAAGGTTTGGTACTATTAAAACGTTTAATACCACTGCAAATGTTTGCACATGTGCTAAGTAAGGAATCTGATGTACAGTAGTTGTCGTTTGTTTATGTAATTTATACGTGTTTTTCATTTCTCGTTTTTTAATATAGATAAGATCGTTGGTTTTCTCGTTTGAATGGTTTTACACTTGTAATTTTGGGGCCCTTTATAGCTTGTTGTTCGTTGTGAGCCAAGGCTTCGTGTTGAAGGCCGTACATTGACCTATAATGGTTTACTTTTATAAATTGTTATTTGGATGGAGAGTTGTCTCATTGGCACTCACACCACATTTCCTATATCTATATATATATATTTTTATTTTACTTTATTTTGTTTTTGTTCAAAGCTAATGAAAATATCAAATTAAAATTTATGTGTATCAGATTTTGTTCTTAAATAATCAGGTCCAATCTGCATGGTTGACCAAAGAATGCACCAAAAACTGATTTTCACCCCAAGTGACCATCGTTTTCTTATTATGATGTTCAAGAATTGGAGGAGCTATATATTTTGTATTTGTGCGGATTCCAAAATGACTGGATTGTAAAATAAAAATCATGAGACACCAGGCTTATAATTGAGTGCCACACAAATATACCTACGGGGCTCTAAAGAGCCTGTTTCGCTAACCAAGGTTTCTCTGCATCTTCAACAATGATAACTCTCCAACATTATTGAATATAATAGATTTCATGACAACAATTTTTTTTTTTATGATATTCAAATTGAAATGGAAAATATGTCAAAAAAGAGACAACAACCCGACCATAGAAAAAAAAACCAGCAGAAGGTCACCAACAGGTCTTCAATGAAGCTGGAATTTCTCTCATCCGGAGGCGTCCTTCAGATGGCCCCTAAACAAATATATACTAGTTCAGTGATAATGAGCGCCATACTAATTTCCCAATTGTACACAAGAAACTAAAATTAAAATAATACAAGACTAACAAAGGCCAGATGCTCCTCACTTGGGACGTGCGCAAACATGCGTCGGGGTTAAACATGTTTATGAGATCTCAACCCTCCCCCTAAACTCTAGCCAATGTAGAAAAGTAAACGCATAACAATACACACATTTAAAATTCAGTTCAAGAGAAGTCCGAGTCTGATGTCAGAAGATGTAACCAATGAAAATAAACAAAATTACAATACTACATATATAACAACAGACTACTAGCAGTTAAAACTGACATGCCAGCTCCAGACTTCAATTAAAGGTTGCATTTCTGTAAATATTGGCAATGCAATTTCCCATAGGAACTCTTTACGGCTAAAACTGTACCACTTTTACTATTAAGTTTTGAAAAAAATCTTATCCTAGAATTGAAAGTTCATATGCACCACAATTTTTTTCAAAGGTCAAAATATAGGGCTGTGCGGCATATTTTCAACGTTTATATGTCCTGAACTTCTCAGAGTTTAAACTTACACTAATTTTCTTAACTACCCCTACCTCGAATGAAAGGTTACCACAGATTTTAATGTAAACAATATGCACTTGATCTACTGGTAACATTCCCAAGTTCTGTCTCTGCGATATGGAACACAGAGAGCATAACTGGGAACCAGTATGTAAACAAAATTAATTTCTATGAATATTCAATTTCTCCCCAAAAGAGGCGTGTTTTGAGCAACAGCTGTATTTACAAAGTGCAATCTAAACTGATTGAAATATTATGATTTTATCATATGAATATCAGGCACAATCCTCCCCGTTAGGGGTTTAGTATCATAACATATATGAGTAGAACATAACCCGTGTCATGCCAACAACTAGTTTTTTAATAAATATGTTAAGTTCCGATGCAAAGACCCTATAAGTAAACCAATATTAACACCAAAATATGCCTTCTTTAATGACCTGATAACAGTATCGTAACTATATCCCTTCCTAATAAGTCTATTTTAAGGTTTTGTTAGTTTTTGAGGTGAATACTGACATTGTTGTGCTTTATAAAGAATATTTCCATAAAAAAATGGATGTGAAATAACTGAACGTATAAGAAGTCTGCATGTTGAGCTATATTTACGAATGTTGTCCTTATACCGATGATAAAATTTAGTAAATGTTTTGACTAGTTTGTGATATCGAAAACACTGGTGTAATAATTTTTCAGTTATACATATAATTGTTTTGCAAATAATTTTTTCATTTAAAAGTTTTTCTCAATCTTGTTTTGTTTTTGCCGGTAAAACACAAACAGGGTTGAACAATTGATAAAAAAGGGCGATCATTCCTATCAAGAATACACTTACACTTCTTCAAAATTTGACTTTCTGAAAATCTTGTCTTTCTGATCATATTTTACTTTATATAGTAATGAAGATAAGATGCCGAACACTTATAGTGTGCAAACGTCGACATAAATAGCAATAACTCCAAAGAGGATTTAACTAACAATTTAGAACCATCCACTTCAATGTTTTTTTGGGTCACCATTTGCTTGTTGAAGTTCTAACTATTAATTATACTTTCAAGATATTAGGCAAACACGTAAAAACGTTTGTAAAAAATCAAATCAGAAATAAGAAGACATTATACGATTTCAATCGTGCAACTTACTTAAGGATCTTGTCGTCCTGATAACTTTTTTTTATTTCTATCTATCTGTTTTTTTTTCATATCAGAAATAAGGCAATCATGCAAAAAATTGATACACAACGTCACGTAGGGACAGTTTATGTGATAATGAGTCGTCTGACGAGTTCTATCATTTAATTGTTGTGGATCTTTTCTGATCGTGTGTGCTAAACAAAGATTCTCTTTGTCTATTACAGTCATTTAAAGGCAATACATCCTTTAAGAAGTCGTCTGATAGTTTTGAAATGTCTGCTAATGTCGGATATTTTCTTTATTAAGGGTTTAAAGATAAAAGACAAAACATTTTATCCCTATGTGCTTTTTAAGGTTGGCATGTTGTATCATCGGACACATTATAAAATTGAAGCTGAATTTCCTATTGATGATAATGGTCAAGTTTAAAATCATTTATCGAAATTTTTATCAGAGGATAAATAAAGGCAACAGTAGTATACCGCTGTTCAAAACTAATAAATCCATGGACAAAAAACAAAATCGGGGCAACAAACCAAAACCGAGGGAAACGCATTACATATAAGAGGAGAACAACGACACCACACCGAAACGCAACAGCACACAGAAACGGACCAAGCAACAGACAATACACCACGAGAATAACAAATATAACATCAAAACCAAATACATGAATATGGGATAGACAAGTACCGTGCCACGTCTTATCTCAAAAATAAGAGAAAACAGAAACGACTCAACGTTAAAATGCAACACACACACAGAAACGAACAATATTATAACAATGGCCATCTTCCTGACTTGGAACAGGACACTTTTAAAGGGGAATAAAAGTGGTGGGTTGAACCTGGTTTTAAGGCATGCCAAACCTCGCACTTTAATGGCACAGTTAAATATAACATTGAAATGAAAACAAAATATTACAGGACTACAATACAAATAAAAAGCAGATTTTTCACGACGACGAAGGACGACGACGATGATGACGGATCCCGGACTCTAAATAATGAGAAAATCTCACTTAGCTCTTTTGGCAAGGCCAGCAAATAAAAGAAAAGGTTAAAAAAAATTACAAAGCTGGTCCTGAAGAGCATTGAAGATAAAACAAGTTTTCCAAATGTAGCCAACCTGTGGAAACGACTATTCCACTCTAGTGACGACACTTTTGATGGGCACATCACAACAATTTAGTAGAGGAACACTCTTGGTGTAGAATTTTGTTTCTAATGTGACCTACATGTAGCCTATGGATTTTGAAAAGCTGCATTTTCTTGGCTTTATTATGTTCCTCCTCTGAGGTAGTCGTATCTTTTTCCACGACGGCATTCAACATCTCAAATACTCGAAGGATCATTCCAATGACAAAGTCTTTAAGTTTATGAGTTAGTTTCCGATAAGAAGCTTAGTATACGGATTTCTCAAAGCTCTATGTCAAACTGTGTATAGTTGTTGGGGACATTCTGACATTTGATTGGCAACAGAAACTCAAAGTTGGTATGAATCTATGTAGGAATAATTTTTACAATATTTGAATAAAAGATATGCTGAAATTCTTGTAAGATATTTTAATTGTTTGTCTAGAAAAGTTTTTGCCTTGACTCTCAATGCCTGTTTAAATATAAGATTAATTTTAACAAAATTGTGAATTCAATTTATTTGCTCATGCTTATAGATTTCTAGGAGAAAAAAGGAATATGAAACAAACAAATCCTACATCATTAATGCAGAATGTGACATGCCAAAAAAAAATATTGCATAATCAATTATGCTTAAACAATATTTGTATTAAGAAGGATATACACATAATGAACCTTGTAGGAAAATGGGGATAAGAATAGCAGCATGCTATTTTCACATCATGAAATACAAATAGATCAGTGCTATTACTACCACGTTAAGATTCCAGAACTTATTTGAATTATCTAACTGGTTTTGCAAGGTTTTTTTTTCTTTCTTAAATATTATGTATAAATAAATACCAATATGTACTATAGACTCTATAGTACTGTAGGCAGTTCAAATAGTTGAAAATGTGTGCCAAAATCACCTAGCATGATACATATATTGCAATAATTGTTTTTATGAATTTAATAATGCTTTCCTTTGTTTGGACAAACAAAGCATGTGAGGTTCGAATGGAAATTTCATGAACAGTTGCTGTTGTGCTTCAATAGTACCATTTTACCTTTCATATGTACATGTACATAAGGGTGATTGATCTGTTTACGAATCTTACTTTTTAAAACAGAATTTATAGGCATAACAATAAAATGAGCTCTATGCTAAAACGGCATATCTACTCTTAGATAAGGAGTTCAAAGTTTATTTTATATATATTATGTATATAATTTTCAGGCTGCAAATGCTATGTTAAATGCTGCATTATTTGATGTTGACCAGAACGTTAGGTATGAAGCCTTATTACAATATCGAGCTCATCCAAAGTCAAAAGTGATTGAACCATTGGATACAAGGTAAAACTAATCATAATGGAAAGACTTGTCGTGGCTAATTATGTGTTGTTCCCGTCTCAAAGTCGAATTATTTAATATATATTTATATATAAGGGTCAGATCAACGTCCGGTCATACATCGACGTCTGTTCCTCAAATCGAGGTCCAATTCTGACGTCACAATAAAATAACATTTCAATCGACGGCCAATGTTATGCCTACTAGTATCTAATCGACGTCCAAAGTTTTGGCTTCTCTTATCGTCGTTCAAATTTAGCTTATCTAAACGTCCGTTTCGGACACAGAAAACCAAATTGAAGTGAGACGACAGCAATTCAAAGCTTTTTACCTTCAAATATATTATGTGTGACAAATAAGATCTATTTAACATACTAGACTAATGGCTTTCTATGCGGTATGGGCTTTGTTCATTGTTGAAGTTGACTTATAATTGTTAATTTCTGTGTCATTTTGGTCTCTTATTGGCAATCATACCACATTTTCTTTTTTATAAGTAGGTAAACAGGTTTTGATATAAATCTACCCACCAGATATCAAATGAAGTGGATGTGAGCAATTATAGGCAATCGTACCGCTTTCAACAAGAATAAAAACCTATAACGTAAAGGCAATTAAAGACCACAAGTTGAATTATGTAAACAATTAAAATTGGAAGATTTACAGTCTCATATTATAGATAAAAAAAAAATCCGAAAAACAAATATCACAGACATAAACCATCGAAAACCACTACACTACAGGCCCATAAAGAATATGTTGGGTTTAAACATGTGTTGAGCACTTAACGTAGAACAGTGATGTCACCGCACAACATATAAACATAATGTCATTGTGTTGTGAATGTTTCACTTCAGGTGCAAAACTCTGAAAGTTGTTGTAAGTCCGAATTTTTATGTTTTGTCTGTTGTTGAAGACTGGATAATACTCAAATATGTCGTTTGGTGGTTTTCTTTGTCGTTGGATTGCTTTCTCATTATTAATATGAACAGAAATTGCACACTATTATGTAAATCGATTGAATTATGTTTGTATTAAGGTAAACATTAATATGCATGTTACTTATTTCGGGTTGAAAATATGATATGGAAAGTATCAATAAAAATCATTAAGAGGGTTATTATTTTTAATGGGACAATACTTCTAGTTTCTAGACGTCACATTTGTTAGAAAGGGTAAACATAAAATATAAGTGTGTGCATGAAAGAAATAGTATTTACAAGAAAGTCCATGAATACCTACTTTTTTTTCTGTTAAGATAGGTCTATTTTGTTGCTATTTTTAAATAGATTTTTATTTAACCCAGGACCTTTTCTAATTTCGAGTTAAAGCATATTATAATAAAATGAACACTTTCATTGGAAACAAATAAACAAGTCAAGAACAATTTAAAATGAACAGGTTGTCTACAATCTATGTCTTTAATTTTCTCAAATATGTTTCCTATATTGTCTCAAATGGTATCAATTCAAATCTATAAGCTGACTGACAAAAGACTGTCAGTCAATCAGAAGACGCGTTACACCCAACATTAAGTTATTCTATGATTATTCATAAAACAAACATAGATAAAGTGGTATTAATGTCAATGAAACCGCTATATGGACGTGGTAGAAAACGAAGGAAGTTGATGTTGCAAAAAAGTATTTAAGTTCATCCTTTTATGCACTTTAATCAGGTAAATAAACTCATCATAGATACCATGTATGCTCGTTATGCCACTAATTTGTACACTGAGTTATGTTGTGGTTGTGGTTGTTGAATGTTGATGTCATGGTACACAATGGATTTATAAAAAACGACATAGATTCGAAACTTGAATAGTTTCAACAGAGAAATTTTTGTAATAATATAGTGAAACATAGATAATGCCCAAAACAATTTTTGTGGTACCTATACATTAACACATAGAACAAAACGTTTGTAAATAGGCATGTGTGTTTATAGCTAATGATACAAAAAGGTTTAGTTTATTGTAAAAGGACGTACATATATCTTTAGTTCTTGTATACAAATGTCATTTGATTTGCAAAATTTTAGACACAGTCATAAAGAACTATGGGAAATGAGTTAATAAAACAAGAATCCTTTACTTATTAGGCAGTCAAACATTTGCTCATGGCAAAACAAACAGTATCCATATATTAAATCTTGGATAACGTGATAACTTATTAACTTATTTTAATAATACAATTTCATTTATTGTTTTTTAATACCTAAAGTAAATTGTTTAGACGCGAGCAATGGGATAAAAAAGATAAACCCAACATTTGTTAATCAATTGATTGCATTACAAGATCTCTAGTGTGAAATAGTTTCCGCCGACTTTGACAACACCATTTTTGGTCGTGCTTATTTAGACTTATAAGTAAAAACTTAGAATGAAATAAACATTTCCACACAACTCTGATTAAGAACACACGAAATTGTTCACTACCGTTTTTATGTGACATTACAGATGAAAGACAATAACAAAAACCGGTCACAAAAATATGATAATTTCGCGTTTCGAACGTAATTCTTCTTGCACAAAAGGTTTAAAAACACAAAAAATGGATATATCATGCATAATTGAAGAAAAAAAAACATGCCTTGGGGAGAATGAAAGGATTGATACATTCATTGAATATTGCTTTATCCATTTTTAAATAAATCGTGAAGTTCACTGAAGTTCTTGAACGCGATTGTGGCTGGTTCTTCACTGTCTTTGAGTAAGAAGACTATTGTTCGCCTCTGTCCCACTCCTGGAAGATTTCTGACTCGGCTTCTCATGGTTTTAGTTCAGAATGTTGAATGAACAATTTGGATTTATTTTATCTTTGTAAACATTGATATTCCTCCTTGTCTTTGACTGATTTATTTATGACAGTGCTTTTACAAATAACCAAGAGGTGATTGGTTAGATCATCAAACGTAAACATATATGTAAGTTATTCAATATTAGAAATAGTTTGATTAAATAAAGTGACATTTCTATTATAGGTATTGTAAAAATAATAGTGAATCAGTTGATCCTTATTCCTCTGATATCAAAGTGGTGGGTTTACATCACCGAAAGAAAAGAGGATTCTTTGAAGATTTTATGAAAGGATTTAGCTTTAGAATTGAACCACCTGGTGTAGATTTTCGAAAGATGTTGGGTAGTAAGGACGTTGGAGCATCGTTTGGAGTCATTATTAAGAACAACATGTATTTAAAAGTTGGTAGGTTTATAAGATGACTACTCTTTAGCTCACCTGGCCCGAAGGGCCAAGTGAGCTTTTCTCATTACTTGGCGTCCGGCGTCCGTCATCGTCTGTTGTCGTTAACTTTTACAAAAATCTCCTCCGAAACTACTGGGCCAAATAAAATCAAACTTAGCCACAATCATCATTGGGGTATCTAGTTTAAAAATTGTATCCGGTGACTTGGCCAACCAACCAAGATGACCGCCATGGCTAAAGATAGAACATAGGGGTAAAATGCAGTTTTTGGCTTATAACTCAAAAACCAAAGAATTTAGAGCAAATCTGACAGGAGTAAAATTGTTTATCAGATCAAGATCTATCTGCCCTGAAATTGTCAGATGAATTGGACAACTAGTTGTTAGGTTGCTGCCCCTGAATTGGTAATTTTAAGGAAATTTTGCTGTTTTTGGTTATTATCTTGAATATTATTATAGATAGAGATAAACTGTAAACCACATAATTGATGATCAACAAAATAAGATTTACATGTAAGTCAACAAGACCAAAGTGATCAGTTGACCCCTTTAGAAGTTATTGTCCTTTATAGTCAATTTTTAACAATTTTTCGTAAATCTTAATTATCTTTTACAAAAATCTTCTCCTTTGAAACTACTGGGCCAAATGAAATCAAACTTGGCAACAACCATGTTTTGGGTATTTAGTTTAAAAATTGTGTCCGGTGACCCGGCGAACCAACCAAGATGGCCGCTATGGCTAAAAATAGAACATAGGGGTTAAATGCAGTTTTTGGCTTATAACTCAAAAACCAAAGCATTTAGAGCAAATCTGATAGGGGTTAATAATGTTCATAAGGTTAAAATCTATCTGCAAGTAAGTTTCAGATGAATTGGACAACTGGTTGTTAGGTTGCTGCCCCTGAATTGGTACTTAATACAGGAAATAAGAAATTTTGCTGTTTTTGTTATTATCTTTAATATTATTATAGATAGAGATAAACTGTAAACAGCAATAATTTACAGCAAAGTAAGACCTAATAATAAGTCAACATGACTTAAATGGTCAATTGGCCCCCTAAGGAGTTTTTTTTTTACTAACATTTTCCACTTAAACTACTGGGACAATCATTATAGATAGGATAATTGTACACAGCAAGAATGTTCTGTAACGTAAGATCTACAAACACATCACCATCACCAAAACACAATTTTGTCATGAATCAATATGTGTCCTTTGTTGAATATTCATTTAGACCAAGGTGAAAGACACAGGCTCTTTAGAGCATCTAGTTTGAAATACTGATCTTTGTTATCTATGTTCTCTAATATCTGGGTAGACTAGATTAAAAACAAGTCTTACCCATTTTGCTTTGTAAATATTTTACCCTAAAAATCTTTGTTTGAAATAATGTTTCTTCTTAATAACATCATGTGTGTCCCTGCATTTGTTAATTTGTTTGCGTTCATATTATCTTATGGCATATGAAGACATTTTGGTTCGCAGAAAATAACTAGGATATCACTGTATAAACTTCTATGAAATTTTACCACATGGTTTCATACAACCAAAGATGGTTTGGATTGTGTGTTTGGTATTGGTGAAGCGGTTTCCTTATTAGATACCAAATAAGATTAGTTTTACTGGTTCATAGAAACTATATCGGTTCGCAGACAATAATTTTAGTATACATTTATAGTTATGTTTGACAGGTTCCAGACCATACTATAATAGCAGGTTTGTGATGAATTTTGGGGGTCATAGCTGGTTTGAAATTAGCGACCGGAAAAAAGTCAACACAGATGTTGAAGAAAATCACTAGAGTATACTTGTATAATGTAACAGTGAATTTGTATAATATGGGATTATGTAGAATTCCCTTATATTTCAAGGAATATGTAGAATCACTAAAATCATTGTTGTTTAGTAATTAAAAATAATCGCTGAAAATGACCAGTGATGTTACATAATCACTGAACATTTTAATAATTATTCTACAAATCCCTAGTATGATTTCAGTGATTGTCAAAAATTGAAGGATCCTTTGTTTGATAAAAGAAATTAATATAGACAAATTATCATTTTTGTCTTTCATATTCCTTGCCAGATGAGATAATTTTACTTTTAAACACAGAGTGTGATCTGAAAGATATAACCAACACAGGGTTAAAAGTTTCGAGATAAAGTTGAAGACTTCAAAATCCATAATATAAACATTCCGTTTGAGCGATAACTTGCCATGTATCGTTTATTTATTAAAAGCCAGTTTGACAATGTATAATCCACGACGTTTTTTTCTAGTGATAATACATAATCCCTGAAAATTTTAGTGATTACATATAATCCCTGAAAATTTTAGTGATTACATATAATCCCTGAAAATTTTAGTGATAACATATAATCCCTGAAAATTTTAGTGATTACATATAATCCCTAAACTAGCCAGTGATTCTTCATAATCCCTGAAAATTTCAGGGATTCGACATAATCACTGATTATACAAATTCACTGTAACATGTATATCTTCATTAAATTTAATCACAAGGGTTGAGATTCATTTTGAGGGTTATTGTCATTGATGTTTAGGAATCAAGAGCCAAAAACGTCCTAACATTTTTTTTATTTGTATTGTTCACAGACTATAATTTTAGTATTATTATGTAGATCTCTTTTAAATTTTTGAACAAATATCCATACCACAATACATGCAATAGGAAGGTTGAGATTCATTTTGGTGTCATTGTCGTAGTTGTGTAGTTAAGGGCCAAAACGGAGTCGAAATAAGCATTCTGTTGTAAGACAATAACTTGAATATAAGCGTATATATTTCTATCAAATTGTAGCATACAGTTTCATAAGAAAGTTGGGAATAATATGGGTGTATTGTCACTGCTGTTTAGGAATTATCGACATAAAAGGGCATAAACAAAAACAACTATGTGTCTGGTTCACAGACAATAACTTGAATTTGAGTTCATGGTTCCTTATCACTTAAGGAAGCTTTATTTTGGGGGTTAATCTCGTAGCTGCTTAGTAATAAGGGGATAAAAAAAACCCAGCATTTGTCTTGTTCTTGACAATTATGTTAGCAAGATAATTTAGTTTTTGAATTGAATTGATCCATATTTAGGTCGAAATTTTCGTAAAAATCTTTCCTGATTAATCCAAAAATGAGTTGTTGATGTTTTTGGATTTACTGAATCTAAACGTGAATTTATATTCTTCAAATTGGTCCACATTAAGGTTAAAAGGAAAGAAAATATACCTTTTTGAAATAAGAAAATTGATTTTTGTTTGGGGTTCTTTTATATGCTAATTATCTAACATGTATTCAGATTTTAATTTTTGGTCACAGTAATCAAGTTAATAAAAACCGGGGTCCAATTTTTATTTTTATTTCATTACAAATTGAATTCTTGGTTGTAATGTCAATCAAACTGAGATGTTTGTCATGGGAACATGGAAGAGGTGTTTATGGCCAAAAGGTTTAAGATCAAAGATTGCTTGATTTCTTCCAAAAAAACTTTGATATGCTGATTCCAACCGTTCATGGAGAATTGAAATATTGAACCATATTTGTTAATTGTCCAATTTTAAATAATTCAAGTATTTGCCTTATTCATTCCGTGTAAGAAACTATGCAATATCAAGTATTTAATCGAAATCAAAAGTTTTATCTGTATTGCACAGTTGTAATAAATTGTAAGTTGAGTCATAGATATATAGCTTCATATTCTACTTTTAAAAAATATTTAAAGCTTTAGTTTGAAATTTGCTTTTCATTATAAGTTTATTTTAATTTGTAAATATTTAATAAACACTATATTAATGATGAATGATATTTTCGAAATTGCTTGTTTTCATATTCTTTGATTTTTGTTTAAGATCTAAATAGTACTTTTGTTTGTTATTCTTTATACATTAATTTATCTAATGTTATGTATATATTATTTAAGATTATGAAGCGAACCGTTTTGAAAATAAGCTTATATCGTGAATGAAAAAGACAAAATTAGTGGGGTACCAAGATATAATGGTCCATTTATTAATATATGAATACAATTATTGGAGTGCTTATCTAACCTTGTAAATTTTATAAATTGGACAATGATGGGTTAAATCCAATTTCAAATTTGTTTAGTTCTTTGATTACATATGTCTTATGACAGAAAGTATGTTGTGTCACATATTTTATAGCAATTCTAATTTAGAGCTGTCTCAAACTAGTGTCCATACTTGCCCTACCTACTCATAGTTCGACCTCTGTTATTGTAGCCAGCTGCGTGTAGCGCATCGTTTTTTTTTGTGAAGAGGTACATATACTGTTACAGCATATTTAATTAAGCTGACCATATATTAAATCTTAATCACTGGTGTCTTTATTATAGTATTTATGCCCCACCTACGATAGTAGCGGGGCATTATGTTTTCTGGTCTATACGTCCGGTCGTCCGTCCGTTCGTCCCGCTTCAGGTTAAAGTTTTTGGTGAAGTTGAAGTCCAAACAACTTGAAACTTAGTACACATGTTCCTTATGATATGATCTTTCTAATTTTACATAGAACATAGAAAATGATAGTGCGAGTTGGCATCCGTGTACTGGGGACACATTCTTGTTATAAATTAAAAATACATTTTGTACTAGCAATAACATGTAATAATCACTGATGGGTCTTATGTAAACGAAACGCGCGTCTGGCGTACTAAATTATAATCCTGGTACCTTTGATAAATATTGCTAATATGACAAAGTTACCAATCAGTTTTAAAACATCAACTCTCTGTAAATGCATCAACCAACAGCTGGCCACAGAAAAAAAAAATAATGTGATAGATAAACTACCTCTAACATCGAAGTAAGTTGCAGAAAAATCATTTTAAAATCTTAATCATCCCAGTCCTTCTTGTCGGTTGCTAAGGAACGTAAAAAAAATTAGCAACCAAGGAAAAATTCACCTCAAAATTACCAAATTTCAATTATTAACAGCTCATTTATTATGGCAGATAGCTTTAAACATTTTATTATTAAATGAACAGCATACGGCGAAATAAAGAATAGAATATCAGAGCTAATAGCTATTTTAGGTGCTGTGGATCTTAAGCAAAAAGAGTCAAGTTTTACCAAATTTGGTCTCTAATGACAACCATTTAAAAAAAAAAATTATAAATACAGAGGCACTACAGTCAAAGAATTTTGGATGGATGCTTCAAATTATTTTCTTTAAATACAGAGATAAACAAAATGGGTTCATTACTAGTTTCATTATATTTATGTAAAATTTGGGTTTTATGTTTAAACATTTGGGATTTTGAGAATCAATTTATTTTACAGGGTATACTTTGAGTAATTAGGTAAAAACTCTTTTGAATCAAAACTGAACATATAAAATGGTATTTTTTTTCTTCAATTCAGTTTAAAGTAAATGTTAGAGGACAACATCCTATATCTTTGTTGAAAAAAAAACGCAATTTTGGAATGAAGTGTACTTTAGGCAGGTGTCAAAAAGTATCAGTGACAGTGCTACTGTTGTTCGTTTGTATTCATACTTCAATTATTTTTAAAAGAAAATTTTTTTTGGTATTTTCTTTAAATTATTTTTCTATATATAGACAATTGCTTATTGTCTTTATAGATACCTATCGTCTTTGTTCCAACATGATTAGTTCCGCATGTATTTAAGTTATTTTTAATACATATAAATTATGTTAACTTTAAATTGCTTCGTGTTTTCTAATTGTATGCGGAAATCTCGGGACTTAAGATTAATATAGAAAAAACAAGTGTTATTTGGATAGGTAGCAAAAAACATAGTCAGGATCAAATTTGTAAAGTGGGGATTGAAATGGGGCTCCAGTACATTGAAACTACTTAGAATTACGTTTTCAGTCGACCTAGATAGAATGATTAATTTAAATTATAGGCCAGTTTTAAATGATATAGACAACACTTTGAAAAAATAGTCAAAACAGTATCTCACCCCCTTTGGAAAGATTACCATTTTCAAAACTTTGGTCATAGCTAAATTAAATCATCTTTTTTTAGCTCACCTGGCCCGAAGGGCCAAGTAAGATTTTCCCATCATTTTGCGTCCATCGTCCGTCGTCCGTCGTCTGTCGTCGTCCGTCGTCGTCCGTCGTCCGTCGTCGTCAGTCGTCGTTAACTTTTACAAAAATCTTCTCCTCTGAAACTAATGGACCAAATTTAACCAAACTTAATAACAATCATCATTTGGGTATCTAGTTTAAAAATTGTGTCCAGTGACCGCCCAATCAATCAAGATGGCCGCCATGGCTAAAAATAGAACATAGGGGTAAAATGCAGTTTTTGGCTAATAACTCAAAAACCAAAGCATTTAGAGCAAATCTGACATGGGATAAAATTGTTAATCAGGTCAAGATCTATCTGCCCTGAAATTTTCAGATGAACCCGACAACCCATTGTTGGGTTGCTGCCCCTGAATTAGTAATTTTAAGGAAATTTTGCTGTTTTTTGGTTATTATCTTGAATATTATTATAGATAGAGATAAACTGTAAACAGCAATAATGTTCAGCAAAGTAAGATTTACAAATAAGTCAACATGACCGAAATGGTCAGTTGACCCGTTTAGGAGTTATTGCCCTTTATAGTCAATTTTTTACCATTTTTCGTAAATCTTAGTTATGTTTTACAAAAATCTTCTTCTCTGAAACTACTGGGCCAATTTAAACCAAACTTGTCCACAATCATTATTGGGGTATCTAGTTTCAAAATTATGTCCGATGACCCACCCAATCAACCAAGATGGCCGCCATGGCTAAAAATAGAACATAGGGGTAAAATGCAGTTTTTGGCTTATAACTCAAAAACCAAAGCATTTAGAGCAAATCTGACGGTGTTAAATTGTTCATCAGGTAAAGATATATCTGCCCTGAAATTTTGAGATGAATCCGACAACCCATTGTTGGGTTGCTGCCACTCAATTGGTAATTTTAAGGAAATTTTACTGTTTTTGGTTATTATCTTGAATATTATTATAGATAGAGATAAACTGTAAACAGCAATAATGTTCAGCAAAGTAAGATTTACAAATAAGTCAACATGACCGAAATGGTCAGTTGATCCGTTTAGGAGTTATTGCCCTTTATAGTCTAATTTTTAACCATTTTTCATAAATCTTAGTAATCTTTTACAAAAATCTTCTCTGAAACAACTGGGCCAAATTTTACCAAACTTGGCCACAACTATCATTGAGGTATTTAGGTTAAAAAATGTTTTGCGTGACTGCTAAACAACCAAGATGGCTGCTACAGCTAAAAATAGAACATAGGGGTAAAATGCAGTTTTTGGCTTATAACTCAAAAACCAAAGCATTTAGAACAAATCTGACTCGTTCATCAGGTAAAGATCTATCTGCCCTGACATTTTCAGATGAATTGGACAACCCATTGTTGGGTTGCTGCCCCTGAATTAGTAATTTTGAGGAAATTTTGCTGTTTTTGGTTATTATCTTGAATATTATTATAGATAGAGATAAACTGTAAACATCAATAATGTTCAGCTAAGTCAGATTTACAAATAAGTCAACATAACCGAAATGATCAGTTGACCCGTTTAGGAGTTATTGCCCTTTATAGTCAATTTTTAACCATTTTTCGTAAATCTTAGTAATGTTTTACAAAAATCTTCTCCTCTGAAACTACTGGGCCAAGTTAATTATAAGTAGAGATAATTGTAAGCAGCTAGAATGTTCAGTAAATTAAGATGTACAAACACATCACCATCACCAAAACACAATTTTGTCATGAATCAATCTGCGCCCTTTGTTTAAGATTCACATAGACCAAGGTGAGCGACACAGGCTCTTTAGAGCCTCTAGTTTTATCTATCCCTAGTCCAGATGAGAAAATGTTACTTAATTTAACACATAAAATGTATGTTTTCATCGGGGATAATAAACCAGATAAGGTCTAGCGAGATCTTTTATGTCAAGAGTATTTTAAGGGTGGTTTAAAAATGCTAAATTTAAAAGCATTTATACAGGGACTAAAACTTACATGGGTGAGACGTTTGTATAATTCGAATTCAAAGTGGGTGAGATTAGTCTCTATTGTGGAGCAAATAAATTTTATTGAAATAAGTTATATTGGGCCTATTAAAAGGTCATCAAATAAATTTTGGCAAGAGGTTTTTGATGCTTGGAAAACCCTTAATCAAATTAGAAAACCAAGATGTATTGATGAAATTCTATCGTATTCTTTATGGGAGGTAGAAAACTTAAAATTTATGGTTCAAGAGTCTACTATAAAAACTGGGCAAATACGGGAACTTGGACAGTGCAAGATTTGTAAGATGACCAGGGCAAAGTTATGTCATTTCAAAATTTCCATCAATTATATCAATTTAGGCCAAATATTTTACATTTTTATGGAATAGCACACTCGCTTAATGAGTGGTTAAACACGATCAATATTGAAGTAAAGGAGAAAAAAATTCATGCATTACTACCTTTTAACATAAGTATCTTTTTGGAATAAAAAAAAGGTTCAAAGGACATGTACAAAATATTGAATGAAAAATATGTTACATTTGCTGCAAAGAAAAAATGGGAGAACCATCTTAATATGACTGTTATTAATTGGAAAATAATACACACTTTGTGTACAAAATATAGTAAAAGCACTAAGCTTTGCAGGTTCCAATATAGAATTATCCATAGAATTTTGGGAACTAATTCATTACTTTACAAGATGAAAATAAATAGTAACAACATGTGTACATTTTGTAAAGAAGGACCAGAGAGCATAGAACATTTATTTTGGAGCTTTCCATTGGTCGCCAGTTTCTGGCACGCACTAAACATTTGGATATTTGAAATGACAAATATTGAACTGCCTTTGAATATTATGATTATTTTATTTGGTATCTTCGAAAATGTTAAATTGAAATTTGTTAAAAATAAGATTTTTCTATTTTCAAAATACTACATTTACCGAACAAAACTACAAGAAGTTTTGCCAAATTTAAATGCTTTAAAAAACTACTTAAAGGAACACTTGAATTTAGAAAAATACATTTCATGTAAAAACCTCTCTGTAGAGGAATATAACAAATACTGGAGTCCCTGGGCCCCTATCATAGAATAAATAATAAATATTGAAATTTGATTGAAACACCACTTATGTATATTGCAAGAACAAGTAAGACTTCAATGTTATAAGATATTTATTTATTTTCAACCTACTATTGCACCATCTTATTTATTCAATTGTTGATTTATTATTTAAGGGCATACGATACAGTTTTGATCCTGTATTTACAAGTTCATGAAAATTTGCATATAGGCTATTTTTTACCTGATTAAATCAAATATGTAAAAAAAAATATACCTTCATGTGCTACTTTTTGAGTGAAATTAGGTCGAAATTTTTGTATATTTGCTCGAAATTCAGATTTGTGCCCGTAATTTCTTTTTCGAAAGAGAGACATAACTTTTTGTAATAAAAGATAAACACAAATTGTTTTTTGTTAAATAATTGGTAATTTCTGTATTTTATAAATATCTTAAAAAAATATGCAATTTTTTTTTCAGAAATAACTCATATTTATCAAATGTTCATGATTTGACGAAAAAACGTCATATTTTAATGCATGTTTATCAAAATAAAAAAAATTCCTCTATTTACAGTTTTTTTTTAATTTGGTCACATAATGTCCTCGCAAAATGAAACAAAATGCTGTTTTGAAAAATAGGGGTCCATGAACTCGTTTTCAAATAAAATCAGTTTGAAAGATAAAAATCAGTCGAAAAATGCATCTTTTCCCGATATGTCACAGTTTGCCGTCGCGATAATAACAAATTACGTTAGCAACGTCATTACCTTCCCTGTAACTGTATCGTATGCCCTTAATACTTCTTTTGTGTGAAACATGTGAAAATGCCATTCTGTACACCTTTGTTCATACATGTTGTGCTAGTTTATTTGTTACAATAAAGAAAATTCATTATAAAAAATACCTTTAAATTGCTTGAACTATAAATATTTTTGTTTGACGGGTTGAGTCCATACCCATTTAGTTTCACATCAATATATGTATCATACACATGATAAAGTTGTTATAAAATGGTTTAAACAATATATATTATAAACAATAATAAGAAAAATGAGACGGCAATGCAGTGCTAAGGCCAAAATTAGTACATTTGTCTCTATATATGCAAAATACTTTTATCAAAGTGACTGATATATCAGACTTAACTCAAAGGCAGATGGAAATGTTCTTCCTTCTTGAGCAAATTATTGTCAGCCAATCTTTTAAAGAGCAAAATACTTATCACAGTCCAACTCTTTGAAAATTGATACAATGCATATGAAATGTGAAAAAATAGGTAAACAAGTAAATTGAATAACATGCAGGCTTGAATATCCTAACCATTTAAGAAAAATAAAATTGCCCATTGTTGAATTTTAGAACATAACTTTACAAAAGAAGCCTACCCATTGGAAATTTCTTATAGTATTCCCCTCTCCTTGCTTAGATATTTATTTTTCTGAGGTAAAGGGAATCGGAAACTTCACATGTGTTTTTTCTTTTTCTGAGCTCTATTAGGCTTTTTATATGTTTTAGATGACGGTTACACGATTTTTTTTCAAACGCGTACCTTGTGTTTCATAGTTAAAAGTTTTCAATACTCAGAGTTTTAATGTGATATTTCAGTGTAACAAATTATGTCGGGAAATTGTTTCAAAAATGGACAGGCAACATTCATAATTCAGTATGTCACTATCTGTGGAATACTGCTATGGTAATTGTTGTAAAGTTGTCAAATAAGGAATAGTGATCCAGAAATAGTATAACCAAGTTGTCTCCTAAATGTTACATTTTTTTTCATCTCTTGAGCGAAGATTTTCAAAAAAAGAAAAAGACTAATTTTTGAAAATTACATCCAGATTAAGTTTCAGCATGAAATTTTAATTGCTGAAATATGTAATATGATATAATTACCCTCAATACATCTAAAATAGTTATTTTCATAAAAAGGACTATTTTATCATAAAAATATTCGTATGAAATATTTATTTACAAATAGACCTAAAAAAGGGGGAATTTGAGGGTAAATTACAATGACTAATATTCCTCTATTTGCAACTTTCTTCAACATTTACCCAAGAATACTTTTGCAGCTTTTGTTGACAAAACATCCATAATTTTATATTTTATAGTCTTTTATGTGAGGATTTCTGCGTTTTCGGTAAAATCAGATGTTAAAAATTACAAATATCGGCAAAAATCATGGACCACCTTATGTACCAAAAAACTGTTTCTATTCGAAAAATTTGTCAGTTCACAGTGTAAATGATTGAAATCTTTTCTTATACCAAGGAAGATAACAAAAAATGTTATGCTTTATCTCATTTTAACTATAAAATACAATGTTAGCCATTTCTCCTTGGTATACTAAAATACTAGTCAACAAAAGAATTAATACAAGACTTTTTTTCAAATTAAAGATAAAGTTTTCCATTCATTGGACCAATATTGAAGGTAGTAATACTTAATCATTATGGAAATATAAATTCCGTTTGAAAAAAAAATCTTTTATTCTTTCGTGACGTGTTTTCGCGATTTTTGTTTTTTTCACCAAATTTTCATAAAACGACAATTTTAAAAACAGAGGTTCCAACTTATGATGCCAACCTCTCATTTAAAGGTAAAAACAGTGTTTGCCATCAACTTGTTTTTAAAAATCATACAGTTTCTTCGTTAATTTGTTAAGCAAAGTTCGGCCCCACGAGAAATCTTTAAAATGTCTACATTATCACTTGATTTACCATAGACAGTATGTGTAAAGTGATATTCAAAAAGCGGTAAAAATCTTAAAACAAGTTCGAAAGGTTCCAAATTTACTGTGTGTTGTTTTCATATCTAAAGCATTGATTTGAGACGAAATAAAAAAAATAAAATTTCGCAATTTTTTGAGATTTCAAAAAACATTTTTTTCCCCCAAAAATTTGAAAAAAACAATATTTCAACCCATTATTTACAACATGAACCTAACTTGATTAGCATATTGAATAATTTTAAACAAATTTGAAATTTTATTTCGCACTTAGAAAATTATGTGTCTATTTTTATTCAACTTTCCGCAAAACTAATTTGCACCCTATGATCATTTACACAGAATTTAGATACTTTCCGACAAGTTTTGATTTTCATTATCACATGTGCATACATGAAAATGAAAGCTTTTTAAAAAGGTGTATCTCATTTTGTTTTATATTTAACACTTTTTGATAAATTTTATTTCAAAATCGTGTATCGTTTCTTTTGTTGACTAGTATATATACATATGATGTCACGTTGTTTCCATGGAAACCAGATTATACAGTTTTTTTTATTGATTTCTTTTTAATTTGACTGTTAGTTTGGACCATTTCATTTAAAAAAAAAGTAATAAAAAAAATAATCTGGCCAAAATGTTTCATAATCAGTGTATAACACAGAGAATTTATGTTAAATTCTATACATATGTTTGATTTTTTTCTTTTATAGCTCCCCTTGGTAGCGCATTCAAAGTTGATATTCACAACGAAGCATATGCAAGAGTACATCTTGGTATCATAGACGAAAATTTGGATTTTTTCAGAGCAAAATTATGTTTTAAAGGAGATACTTCTTACAATTTGGACTTATTTCAGGTAACTGTTTAACTCTAAATGATGAACATTTTTTCATGAGATTAGAAAGTCTGTGGTGATGTCAGATTGTGGTGCTAGCGGAACAATAAACAACTGTCGAACAAGTTGGAGATTTTGCTCATTAATCATTTTCTTTGGATGATGTTTGAACCAATTCAAGAATATGACAGTTTGTTTTCAATGCGTTTGAATTCTGATAGTTTTAAAACTTTTATGAATAACGTTAAAGTTGTCAATTTTTATCGATTAATTTTTTTAATAGTATCCTTGAGATTTGGTATTTTTGTTATACTTTGGCTATTCTGTGCTTATAACATATTTGTTGTAAATTTAGGCATATAATTTGGCAAACATGCATACATTAACAGCTGTTTTACTGATTATATCATAAACGTAGCCTGTTAACCGATTTGCATTAACAAATGTCCATGATTACTCGATCCAGAGAATACAATGAAATAATACATGATCTAAATATTTTTTTTTCAAATTGAAAGGATATTGCTGAAAATGTTGGGTTGATGGAGATAAGGAATCTACCAGTCCTATAAGAGGGCTAGCACTTGGAAATATTTTTTCTCTGAATAAAATGAACAAGAAATCGATATTATTTATCTACTCGTAATGGGTATATTTCATAATTGTCATTCCGTATATCGAAAAGAATTATCGTGAAAGAAAATATTGTCAAGTATTGCGCTGGTATGACATACCTGAGATAGTACTGTGAAGACAATCTTATCGCAAAAACACTAACAAGGTCAACAGATAATCTAATTCATCAAGTTAAAAAGGCAAAAATATTTTTTTTTATCTGATTGGTAGTTTATCATGATGATCAGTGTATACCAAAATCAGAGTTTAAAAGGTCACTCTTTTATCCATGTTATACTGAATCGACATTTTTGTCGCTTTTTAGCACAACCCACATACAATTAAAACGTATATGAAGTACATCATTTTACTGCCGAACCTATTATAGGCTTGAAGAAAAATAACTAAAAACTCACAAATCCCAAAAGTAAACTGCATTTGTATACGCCCGAAAATGTATTTGATGTCATACTTTTGTCTGTATATGTAGGCGTTTAGATTCGCAAAAAACAACTAGAGTATAAGTTCATTAATCTCTGTGAAAATTTAGAACAAGGTTTCATACCACTAAAGGATAGCTGGGAATGTTTCTGGGGGTCATTGTCTTAGCGGTAAAAAAGTTAAGGCCAAATAAGTTCCGTTTGACTTTTTCATTGAAAAAATTGGTTCAGACACAATAAATGTGTTATTTTATGGATGTCCAAGAAATATTAGTACAAGGCTTTATAGCCCAAAAAGAGCGTTGAGATTTATTTTTGGGTTTAATTAAGAGTCAGAAAGGGGACAAAACATTAACAAGCATTTTTTATGTTCCAGGACAATTATTTGTGTATTAGAGTATAGATTTCTTAGAAATTGTACAAGAAGGCTCCCTACTTGACAAGGGAAGTTTTTGAATGATTTTGAGAGTCATGGTCAATACCGTTTGATAGATAGGGATCAACAGCACTAGCACTTGTCCAGAAAATAAAAATTCCTCTATACCTTAAATATTACAAAAGTACTGCACTGGCATTTTTGAAAAAAATATAACCCGTTCATGAACTTCCGTTATATAACGAGCTCACGGTTGTTGACCCAACTCTAACTTGTTATGGTGAAATCACAAATTGATTTTGCTACGCACTTGTATATAAAACGCATTTAGGTTGCACTTTGTAAAAACAGGTTCCCAGGTATGCTCTCTGTGTTCCATATCGCAGAGACAGAACTTGGGAATGTTACCAGTAAATAAACACGTGCATATTGTTTACATTAAAATCTGTGGTAACCTTTCATTCGAGGTAGGGGTAGTTAAGAAAATTAGTGTAAGTTTAAACTCTGAGAAGTTCAGTGCATATACATGTTGAAAATATGCCGCACAGCCCTATATTTTGACCTTTGAAAAAAATTGTGGTGCAAATGAACATTCAATTCTTAGGATAAGATTTTTTTCAAAACTTCAAAGTAGAAGTGGTACAGTTTTAGCCGTAAAAGGAGTTCCTTTGGGAAATTGCATTGTCAATATTTACAGAAATGCAACCTATATGTGTTGTTAGAATCTTTCAAAGCATTCCTCCCTAAGTAGGTCAACCTTAAAAACTTCCTATACCAGACTAAGACTTCCAGTAGATGACAAATAATAAGAAAGATATATAAAGATTCGCATTCAGTTATTAATTCAAACATAGCAGTCGAATATATTTATATATATATATATACATATACAACTCGTCTAAACATCAACCCAACAATGTTAGATCTGTAAATTTGCTTTCGCAAATTTTTGGTTCTTCCCTCGCCGGGATTCGAACCCATGCTTCTGTGATATCGTGACACCAAATCGCCTGCACTGCAGCCGTCCCGCTAGACCACACGACCACCTGGGCTCTCAAAAAAAGAGCTTTCGGTGGCCATATGTTACCTTTCCACGTCAGTTTTAATCTAGCGGCGTACTACAGTACATGATATATAAGGCATGAAGATGTTATTGTTACAGATCAGCTAAATTATCTATAGTAAAGGATCCTACAAATTAATGTAAGATACAGTCACAGAAAATAATTATATTCATAAGTACGTCTGAGTCAGTGACAACCCTACAACAGATGTATCCATCGGATCGCCATCAATGATGGTGATACATGGCTGTGTACATAATGTATATACAACTCGTCTAAACATCAACCCAACAATGTTAGATCTGTAAATTTGCTTTCGCAAATTTTTGGTTCTTCCCTCGCCGGGATTCGAACCCATGCTTCTGTGATATCGTGACACCAAATCGCCTGCACTGCAGCCGTCCCGCTAGACCACACGACCACCTGGGCTCTCAAAAAAGAGCTTTCGTATATATATTAGAGCCCAGGTGGTCGTGTGGTCTACCGTGACGGCTTCAGTGCAGGCGATTTGGTGTCACGATATCACAGAAGCATGGGTTCGAATCCCGGCGAGGGAAGAACCAAAAATTTGCGAAAGCAATTTAGAGATCTAACATTGTTGGGTTGATGTTTAGACGAGTTGTATATACATTATGTACACAGCCATGTATCACCATCATTGATGGCGATCCGATGGATACATCTGTTGTAGGGTTGTCACTGACTCAGACGTACTTATGAATATAATTATTTTCTGTGACTGTATCTTGCATTAATTTGTAGGATCCTTTACTATAGATAATTTAGCTGATCTGTAACAATAACATCTTCATGCTTTATATATCATGTACTGTAGTACGCCGCTAGATTAAAACTGACGTGGAAAGGTAACACATGCCCACCGATTGCTCTTTTTTTGAGAGCCCAGGTGGTCGTGTGATCTATCGGGACGGCTGCAGTGCATGCGATTTGGTGTCAAGATATCACAGTAGCATGGGTTCGAATTCCGGCGAGGGAAGACCCAAAAATTTGCGAAAGCAAATTACAGATCTAACATTGTTGGGTTGATGTTTAGACGAGTTGTATATACATTATGTACACAGCCATGTATCACCATCATTGATGGCGATCCGATGGATACATCTGTTGTAGGGTTGTCACTGACTCAGACGTACTTATGAATATAATTATTTTCTGTGACTGTATCTTGCATTAATTTGTAGGATCCTTTACTATAGATAATTTAGCTGATCTGTAACAATAACATCTTCATGCCTTATATATCATGTACTGTAGTACGCCGCTAGATTAAAACTGACGTGGAAAGGTAACACATGCCCACCGATTGCTCTTTTTTTTAGAGCCCAGGTGGTCGTGTGGTCTAGCGGGACGACTGCAGTGCAGGCGATTTGGTGTCACGATATCACAGTAGCATGGGTTTGAATCCCGGCTAGGGAAGAACCAAAAAATTGCGAAAGCAAATTTACAGATCTAACATTGTTGGGTTGATGTTTAGACGAGTTGTATATATATATATAGACGGACAAAACCGCTTCGATAATAATAAAAACCCACAATTAAACGTCAACAGAAACAACGACTGCGACAATAAATCAACTCTGATGCATGTATAAGGGAAAACAACCGCCGTAGATTTACACAGACAAATGATGCCAGGTTGAAATAAACACTGATATCCCATCCCTTGTTAAACAATATCTTTATATAGAAGAACGCGCTATGCACTTGCGAGATGAACATATAATTTTAGCTTTTGTACTCTAGTACTCGGTAATGATACTCCCGAGTACTCGAGTACTCAGATAAATCTTCAACGTATTGTGAAAAAGATCGATTTTTGTTGGGATGAGCTACTTTTTAGCACCCCTTCGGGCCAGGTGAGCTAAAAAATATATTTAAACAAAACGCATTTGACTAACAGGTCGAACAACTGATGTTCTTTTACCCTGCTGACTGCCGTTGGCGATTGCCAAAAAAATAATTATCGTAAGATGTTACAAATTGGATCTTAATATAAATTTAATACTAAACGTAAAAAACAATAAACTTATATCCTAGATATTCTGAAAAAATATTGCCGACGTATGTTTGTGGCATAACATCGTGGCCACAAGTTAATTTTTTTCTGTTTAGTATTAGATTCATATCAAGATCCATTTTGTTACATCTTGTGATCAATTTTATTTGGCAATCGCCAATGGCAATCAGCAGGGTTAAACAACATCAGTTGTTCGACCTGTTAGTCAAATGCGTTTTAGTTTAAATATACTTTTTCACTTTTTTGGTCTTTTGGAAAATGTTGTCTGTGCTTTTTTTAGACCCTTCTACAACGAAATTTGTTTTTCATGCACACGTATAAAAATTGCGGTTTTTATCCAACGCAATCATAGGTTTGAACGTAGTTTTCAATTTAGACTCGTTTATATTTTTTCGTTTGGGCTTGTATCATATTTTCCCTCCGGTTCATATGATCCGTTCATCCTATATTGACTCTTAGAATTCAAGAGATTATCTAAAAATTAGGGTACTTTTTCTAAAAATGAAGGTACTTTTTATATGGCCTTCCAAAAACCGTTTCGATGCCTAACATCACTGAAGAGACATTTTTTGTCGGAATCCGGATCTGGTGTACTAAAATATTGACAGCTTATGTTTGTGGCATTACATGTTTGCCACAAGTTTATTGTTTTTGTTAAGTATTAAATTTATATTAAGATCCATTTTGTTACATCTTTTGATCAATTTTATTGTTGTTGTTTCTATGGCCATTATCTACAAAAGGGTGTCTCAGATTTCAGATGGAATGTATAGAACAAATTTTACACCTAATTAAACATTATATCCTTTTATGTGGTAAGGATCTTTACACTAATTAGAGATTTAGGTAGCACTCCACAGTTAGAAAATAAAATTAAAAAGGAGCCACAAAATGTTTTATCATCTCCTATTCCTGGATTTCTAATACATTAACCTTACTGTTTGTGTTGTACATGTGCATATGTATGTAATCAGTATCTTCCATAGATTTAATTTTTCAAAATTAAAAGGGGGAAAAATAATTCCTTTTGTGTGTATCCATGGCAACATTCTGCATTTATTTACAATAAAATATTGCAAAAAGGGGGGTACACATGTCACATATCCCCCCAAAATTTGGATCAAACTAGAATTTAAATGCCTTTGAGTGATACTTGTTTAGAAACTGTTTGCATAGATCTTCATAATGATCAAATAAAAAATGGGTGTCTTTCGCCTCATTTTTTCGTAAAATCAAATCACAAAGTTCGTGCGATAAAAAGTTGGACCAATGTATGGTGTGGGCATGCAAATACGGACTGTCCTACAGAAAACAGCCTATATTACATGCATTACATAATCTTGATGTTCATATAAACCCAATACTAAGGCTATTTTAGTACTCAGCTATCCAAAAATGAATTTTATTTTACACTAGCTCTCATATTTTAAAAAATCCAAAATGCGAAACTACACACCTAACCGTGGAGTGCTACCTGATGAGAGAATGGAATGATGACAATAGGGACAATTTGAGACACCCTTTTGAAGCCCAAATTGAGCTAAATTCATTCAAGTGAACTGACCGAGATTTGGCCACTAATTACGTAATAATTTGTAACGTTTTCGCTAACCGGTGAGAGAACCTTTCTAACCAAACCAAACCAACCAACAGACCAGATAGACACTAACAACAAACCAAAAGAAATAAACAGGAAATATGAATGCTCAGAATTACTACTGCTACCGCTACTGCATACTGCATATCACACAAATATAGTTTCTGGGTCGGCAAACAGTCTCCTTTTTATGTGTGTGTGTAAAACGGATAGTATTTTTATATGTATTGTAATAAAGTATCAGATCAGTCTTTAGTTTGATGTTCTGAATGTAAACACAAAGTCGCTTCAAATGTATAACAAGTTTTATTCACCAGACATAATTTTAATAACAACAGGAACGAGAATGGACAGATATAAATCTCTTAAAGCAGCGATCAAAAATTAACAATATTTCCTATAAATTAGACAAACAGAGAATTCTTTAACAGCTAGCCTACCCAAAATCAACATTCAAGAAACACAGATTCTATCAGCAACTCTCTATATAAATACATGTAAAATACTACACAAATAGATAAGTCAAAATTTTCCTAACGCTCTATATGATAAAGATATATTAACAGCAACCTTGACTATTTAAAACAAACGGACACTTGCCGACTTTACGCACCTTTCGCATATTTAAAGTTGAAATTCATTATTAAACTTTATCCTCAAAACTTATATGTAAGAAAACAAGAAAACTATAGTTTAAATGTCTGCATCCTTTAAAAACTGGAAACTGGAACAATTAAATGAACTGCATAAATAATTATATTGCATAAAAATTGTAACATTCTGGAACGTAAACTGCTGCTTTAGAAAAACTGTACCTTGAAATTAATGAGACAGGTAAATAAAGCTGCTAGCTGGCGGCAGGGACAAGCGGGAACTAACGTAAAATACTATAAATCTTACGCTAGTGTTGTTATTTCGCGTGAGAAATATTCCAAATATGGGGTGAAATCAATGACCTTATAAGGAGACTTCCTTATAAGGTACATATCTTTGCACTAAACGTCTGATCAAATGACGTCGATACAGCCCAATAACTACGAAAAGGTGCGCAACGTCAGTGCAAAAATAGTTCATAAGAACTTATTACAATAATCGAAATAAAGCTCTCTTCTAAATAAACTTTACATAACATACTCTAACATGTGTTCCTAATTTGAAAAACATACAAAACTATAACTACAACATGTTCAGGATAGTCTACATATTATACGATTTCTAGGGTCACTATATGTATAATAATACTCGTGACTTCCGGTAACAATGAAAGTGAAAGTAACGTACAATTAATCAAAAGATGCCGGTAAGAAAACAGACGTTTTCTATCGTTCTGGAACATACAATATTAAAACGATTAAACAATATATAGGTAATAATGAAATAGAATACACACATTTACTGCTTTAATAAAATAATACAAAGTACGGTTGGCAGAAATATAGAGAAAACTATGTAGACAATATCAATAAAAATCAAGGCACTGCTATCTGTTAAAAACGTCACAAATTGATTAAATAATAATTGCATAATAAAAATATTACATCCATTTAAAAGATAAATCTTTTATCTATCTATATATGCCTCTTTTATATTTTTTAATGCATTCATAACAAAGTTACACCATTTTAAATTTTTAAAGGTTAGTGATTGGGAGTAAAAAAATCTTTGTATTGTGCTACCTTAAGTACTTTTTAAAAATTACCTATAGGCAGCAGTGCACTCGGGAAGGCTGTGACGATGACCCTAAACCCACAAATGATGTTCACTAAATCAAGTTTTTAACGGAAGTGTAAAGAACTTAACAGATTTTTTTTATTAAGGAGCCTGTTGAAGACCGACTCCGGGTGCGGGAGAAATTTTTCGCTTTGTTGAAGATCCATTGGTGGCCTTCGGTGGTTTCTGCTATTTGGTAGGGTTGTTTTTCTCTTTGACACTCTTCCTATATCCATTTTCATTTTGATTAATTCATTGAAGATTACTTGATTTATATAAAATTGAGAATGGAATGGGGAATGTACCAAATAACAAAAACTCGACTATAGAAAAAACAACAGCAGAAGGTCACCAACAGGTCTTCAATGTAACGAGAAATTCCCGCATCCGGAGGCGCCCTGGTCCCTAAACAAATATATACTAGTTCAGTGATAATGAACGCCATACTAATTTCCAAATTGTACACAAGAAACAATTGTATATGTCCTTATTTTGTTTACTTTTCAATTTGTTGTTCAATCTAAAATTACTGAAAAGGGATAACAGCAGTTCCTCACAATGCCAAATAATTGACTACTAGTGATTTTTTTCCCCAGGAAAACGACATGAAAAATATTGGTAAAAGGGCAAGAGGATTTGATGCAATCATCACTGATATTGTAGACCCACTAAGATCGGCAATTCGTCTTTTCAAGAAAATAATCCAGGGAACCCTGTCAATAAAAAATATTTTCCAGAATTTTGTTACAGAATTTGAAGAACTGCCATTAAAGGTAAGAAATACATTTCTTGAATAATAATCGCATAAGAAACAAAAGGAGACTTTATCTGTTACTCATCAATTTAGAAATAATAATTGTATACTGCTTCTGATTTTGGTTAAGATTGTAAATTACTCAATTGATCGTGGACAAAAAAACTTCAGAAAATTATGTTTTCATCTTCAATAAATATACCTCATAAGACTGAAGCAGCATTGTGTTGTTTTTATGTAGTGCCTTTGTTTTTGCGCTATATGTCAGGTGATAGTAACGTAAAGAAATTTGCTTTAAAAAAACCTGTCGTGATTATTTCGACTTTTGCCATAAGTAACATGAACAAATTTCTTTAAACTTTAATTTTTTTTTTTATTTAGGAATTCAATGTTTATGTGTAGCGAGCCGGTTAAAACAAATTTACAGATTTAACATTGTTGGGTTGATATTCAGACGAGTGATATATATATATATATATATATACCCCCAATTGGGACATTAGCTGTACGGTGGTACAAACCTAGATTAAGTGGACTTTTTGAAAACTAAATTTTTTGGGTGTGTGGACCAGATAGGCAATCCATATTAAGTATTTTTCGGTAAATTCATTGTAAGAATCGAATGTTAGAAAAATTTTTCTAAATAATTTTTTTTTGGGAGAGATAGGTTTCTGAATCCTTATTTGGTATTATCAAAAAGCCACTTTAACTTTGACCTGAATTTAGAAAGCCACTTTACTAGAATGCTTTAGCGAACCTACAACTGGCACATAAAGTGGATTGTTGTCACGTGATCAGATAGGTACGATAGTAGATAAGGTGCACACAGATATACAGATTATGTGACGTCATTAAAAAATATTGGTAGATAAGGTGTACATCGTAGTTACAAAGCGAGTTAAAGTGGCTGTTATTCGAAATATATATATTATTGTGGAAATCCCAATACGTCACAAAGCAATATGGCGATTGTTTACATCAATGTTGACAATGAGTTGACGAAAAGGAAAATAGCTCTCGATAGTGAATAAACTGCATGCAAACGTAAGTGAATCTATATATCAGATATTTTATTTAGTATAAAAGAATGCAGTATTATTCGATTTTGTTTTATAAAGAATATCAATTGTGGTAAATATAAATAATGTGTGTTGCATGAATTTAATATTTAAAATTTCAATATTTTCACAACCATAAAAGAAAGTGTGTTTATTTATATATTGTGGAATCTAACATCTGAACAAGAATTTGTGTATTAATATTCATGTCACGTGATAAGATAGGCACGATAGTAGATAAGATGCACACAGATATACAGATTATGTGACGTCATTTAAATATATTGGTAGATAAGGTGTACATCGTAGTTACAAAGCGAGTTAAAGTGGCTGTGAATCGAAATATATATATATATTATTGTGGAAATTCCAATACGTCACAAAGCAATATGGCGATTGTTTACATCAATGTTGACAATGAGTTGACAATGAGATGATGTGTTGAAACACGAAAAGGAAAATATCTCTCGAATGTGAATAAAATGCATGCAAACGTAAGTGAATCTATATATCAGATATTTTATTTGATATAAAAGAATGCAGTATTATTCGATTTTGTTTTATAAAGAATATCAATTGTGGTAAATATAAATAATGTGTGTTGCATGAATTTAATATTTGAAATTTCAATATTTTCACAACCATAAAAGAAATTGTGTTTATTTAAATATTGTGGAATCTAACATCTGAACAAGAATTTGTGTATTAATATTCATGTCACGTGATAAGATAGGCACGATAGTAGATAAGATGCACACAGATATACAGATTATGTGACGTCATTTAAATATATTGGTAGATAAGGTGTACATCGTAGTTACAAAGCGAGTTAAAGTGGCTGTGAATCGAAATATATATATATATATTATTGTGGAAATTCCAATACGTCACAAAGCAATATGGCGATTGTTTACATCATTGTTGACAATGAGTTGACAATGAGATGATGTGTTGAAACACGAAAAGGAAAATATCTCTCGAATGTGAATAAAATGCATGCAAACGTAAGTGAATCTATATATCAGATATTTTATTCAGTATAAAAGAATTCAGTATAATTCGATTTTGTTTTGTAAAGAATATCAATTGTGGTAAATGTAAATAATGTGTGTTGCATGAATTTAATATTTAAAATTTCAATATTTTCACAACCATAAAAGAAATTGTGTTTATTTAAATATTATGGAATTATACATTTGAACAAGAATTTGTGTATTAATATTCATGTCACGTGATCAGATAGGTACATGGTAGATTAGGTCCACACAGATATACAGATTATGTGACGTTATTTATATATATTAGTAGATAAGGTGTACATCGTAGTTACAAAGCGAGTTAAAGTGGCTGTTATTCGAAAATATATATATTATTGTGGAAATTCCAATACGTCACAAAGCAATATGGCGATTGTTTACATAATAATAATAAAATTCTTTATTTAACGAAGGTAACACATTTAACAATTACATGTTAATCTTCAAAAACTATCAATACAAATAAAAAACGTACAAAAATACATACAATATAAAATACATAATACAGTTAAGTAAGCACATATGCATTCAGTAGAAGAAGAAAAAGAAATACATTAGTTTCATGCATCTTTATTCTGTTCAGTTAGAAAATAGTTTGAACAGTTGGTCTTAAATGTATCTAAATTATCTATTTCTTTAATATTATTTGGTAAATTATTCCAGGTAATAAGACCAGAATATTTAAATGTTCTTTTCAAAAAATCAGAATTAGGTCTTGATACATGAAGAAGTGACATGTTCACGTCCTTAAATATGCAGCCACTTGACTTTAAGAAATATCCTTTAACATATTTGGTCGGGTTCTTGTCTCTTTGACATATTCCCCATTTCCATTTTCAATTTTATCATCAACTAAAAAGTAAAACAAGACAAAGAAAATTTGCCTGTCTGTAATTGTAGGAACTTAATTTCACACAGTGGCAATTTTCACAAATAAATTTATATTCTCGCTCTATCATTTACCGAAATCGACGAAATACCTATTTGCTGTGACGATGTTTGATATTATACAAACTAAAGGCATCTAGAACAAAATCAGAAAAGCCCGAAGTTTTTTTATTGCTTTTATTTTTCTTCTTCAAAAGTTTGACAATGGAATTTGATACACAAATCCGAACATTTGAGTTTAATAAAGCATATTACACATAGAGTTTGTTCTAGAACGGGAGCCTGTCGTGAATTTAAAAGGGATGCAAAAGACGTCACACTTCTTCTGATGTCAATCGAAGTAAAACCGTTAAATATTTTAAACTAAGCACTGGTGTTGTCACCATAACTAATTATGGTTTATTTCATACAACACAAACGATTTAAAATGGGCCGTGGCATTTTTGAGAAATAACATTAAGGCCAAAATATTGGCCATGTGGCACAGATCTTCTGAATACCATTAAAGTCAATGAGGCTATCAGTTTTTTTACAAATACTAATAAATTGCAATTAACACCAATTAAAAGACTGATCAAAATATAAAAAAAAAACACAAATACAGTAAAAACATTCGACACTTGAGAGTGATAAATGAACGAAGCAGACATACTGTGGTGTCATCAAACGAGCAATCATATACAGGTACCATGCAGAATAGCGTGACGTTATCAATTGTTGTCAGGGTTGCCATGGCGCTGTTTGATAAAGTTCGAAGCCGGGCCGATTCTTAGCAGTCAAAGGTAAAACGTTTTCCAATGCCATGGCAGTCAAAGGGTCAATACTCTATGATAAAACCACAAAAACGTAAAACGCTTCAAATTCTACAAACTGACATGTAGACTCCTGCTGTCCTTTTGTAGCTAAGTACAAAAAATGTACAAGGAGAAGACATCATATCTAAGTTTTATTTATCCGGTTGGGAACAAACCCTATATATGGTGTTTATACCTGTATAGAGGGATAAAATTATTGCTGGTGCTGGAAAAATATAAAATATGTTATTTTTGTGAAGTCCTGAAAGGCTATTTTATTTCTTGCCTTGATCCCTTTCTGCGACAGGAAAGTGTCACAGCAAGAATAAGCTTTTGGGTCGATCTGGCCCCACGTAGATCCGGTCCAAGTCGATCCGGCCCAACGTCGATCCATTCCATATGTAAAATCGGTCCGGCCCCAATAAAAAATATATTTATCATGTTTATAAGAAATAAAAATAAAGATATATATTAATTGTAATTCATAAATGTTTATGATTTTTATTATAATGTCAATAAATGTAAAAGGTGTACGGTAAAAAAATAAAAAAAGACCTTTGAAAAATATCTATTTCAGATGAGTATAAAACAACTAGGTTGATTATGTTTTTATTTCAAGTTTTCTAGATTATTGGGTATATTCATATTATAACGTATATAAAAAAACTCAAACATCAACATTAATCAGCAGTAAGGCCCTGGGTTCGTTCTCCTTACTTTTATCAAGGACGCATAATACTAAAATATTAATATTATGGGTATTTAAGTTAAATAAACCTTTTCAGATATTTAAATGGTATAAATTCTCGAAATTCACGAAAACACATGAAAATAATTAAAAGTTAATGGCTTATTTTGGAGCATTAATAGGTCATAATAATAATTCTCACTGATTGTTGTTATAATTGCCTTTGATACATTAATAATTGGAATAATCCTAATGAAACAACTGGATTATTCGGATTAATCTTAATCAAATTGGTTACGCTTCTGCGCATGTGCACCATTAGGAAATTTAATTGTGCATCCGAAAGTTTCAAAATAATGATATCATTTATTCATACAATCCATCTCGTGTTAAATTCAAGTATGTACGAGGAGAGTATGACTTCAAATCAATTATGCTTGAACAAAAATATATGGATTTAGTCATGTTAGTTGTTCTGTCTGTGTTCAGATCTTTAACGCAATCAAATCATATTCCAGTTTTGGACATGTGTTTTTTAAAACGAAGGTTAAAATATTTTATGTCAAAGAGAAGATGTGGTATGATTGCCAATGAGACTACTCTCCACAAGAGATCAAATGACACAGAAGTTAACAACTATAGGGCACAGTATGGCCATCAACAATTAGCAAAGCCCATACCGTATAGTCAGCTATAAAAGGCCCCGAAATGACATTGTAAAACAATTCAAACGAGAGATCTAACAGTCCAATCTATCAAAAACAAATATGTAACACATAAACAAAGGACAACCACTGAATGACCGACTCCGGACTAGGGACAGGAACATACAGAATGTTGCGGGGTGTGACATAAGAGGTGTGTTCATATTTTTTTTTTTATTTAAGCGTTCATCCTGAGATTGCGGTACCTTTTTGGTCACTATTTATGTGTTGCGTCTAAATATGAATTGTAACACTTTATAGTGACTGAACAGGTTGATTTAACTTCCTCAAGAAACAGAAAAAGAAGACGAATTCAATGGAACAGCTCTAGACTATTTAACATGCAAGCTGATTATAGATAGATATATAAGGATAGTAAGGTAAGTTCTCAATAGATAAATGTCTATCTAATGAAACATGCTTGGTATAATTGGTTTTTATTGTGTAGAAAGATAGTACTATGATGTTAGATGGTCTATCTAATGAAACATGCTTGGTATAATTGGTTTTTATTGTGCTTGGTATAATTGGTTTTTATTGTGTAGAAAGATAGTACTATGATGTTAGATGGTCTATCTAATGAAACATGCTTGGTATAATTGGTTTTTATTGTGTAGAAAGATAGTACTATGATGTTAGATGGTCTATCTAATGAAACATGCTTGGTATAATTGGTTTTTATTGCGACAAAAGATAGTACTATGATGTTAGATTGTCTATCTAATTAAAAACATGCTTGGTATAATTGGTTTTTATTGTGTAGAAAAATAGTACTATGATGTTAGATGATCTATCTAATGAAACATGATTGGTATAATTGGTTTTTATTGTGTAGAAAGATAGTACTATGATGTTAGATGGTCTATCTAATGAAACATGCTTGGTATAATTGGTTTTCATTGTGTAGAAGGATAGTACTATGATGTTAGATGGTCTATCTAATGAAACATGCATGGTATAATTGGTTTTTATTGTGTAGAAAGATAGTACTATGATGTTAGATGGTCTAACTAATGAAAGATGCTTGGTATAATTGGTTTTTATTGTGTAGAAAGATAGTACTATGATGTTAGATGGTCTATCTAATGAAACATGCTTGGTATAATTGGTTTTTATTGTGTAGAAAGATAGTACTATGATGTTAGATGGTCTATCTAATGAAACATGCATGGTATAATTGGTTTTTATTGTGTAGAAAGATAGTACTATGATGTTAGATGGTCTATCTAATGAAACATGCTTGGTATAATTGGTTTTTATTGTGTAGAAAGATAGTACTATGATGTTAGATGGTCTATCTAATGAAACATGCTTGGTATAATTGGTTTTTATTGTGTAGAAAGATAGTACTATGATGTTAGATGGTGTATGCAATGAAACAATGAGGTACCAAAAGAAAGAAGAAAGATTAGTCTTTCAAATTGTGATAATTTCATTATGACATAATTATTACATAATTAATTATTATGTAATTATTGTTACAGGATAAATCATCTGACTGTGATAGATTGACTCTGACACTATGTCTATTGGCCAAAGTACCACTAGTACAGGATAAATCATCTGACTGTAACAGATTTACTCTGACGCCATTTCTATTGGTCAAGGTATCATTATTGTTATAGGATAAATCATCTGACTGTGATAGATTGACTCTGACACCATGTCTATAGGTCACAGTATCATTATTGTTACGGGATAAATAATCTGACTGTGATAGATTGACTCTGACACCATGTCTATAAGTCACAGTATCATTATTATTACGGGATAAATCATCTGACTGTGATAGATTGACTCTGACACCATTTCTACTGGTCAAGGTATCATTACTGTTACAGGATAAATCATCGGACGGTGATAGATTGATTCTGACACTATGTCTATTGGCCACAGTACCACTAGTGGTACAGGATAAATCATCTGACTGTGATATATTTACTCTGACGCCATTTCTTTTGGTCAAGGTATCATTATTGTTACAGGATAAATCATCTGACTGTGATAGATTGACTCTAACACCATGTCTATAGGTCACAGTATCATTATTGTTATAGGATAAATCATTGGACTGTGATAGATTGTCTCTGACACCATGTCTATAGGTCACAGTATCATTATTGTTACAGGATAAATCATATGAATTTGATAGATTGACTCTGACATCATGTCTATATGTGACAGTATCATTATTGTTACAGGATAAATCATCTGACTGTGATAGATTGACTCTGACACAATGTCTATTGGCCACAGTACCACTAGTGGTACAGGATAAATCATCTGACTGTGATAGATTTAGTCTGACGCCATTTCTATTGGTCAAGGTATCATTATTGTTACGGGATAAATCATATGTCTGTGATAGATTAACTCTGACATCATGTCTATAGGTCAGAGTATCATTATTGTAACAGGATATATCATCTGACTGTAATAGATTGACTCTGACATCATGTCTATAGGTCACAGAACCATTATTGTTACAGGATATATCATCTGACTGTGATAGATTGACTCTGACACTATGTCTATTGGCCACAGTAGCACTGGTGGTACAGGATAAATCATCTGACTATGATTTGTGTACTCTGACGCCATTTGTTTTGGTCGAGATATCATTATTGTTACAGGATAAATCATCGGACTGTGATAGATTGACCCTGACACCATGTCTATAGGTCACAGTATCATTATTGTTACGGGATAAATCATCTGACTGTGATAGATTGACTCTTACACCATGTCTATAGGTCACAGTATCATTATTATTACGGGATAAATCATCTGACTGTGATAAATTGACTCTGACACCATGTCTATAGGCCAGAGTACCATTATTGCTACAAAATAAATCATCGGACTGTGATAGATTGATTATGACACCATGTCTATAGGTCACAGTATCATTATTGTTACGGGATAAATCATCTGACTGTGATAGATTGACTCTGACACTATGTCTATAGGTCAAAGTATCATTATTGTTACAGGATAAATCATATGACTGTGATAGATTGACTCTGACATCATGTCTATAGGTGACAGTATCATTATCTGTTACAGGATAAATCATCGGACTGTGATAGATTGATTCTGACACTATGTCTATAGGTCACAGTATCATTATAGTTACAGGAAAAATCATCTGACTGTGATAGATTGACTCTGACATCATGTCTATAGGTGACAGTATCATTATTGTTACAGGATAAATCATCTGACTGCGATAGATTGACTCTGATACTATGTCTGTTGGCCACAGTACCACTAGTGGTACAGGATAAATCATCTGACTGTGATAGATTTACTGTGACGCCATTTCTATTGGTCAAGGTATCATTATTGTTAAAGAATAAATCATCTGACTGTGATAGATTGACTCTGACACCATGTCTATAGATCACAGTATCATTATTGTTACGGGATAAATAATCTGACTGTGATATATTGACTCTGACACCATGTCTATAGGTCACAGTATCTAACACACACCTCATGCCCTTGTAACACCCTAGTCAGGCATTTATGACATTCTAGTCATACACAATCAACTATATAATACATACAGACAACATATCTTTGTTATAATTGTTCTACTGTATCTATCACACCTACATGTATAAGGTCTACATCTAACACCCCAGTCATGCCCTCATAGCACCCTAGTCAGGCAGTTGGGACATCCTAGTCATACACAATCATTTATGCCATACGTACAGACAACATATCTTTGTAATAATTGTTCTATTGTATCTATCACACCTTCATTTATAATGTCTTCATCTAACACCCCAGTCATGCCCTTGTAACACCCTTGTCTGGCATTTGTGACATCTTAGCCATACACAATCAACTTTATAATACATACAGACATCATATCTTTGTAATAATTGTTCTACTGTATCTATCACACCTACATGTATAAGGTCTACATCTAACACCCCAGTCATGCCCTCATAGCACCCTAGTTAGGCATTTGGGACATCCTAGTCATACACAATGAACTATACAATACATACAGACATCATATCTTTGTAATAATTGTTCTATTGTATCTATCACACCTCCATTTTAATGTCTTCATCTAACACCCCAGTGATGCCCTTGTAACACCCTAGTCTGGCATTTGTGACATCCTAGTCTAGACAATCAACTTTATAATACGTACAGACATCATATCTTTATAATAAATGCTCTATTGTATCTATCACACCTTTATATATAATGTCCTATCTAACACTCATGTCATGCCCTATTAACACCCTAGTCTGGCATTTGTGACATCCTAGTCATACACAATCAACTTTATAATTCCTGCAGACATCATATCTTTGTAATAATTGTTCTACTGTATCTATCACACCTACATGTATAAGGTCTACATCTAAAACCCCAGTCATGCCCTCATAGCACCCTAGTCAAGCAGTTGGGACATCCTAGTCATACACAGTCAACTATACCATACGTACAGACATCATATCTTTGTAATAATTGTTCTATTGTATCTATCACACCTTCATGTATAATGTCTTCATCTAACACCCCAGTCATGCCCTTGTAACATCCTAGTCTGGCATTTGTGACATCCTAGTCGTACACAATCAACTTTATAATACATACACACATCATATCTTTGTAATAATTGCTCTATTGTATCTATCACACCTTCATTTATAATGTCTTCATCTAACATCCTAGTCATGCCCTTGTAACACCCTAGTCTGGCATTTGTGACATCCTAGTCATACACAATAAACTTTATAATACGTACAGACATCATATCTTTATAATAAATGCTCTATTGTATCTATCACACCTTTATATATAATGTCATATCTAACACCCATGTCATGTCCTTGTAACACCCTAGTCAGGCATTTGTGACATTCTAGTCATACACAATCAACTATATAACACAAACAGACAACATATCTTTGTAATAATTGTTCTTCTTTATCTATCACACCTTCATTTATAATGTCTTCATCTAACACCCCATTCATGCCCTTGTAACCCCCTTGTCTGGCATTTGTGACATCCTAGCCATACACTATCAACTATATAATACATACAGACATCATATCTTTGTAATAATTGTTTTATTGTATCTATCACACCTTCATTTATAATGTCCTATCTAACACCCATGTCATGCCCTTGAAACACCCCAGTCTGGCATTTATGACATTCTAGTCATACACCATCAACTATATAATACTAACAGACAACATATCTTTGTAATAATTGTTCTACTGTATCTATCACACCTACATGTATAAGGTCTACATCTAACACCCCAGTCATGCCCTCATAGCACCCTAGTCAGGCAGTTTGGACATCTTAGTCATACACAATCAACTATACAATACATAGCATGCATAGAGACAACATATCTTTGTAATAATTGTTCTATTGTATCTATCACACCTTCATCTAACACCCCAGTCATGCCCTTGTAACATCCTAGTCTGGCATCTGTGACATCCTAGTCATACACAATCAACTTTATAATTCATACAGACATCATATCTTTGTAATAAGTGTTCTATTGTATCTATCACACCTACATATATAAGGTCTACATCTAACACCCCAGTCATGCCCTCATAGCACCCTATTTGTCATACACAATCAACTATATAATACATACAGACAACATATCTTTGTAATAATTGTTCTTCTTTATCTATCACACCTTCATTTATAATGTCTTCATCTAACACCCCATTCATGCCCTTGTAACCCCCTTGTCTGGCATTTGTGACATCCTAGCCATACACTATCAACTATATAATACATACAGACATCATATCTTTGTAATAATTGTTTTATTGTATCTATCACACCTTCATTTATAATGTCCTATCTAACACCCATGTCATGCCCTTGAAACACCCCAGTCTGGCATTTATGACATTCTAGTCATACACCATCAACTATATAATACTAACAGACAACATATCTTTGTAATAATTGTTCTACTGTATCTATCACACCTACATGTATAAGGTCTACATCTAACACCCCATTCATGCCCTCATAGCACCCTAGTCAGGCAGTTTGGACATCTTAGTCATACACAATCAACTATACAATACATAGCATGCATAGAGACAACATATCTTTGTAATAATTGTTCTATTGTATCTATCACACCTTCATCTAACACCCCAGTCATGCCCTTGTAACATCCTAGTCTGGCATCTGTGACATCCTAGTCATACACAATCAACTTTATAATTCATACAGACATCATATCTTTGTAATAAGTGTTCTATTGTATCTATCACACCTACATATATAAGGTCTACATCTAACACCCCAGTCATGCCCTCATAGCACCCTATTTGTCATACACAATCAACTATATAATACATACATACATCATATCTTTGTAATAATTGTTCTTCTGTATCTATCACACCTTCATTTATAATGTCTTCATCTAACACCCCATTCATGCCCTTGTAACCCCTTGTCTGGCATTTCTGACATCCCAGCCATACACAATCAACTTTATAATACATACAGACATCATATCTTTGTAATAATTGTTCTATTGTATCTATCACACCTTAATTTATAATGTCTTCATCTAACACCTCAGTCATGCCCTTGTAACACCCTAGTCTGGCATTTGTGACATCCTAGTCATACACAATCAACTTTATAATACGTACAGACATCATATCTTTATAATAAATGCTCTATTGTATCTATCACACCTTTATATATAATGTTTATCTAACACCCATGTCATGCCCTTGTAACACCCTAGTCAGGCATTTATGACATTCTAGTCATACACAATCAACTGTATAATACATACAAACATCATATCTTTGTAATAATTGTTCTATTGTATCTATCACACCTACATATATAAGGTCTACATCTAACACATCATATCTTTGTAATAATTGTTCTATTGTATCTATCACACCTTCATTTATGATGTCTTTATCTAACACCCTAGTCATGCCCTTGTAACACCCTAGTCTGGCATTTGTGACATCCTAGTCATACACAATCAACTTTATAATACATACAGACAACATATCTTTGTAATAATTGTTCTACTGTATCTATCACACCTACATGTATAATGTCCTATCTAACATCCATGGCATGCCCTTGTAACACCCTAGTCAGGCATTTATGACATTCTAGTAATACACAATCAACTATATAATACATACAGACAACATATCTTTGTAATAATTGTTCTACTGTATCTATCACACCTACATGTATAAGGTCTACATCTAACA